>NW_026061008.1:2477714-3097142 GCF_929443795.1 Astur gentilis
TGTGCCTGTGGATAGGCTGCAGGGGGACGGTGAAGACCAGCAAGATCTTTCAGGGCTGGCACCTTCCTTGTGGGAGAAGGAGCCAGACATTTGCCTTTTCAGAAAAAGTTTCTGCCGAGAACGAGCACCGTGACATGCTGAGTGTCTGGGAAAGCAGAGATCCCCAGTGCTGTTGCGGCTAAAGATAGGCTGCAGAGGGATACTGAAGACCAGCAAGATCATTCAGGGCTGACACCTTCCTTGTGGAAGATGGAGCCAGACATTTGCCTTTTCAGAAAAAGTTTCTGCCGAGAACGAGCACCGTGACATGCTGAGTGTCTGGGAAAGCAGAGCTCCCCAGTGCTGTTGCGGCTAAAGATAGGCTGCAGAGGGATAGTGAAGACCTGCAAGAGCTTTTAATTTTGTCACCTTCCTTGTGGAAGATGGAGCCAGACGTTTGCCTCTTCAGAAAAACGCTCTGCCGTAAGCGAGCACCAGAAGATGGTGAATCTCTGGGAAAGCAGAGATCCCCAGTGCTGTTGCGGCTAAAGATAGGCTGCAGAGGGATAGTGAAGACCAGCAAGATCTTTCAGGGCTGGCACCTTCCTTGTGGGAGAAGGAGCCAGACGTTTGCCTTTTCAGAAAAAGTTTCTGCCGAGAACGAGCACCGTGACATGCTGAGTCTCTGGGAAAGCAGAGATCCCCAGAGCTGTTGCGGCTAAAGATAGGCTGCAGAGGGATAGTGAAGACCAGCAAGAGCTTTCAGGGCTGGCACCTTCCTTGTGGGAGAAGGAGCCGTAAGTTTGTCTTTTCAGAAAAAGTTTCTGCCGAGAACGAGCACCGTGACATGCTGAGTCTCTGGGAAAGCAGAGATCCCCAGTGCTGTTGTGCCTTTGGATAGGCTGCAGGGGGATGGTGAAGACCACCAAGATCTTTCAGGGCTGGCACCTTCCTTGTGGGAGAAGGAGCCAGACGTTTGCCTTTTCAGAAAAAGTTTCTGCCGAGAACGAGCACCGTGACATGCTGAGTCTCTGGGAAAGCAGAGATCCCCAGTGCTGTTGTGCCTGTGGATAGGCTGCAGGGGGACGGTGAAGACCAGCAAGATCTTTAAGGGCTGGCACCTTCCTTGTGGGAGAAGGAGCCAGACGTTTGCCTTTTCAGAAAAAGTTTCTGCCGAGAACGAGCACCGTGACATGCTGATTCGCTGGGAAAGCAGAGATCCCCAGTGCTGTTGTGCCTGTGGATAGGCTGCAGGGGGACTGTGAAGACCAGCAAGATCTTTCAGGGCTGGCACCTTCCTTGTGGGAGAAGGAGCCAGACGTTTGCCTTTTCAGAAAAAGTTTCTGCCGAGAATGAGCACCGTGACATGCTGAGTCTCTGGGAAAGCAGAGATCCCCAGTGCTGTTGCGGCTAAAGATAGGCTGCAGAGGGATAGTGAAGACCAGCAAGATCTTTCAGGGCTGGCACCTTCCTTGTGGGAGAAGGAGCCAGACGTTTGCCTTTTCAGAAAAAGTTTCTGCCGAGAACGAGCACCGTGACATGCTGAGTCTCTGGGAAAGCAGAGATCCCCAGTGCTGTTGTGCCTGTGGATAGGCTGCAGGGGGACGGTGAAGACCAGCAAGATCTTTCACGGCTGGCACCTTCCTTGTGGGAGAAGGAGCCAGACGTTTGCCTTTTTGAGAAAAAGTTTCTGCCGAGAACGAGCACCGTGACATGCTGAGTCTCTGGGAAAGCAGAGATCCCCAGTGCTGTTGCGGCTAAAGATAGGCTGCAGAAGGATAGTGAAGACCAGCAAGAGCTTTCAGGGCTGGCACCTTCCTTGTGGGAGAAGGAGCCAGACGTTTGCCTTTTCAGAAAAAGTTTCTGCCGAGAACGAGCACCGTGACATGCTGAGTCTCTGGGAAAGCAGAGATCCCCAGTGCTGTTGCGGCTAAAGATAGGCTGCAGAGGGATAGTGAAGACCAGCAAGATCTTTCAGGGCTGGCAGCTTCCTTGTGGGAGAAGGAGCCAGACGTTTGCCTTTTCAGAAAAAGTTTCTGCCGAGAACGAGCACCGTGACATGCTGAGTCTCTGGGAAAGCAGAGATCCCCAGTGCTGTTGCGGCTAAAGATAGGCTGCAGAGGGATAGTGAAGACCAGCAAGATCTTTCAGGGCTGGCACCTTCCTTGTGGGAGAAGGAGCCAGACGTTTGCCTTTTCAGAAAAAGTTTCTGCCGAGAACGAGCACCGTGACATGCTGAGTCTCTGGGAAAGCAGAGATCCCCAGTGCTGTTGTGCCTGTGGATAGGCTGCAGGGGGACGGTGAAGACTAGCAAGATCTTTAAGGGCTGGCACCTTCCTTGTGGGAGAAGGAGGCAGACGTTTGCCTTTTCAGAAAAAGTTTCTGCCGAGAACGAGCCCCGTGACATGCTGAGTCGCTGGGAAAGCAGAGATCCCCAGTGCTGTTGTGCCTGTGGATAGGCTGCAGGGGGACTGTGAAGACCAGCAAGATCTTTCAGGGCTGGCACCTTCCTTGTGGGAGAAGGAGCCAGACGTTTGCCTTTTCAGAAAAAGTTTCTGCCGAGAATGAGCACCGTGACATGCTGAGTCTCTGGGAAAGCAGAGATCCCCAGTGCTGTTGCGGCTAAAGATAGGCTGCAGAGGGATAGTGAAGACCAGCAATATCTTTCAGGGCTGGCACCTTCCTTGTGGGAGAAGGAGCCAGACGTTTGCCTTTTCAGAAAAAGTTTCTGCCGAGAACGAGCACCGTGACATGCTGAGTCTCTGGGAAAGCAGAGATCCCCAGTGCTATTGTGCCTGTGGATAGGCTGCAGGGGGACGGTGAAGACCAGCAAGATCTTTCAGGGCTGGCACCTTCCTTGTGGGAGAAGGAGCCAGACGTTTGCCTTTTCAGAAAAAGTTTCTGCCGAGAACGAGCCCCGTGACATGCTGAGTCTCTGGGAAAGCAGAGATCCCCAGTGCTGTTGTGCCTGTGGATAGGCTGCAGAGGGATAGTGAAGACCTGCAAGAGCTTTCAGGGCTGGCACCTTCCTTGTGGGAGAAGGAGCCGTAAGTTTGTCTTTTCAGAAAAATGTTCTGCCGTAAGCGAGCACCATGAGATGCTGAGTCTCTGGGAAAGCAGAGATCCCCAGTGCTGTTGTGCCTGTGGATAGGCTGCAGGGGGACGGTGAAGACCAGCAAGATCTTTCAGGGCTGGCACCTTCCTTGTGGGAGAAGGAGCCAGACATTTGCCTTTTCAGAAAAAGTTTCTGCCGAGAACGAGCACCGTGACATGCTGAGTGTCTGGGAAAGCAGAGCTCCCCAGTGCTGTTGCGGCTAAAGATAGGCTGCAGAGGGATAGTGAAGACCTGCAAGAGCTTTTAATTTTGTCACCTTCCTTGTGGAAGATGGAGCCAGACGTTTGCCTCTTCAGAAAAACGCTCTGCCGTAAGCGAGCACCAGAAGATGGTGAATCTCTGGGAAAGCAGAGATCCCCAGTGCTGTTGCGGCTAAAGATAGGCTGCAGAGGGATAGTGAAGACCAGCAAGATCTTTCAGGGCTGGCACCTTCCTTGTGGGAGAAGGAGCCAGACGTTTGCCTTTTCAGAAAAAGTTTCTGCCGAGAACGAGCACCGTGACATGCTGAGTCTCTGGGAAAGCAGAGATCCCCAGTGCTGTTGCGGCTAAAGATAGGCTGCAGAGGGATAGTGAAGACCAGCAAGATCTTTCAGGGCTGGCACCTTCCTTGTGGGAGAAGGAGCCAGACGTTTGCCTTTTCAGAAAAAGTTTCTGCCGAGAACGAGCCCCGTGACATGCTGAGTCTCTGGGAAAGCAGAGATCCCCAGTGCTGTTGCGGCTAAAGATAGGCTGCAGAGGGATAGTGAAGACCTGCAAGAGCTTTCAGGGCTGGCACCTTCCTTGTGGGAGAAGGAGCCAGACGTTTGCCTTTTCAGAAAAAGTTTCTGCCGAGAACGAGCACCGTGACATGCTGAGTCTCTGGGAAAGCAGAGATCCCCAGTGCTGTTGCGGCTATAGATAGGCTGCAGAGGGATAGTGAAGACCTGCAAGAGCTTTCAGGGCTGGCACCTTCCTTGTGGGAGAAGGAGCCAGACGTTTGCCTTTTCAGAAAAAGTTTCTGCCGAGAACGAGCACCGTGACATGCTGAGTCTCTGGGAAAGCAGAGATCCCCAGTGCTGTTGCGGCTAAAGATAGGCTGCAGAGGGATAGTGAAGACCAGCAAGATCTTTCAGGGCTGGCACCTTCCTTGTGGGAGAAGGAGCCAGACGTTTGCCTTTTCAGAAAAATTTTCTGCCGAGAACGAGCACCGTGACATGCTGAGTCTCTGGGAAAGCAGAGATCCCCAGTGCTGTTGCGGCTAAAGATAGGCTGCAGAGGGATAGTGAAGACCAGCAAGATCTTTCAGGGCTGGCACCTTCCTTGTGGGAGAAGGAGCCAGACGTTTGCCTTTTCAGAAAAAGTTTCTGCCGAGAACGAGCACCGTGACATGCTGAGTCACTGGGAAAGCAGAGATCCCCAGTGCTGTTGTGCCTGTGGATAGGCTGCAGGGGGACTGTGAAGACCAGCAAGATCTTTCAGGGCTGGCACCTTCCTTGTGGGAGAAGGAGCCAGACGTTTGCCTTTTCAGAAAAAGTTTCTGCCGAGAATGAGCACCGTGACATGCTGAGTCTCTGGGAAAGCAGAGATCCCCAGTGCTGTTGCGGCTAAAGATAGGCTGCAGAGGGATAGTGAAGACCAGCAAGATCTTTCAGGGCTGGCACCTTCCTTGTGGGAGAAGGAGCCAGACGTTTGCCTTTTCAGAAAAAGTTTCTGCCGAGAACGAGCACCGTGACATGCTGAGTCTCTGGGAAAGCAGAGATCCCCAGTGCTGTTGTGCCTGTGGATAGGCTGCAGGGGGACGGTGAAGACCAGCAAGATCTTTCACGGCTGGCACCTTCCTTGTGGGAGAAGGAGCCAGACGTTTGCCTTTTTGAGAAAAAGTTTCTGCCGAGAACGAGCACCGTGACATGCTGAGTCTCTGGGAAAGCAGAGATCCCCAGTGCTGTTGCGGCTAAAGATAGGCTGCAGAAGGATAGTGAAGACCAGCAAGAGCTTTCAGGGCTGGCACCTTCCTTGTGGGAGAAGGAGCCAGACGTTTGCCTTTTCAGAAAAAGTTTCTGCCGAGAACGAGCACCGTGACATGCTGAGTCTCTGGGAAAGCAGAGATCCCCAGTGCTGTTGCGGCTAAAGATAGGCTGCAGAGGGATAGTGAAGACCAGCAAGATCTTTCAGGGCTGGCACCTTCCTTGTGGGAGAAGGAGCCAGACGTTTGCCTTTTCAGAAAAAGTTTCTGCCGAGAACGAGCACCGTGACATGCTGAGTCTCTGGGAAAGCAGAGATCCCCAGTGCTGTTGTGCCTGTGGATAGGCTGCAGGGGGACTGTGAAGACCAGCAAGATCTTTCAGGGCTGGCACCTTCCTTGTGGGAGAAGGAGCCAGACGTTTGCCTTTTCAGAAAAAGTTTCTGCCAAGAACGAGCACCGTGACATGCTGAGTCTCTGGGAAAGCAGAGATCCCCAGTGCTGTTGCGACTAAAGATAGGCTGCAGAGGGATAGTAAAGACCCGCAAGATCTTTCAGGGCTGGCAGCTTCCTTGTGGGAGAAGGAGCCAGACGTTTGCCTTTTCAGAAAAAGTTTCTGCCGAGAACGAGCACCGTGACATGCTGAGTCTCTGGGAAAGCAGAGATCCCCAGTGCTGTTGCGGCTAAAGATAGGCTGCAGAGGGATAGTGAAGACCAGCAAGATCTTTCAGGGCTGGCAGCTTCCTTGTGGGAGAAGGAGCCAGACGTTTGCCTTTTCAGAAAAAGTTTCTGCCGAGAACGAGCACCGTGACATGCTGAGTCTCTGGGAAAGCAGAGATCCCCAGTGCTGTTGCGGCTAAAGATAGGCTGCAGAGGGATAGTGAAGACCTGCTAGAGCTTTCAGGGCTGGCACCTTCCTTGTGGGAGAAGGAGCCAGACGTTTGCCTTTTCAGAAAAAGTTTCTGCCGAGAACGAGCACCGTGACATGCTGAGTCTCTGGGAAAGCAGAGATCCCCAGTGCTGTTGCGGCTAAAGATAGGCTGCAGAGGGATAGTGAAGACCAGCAAAATCTTTCAGGGCTGGCACCTTCCTTGTGGGAGAAGGAGCCAGACATTTGCCTTTTCAGAAAAAGTTTCTGCCGAGAACGAGCACCGTGACATGCTGAGTCTCTGGGAAAGCAGAGATCCCCAGTGCTGTTGTGCCTGTGGATAGGCTGCAGGGGGACGGTGAAGACTAGCAAGATCTTTAAGGGCTGGCACCTTCCTTGTGGGAGAAGGAGCCAGACGTTTGCCTTTTCAGAAAAAGTTTCTGCCGAGAACGAGCCCCGTGACATGCTGAGTCGCTGGGAAAGCAGAGATCCCCAGTGCTGTTGTGCCTGTGGATAGGCTGCAGGGGGACTGTGAAGACCAGCAAGATCTTTCAGGGCTGGCACCTTCCTTGTGGGAGAAGGAGCCAGACGTTTGCCTTTTCAGAAAAAGTTTCTGCCGAGAATGAGCACCGTGACATGCTGAGTCTCTGGGAAAGCAGAGATCCCCAGTGCTGTTGCGGCTAAAGATAGGCTGCAGAGGGATAGTGAAGACCAGCAATATCTTTCAGGGCTGGCACCTTCCTTGTGGGAGAAGGAGCCAGACGTTTGCCTTTTCAGAAAAAGTTTCTGCCGAGAACGAGCACCGTGACATGCTGAGTCTCTGGGAAAGCAGAGATCCCCAGTGCTATTGTGCCTGTGGATAGGCTGCAGGGGGACGGTGAAGACCAGCAAGATCTTTCAGGGCTGGCACCTTCCTTGTGGGAGAAGGAGCCAGACGTTTGCCTTTTCAGAAAAAGTTTCTGCCGAGAACGAGCCCCGTGACATACTGAGTCTCTGGGAAAGCAGAGATCCCCAGTGCTGTTGTGCCTGTGGATAGGCTGCAGAGGGATAGTGAAGACCTGCAAGAGCTTTCAGGGCTGGCACCTTCCTTGTGGGAGAAGGAGCCGTAAGTTTGTCTTTTCAGAAAAATGTTCTGCCGTAAGCGAGCACCATGAGATGCTGAGTCTCTGGGAAAGCAGAGATCCCCAGTGCTGTTGTGCCTGTGGATAGGCTGCAGGGGGACGGTGAAGACCAGCAAGATCTTTCAGGGCTGGCACCTTCCTTGTGGGAGAAGGAGCCAGACATTTGCCTTTTCAGAAAAAGTTTCTGCCCAGAACGAGCACCGTGACATGCTGAGTGTCTGGGAAAGCAGAGATCCCCAGTGCTGTTGCGGCTAAAGATAGGCTGCAGAGGGATACTGAAGACCAGCAAGATCTTTCAGGGCTGACACCTTCCTTGTGGAAGATGGAGCCAGACATTTGCCTTTTCAGAAAAAGTTTCTGCCGAGAACGAGCACCGTGACATGCTGAGTGTCTGGGAAAGCAGAGCTCCCCAGTGCTGTTGCGGCTAAAGATAGGCTGCAGAGGGATAGTGAAGACCTGCAAGAGCTTTTAATTTTGTCACCTTCCTTGTGGAAGATGGAGCCAGACGTTTGCCTCTTCAGAAAAACGCTCTGCCGTAAGCGAGCACCAGAAGATGCTGAATCTCTGGGAAAGCAGAGATCCCCAGTGCTTTTGCGGCTAAAGATAGGCTGCAGAGGGATAGTGAAGACCAGCAAGATCTTTCAGGGCTGGCACCTTCCTTGTGGGAGAAGGAGCCAGACGTTTGCCTTTTCAGAAAAAGTTTCTGCCGAGAACGAGCACCGTGACATGCTGAGTCTCTGGGAAAGCAGAGATCTCCAGTGCTGTTGCGGCTAAAGATAGGCTGCAGAGGGATAGTGAAGACCAGCAAGAGCTTTCAGGGCTGGCACCTTCCTTGTGGGAGAAGGAGCCAGACGTTTGCCTTTTCAGAAAAAGTTTCTGCCGAGAACGAGCCCCGTGACATGCTGAGTCTCTGGGAAAGCAGAGATCCCCAGTGCTGTTGCGGCTAAAGATAGGCTGCAGAGGGATAGTGAAGACCTGCAAGAGCTTTCAGGGCTGGCACCTTCCTTGTGGGAGAAGGAGCCAGACGTTTGCCTTTTCAGAAAAAGTTTCTGCCGAGAACGAGCACCGTGACATGCTGAGTCTCTGGGAAAGCAGAGATCCCCAGTGCTGTTGCGGCTAAAGATAGGCTGCAGAGGGATAGTGAAGACCTGCAAGAGCTTTCAGGGCTGGCACCTTCCTTGTGGGAGAAGGAGCCAGACGTTTGCCTTTTCAGAAAAAGTTTCTGCCGAGAACGAGCACCGTGACATGCTGAGTCACTGGGAAAGCAGAGATCCCCAGTGCTGTTGCGGCTAAAGATAGGCTGCAGAGGGATAGTGAAGACCAGCAAGATCTTTCAGGGCTGGCACCTTCCTTGTGGGAGAAGGAGCCAGACGTTTGCCTTTTCAGAAAAAGTTTCTGCCGAGAACGAGCACCGTGACATGCTGAGTCACTGGGAAAGCAGAGATCCCCAGTGCTGTTGTGCCTGTGGATAGGCTGCAGGGGGACTGTGAAGACCAGCAAGATCTTTCAGGGCTGGCACCTTCCTTGTGGGAGAAGGAGCCAGACGTTTGCCTTTTCAGAAAAAGTTTCTGCCGAGAACGAGCCCCGTGACATGCTGAGTCTCTGGGAAAGCAGAGATCCCAAGTGCTGTTGCGACTAAAGATAGGCTGCAGTGGGATAGTGAAGACCAGCAAGATCTTTCAGGGCTGGCAGCTTCCTTGTGGGAGAAGGAGCCAGACGTTTGCCTTTTCAGAAAAAGTTTCTGCCGAGAACGAGCACCGTGACATGCTGAGTCTCTGGGAAAGCAGAGATCCCCAGTGCTGTTGTGCCTGTGGATAGGCTGCAGAGGGATAGTGAAGACCTGCAAGAGCTTTCAGGGCTGGCACCTTTCTTGTGGAAGATTGAGCCAGACGTTTGCCTCTTCAGAAAAATGTTCTGCCGTAAGCGAGCACCATAAGGTGCTGAGTCTCTGGGAAAGCAGAGATCCCCAGTGCTGTTGTGGCTAAAGATAGGCTGCAGAGGGATAGTGAAGACCTGCAAGAGCTTTCAGGGCTGGCACCTTTCTTGTGGAAGATTGAGCCAGACGTTTGCCTTTTCAGAAAAAGTTTCTGCCGAGAACGAGCACCGTGACATGCTGAGTCTCTGGGAAAGCAGAGATCCCCAGTGCTGTTGCGGCTAAAGATAGGCTGCAGAGGGATAGTGAAGACCAGCAAGAGCTTTCAGGGCTGGCACCTTCCTTGTGGGAGAAGGAGCCAGACATTTGCCTTTTCAGAAAAAGTTTCTGCCGAGAACGAGCACCGTGACATGCTGAGTGTCTGGGAAAGCAGAGATCCCCAGTGCTGTTGCGGCTAAAGATAGGCTGCAGAGGGATACTGAAGACCAGCAAGATCTTTCAGGGCTGACACCTTCCTTGTGGAAGATGGAGCCAGACATTTGCCTTTTCAGAAAAAGTTTCTGCCGAGAACGAGCACCGTGACATGCTGAGTCTCTGGGAAAGCAGAGATCCCCAGAGCTGTTGCGGCTAAAGATAGGCTGCAGAGGGATAGTGAAGACCTGCAAGAGCTTTTAATTTTGTCACCTTCCTTGTGGAAGATGGAGCCAGACGTTTGCCTCTTCAGAAAAACGCTCTGCCGTAAGCGAGCACCAGAAGATGCTGAATCTCTGGGAAAGCAGAGATCCCCAGTGCTGTTGCGGCTAAAGATAGGCTGCAGAGGGATAGTGAAGACCAGCAAGATCTTTCAGGGCTGGCAGCTTCCTTGTGGGAGATGGAGCCAGACGTTTGCCTTTTCAGAAAAAGTTTCTGCCGAGAACGAGCACCGTGACATGCTGAGTCTCTGGGAAAGCAGAGATCCCCAGTGCTGTTGCGGCTAAAGATAAGCTGCAGAGGGATAGTGAAGACCTGCAAGAGCTTTCAGGGCTGGCACCTTCCTTGTGGGAGAAGGAGCCAGACGTTTGCCTTTTCACAAAAAGTTTCTGCCGAGAACGAGCACCGTGACATGCTGAGTCTCTGGGAAAGCAGAGATCCCCAGTGCTGTTGCGGCTAAAGATAGGCTGCAGAGGGATAGTGAAGACCAGCAAGAGCTTTCAGGGCTGGCACCTTCCTTGTGGGAGAAGGAGCCAGACGTTTGCCTTTTCAGAAAAAGTTTCTGCCGAGAACGAGCACCGTGACATGCTGAGTCTCTGGGAAAGCAGAGATCCCCAGTGCTGTTGCGGCTAAAGATAGGCTGCAGAGGGATAGTGAAGACCTGCAACACCTTTCAGGGCTGGCACCTTCCTTGTGGAAGATGGAGACAAACGTTTGCCTCTTCAGAAAAACGCTCTGCCGTAAGCGAGCACCATAAAATGCTGAATCTCTGGGAAAGCAGAGCTCCCCAGTTCTGTTGCGGCTATAGATAGGCTGCAGAGGGATAGTGAAGACCAGCACGAGCTTTCAGGGCTGGCAGCTTCCTTGTGGGAGAAGGAGCCAGACGTTTGCCTTTTCAGAAAAAGTTTCTGCCGAGAACGAGCACCGTGACATGCTGAGTCTCTGGGAAAGCAGAGATCCCCAGTGCTGTTGCGGCTAAAGATAGGCTGCAGAGGGATAGTGAAGACCTGCAAGAGCTTTCAGGGCTGGCACCTGCCTTGTGGGAGAAGGAGCCAGACGTTTGCCTTTTCAGAAAAAGTTTCTGCCGAGAACGAGCACCGTGACATGCTGAGTCTCTGGGAAAGCAGAGATCCCCAGTGCTGTTGTGCCTGTGGATAGGCTGCAGGGGGACGGAGAAGACCAGCAAGAGCTTTCAGGGCTGGCACCTTCCTTGTGGGAGAAGGAGCCAGACGTTTACCTTTTCAGAAAAAGTTTCTGCCGAGAACGAGCACCGTGACATGCTGAGTCTCTGGGAAAGCAGAGATCCCCAGTGCTGTTGCGGCTAAAGATAGGCTGCAGAGGGATAGTGAAGACCAGCAAGAGCTTTCAGGGCTGGCACCTTCCTTGTGGGAGAAGGAGCCAGACGTTTGCCTTTTCAGAAAAAGTTTCTGCCGAGAACGAGCCCCGTGACATGCTGAGTCTCTGGGAAAGCAGACATCCCCAGTGCTGTTGCGGCTAAAGATAGGCTGCAGAGGGATAGTGAAGACCTGCAAGAGCTTTCAGGGCTGGCACCTTCCTTGTGGGAGAAGGAGCCAGACGTTTGCCTTTTCACAAAAAGTTTCTGCCGAGAACGAGCACCGTGACATGCTGAGTCTCTGGGAAAGCAGAGATCCCCAGTGCTGTTGCGGCTAAAGATAGGCTGCAGAGGGATAGTGAAGACCAGCAAGAGCTTTCAGGGCTGGCACCTTCCTTGTGGGAGAAGGAGCCAGACGTTTGCCTTTTCAGAAAAAGTTTCTGCCGAGAACGAGCACCGTGACATGCTGAGTCTCTGGGAAAGCAGAGATCCCCAGTGCTGTTGCGGCTAAAGATAGGCTGCAGAGGGATAGTGAAGACCTGCAACACCTTTCAGGGCTGGCACCTTCCTTGTGGAAGATGGAGACAAACGTTTGCCTCTTCAGAAAAACGCTCTGCCGTAAGCGAGCACCATAAAATGCTGAATCTCTGGGAAAGCAGAGCTCCCCAGTTCTGTTGCGGCTATAGATAGGCTGCAGAGGGATAGTGAAGACCAGCACGAGCTTTCAGGGCTGGCAGCTTCCTTGTGGGAGAAGGAGCCAGACGTTTGCCTTTTCAGAAAAAGTTTCTGCCGAGAACGAGCACCGTGACATGCTGAGTCTCTGGGAAAGCAGAGATCCCCAGTGCTGTTGCGGCTAAAGATAGGCTGCAGAGGGATAGTGAAGACCTGCAAGAGCTTTCAGGGCTGGCACCTGCCTTGTGGGAGAAGGAGCCAGACGTTTGCCTTTTCAGAAAAAGTTTCTGCCGAGAACGAGCACCGTGACATGCTGAGTCTCTGGGAAAGCAGAGATCCCCAGTGCTGTTGTGCCTGTGGATAGGCTGCAGGGGGACGGAGAAGACCAGCAAGAGCTTTCAGGGCTGGCACCTTCCTTGTGGGAGAAGGAGCCAGACGTTTACCTTTTCAGAAAAAGTTTCTGCCGAGAACGAGCACCGTGACATGCTGAGTCTCTGGGAAAGCAGAGATCCCCAGTGCTGTTGCGGCTAAAGATCGGCTGCAGAGGGATAGTGAAGACCAGCAAGAGCTTTCAGGGCTGGCACCTTCCTTGTGGGAGAAGGAGCCAGACGTTTGCCTTTTCAGAAAAAGTTTCTGCCGAGAACGAGCCCCGTGACATGCTGAGTCTCTGGGAAAGCAGACATCCCCAGTGCTGTTGCGGCTAAAGATAGGCTGCAGAGGGATAGTGAAGACCTGCTAGAGCTTTCAGGGCTGGCACCTTCCTTGTGGGAGAAGGAGCCAGACGTTTGCCTTTTCAGAAAAAGTTTCTGCCGAGAACGAGCACCGTGACATGCTGAGTCTCTGGGAAAGCAGAGATCCCCAGTGCTGTTGTGCCTGTGGATAGGCTGCAGGGGGACGGTGAAGACCAGCAAGATCTTTCAGGGCTGGCACCTTCCTTGTGGGAGAAGGAGCCAGACATTTGCCTTTTCAGAAAAAGTTTCTGCCGAGAACGAGCACGGTGACATGCTGAGTCTCTGGGAAAGCAGAGATCCCCAGTGCTGTTGCAGCTAAAGATAGGCTGCAGAGGGATAGTGAAGACCAGCAAGACCTTTCAGGGCTGGCACCTTCCTTGTGGAAGATGGAGCCAGTCGTTTGCCTCTTCAGAAAAACGCTCTGCCGTAAGCAAGCACCATAAATTCTGAATCTCTGGGAAAGCAGAGCTCCCCAGTGCTGTTGCGGCTAAATATAGGCTGCAGAGGGATAGTGAAGACCTGCAAGAGCTTTTAATTTTGTCACCTTCCTTGTTGGAGAAGGAGCCTGAGTTTTACATTTTCAGAAAAAGTTTCTGCCGAGAACGAGCACCGTGACATGCTGAGTCTCTGGGAAAGCAGAGATCCCCAGTGCTGTTGCGGCTATAGATAGGCTGCAGGGGGACGGAGAAGACCAGCAAGAGCTTTCAGGGCTGGCACCTTCCTTGTGGGAGAAGGAGCCAGACGTTTGCCTTTTCAGAAAAAGTTTCTGCCGAGAACGAGCACCATGACATGCTGAGTCTCTGGGAAAGCAGAGATACCCAGTGCTATTGCGGCTAAAGATAGGCTGCAGAGGGATAGTGAAGACCTGCAAGAGCTTTCAAGGCTGGCACCTTCCTTGTGGGAGAAGGAGCCAGACGTTTGCCTTTTCAGAAAAAGTTTCTGCCGAGAACGAGCACCGTGACATGCTGAGTCTGTGGGAAAGCAGAGATCCCCAGTGCTGTTGCGGCTAAAGATAGGCTGCAGAGGGATAGTGAAGACCAGCAAGAGCTTTCAGGGCTGTCACCTTCCTTGTGGGAGAAGGAGCCAGACGTTTGCCTTTTCAGAAAAAGTTTCTGCCGAGAACGAGCACCGTGACATGCTGAGTGTCTGGGAAAGCAGAGATCCCCAGTGCTGTTGCGGCTAAAGATAGGCTGCAGAGGGATAGTGAAGACCTGCAAGACCTTTCAGGGCTGGCACCTTCGTTGTGGAAGATGGAGACAAACGTTTGCCTCTTCAGAAAAACGCTCTGCCGTAAGCGAGCACCATAAAATGCTGAATCTCTGGGAAAGCAGAGCTCCCCAGTTCTGTTGCGGCTATAGATAGGCTGCAGAGGGATAGTGAAGACCAGCACGAGCTTTCAGGGCTGGCAGCTTCCTTGTGGGAGAAGGAGCCAGACGTTTGCCTTTTCAGAAAAAGTTTCTGCCGAGAACGAGCACCGTGACATGCTGAGTCTCTGGGAAAGCAGAGATCCCCAGTGCTGTTGCGGCTAAAGATAGGCTGCAGAGGGATAGTGAAGACCTGCAAGAGCTTTCAGGGCTGGCACCTGCCTTGTGGGAGAAGGAGCCAGACGTTTGCCTTTTCAGAAAAAGGCTCTGCCGAGAGCGAGCACCGTGAGATGCTGAGTCTCTGGGAAAGCAGAGATCCCCAGTGCTGTTGTGTCTGTGGATAGGCTGCAGGGGGACGGTGAAGACCAGCAAGAGCTTTCAGGGCTGGCACCTTCCTTGTGGGAGAAGGAGCCAGACGTTTACCTTTTCAGAAAAAGTTTCTGCCGAGAACGAGCCCTGTGACATGCTGAGTCTCTGGGAAAGCAGACATCCCCAGTGCTGTTGCGGCTAAAGATAGGCTGCAGAGGGATAGTGAAGACCTGCTAGAGCTTTCAGGGCTGGCAGCTTCCTTGTGGGAGAAGGAGCCAGACGTTTGCCTTTTCAGAAAAAGTTTCTGCCGAGAACGAGCACCGTGACATGCTGAGTCTCTGGGAAAGCAGAGATCCCCAGTGCTGTTGTGCCTGTGGATAGGCTGCAGGGGGACGGTGAAGACCAGCAAGATCTTTCAGGGCTGGCACCTTCCTTGTGGGAGAAGGAGCCAGACGTTTGCCTTTTCAGAAAAAGTTTCTGCCGAGAACGAGCACCGTGACATGCTGAGTCTCTGGGAAAGCAGAGATCCCCAGTGCTGTTGCAGCTAAAGATAGGCTGCAGAGGGATAGTGAAGACCAGCAAGACCTTTCAGGGCTGGCACCTTCCTTGTGGAAGATGGAGCCAGTCGTTTGCCTCTTCAGAAAAACGCTCTGCCGTAAGCAAGCACCATAAATTCTGAATCTCTGGGAAAGCAGAGCTCCCCAGTGCTGTTGCGGCTAAATATAGGCTGCAGAGGGATAGTGAAGACCGGCAAGAGCTTTTAATTTTGTCACCTTCCTTGTTGGAGAAGGAGCCTGAGTTTTACATTTTCAGAAAAAGTTTCTGCCGAGAACGAGCACCGTGACATGCTGAGTCTCTGGGAAAGCAGAGATCCCCAGTGCTGTTGTGCCTGTGGATAGGCTGCAGGGGGATGGTGAAGACCAGCAAGATCTTTCAGGGCTGGCACCTTCCTTGTGGGAGAAGGAGCCAGACGTTTGCCTTTTCAGAAAAAGTTTCTGCCGAGAACGAGCACCGTGACATGCTGAGTCTCTGGGAAAGCAGAGATCCCCAGTGCTGTTGTGCCTGTGGATAGGCTGCAGGGGGACGGTGAAGACCACCAAGATCTTTCAGGGCTGGCACCTTCCTTGTGGGAGAAGGAGCCAGACGTTTGCCTTTTCAGAAAAAGTTTCTGCCAAGAACGAGCACCGTGACATGCTGAGTGTCTGGGAAAGCAGAGATCCCCAGTGCTGTTGCGGCTAAAGATAGGCTGCAGAGGGATAGTGAAGACCAGCAAGAACTTTCAGGGCTGGCACCTTCCTTGTGGGAGAAGGAGCCAGACGTTTGCCTTTTCAGAAAAAGTTTCTGCCGAGAACGAGCACCGTGACATGCTGAGTGTCTGGGAAAGCAGACATCCCCAGTGCTGTTGTGGCTAAATATAGGCTGCAGAGGGATAGTGAAGACCTGCAAGAGCTTTCAGGGCTGGCACCTTTCTTGTGGAAGATTGAGCCAGACGTTTGCCTTTTCAGAAAAAGTTTCTGCCGAGAACGAGCACCGTGACATGCTGAGTCTCTGGGAAAGCAGAGATCCCCAGTGCTGTTGCGGCTAAAGATAGGCTGCAGAGGGATAGTGAAGACCAGCAAGAGCTTTCAGGGCTGGCACCTTCCTTGTGGGAGAAGGAGCCAGACATTTGCCTTTTCAGAAAAAGTTTCTGCCGAGAACGAGCACCGTGACATGCTGAGTGTCTGGGAAAGCAGAGATCCCCAGTGCTGTTGCGGCTAAAGATAGGCTACAGAGGGATACTGAAGACAAGCAAGATCTTTCAGGGCTGACACCTTCCTTGTGGAAGATGGAGCCAGACATTTGCCTTTTCAGAAAAAGTTTCTGCCGAGAACGAGCACCGTGACATGCTGAGTCTCTGGGAAAGCAGAGATCCCCAGAGCTGTTGCGGCTAAAGATAGGCTGCAGAGGGATAGTGAAGACCTGCAAGAGCTTTTAATTTTGTCACCTTCCTTGTGGAAGATGGAGCCAGACGTTTGCCTCTTCAGAAAAACGCTCTGCCGTAAGCGAGCACCAGAAGATGCTGAATCTCTGGGAAAGCAGAGATCCCCAGTGCTGTTGCGGCTAAAGATAGGCTGCAGAGGGATAGTGAAGACCAGCAAGATCTTTCAGGGCTGGCAGCTTCCTTGTGGGAGAAGGAGCCAGACGTTTGCCTTTTCAGAAAAAGTTTCTGCCGAGAACGAGCACCGTGACATGCTGAGTCTCTGGGAAAGCAGAGATCCCCAGTGCTGTTGCGGCTAAAGATAAGCTGCAGAGGGATAGTGAAGACCTGCAAGAGCTTTCAGGGCTGGCACCTTCCTTGTGGGAGAAGGAGCCAGACGTTTGCCTTTTCACAAAAAGTTTCTGCCGAGAACGAGCACCGTGACATGCTGAGTCTCTGGGAAAGCAGAGATCCCCAGTGCTGTTGCGGCTAAAGATAGGCTGCAGAGGGATAGTGAAGACCAGCAAGAGCTTTCAGGGCTGGCACCTTCCTTGTGGGAGAAGGAGCCAGACGTTTGCCTTTTCAGAAAAAGTTTCTGCCGAGAACGAGCACCGTGACATGCTGAGTCTCTGGGAAAGCAGAGATCCCCAGTGCTGTTGCGGCTAAAGATAGGCTGCAGAGGGATAGTGAAGACCTGCAAGACCTTTCAGGGCTGGCACCTTCGTTGTGGAAGATGGAGACAAACGTTTGCCTCTTCAGAAAAACGCTCTGCCGTAAGCGAGCACCATAAAATGCTGAATCTCTGGGAAAGCAGAGCTCCCCAGTTCTGTTGCGGCTATAGATAGGCTGCAGAGGGATAGTGAAGACCAGCACGAGCTTTCAGGGCTGGCAGCTTCCTTGTGGGAGAAGGAGCCAGACGTTTGCCTTTTCAGAAAAAGTTTCTGCCGAGAACGAGCACCGTGACATGCTGAGTCTCTGGGAAAGCAGAGATCCCCAGTGCTGTTGCGGCTAAAGATAGGCTGCAGAGGGATAGTGAAGACCTGCAAGAGCTTTCAGGGCTGGCACCTGCCTTGTGGGAGAAGGAGCCAGACGTTTGCCTTTTCAGAAAAAGTTTCTGCCGAGAACGAGCACCGTGACATGCTGAGTCTCTGGGAAAGCAGAGATCCCCAGTGCTGTTGTGCCTGTGGATAGGCTGCAGGGGGACGGAGAAGACCAGCAAGAGCTTTCAGGGCTGGCACCTTCCTTGTGGGAGAAGGAGCCAGACGTTTACCTTTTCAGAAAAAGTTTCTCTCGAGAACGAGCACCGTGACATGCTGAGTCTCTGGGAAAGCAGAGATCCCCAGTGCTGTTGCGGCTAAAGATAGGCTGCAGAGGGATAGTGAAGACCAGCAAGAGCTTTCAGGGCTGGCACCTTCCTTGTGGGAGAAGGAGCCAGACGTTTGCCTTTTCAGAAAAAGTTTCTGCCGAGAACGAGCCCCGTGACATGCTGAGTCTCTGGGAAAGCAGACATCCCCAGTGCTGTTGCGGCTAAAGATAGGCTGCAGAGGGATAGTGAAGACCTGCTAGAGCTTTCAGGGCTGGCACCTTCCTTGTGGGAGAAGGAGCCAGACGTTTGCCTTTTCAGAAAAAGTTTCTGCCGAGAACGAGCACCGTGACATGCTGAGTCTCTGGGAAAGCAGAGATCCCCAGTGCTGTTGTGCCTGTGGATAGGCTGCAGGGGGACGGTGAAGACCAGCAAGATCTTTCAGGGCTGGCACCTTCCTTGTGGGAGAAGGAGCCAGACATTTGCCTTTTCAGAAAAAGTTTCTGCCGAGAACGAGCACCGTGACATGCTGAGTCTCTGGGAAAGCAGAGATCCCCAGTGCTGTTGCAGCTAAAGATAGGCTGCAGAGGGATAGTGAAGACCAGCAAGACCTTTCAGGGCTGGCACCTTCCTTGTGGAAGATGGAGCCAGTCGTTTGCCTCTTCAGAAAAACGCTCTGCCGTAAGCAAGCACCATAAATTCTGAATCTCTGGGAAAGCAGAGCTCCCCAGTGCTGTTGCGGCTAAATATAGGCTGCAGAGGGATAGTGAAGACCTGCAAGAGCTTTTAATTTTGTCACCTTCCTTGTTGGAGAAGGAGCCTGAGTTTTACATTTTCAGAAAAAGTTTCTGCCGAGAACGAGCACCGTGACATGCTGAGTCTCTGGGAAAGCAGAGATCCCCAGTGCTGTTGCGGCTATAGATAGGCTGCAGGGGGACGGAGAAGACCAGCAAGAGCTTTCAGGGCTGGCACCTTCCTTGTGGGAGAAGGAGCCAGACGTTTGCCTTTTCAGAAAAAGTTTCTGCCGAGAACGAGCACCATGACATGCTGAGTCTCTGGGAAAGCAGAGATACCCAGTGCTATTGCGGCTAAAGATAGGCTGCAGAGGGATAGTGAAGACCTGCAAGAGCTTTCAAGGCTGGCACCTTCCTTGTGGGAGAAGGAGCCAGACGTTTGCCTTTTCAGAAAAAGTTTCTGCCGAGAACGAGCACCGTGACATGCTGAGTCTGTGGGAAAGCAGAGATCCCCAGTGCTGTTGCGGCTAAAGATAGGCTGCAGAGGGATAGTGAAGACCAGCAAGAGCTTTCAGGGCTGTCACCTTCCTTGTGGGAGAAGGAGCCAGACGTTTGCCTTTTCAGAAAAAGTTTCTGCCGAGAACGAGCACCGTGACATGCTGAGTCTCTGGGAAAGCAGAGATCCCCAGTGCTGTTGCGGCTAAAGATAGGCTGCAGAGGGATAGTGAAGACCTGCAAGACCTTTCAGGGCTGGCACCTTCGTTGTGGAAGATGGAGACAAACGTTTGCCTCTTCAGAAAAACGCTCTGCCGTAAGCGAGCACCATAAAATGCTGAATCTCTGGGAAAGCAGAGCTCCCCAGTTCTGTTGCGGCTATAGATAGGCTGCAGAGGGATAGTGAAGACCAGCACGAGCTTTCAGGGCTGGCAGCTTCCTTGTGGGAGAAGGAGCCAGACGTTTGCCTTTTCAGAAAAAGTTTCTGCCGAGAACGAGCACCGTGACATGCTGAGTCTCTGGGAAAGCAGAGATCCCCAGTGCTGTTGCGGCTAAAGATAGGCTGCAGAGGGATAGTGAAGACCTGCAAGAGCTTTCAGGGCTGGCACCTGCCTTGTGGGAGAAGGAGCCAGACGTTTGCCTTTTCAGAAAAAGGCTCTGCCGAGAGCGAGCACCGTGAGATGCTGAGTCTCTGGGAAAGCAGAGATCCCCAGTGCTGTTGTGTCTGTGGATAGGCTGCAGGGGGACGGTGAAGACCAGCAAGAGCTTTCAGGGCTGGCACCTTCCTTGTGGGAGAAGGAGCCAGACGTTTACCTTTTCAGAAAAAGTTTCTGCCGAGAACGAGCCCTGTGACATGCTGAGTCTCTGGGAAAGCAGACATCCCCAGTGCTGTTGCGGCTAAAGATAGGCTGCAGAGGGATAGTGAAGACCTGCTAGAGCTTTCAGGGCTGGCAGCTTCCTTGTGGGAGAAGGAGCCAGACGTTTGCCTTTTCAGAAAAAGTTTCTGCCGAGAACGAGCACCGTGACATGCTGAGTCTCTGGGAAAGCAGAGATCCCCAGTGCTGTTGTGCCTGTGGATAGGCTGCAGGGGGACGGTGAAGACCAGCAAGATCTTTCAGGGCTGGCACCTTCCTTGTGGGAGAAGGAGCCAGACGTTTGCCTTTTCAGAAAAAGTTTCTGCCGAGAACGAGCACCGTGACATGCTGAGTCTCTGGGAAAGCAGAGATCCCCAGTGCTGTTGCAGCTAAAGATAGGCTGCAGAGGGATAGTGCAGACCAGCAAGACCTTTCAGGGCTGGCACCTTCCTTGTGGAAGATGGAGCCAGTCGTTTGCCTCTTCAGAAAAACGCTCTGCCGTAAGCAAGCACCATAAATTCTGAATCTCTGGGAAAGCAGAGCTCCCCAGTGCTGTTGCGGCTAAATATAGGCTGCAGAGGGATAGTGAAGACCTGCAAGAGCTTTTAATTTTGTCACCTTCCTTGTTGGAGAAGGAGCCTGAGTTTTACATTTTCAGAAAAAGTTTCTGCCGAGAACGAGCACCGTGACATGCTGAGTCTCTGGGAAAGCAGAGATCCCCAGTGCTGTTGCGGCTATAGATAGGCTGCAGGGGGACGGAGAAGACCAGCAAGAGCTTTCAGGGCTGGCACCTTCCTTGTGGGAGAAGGAGCCAGACATTTGCCTTTTCAGAAAAAGTTTCTGCCGAGAACGAGCACCATGACATACTGAGTCTCTGGGAAAGCAGAGATCCCCAGTGCTGTTGCGGCTAAAGATAGGCTGCAGAGGGATAGTGAAGACCTGCAAGAGCTTTCAGGGCTGGCAGCTTCCTTGTGGGAGAAGGAGCCAGACGTTTGCCTTTTCAGAAAAAGTTTCTGCCGAGAACGAGCACCGTGACATGCTGAGTCTCTGGGAAAGCAGAGATCCCCAGTGCTGTTGTGCCTGTGGATAGGCTGCAGGGGGATGGTGAAGACCAGCAAGATCTTTCAGGGCTGGCACCTTCCTTGTGGGAGAAGGAGCCAGACGTTTGCCTTTTCAGAAAAAGTTTCTGCCGAGAACGAGCACCGTGACATGCTGAGTCTCTGGGAAAGCAGAGATCCCCAGTGCTGTTGTGCCTGTGGATAGGCTGCAGGGGGACGGTGAAGACCACCAAGATCTTTCAGGGCTGGCACCTTCCTTGTGGGAGAAGGAGCCAGACGTTTGCCTTTTCAGAAAAAGTTTCTGCCAAGAACGAGCACCGTGACATGCTGAGTGTCTGGGAAAGCAGAGATCCCCAGTGCTGTTGCGGCTAAAGATAGGCTGCAGAGGGATAGTGAAGACCAGCAAGAACTTTCAGGGCTGGCACCTTCCTTGTGGGAGAAGGAGCCAGACGTTTGCCTTTTCAGAAAAAGTTTCTGCCGAGAACGAGCACCGTGACATGCTGAGTGTCTGGGAAAGCAGACATCCCCAGTGCTGTTGTGGCAAAATATAGGCTGCAGAGGGATAGTGAAGACCTGCAAGAGCTTTCAGGGCTGGCACCTTTCTTGTGGAAGATTGAGCCAGACGTTTGCCTTTTCAGAAAAAGTTTCTGCCGAGAACGAGCACCGTGACATGCTGAGTCTCTGGGAAAGCAGAGATCCCCAGTGCTGTTGCGGCTAAAGATAGGCTGCAGAGGGATAGTGAAGACCAGCAAGAGCTTTCAGGGCTGGCACCTTCCTTGTGGGAGAAGGAGCCAGACTTTTGCCTTTTCAGAAAAAGTTTCTGCCGAGAACGAGCACCGTGACATGCTGAGTGTCTGGGAAAGCAGAGATCCCCAGTGCTGTTGCGGCTAAAGATAGGCTGCAGAGGGATACTGAAGACCAGCAAGATCTTTCAGGGCTGACACCTTCCTTGTGGAAGATGGAGCCAGACATTTGCCTTTTCAGAAAAAGTTTCTGCCGAGAACGAGCACCGTGACATGCTGAGTCTCTGGGAAAGCAGAGATCCCCAGAGCTGTTGCGGCTAAAGATAGGCTGCAGAGGGATAGTGAAGACCTGCAAGAGCTTTTAATTTTGTCACCTTCCTTGTGGAAGATGGAGCCAGACGTTTGCCTCTTCAGAAAAACGCTCTGCCGTAAGCGAGCACCAGAAGATGCTGAATCTCTGGGAAAGCAGAGATCCCCAGTGCTGTTGCGGCTAAAGATAGGCTGCAGAGGGATAGTGAAGACCAGCAAGATCTTTCAGGGCTGGCAGCTTCCTTGTGGGAGAAGGAGCCAGACGTTTGCCTTTTCAGAAAAAGTTTCTGCCGAGAACGAGCACCGTGACATGCTGAGTCTCTGGGAAAGCAGAGATCCCCAGTGCTGTTGCGGCTAAAGATAAGCTGCAGAGGGATAGTGAAGACCTGCAAGAGCTTTCAGGGCTGGCACCTTCCTTGTGGGAGAAGGAGCCAGACGTTTGCCTTTTCACAAAAAGTTTCTGCCGAGAACGAGCACCGTGACATGCTGAGTCTCTGGGAAAGCAGAGATCCCCAGTGCTGTTGCGGCTAAAGATAGGCTGCAGAGGGATAGTGAAGACCTGCAAGAGCTTTCAGGGCTGGCACCTGCCTTGTGGGAGAAGGAGCCAGACGTTTGCCTTTTCAGAAAAAGTTTCTGCCGAGAACGAGCACCGTGACATGCTGAGTCTCTGGGAAAGCAGAGATCCCCAGTGCTGTTGTGCCTGTGGAAAGGCTGCAGGGGGACGGAGAAGACCAGCAAGAGCTTTCAGGGCTGGCACCTTCCTTGTGGGAGAAGGAGCCAGACGTTTACCTTTTCAGAAAAAGTTTCTGCCGAGAACGAGCACCGTGACATGCTGAGTCTCTGGGAAAGCAGAGATCCCCAGTGCTGTTGCGGCTAAAGATAGGCTGCAGAGGGATAGTGAAGACCAGCAAGAGCTTTCAGGGCTGGCACCTTCCTTGTGGGAGAAGGAGCCAGACGTTTGCCTTTTCAGAAAAAGTTTCTGCCGAGAACGAGCCCCGTGACATGCTGAGTCTCTGGGAAAGCAGACATCCCCAGTGCTGTTGCGGCTAAAGATAGGCTGCAGAGGGATAGTGAAGACCTGCTAGAGCTTTCAGGGCTGGCACCTTCCTTGTGGGAGAAGGAGCCAGACGTTTGCCTTTTCAGAAAAAGTTTCTGCCGAGAACGAGCACCGTGACATGCTGAGTCTCTGGGAAAGCACAGATCCCCAGTGCTGTTGTGCCTGTGGATAGGCTGCAGGGGGACGGTGAAGACCAGCAAGATCTTTCAGGGCTGGCACCTTCCTTGTGGGAGAAGGAGCCAGACATTTGCCTTTTCAGAAAAAGTTTCTGCCGAGAACGAGCACGGTGACATGCTGAGTCTCTGGGAAAGCAGAGATCCCCAGTGCTGTTGCAGCTAAAGATAGGCTGCAGAGGGATAGTGAAGACCAGCAAGACCTTTCAGGGCTGGCACCTTCCTTGTGGAAGATGGAGCCAGTCGTTTGCCTCTTCAGAAAAACGCTCTGCCGTAAGCAAGCACCATAAATTCTGAATCTCTGGGAAAGCAGAGCTCCCCAGTGCTGTTGCGGCTAAATATAGGCTGCAGAGGGATAGTGAAGACCTGCAAGAGCTTTTAATTTTGTCACCTTCCTTGTTGGAGAAGGAGCCTGAGTTTTACATTTTCAGAAAAAGTTTCTGCCGAGAACGAGCACCGTGACATGCTGAGTCTCTGGGAAAGCAGAGATCCCCAGTGCTGTTGCGGCTATAGATAGGCTGCAGGGGGACGGAGAAGACCAGCAAGAGCTTTCAGGGCTGGCACCTTCCTTGTGGGAGAAGGAGCCAGACGTTTGCCTTTTCAGAAAAAGTTTCTGCCGAGAACGAGCACCATGACATGCTGAGTCTCTGGGAAAGCAGAGATACCCAGTGCTATTGCGGCTAAAGATAGGCTGCAGAGGGATAGTGAAGACCTGCAAGAGCTTTCAAGGCTGGCACCTTCCTTGTGGGAGAAGGAGCCAGACGTTTGCCTTTTCAGAAAAAGTTTCTGCCGAGAACGAGCACCGTGACATGCTGAGTCTGTGGGAAAGCAGAGATCCCCAGTGCTGTTGCGGCTAAAGATAGGCTGCAGAGGGATAGTGAAGACCAGCAAGAGCTTTCAGGGCTGTCACCTTCCTTGTGGGAGAAGGAGCCAGACGTTTGCCTTTTCAGAAAAAGTTTCTGCCGAGAACGAGCACCGTGACATGCTGAGTGTCTGGGAAAGCAGAGATCCCCAGTGCTGTTGCGGCTAAAGATAGGCTGCAGAGGGATAGTGAAGACCTGCAAGACCTTTCAGGGCTGGCACCTTCGTTGTGGAAGATGGAGACAAACGTTTGCCTCTTCAGAAAAACGCTCTGCCGTAAGCGAGCACCATAAAATGCTGAATCTCTGGGAAAGCAGAGCTCCCCAGTTCTGTTGCGGCTATAGATAGGCTGCAGAGGGATAGTGAAGACCAGCACGAGCTTTCAGGGCTGGCAGCTTCCTTGTGGGAGAAGGAGCCAGACGTTTGCCTTTTCAGAAAAAGTTTCTGCCGAGAACGAGCACCGTGACATGCTGAGTCTCTGGGAAAGCAGAGATCCCCAGTGCTGTTGCGGCTAAAGATAGGCTGCAGAGGGATAGTGAAGACCTGCAAGAGCTTTCAGGGCTGGCACCTGCCTTGTGGGAGAAGGAGCCAGACGTTTGCCTTTTCAGAAAAAGGCTCTGCCGAGAGCGAGCACCGTGAGATGCTGAGTCTCTGGGAAAGCAGAGATCCCCAGTGCTGTTGTGCCTGTGGATAGGCTGCAGGGGGACGGTGAAGACCAGCAAGAGCTTTCAGGGCTGGCACCTTCCTTGTGGGAGAAGGAGCCAGACGTTTACCTTTTCAGAAAAAGTTTCTGCCGAGAACGAGCCCTGTGACATGCTGAGTCTCTGGGAAAGCAGACATCCCCAGTGCTGTTGCGGCTAAAGATAGGCTGCAGAGGGATAGTGAAGACCTGCTAGAGCTTTCAGGGCTGGCAGCTTCCTTGTGGGAGAAGGAGCCAGACGTTTGCCTTTTCAGAAAAAGTTTCTGCCGAGAACGAGCACCGTGACATGCTGAGTCTCTGGGAAAGCAGAGATCCCCAGTGCTGTTGTGCCTGTGGATAGGCTGCAGGGGGACGGTGAAGACCAGCAAGATCTTTCAGGGCTGGCACCTTCCTTGTGGGAGAAGGAGCCAGACGTTTGCCTTTTCAGAAAAAGTTTCTGCCGAGAACGAGCACCGTGACATGCTGAGTCTCTGGGAAAGCAGAGATCCCCAGTGCTGTTGAAGCTAAAGATAGGCTGCAGAGGGATAGTGAAGACCAGCAAGACCTTTCAGGGCTGGCACCTTCCTTGTGGAAGATGGAGCCAGTCGTTTGCCTCTTCAGAAAAACTCTCTGCCATAAGCGAGCACCATAAGATGCTGAATCTCTGGGAAAGCAGAGCTCCCCAGTGCTGTTGCGGCTAAAGATAGGCTGCAGAGGGATAGTGAAGACCTGCAAGAGCTTTTAATTTTGTCACCTTCCTTGTTGGAGAAGGAGCCTGAGTTTTACATTTTCAGAAAAAGTTTCTGCCGAGAACGAGCACCGTGACATGCTGAGTCTCTGGGAAAGCAGAGATCCCCAGTGCTGTTGCGGCTATAGATAGGCTGCAGGGGGACGGAGAAGACCAGCAAGAGCTTTCAGGGCTGGCACCTTCCTTGTGGGAGAAGGAGCCAGACATTTGCCTTTTCAGAAAAAGTTTCTGCCGAGAACGAGCACCATGACATGCTGAGTCTCTGGGAAAGCAGAGATCCCCAGTGCTGTTGCGGCTAAAGATAGGCTGCAGAGGGATAGTGAAGACCTGCAAGAGCTTTCAGGGCTGGCAGCTTCCTTGTGGGAGAAGGAGCCAGACGTTTGCCTTTTCAGAAAAAGTTTCTGCCGAGAACGAGCACCGTGACATGCTGAGTCTCTGGGAAAGCAGAGATCCCCAGTGCTGTTGTGCCTGTGGATAGGCTGCAGGGGGATGGTGAAGACCAGCAAGATCTTTCAGGGCTGGCACCTTCCTTGTGGGAGAAGGAGCCAGACGTTTGCCTTTTCAGAAAAAGTTTCTGCCGAGAACGAGCACCGTGACATGCTGAGTCTCTGGGAAAGCAGAGATCCCCAGTGCTGTTGTGCCTGTGGATAGGCTGCAGGGGGAAGGTGAAGACCACCAAGATCTTTCAGGGCTGGCACCTTCCTTGTGGGAGAAGGAGCCAGACGTTTGCCTTTTCAGAAAAAGTTTCTGCCAAGAACGAGCACCGTGACATGCTGAGTGTCTGGGAAAGCAGAGATCCCCAGTGCTGTTGCGGCTAAAGATAGGCTGCAGAGGGATAGTGAAGACCAGCAAGAACTTTCAGGGCTGGCACCTTCCTTGTGGGAGAAGGAGCCAGACGTTTGCCTTTTCAGAAAAAGTTTCTGCCGAGAACGAGCACCGTGACATGCTGAGTGTCTGGGAAAGCAGACATCCCCAGTGCTGTTGTGGCTAAATATAGGCTGCAGAGGGATAGTGAATACCTGCAAGAGCTTTTAATTTTGTCACCTTCCTTGTTGGAGAAGGAGCCTGAGTTTTACATTTTCAGAAAAAGTTTCTGCCGAGAACGAGCACCGTGACATGCTGAGTCTCTGGGAAAGCAGAGATCCCCAGTGCTGTTGCGGCTAAAGATAGGCTGCAGAGGGATAGTGAAGACCAGCAAGATCTTTCAGAGCTGGCACCTTCCTTGTGGGAGAAGGAGCCAGACGTTTGCCTTTTCAGAAAAAGTTTCTGCCGAGAACGAGCACCGTGACATGCTGAGTCTCTGGGAAAGCAGAGATCCCCAGTGCTGTTGTGCCTGTGGATAGGCTGCAGGGGGACGGTGAAGACCAGCAAGAACTTTCAGGGCTGGCACTTTCCTTGTGGGAGAAGGAGCCAGACGTTTGCCTTTTCAGAAAAAGTTTCTTCCGAGAAAGAGCACCGTGACATGCTGAGTCTCTGGGAAAGCAGAGATCCCCAGTGCTGTTGTGCCTGTGGATAGGCTGCAGGGGGACTGTGAAGACCAGCAAGATCTTTCAGGGCTGGCACCTTCCTTGTGGGAGAAGGAGCCGTAAGTTTGTCTTTTCAGAAAAAGTTTCTGCCGAGAATGAGCACCGTGACATGCTGAGTCTCTGGGAAAGCAGAGATCCCCAGAGCTGTTGCGGCTAAAGATAGGCTGCAGAGGGATAGTGAAGACCAGCAAGACCTTTCAGGGCTGGCACCTTCCTTGTGGGAGAAGGAGCCGTAAGTTTGTCTTTTCAGAAAAAGTTTCTGCCGAGAATGAGCACCGTGACATGCTGAGTCTCTGGGAAAGCAGAGATCCCCAGTGCTGTTGTGCCTTTGGATAGGCTGCAGGGGGACGGTGAAGACCACCAAGATCTTTCAGGGCTGGCACCTTCCTTGTGGGAGAAGGAGCCAGACGTTTGCCTTTTCAGAAAAAGTTTCTGCCGAGAACGAGCACCGTGACATGCTGAGTCTCTGGGAAAGCAGAGATCCCCAGTGCTGTTGCGGCTAAAGATAGGCTGCAGAGGGATAGTGAAGACCAGCAAGATCTTTCAGGGCTGGCACCTTCCTTGTGGGAGAAGGAGCCAGACATTTGCCTTTTCAGAAAAAGTTTCTGCCGAGAACGAGCACCGTGACATGCTGAGTCTCTGGGAAAGCAGAGATCCCCAGAGCTGTTGCGGCTAAAGATAGGCTGCAGAGGGATAGTGAAGACCTGCAAGAGCTTTCAGGGCTGGCACCTTCCTTGTGGGAGAAGGAGCCAGACGTTTGCCTTTTCAGAAAAAGTTTCTGCCGAGAACGAGCACCGTGACATGCTGAGTCTCTGGGAAAGCAGAGATCCCCAGTGCTGTTGCGGCTAAAGATAGGCTGCAGAGGGATAGTGAAGACCAGCAAGATCTTTCAGGGCTGGCACCTTCCTTGTGGGAGAAGGAGCCGTATGTTTGTCTTTTCAGAAAAAGTTTCTGCCGAGAACGAGCACCGTGACATGCTGAGTCTCTGGGAAAGCAGAGATCCCCAGTGCTGTTGTGCCTGTGGATAGGCTGCAGGGGGACGGTGAAGACCAACAAGATCTTTAAGGGCTGGCACCTTCCTTGTGGGAGAAGGAGCCAGACGTTTGCCTTTTCAGAAAAAGTTTCTGCCGAGAACGAGCACCGTGACATGCTGATTCGCTGGGAAAGCAGAGATCCCCAGTGCTGTTGTGCCTGTGGATAGGCTGCAGGGGGACTGTGAAGACCAGCAAGATCTTTCAGGGCTGGCACCTTCCTTGTGGGAGAAGGAGCCAGACGTTTGCCTTTTCAGAAAAAGTTTCTGCCGAGAACGAGCACCGTGACATGCTGAGTCTCTGGGAAAGCAGAGCTCCCCAGAGCTGTTGTGCCTGTGGATAGGCTGCAGGGGGACTGTGAAGACCAGCAAGATCTTTCAGGGCTGGCACCTTCCTTGTGGGAGAAGGAGCCAGACGTTTGCCTTTTCAGAAAAAGTTTCTGCCGAGAACGAGCACCGTGACATGCTGAGTCTCTGGGAAAGCAGAGATCCCCAGAGCTGTTGCGGCTAAAGATAGGCTGCAGAGGGATAGTGAAGACCTGCAAGATCTTTCAGGGCTGGCACCTTCCTTGTGGGAGAAGGAGCCAGACGTTTGCCTTTTCAGAAAAAGTTTCTGCCGAGAACGAGCACCGTGACATGCTGAGTCTCTGGGAAAGCAGAGATCCCCAGTTCTGTTGCGGCTAAAGATAGGCTGCAGAAGGATAGTGAAGACCAGCAAGAGCTTTCAGGGCTGGCACCTTCCTTGTGGGAGAAGGAGTCGTAAGTTTGTCTTTTCAGAAAAAGTTTCTGCCGAGAACGAGCACCGTGACATGCTGAGTCGCTGGGAAAGCAGACATCCCCAGTGCTGTTGTGCCTGTGGATAGGCTGCAGGGGGACGGTGAAGACCAGCAAGATCTTTCAGGGCTGGCACCTTCCTTGTGGGAGAAGGAGCCAGACGTTTGCCTTTTCAGAAAAAGTTTCTGCCGAGAAAGAGCACCGTGACATGCTGAGTCTCTGGGAAAGCAGAGATCCCCAGTGCTGTTGCGGCTAAAGATAGGCTGCAGAGGGATAGTGAAGACCAGCAAGAGCTTTCAGGGCTGGCACCTTCCTTGTGGGAGAAGGAGCCAGACGTTTGCCTTTTCAGAAAAAGTTTCTGCCGAGAACGAGCACCGTGACATGCTGAGTCGCTGGGAAAGCAGAGATCCCCAGTGCTGTTGTGCCTGTGGATAGGCTGCAGGGGGACTGTGAAGACCAGCAAGATCTTTCAGGGCTGGCACCTTCCTTGTGGGAGAAGGAGCCAGACGTTTGCCTTTTCAGAAAAAGTTTCTGCCGAGAATGAGCCCCGTGACATGCTGAGTCTCTGGGAAAGCAGAGATCCCCAGTGCTGTTGCGGCTAAAGATAGGCTGCAGAGGGATAGTGAAGACCTGCAAGATCTTTCAGGGCTGGCACCTTCCTTGTGGGAGAAGGAGCCAGACGTTTGCCTTTTCAGAAAAAGTTTCTGCCGAGAACGAGCACCGTGACATGCGGAGTCTCTGGGAAAGCACAGATCCCCAGTGCTGTTGTGCCTGTGGATAGGCTGCAGGGGGACGGTGAAGACCAGCAAGATCTTTCAGGGCTGGCAGCTTCCTTGTGTGAGAAGGAGCCAGACGTTTGCCTTTTCAGAAAAAGTTTCTGCCGAGAACGAGCACCGTGACATGCTGAGTCTCTGGGAAAGCAGAGATCCCCAGTGCTGTTGCAGCTAAAGATAGGCTGCAGAGGGATAGTGAAGACCAGCAAGATCTTTCAGGGCTGGCGCCTTCCTTGTGGGAGAAGGAGCCAGACGTTTGCCTTTTCAGAAAAAGTTTCTGCCGAGAACGAGCACCGTGACATGCTGAGTGTCTGGGAAAGCAGACATCCCCAGTGCTGTTGTGGCTAAATATAGGCTGCAGAGGGATAGTGAATACCTGCAAGAGCTTTTAATTTTGTCACCTTCCTTGTTGGAGAAGGAGCCTGAGTTTTACATTTTCAGAAAAAGTTTCTGCCGAGAACGAGCACCGTGACATGCTGAGTCTCTGGGAAAGCAGAGATCCCCAGTGCTGTTGCGGCTAAAGATAGGCTGCAGAGGGATAGTGAAGACCAGCAAGATCTTTCAGAGCTGGCACCTTCCTTGTGGGAGAAGGAGCCAGACGTTTGCCTTTTCAGAAAAAGTTTCTGCCGAGAACGAGCACCGTGACATGCTGAGTCTCTGGGAAAGCAGAGATCCCCAGTGCTGTTGTGCCTGTGGATAGGCTGCAGGGGGACGGTGAAGACCAGCAAGATCTTTCAGGGCTGGCACTTTCCTTGTGGGAGAAGGAGCCAGACGTTTGCCTTTTCAGAAAAAGTTTCTTCCGAGAAAGAGCACCGTGACATGCTGAGTCTCTGGGAAAGCAGAGATCCCCAGTGCTGTTGTGCCTGTGGATAGGCTGCAGGGGGACTGTGAAGACCAGCAAGATCTTTCAGGGCTGGCACCTTCCTTGTGGGAGAAGGAGCCGTAAGTTTGTCTTTTCAGAAAAAGTTTCTGCCGAGAACGAGCACCGTGACATGCTGAGTCTCTGGGAAAGCAGAGATCCCCAGTGCTGTTGTGCCTTTGGATAGGCTGCAGGGGGACGGTGAAGACCACCAAGATCTTTCAGGGCTGGCACCTTCCTTGTGGGAGAAGGAGCCAGACGTTTGCCTTTTCAGAAAAAGTTTCTGCCGAGAACGAGCACCGTGACATGCTGAGTCTCTGGGAAAGCAGAGATCCCCAGTGCTGTTGCGGCTAAAGATAGGCTGCAGAGGGATAGTGAAGACCAGCAAGATCTTTCAGGGCTGGCACCTTCCTTGTGGGAGAAGGAGCCGTATGTTTGTCTTTTCAGAAAAAGTTTCTGCCGAGAACGAGCACCGTGACATGCTGAGTCTCTGGGAAAGCAGAGATCCCCAGTTCTGTTGCGGCTAAAGATAGGCTGCAGAAGGATAGTGAAGACCAGCAAGAGCTTTCAGGGCTGGCACCTTCCTTGTGGGAGAAGGAGCCGTAAGTTTGTCTTTTCAGAAAAAGTTTCTGCCGAGAACGAGCACCGTGACATCCTGAGTCGCTGGGAAAGCAGACATCCCCAGTGCTGTTGTGCCTGTGGATAGGCTGCAGGGGGATGGTGAAGACCAGCAAGATCTTTCAGGGCTGGCACCTTCCTTGTGGGAGAAGGAGCCAGACGTTTGCCTTTTCAGAAAAAGTTTCTGCCGAGAAAGAGCACCGTGACATGCTGAGTCTCTGGGAAAGCAGAGATCCCCAGTGCTGTTGCGGCTAAAGATAGGCTGCAGAGGGATAGTGAAGACCAGCAAGATCTTTCAGGGCTGGCACCTTCCTTGTGGGAGAAGGAGCCAGACGTTTGCCTTTTCAGAAAAAGTTTCTGCCGAGAACGAGCACCGTGACATGCTGAGTCGCTGGGAAAGCAGAGATCCCCAGTGCTGTTGTGCCTGTGGATAGGCTGCAGGGGGACTGTGAAGACCAGCAAGATCTTTCAGGGCTGGCACCTTCCTTGTGGGAGAAGGATCCAGACGTTTGCCTTTTCAGAAAAAGTTTCTGCCGAGAATGAGCCCCGTGACATGCTGAGTCGCTGGGAAAGCAGAGATCCCCAGTGCTGTTGTGCCTGTGGATAGGCTGCAGGGGGACGGTGAAGACCAGCAAGAGCTTTCAGGGCTGGCACCTTCCTTGTGGAAGATGGAGCCAGACGTTTGCCTCTTCAGAAAAACGCTCTGCCGTAAGCGAGCACCATAAGATGCTGAATCTCTGGGAAAGCAGAGATCCCCAGTGCTGTTGCGGCTAAAGATAGGCTGCAGAGGGATAGTGAAGACCAGCACGAGCTTTCAGGGCTGGCAGCTTCCTTGTGGGAGAAGGAGCCAGACGTTTGCCTTTTCAGAAAAAGTTTCTGCCGAGAACGAGCACCGTGACATGCTGAGTCTCTGGGAAAGCAGAGATCCCCAGTGCTGTTGTGCCTGTGGATAGGCTGCAGAGGGATAGTGAAGACCTGCAAGAGCTTTCAGGGCTGGCACCTTTCTTGTGGAAGATTGAGCCAGACGTTTGCCTCTAAAAAAAAATGTTCTGCCGTAAGCGAGCACCATGAGATGCTGAGTCTCTGGGAAAGCAGAGATCCCCAGTGCTGTTGTGCCTGTGGATAGGCTGCAGGGGGACGGTGAAGACCAGCAAGATCTTTCAGGGCTGGCACCTTCCTTGTGGGAGAAGGAGCCAGACGTTTGCCTTTTCAGAAAAAGTTTCTGCCGAGAACGAGCACCGTGACATGCTGAGTCTCTGGGAAAGCAGAGATCCCCAGTGCTGTTGCGGCTAAAGATAGGCTGCAGAGGGATAGTGAAGACCAGCACGAGCTTTCAGGGCTGGCACCTTCCTTGTGGGAGAAGGAGCCAGACGTTTGCCTTTTCAGAAAAAGTTTCTGCCGAGAACGAGCACCGTGACATGCGGAGTCTCTGGGAAAGCACAGATCCCCAGTTCTGTTGCGGCTAAAGATTGGCTGCAGAGGGATAGTGAAGACCAGCAAGAGCTTTCAGGGCTGGCACCTTCCTTGTGGGAGAAGGAGCCAGACGTTTGCCTTTTCAGAAAAAGTTTCTGCCGAGAACGAGCACCGTGACATGCTGAGTCTCTGGGAAAGCAGAGATCCCCAGTGCTGTTGCGGCTAAAGATAGGCTGCAGAGGGATAGTGAAGACCTGCAAGAGCTTTTAATTTTGTCACCTTCCTTGTGGAAGATGGAGCCAGACGTTTGCCTTTTCAGAAAAAGTTTCTGCCGAGAACGAGCACCGTGACATGCTGAGTCTCTGGGAAAGCAGAGATCCCCAGTGCTGTTGCGGCTAAAGATAGCCTGCAGAGGGATAGTGAAGACCTGCAAGACCTTTCAGGGCTGGCACCTTCCTTGTGGAAGATGGAGACAGACGTTTGCCTCTTCAGAAAAACGCTCTGCCGTAAGCAAGCACCATAAAATGCTGAATCTCTGGGAAAGCAGAGCTCCCCAGTGCTGTTGCGGCTAAATATAGGCTGCAGAGGGATAGTGAAGACCTGCAAGAGCTTTTAATTTTGTCACCTTCCTTGTTGGAGAAGGAGCCTGAGTTTTACATTTTCAGAAAAAGTTTCTGCCGAGAACGAGCACCGTGACATGCTGAGTCTCTGGGAAAGCAGACATCCCCAGTGCTGTTGTGCCTGTGGATAGGCTGCAGGGGGACGGTGAAGACCAGCAAGATCTTTCAGGGCTGGCACCTTCCTTGTGGGAGAAGGAGCCAGACGTTTGCCTTTTCAGAAAAAGTTTCTGCCGAGAAAGAGCACCGTGACATGCTGAGTCTCTGGGAAAGCAGAGATCCCCAGTGCTGTTGCGGCTAAAGATAGGCTGCAGAGGGATAGTGAAGACCAGCAAGATCTTTCAGGGCTGGCACCTTCCTTGTGGGAGAAGGAGCCAGACGTTTGCCTTTTCAGAAAAAGTTTCTGCCGAGAACGAGCACCGTGACATGCTGAGTCGCTGGGAAAGCAGAGATCCCCAGTGCTGTTGTGCCTGTGTATAGGCTGCAGGGGGACTGTGAAGACCAGCAAGATCTTTCAGGGCTGGCACCTTCCTTGTGGGAGAAGGAGCCAGACGTTTGCCTTTTCAGAAAAAGTTTCTGCCGAGAATGAGCCCCGTGACATGCTGAGTCTCTGGGAAAGCAGAGATCCCCAGTGCTGTTGCGGCTAAAGATAGGCTGCAGAGGGATAGTGAAGACCAGCAAGATCTTTCAGGGCTGGCACCTTCCTTGTGGGAGAAGGAGCCAGACGTTTGCCTTTTCAGAAAAAGTTTCTGCCGAGAACGAGCACCGTGACATGCTGAGTCTCTGGGAAAGCACAGATCCCCAGTGCTGTTGTGCCTGTGGATAGGCTGCAGGGGGACGGTGAAGACCAGCAAGATCTTTCAGGGCTGGCAGCTTCCTTGTGGGAGAAGGAGCCAGACGTTTGCCTTTTCAGAAAAAGTTTCTGCCGAGAACGAGCACCGTGACATGCTGAGTCTCTGGGAAAGCAGAGATCCCCAGTGCTGTTGCGGCTAAAGATAGGCTGCAGAGGGATAGTGAAGACCAGCAAGAGCTTTCAGGGCTGGCACCTTCCTTGTGGGAGAAGGAGCCAGACGTTTGCCTTTTCAGAAAAAGTTTCTGCCGAGAACGAGCACCGTGACATGCTGAGTCTCTGGGAAAGCAGAGATCCCCAGTGTGTTGCGGCTAAAGATAGGCTGCAGAGGGATAGTGAAGACCTGCAAGAGCTTTCAGGGCTGGCACCTTCCTTGTGGAAGATGGAGCCAGACGTTTGCCTCTTCAGAAAAACGCTCTGCCGTAAGCGAGCACCATAAGATGCTGAATCTCTGGGAAAGCAGAGATCCCCAGTGCTGTTGCGGCTAAAGATAGGCTGCAGAGGGATAGTGAAGACCTGCAAGAGCTTTCAGGGCTGGTACCTTTCTTGTGGAATATTGAGCCAGACGTTTGCCTCTTCAAAAAATGTTCTGCCGTAAGCGAGCACCATGAGATGCTGAGTCTCTGGGAAAGCAGAGATCCCCAGTGCTGTTGTGCCTGTGGATAGGCTGCAGGGGGACGGTGAAGACCAGCAAGATCTTTCAGGGCTGGCACCTTCCTTGTGGGAGAAGGAGCCAGACGTTTGCCTTTTCAGAAAAAGTTTCTGCCGAGAACGAGCACCGTGACATGCTGAGTCTCTGGGAAAGCAGAGATCCCCAGTGCTGTTGCGGCTAAAGATAGGCTGCAGAGGGATAGTGAAGACCAGCACGAGCTTTCAGGGCTGGCACCTTCCTTGAGGGAGAAGGAGCCAGACGTTTGCCTTTTCAGAAAAAGTTTCTGCCGAGAACGAGCACCGTGACATGCTGAGTCTCTGGGAAAGCAGAGATCCCCAGTGCTGTTGCGGCTAAAGATAGGCTGCAGAGGGATAGTGAAGACCAGCAAGAGCTTTCAGGGCTGGCACCTTCCTTGTGGGAGAAGGAGCCAGACGTTTGCCTTTTCAGAAAAAGTTTCTGCCGAGAACGAGCACCGTGACATGCGGAGTCTCTGGGAAAGCACAGATCCCCAGTTCTGTTGCGGCTAAAGATAGGCTGCAGAGGGATAGTGAAGACCAGCAAGAGCTTTCAGGGCTGGCACCTTCCTTGTGGGAGAAGGAGCCAGACGTTTGCCTTTTCAGAAAAAGTTTCTGCCGAGAACGAGCACCGTGACATGCTGAGTCTCTGGGAAAGCAGAGATCCCCAGTGCTGTTGCGGCTAAAGATAGGCTGCAGAGGGATAGTGAAGACTTGCAAGACCTTTCAGGGCTGGCACCTTCCTTGTGGAAGATGGAGACAGACGTTTGCCTCTTCAGAAAAACGCTCTGCCGTAAGCAAGCACCATAAAATGCTGAATCTCTGGGAAAGCAGAGCTCCCCAGTGCTGTTGCGGCTAAATATAGGCTGCAGAGGGATAGTGAAGACCTGCAAGAGCTTTTAATTTTGTCACCTTCCTTGTTGGAGAAGGAGCCTGAGTTTTACATTTTCAGAAAAAGTTTCTGCCGAGAACGAGCACCGTGACATGCTGAGTCTCTGGGAAAGCAGAGATCCCCAGTGCTGTTGTGCCTGTGGATAGGCTGCAGGGGGACGGTGAAGACCAGCAAGATCTTTCAGGGCTGGCAGCTTCCTTGTGGGAGAAGGAGCCAGACGTTTGCCTTTTCAGAAAAAGTTTCTGCCGAGAACGAGCACCGTGACATGCTGAGTCTCTGGGAAAGCAGAGATCCCCAGTGCTGTTGCGGCTAAAGATAGGCTGCAGAGGGATAGTGAAGACCAGCAAGAGCTTTCAGGGCTGGCACCTTCCTTGTGGGAGAAGGAGCCAGACGTTTGCCTTTTCAGAAAAAGATTCTGCCGAGAACGAGCACCGTGACATGCTGAGTGTCTGGGAAAGCAGAGATCCCCAGTGCTGTTGCGGCTAAAGATAGGCTGCAGAGGGATAGTGAAGACCTGCAAGAGCTTTCAGGGCTGGCACCTTCCTTGTGGAAGATGGAGCCAGACTTTTGCCTCTTCAGAAAAACGCTCTGCCGTAAGCGAGCACCATAAGATGCTGAATCTCTGGGAAAGCAGAGATCCCCAGTGCTGTTGCGGCTAAAGATAGGCTGCAGAGGGATAGTGAAGACCAGCACGAGCTTTCAGGGCTGGCAGCTTCCTTGTGGGAGAAGGAGCCAGACGTTTGCCTTTTCAGAAAAAGTTTCTGCCGAGAACGAGCACCGTGACATGCTGAGTCTCTGGGAAAGCAGAGATCCCCAGTGCTGTTGTGCCTGTGGATAGGCTGCAGAGGGATAGTGAAGACCTGCAAGAGCTTTCAGGGCTGGCACCTTTCTTGTGGAAGATTGAGCCAGACGTTTGCCTCTTCAAAAAATGTTCTGCCGTAAGCGAGCACCATGAGATGCTGAGTCTCTGGGAAAGCAGAGATCCCCAGTGCTGTTGTGCCTGTGGATAGGCTGCAGGGGGACGGTGAAGACCAGCAAGATCTTTCAGGGCTGGCACCTTCCTTGTGGGAGAAGGAGCCAGACGTTTGCCTTTTCAGAAAAAGTTTCTGCCGAGAACGAGCACCGTGACATGCTGAGTCTCTGGGAAAGCAGAGATCCCCAGTGCTGTTGCGGCTAAAGATAGGCTGCAGAGGGATAGTGAAGACCAGCACGAGCTTTCAGGGCTGGCACCTTCCTTGTGGGAGAAGGAGCCAGACGTTTGCCTTTTCAGAAAAAGTTTCTGCCGAGAACGAGCACCGTGACATGCTGAGTCTCTGGGAAAGCAGAGATCCCCAGTGCTGTTGCGGCTAAAGATAGGCTGCAGAGGGATAGTGAAGACCAGCAAGAGCTTTCAGGGCTGGCACCTTCCTTGTGGGAGAAGGAGCCAGACGTTTGCCTTTTCAGAAAAAGTTTCTGCCGAGAACGAGCACCGTGACATGCGGAGTCTCTGGGAAAGCACAGATCCCCAGTTCTGTTGCGGCTAAAGATAGGCTGCAGAGGGATAGTGAAGACCAGCAAGAGCTTTCAGGGCTGGCACCTTCCTTGTGGGAGAAGGAGCCAGACGTTTGCCTTTTCAGAAAAAGTTTCTGCCGAGAACGAGCACGGTGACATGCTGAGTCTCTGGGAAAGCAGAGATCCCCAGTGCTGTTGCGGCTAAAGATAGGCTGCAGAGGGATAGTGAAGACCTGCAAGAGCTTTTAATTTTGTCACCTTCCTTGTGGAAGATGGAGCCAGACGTTTGCCTTTTCAGAAAAAGTTTCTGCCGAGAACGAGCACCGTGACATGCTGAGTCTCTGGGAAAGCAGAGATCCCCAGTGCTGTTGCGGCTAAAGATAGGCTGCAGAGGGATAGTGAAGACCTGCAAGAGCTTTCAGGGCTGGCACCTTCCTTGTGGAAGATGGAGACAGACGTTTGCCTCTTCAGAAAAACGCTCTGCCGTAAGCAAGCACCATAAAATGCAGAATCTCTGGGAAAGCAGAGCTCCCCAGTGCTGTTGCGGCTAAATATAGGCTGCAGAGGGATAGTGAAGACCTGCAAGAGCTTTTAATTTTGTCACCTTCCTTGTTGGAGAAGGAGCCTGAGTTTTACATTTTCAGAAAAATTTTCTGCCGAGAACGAGCACCGTGACATGCTGAGTCTCTGGGAAAGCAGAGATCCCCAGTGCTGTTGTGCCTGTGGATAGGCTGCAGGGGGACGGTGAAGACCAGCAAGATCTTTCAGGGCTGGCAGCTTCCTTGTGGGAGAAGGAGCCAGACGTTTGCCTTTTCAGAAAAAGTTTCTGCCGAGAACGAGCACCGTGACATGCTGAGTCTCTGGGAAAGCAGAGATCCCCAGTGCTGTTGCGGCTAAAGATAGGCTGCAGAGGGATAGTGAAGACCAGCAAGAGCTTTCAGGGCTGGCACCTTCCTTGTGGGAGAAGGATCCAGACGTTTGCCTTTTCAGAAAAAGTTTCTGCCGAGAACGAGCACCGTGACATGCTGAGTGTCTGGGAAAGCAGAGATCCCCAGTGCTGTTGCGGCTAAAGATAGGCTGCAGAGGGATAGTGAAGACCTGCAAGAGCTTTCAGGGCTGGCACCTTCCTTGTGGAAGATGGAGCCAGACTTTTGCCTCTTCAGAAAAACGCTCTGCCGTAAGCGAGCACCATAAGATGCTGAATCTCTGGGAAAGCAGAGATCCCCAGTGCTGTTGCGGCTAAAGATAGGCTGCAGAGGGATAGTGAAGACCAGCACGAGCTTTCAGGGCTGGCAGCTTCCTTGTGGGAGAAGGAGCCAGACGTTTGCCTTTTCAGAAAAAGTTTCTGCCGAGAACGAGCACCGTGACATGCTGAGTCTCTGGGAAAGCAGAGATCCCCAGTGCTGTTGTGCCTGTGGATAGGCTGCAGAGGGATAGTGAAGACCTGCAAGAGCTTTCAGGGCTGGCACCTTTCTTGTGGAAGATTGAGCCAGACGTTTGCCTCTTCAAAAAATGTTCTGCCGTAAGCGAGCACCATGAGATGCTGAGTCTCTGGGAAAGGAGAGATCCCCAGTGCTGTTGTGCCTGTGGATAGGCTGCAGGGGGACGGTGAAGACCAGCAAGATCTTTCAGGGCTGGCACCTTCCTTGTGGGAGAAGGAGCCAGACGTTTGCCTTTTCAGAAAAAGTTTCTGCCGAGAACGAGCACCGTGACATGCTGAGTCTCTGGGAAAGCAGAGATCCCCAGTGCTGTTGCGGCTAAAGATAGGCTGCAGAGGGATAGTGAAGACCAGCACGAGCTTTCAGGGCTGGCACCTTCCTTGTGGGAGAAGGAGCCAGACGTTTGCCTTTTCAGAAAAAGTTTCTGCCGAGAACGAGCACCGTGACATGCTGAGTCGCTGGGAAAGCAGAGATCCCCAGTGCTGTTGTGCCTGTGGATAGGCTGCAGGGTGACGGTGAAGACCAGCAAGATCTTTCAGGGCTAGCAGCTTCCTTGTGGGAGAAGGAGCCAGACGTTTGCCTTTTCAGAAAAAGTTTCTGCCGAGAACGAGCACCGTGACATGCTGAGTCTCTGGGAAAGCAGAGATCCCCAGTGCTGTTGTGCCTGTGGATAGTCTGCAGAGGGATAGTGAAGACCTGCAAGAGCTTTCAGGGCTGGCACCTTCCTTGTGGGAGAAGGAGCCGTAAGTTTGTCTTTTCAGAAAAAGTTTCTGCCGAGAACGAGCACCGTGACATGCTGAGTCGCTGGGAAAGCAGACATCCCCAGTGCTGTTGTGCCTGTGGATAGGCTGCAGGGGGACGGTGAAGACCAGCAAGATCTTTCAGGGCTGGCACCTTCCTTGTGGGAGAAGGAGCCAGACGTTTGCCTTTTCAGAAAAAGTTTCTGCCGAGAACGAGCACCGTGACATGCTGAGTCTCTGGGAAAGCAGAGATCCCCAGTGCTGTTGCGGCTAAAGATAGGCTGCAGAGGGATAGTGAAGACCAGCAAGATCTTTCAGGGCTGGCACCTTCCTTGTGGGAGAAGGAGCCAGACGTTTGCCTTTTCAGAAAAAGTTTCTGCCGAGAACGAGCACCGTGACATGCTGAGTCGCTGGGAAAGCAGAGATCCCCAGTGCTGTTGTGCCTGTGGATAGGCTGCAGGGGGACTGTGAAGACCAGCAAGATCTTTCAGGGCTGGCACCTTCCTTGTGGGAGAAGGAGCCAGACGTTTGCCTTTTCAGAAATGTTTCTGCCGAGAATGAGCCCCGTGACATGCTGAGTCTCTGGGAAAGCAGAGATCCCCAGTGCTGTTGCGGCTAAAGATAGGCTGCAGAGGGATAGTGAAGACCAGCAAGAGCTTTCAGGGCTGGCACCTTCCTTGTGGGAGAAGGAGCCAGACGTTTGCCTTTTCAGAAAAAGTTTCTGCCGAGAACGAGCACCGTGACATGCTGAGTCTCTGGGAAAGCAGAGATCCCCAGTGCTGTTGCGGCTAAAGATAGGCTGCAGAGGGATAGTGAAGACCAGCAAGAGCTTTCAGGGCTGGCACCTTCCTTGTGGGAGAAGGAGCCAGACGTTTGCCTTTTCAGAAAAAGTTTCTGCCGAGAACGAGCACCGTGACATGCTGAGTCTCTGGGAAAGCAGAGATCCCCAGTGCTGTTGCGGCTAAAGATAGGCTGCAGAGGGATAGTGAAGACCAGCAAGAGCTTTCAGGGCTGGCACCTTCCTTGTGGGAGAAGGAGCCAGACGTTTGCCTTTTCAGAAAAAGTTTCTGCCGAGAACGAGCACCGTGACATGCGGAGTCTCTGGGAAAGCAGAGATCCCCAGTGCTGTTGCGGCTAAAGATAGGCTGCAGAGGGATAGTGAAGACCAGCAAGAGCTTTCAGGGCTGGCACCTTCCTTGTGGGAGAAGGAGCCAGACGTTTGCCTTTTCAGAAAAAGTTTCTGCCGAGAACGAGCACCGTGACATGCGGAGTCTCTGGGAAAGCACAGATCCCCAGTTCTGTTGCGGCTAAAGATAGGCTGCAGAGGGATAGTGAAGACCAGCAAGAGCTTTCAGGGCTGGCACCTTCCTTGTGGGAGAAGGAGCCAGACGTTTGCCTTTTCAGAAAAAGTTTCTGCCGAGAACGAGCACCGTGACATGCTGAGTCTCTGGGAAAGCAGAGATCCCCAGTGCTGTTGCGGCTAAAGATAGGCTGCAGAGGGATAGTGAAGACCTGCAAGAGCTTTTAATTTTGTCACCTTCCTTGTGGAAGATGGAGCCAGACGTTTGCCTTTTCAGAAAAAGTTTCTGCCGAGAACGAGCACCGTGACATGCTGAGTCTCTGGGAAAGCAGACATCCCCACTGCTGTTGCGGCTAAAGATAGCCTGCAGAGGGATAGTGAAGACCTGCAAGACGTTTCAGGGCTGGCACCTTCCTTGTGGAAGATGGAGACAGACGTTTGCCTCTTCAGAAAAACGCTCTGCCGTAAGCAAGCACCATAAAATGCTGAATCTCTGGGAAAGCAGAGCTCCCCAGTGCTGTTGCGGCTAAATATAGGCTGCAGAGGGATAGTGAAGACCTGCAAGAGCTTTTAATTTTGTCACCTTCCTTGTTGGAGAAGGAGCCTGAGTTTTACATTTTCAGAAAAAGTTTCTGCCGAGAACGAGCACCGTGACATGCTGAGTCTCTGGGAAAGCAGAGATCCCCAGTGCTGTTGTGCCTGTGGATAGGCTGCAGGGGGACGGTGAAGACCAGCAAGATCTTTCAGGGCTGGCAGCTTCCTTGTGGGAGAAGGAGCCAGACGTTTGCCTTTTCAGAAAAAGTTTCTGCCGAGAACGAGCACCGTGACATGCTGAGTCTCTGGGAAAGCAGAGATCCCCAGTGCTGTTGCGGCTAAAGATAGGCTGCAGAGGGATAGTGAAGACCAGCAAGAGCTTTCAGGGCTGGCACCTTCCTTGTGGGAGAAGGAGCCAGACGTTTGCCTTTTCAGAAAAAGTTTCTGCCGAGAACGAGCACCGTGACATGCTGAGTGTCTGGGAAAGCAGAGATCCCCAGTGCTGTTGCGGCTAAAGATAGGCTGCAGAGGGATAGTGAAGACCTGCAAGAGCTTTCAGGGCTGGCACCTTCCTTGTGGAAGATGGAGCCAGACTTTTGCCTCTTCAGAAAAACGCTCTGCCGTAAGCGAGCACCATAAGATGCTGAATCTCTGGGAAAGCAGAGATCCCCAGTGCTGTTGCGGCTAAAGATAGGCTGCAGAGGGATAGTGAAGACCAGCACGAGCTTTCAGGGCTGGCAGCTTCCTTGTGGGAGAAGGAGCCAGACGTTTGCCTTTTCAGAAAATGTTTCTGCCGAGAACGAGCACCGTGACATGCTGAGTCTCTGGGAAAGCAGAGATCCCCAGTGCTGTTGTGCCTGTGGATAGGCTGCAGAGGGATAGTGAAGACCTGCAAGAGCTTTCAGGGCTGGCACCTTTCTTGTGGAAGATTGAGCCAGACGTTTGCCTCTTCAAAAAATGTTCTGCCGTAAGCGAGCACCATGAGATGCTGAGTCTCTGGGAAAGCAGAGATCCCCAGTGCTGTTGTGCCTGTGGATAGGCTGCAGGGGGACGGTGAAGACCAGCAAGATCTTTCAGGGCTGGCACCTTCCTTGTGGGAGAAGGAGCCAGACGTTTGCCTTTTCAGAAAAAGTTTCTGCCGAGAACGAGCACCGTGACATGCTGAGTCTCTGGGAAAGCAGAGATCCCCAGTGCTGTTGCGGCTAAAGATAGGCTGCAGAGGGATAGTGAAGACCAGCAAGAGCTTTCAGGGCTGGCACCTTCCTTGTGGGAGAAGGAGCCAGACGTTTGCCTTTTCAGAAAAAGTTTCTGCCGAGAACGAGCACCGTGACATGCGGAGTCTCTGGGAAAGCACAGATCCCCAGTTCTGTTGCGGCTAAAGATAGGCTGCAGAGGGATAGTGAAGACCAGCAAGAGCTTTCAGGGCTGGCACCTTCCTTGTGGGAGAAGGAGCCAGACGTTTGCCTTTTCAGAAAAAGTTTCTGCCGAGAACGAGCACCGTGACATGCTGAGTCTCTGGGAAAGCAGAGATCCCCAGTGCTGTTGCGGCTAAAGATAGGCTGCAGAGGGATAGTGAAGACCTGCAAGAGCTTTTAATTTTGTCACCTTCCTTGTGGAAGATGGAGCGAGACGTTTGCCTTTTCAGAAAAAGTTTCTGCCGAGAACGAGCACCGTGACATGCTGAGTCTCTGGGAAAGCAGAGATCCCCAGTGCTGTTGCGGCTAAAGATAGCCTGCAGAGGGATAGTGAAGACCTGCAAGAGCTTTCAGGGCTGGCACCTTCCTTGTGGAAGATGGAGACAGACGTTTGCCTCTTCAGAAAAACGCTCTGCCGTAAGCAAGCACCATAAAATGCTGAATCTCTGGGAAAGCAGAGCTCCCCAGTGCTGTTGCGGCTAAATATAGGCTGCAGAGGGATAGTGAAGACCTGCAAGAGCTTTTAATTTTGTCACCTTCCTTGTTGGAGAAGGAGCCTGAGTTTTACATTTTCAGAAAAAGTTTCTGCCGAGAACGAGCACCGTGACATGCTGAGTCTCTGGGAAAGCAGAGATCCCCAGTGCTGTTGTGCCTGTGGATAGGCTGCAGGGGGACGGTGAAGACCAGCAAGATCTTTCAGGGCTGGCAGCTTCCTTGTGGGAGAAGGAGCCAGACGTTTGCCTTTTCAGAAAAAGTTTCTGCCGAGAACGAGCACCGTGACATGCTGAGTCTCTGGGAAAGCAGAGATCCCCAGTGCTGTTGCGGCTAAAGATAGGCTGCAGAGGGATAGTGAAGACCTGCAAGAGCTTTCAGGGCTGGCACCTTCCTTGTGGAAGATGGAGCCAGACTTTTGCCTCTTCAGAAAAACGCTCTGCCGTAAGCGAGCACCATAAGATGCTGAATCTCTGGGAAAGCAGAGATCCCCAGTGCTGTTGCGGCTAAAGATAGGCTGCAGAGGGATAGTGAAGACCAGCACGAGCTTTCAGGGCTGGCAGCTTCCTTGTGGGAGAAGGAGCCAGACGTTTGCCTTTTCAGAAAAAGTTTCTGCCGAGAACGAGCACCGTGACATGCTGAGTCTCTGGGAAAGCAGAGATCCCCAGTGCTGTTGTGCCTGTGGATAGGCTGCAGAGGGATAGTGAAGACCTGCAAGAGCTTTCAGGGCTGGCACCTTTCTTGTGGAAGATTGAGCCAGACGTTTGCCTCTTCAAAAAATGTTCTGCCGTAAGCGAGCACCATGAGATGCTGAGTCTCTGGGAAAGGAGAGATCCCCAGTGCTGTTGTGCCTGTGGATAGGCTGCAGGGGGACGGTGAAGACCAGCAAGATCTTTCAGGGCTGGCACCTTCCTTGTGGGAGAAGGAGCCAGACGTTTGCCTTTTCAGAAAAAGTTTCTGCCGAGAACGAGCACCGTGACATGCTGAGTCTCTGGGAAAGCAGAGATCCCCAGTGCTGTTGCGGCTAAAGATAGGCTGCAGAGGGATAGTGAAGACCAGCACGAGCTTTCAGGGCTGGCACCTTCCTTGTGGGAGAAGGAGCCAGACGTTTGCCTTTTCAGAAAAAGTTTCTGCCGAGAACGAGCACCGTGACATGCTGAGTCGCTGGGAAAGCAGAGATCCCCAGTGCTGTTGTGCCTGTGGATAGGCTGCAGGGGGATGGTGAAGACCAGCAAGATCTTTCAGGGCTGGCAGCTTCCTTGTGGGAGAAGGAGCCAGACGTTTGCCTTTTCAGAAAAAGTTTCTGCCGAGAACGAGCACCGTGACATGCTGAGTCTCTGGGAAAGCAGAGATCCCCAGTGCTGTTGTGCCTGTGGATAGGCTGAAGAGGGATAGTGAAGACCTGCAAGAGCTTTCAGGGCTGGCACCTTCCTTGTGGGAGAAGGAGCCGTAAGTTTGTCTTTTCAGAAAAAGTTTCTGCCGAGAACGAGCACCGTGACATGCTGAGTCGCTGGGAAAGCAGACATCCCCAGTGCTGTTGTGCCTGTGGATAGGCTGCAGGGGGACGGTGAAGACCAGCAAGATCTTTCAGGGCTGGCACCTTCCTTGTGGGAGAAGGAGCCAGACGTTTGCCTTTTCAGAAAAAGTTTCTGCCGAGAAAGAGCACCGTGACATGCTGAGTCTCTGGGAAAGCAGAGATCCCCAGTGCTGTTGCGGCTAAAGATAGGCTGCAGAGGGATAGTGAAGACCAGCAAGATCTTTCAGGGCTGGCACCTTCCTTGTGGGAGAAGGAGCCAGACGTTTGCCTTTTCAGAAAAAGTTTCTGCCGAGAACGAGCACCGTGACATGCTGAGTCGCTGGGAAAGCAGACATCCCCAGTGCTGTTGTGCCTGTGGATAGGCTGCAGGGGGACTGTGAAGACCAGCAAGATCTTTCAGGGCTGGCACCTTCCTTGTGGGAGAAGGAGCCAGACGTTTGCCTTTTCAGAAATGTTTCTGCCGAGAATGAGCCCCGTGACATGCTGAGTCTCTGGGAAAGCAGAGATCCCCAGTGCTGTTGCGGCTAAAGATAGGCTGCAGAGGGATAGTGAAGACCAGCAAGATCTTTCAGGGCTGGCACCTTCCTTGTGGGAGAAGGAGCCAGACGTTTGCCTTTTCAGAAAAAGTTTCTGCCGAGAACGAGCACCGTGACATGCTGAGTCTCTGGGAAAGCAGAGATCCCCAGTGCTGTTGTGCCTGTGGATAGGCTGCAGGGGGACGGTGAAGACCAGCAAGATCTTTCAGGGCTGGCAGCTTCCTTGTGGGAGAAGGAGCCAGACGTTTGCCTTTTCAGAAAAAGTTTCTGCCGAGAACGAGCACCGTGACATGCTGAGTCTCTGGGAAAGCAGAGATCCCCAGTGCTGTTGCGGCTAAAGATAGGCTGCAGAGGGATAGTGAAGACCAGCAAGAGCTTTCAGGGCTGGCACCTTCCTTGTGGGAGAAGGAGCCAGACGTTTGCCTTTTCAGAAAAAGTTTCTGCCGAGAACGAGCACCGTGACATGCTGAGTCTCTGGGAAAGCAGAGATCCCCAGTGCTGTTGCGGCTAAAGATAGGCTGCAGAGGGATAGTGAAGACCAGCAAGAGCTTTCAGGGCTGGCACCTTCCTTGTGGGAGAAGGAGCCAGACGTTTGCCTTTTCAGAAAAAGTTTCTGCCGAGAACGAGCACCGTGACATGCGGAGTCTCTGGGAAAGCACAGATCCCCAGTTCTGTTGCGGCTAAAGATAGGCTGCAGAGGGATAGTGAAGACCAGCAAGAGCTTTCAGGGCTGGCACCTTCCTTGTGGGAGAAGGAGCCAGACGTTTGCCTTTTCAGAAAAAGTTTCTGCCGAGAACGAGCACCGTGACATGCTGAGTCTCTGGGAAAGCAGAGATCCCCAGTGCTGTTGCGGCTAAAGATAGGCTGCAGAGGGATAGTGAAGACCTGCAAGAGCTTTTAATTTTGTCACCTTCCTTGTGGAAGATGGAGCCAGACGTTTGCCTTTTCAGAAAAAGTTTCTGCCGAGAACGAGCACCGTGACATGCTGAGTGTCTGGGAAAGCAGACATCCCCACTGCTGTTGCGGCTAAAGATAGCCTGCAGAGGGATAGTGAAGACCTGCAAGACCTTTCAGGGCTGGCACCTTCCTTGTGGAAGATGGAGACAGACGTTTGCCTCTTCAGAAAAACGCTCTGCCGTAAGCAAGCACCATAAAATGCTGAATCTCTGGGAAAGCAGAGCTCCCCAGTGCTGTTGCGGCTAAATATAGGCTGCAGAGGGATAGTGAAGACCTGCAAGAGCTTTTAATTTTGTCACCTTCCTTGTTGGAGAAGGAGCCTGAGTTTTACATTTTCAGAAAAAGTTTCTGCCGAGAACGAGCACCGTGACATGCTGAGTCTCTGGGAAAGCAGAGATCCCCAGTGCTGTTGTGCCTGTGGATAGGCTGCAGGGGGACGGTGAAGACCAGCAAGATCTTTCAGGGCTGGCAGCTTCCTTGTGGGAGAAGGAGCCAGACGTTTGCCTTTTCAGAAAAAGTTTCTGCCGAGAACGAGCACCGTGACATGCTGAGTCTCTGGGAAAGCAGAGATCCCCAGTGCTGTTGCGGCTAAAGATAGGCTGCAGAGGGATAGTGAAGACCAGCAAGAGCTTTCAGGGCTGGCACCTTCCTTGTGGGAGAAGGAGCCAGACGTTTGCCTTTTCAGAAAAAGTTTCTGCCGAGAACGAGCACCGTGACATGCTGAGTGTCTGGGAAAGCAGAGATCCCCAGTGCTGTTGCGGCTAAAGATAGGCTGCAGAGGGATAGTGAAGACCTGCAAGAGCTTTCAGGGCTGGCACCTTCCTTGTGGAAGATGGAGCCAGACTTTTGCCTCTTCAGAAAAACGCTCTGCCGTAAGCGAGCACCATAAGATGCTGAATCTCTGGGAAAGCAGAGATCCCCAGTGCTGTTGCGGCTAAAGATAGGCTGCAGAGGGATAGTGAAGACCAGCAAGAGCTTTCAGGGCTGGCACCTTCCTTGTGGGAGAAGGAGCCAGACGTTTGCCTTTTCAGAAAATGTTTCTGCCGAGAACGAGCACCGTGACATGCTGAGTCTCTGGGAAAGCAGAGATCCCCAGTGCTGTTGTGCCTGTGGATAGGCTGCAGAGGGATAGTGAAGACCTGCAAGATCTTTCAGGGCTGGCACCTTCCTTGTGGGAGAAGGAGCCAGACGTTTGCCTTTTCAGAAAATGTTTCTGCCGAGAACGAGCACCATGAGATGCTGAGTCTCTGGGAAAGCAGAGATCCCCAGTGCTGTTGTGCCTGTGGATAGGCTGCAGGGGGACGGTGAAGACCAGCAAGATCTTTCAGGGCTGGCACCTTCCTTGTGGGAGAAGGAGCCAGACGTTTGCCTTTTCAGAAAAAGTTTCTGCCGAGAACGAGCACCGTGACATGCTGAGTCTCTGGGAAAGCAGAGATCCCCAGTGCTGTTGCGGCTAAAGATAGGCTGCAGAGGGATAGTGAAGACCAGCAAGAGCTTTCAGGGCTGGCACCTTCCTTGTGGGAGAAGGAGCCAGACGTTTGCCTTTTCAGAAAAAGTTTCTGCCGAGAACGAGCACCGTGACATGCGGAGTCTCTGGGAAAGCACAGATCCCCAGTTCTGTTGCGGCTAAAGATAGGCTGCAGAGGGATAGTGAAGACCAGCAAGAGCTTTCAGGGCTGGCACCTTCCTTGTGGGAGAAGGAGCCAGACGTTTGCCTTTTCAGAAAAAGTTTCTGCCGAGAACGAGCACCGTGACATGCTGAGTCTCTGGGAAAGCAGAGATCCCCAGTGCTGTTGCGGCTAAAGATAGGCTGCAGAGGGATAGTGAAGACCTGCAAGAGCTTTTAATTTTGTCACCTTCCTTGTGGAAGATGGAGCCAGACGTTTGCCTTTTCAGAAAAAGTTTCTGCCGAGAACGAGCACCGTGACATGCTGAGTCTCTGGGAAAGCAGACATCCCCACTGCTGTTGCGGCTAAAGATAGCCTGCAGAGGGATAGTGAAGACCTGCAAGACCTTTCAGGGCTGGCACCTTCCTTGTGGAAGATGGAGACAGACGTTTGCCTCTTCAGAAAAACGCTCTGCCGTAAGCAAGCACCATAAAATGCTGAATCTCTGGGAAAGCAGAGCTCCCCAGTGCTGTTGCGGCTAAATATAGGCTGCAGAGGGATAGTGAAGACCTGCAAGAGCTTTTAATTTTGTCACCTTCCTTGTTGGAGAAGGAGCCTGAGTTTTACATTTTCAGAAAAAGTTTCTGCCGAGAACGAGCACCGTGACATGCTGAGTCTCTGGGAAAGCAGAGATCCCCAGTGCTGTTGTGCCTGTGGATAGGCTGCAGGGGGACGGTGAAGACCAGCAAGATCTTTCAGGGCTGGCAGCTTCCTTGTGGGAGAAGGAGCCAGACGTTTGCCTTTTCAGAAAAAGTTTCTGCCGAGAACGAGCACCGTGACATGCTGAGTCTCTGGGAAAGCAGAGATCCCCAGTGCTGTTGCGGCTAAAGATAGGCTGCAGAGGGATAGTGAAGACCAGCAAGAGCTTTCAGGGCTGGCACCTTCCTTGTGGGAGAAGGATCCAGACGTTTGCCTTTTCAGAAAAAGTTTCTGCCGAGAACGAGCACCGTGACATGCTGAGTGTCTGGGAAAGCAGAGATCCCCAGTGCTGTTGCGGCTAAAGATAGGCTGCAGAGGGATAGTGAAGACCTGCAAGAGCTTTCAGGGCTGGCACCTTCCTTGTGGAAGATGGAGCCAGACTTTTGCCTCTTCAGAAAAACGCTCTGCCGTAAGCGAGCACCATAAGATGCTGAATCTCTGGGAAAGCAGAGATCCCCAGTGCTGTTGCGGCTAAAGATAGGCTGCAGAGGGATAGTGAAGACCAGCACGAGCTTTCAGGGCTGGCAGCTTCCTTGTGGGAGAAGGAGCCAGACGTTTGCCTTTTCAGAAAAAGTTTCTGCCGAGAACGAGCACCGTGACATGCTGAGTCTCTGGGAAAGCAGAGATCCCCAGTGCTGTTGTGCCTGTGGATAGGCTGCAGAGGGATAGTGAAGACCAGCAAGAGCTTTCAGGGCTGGCACCTTTCTTGTGGAAGATTGAGCCAGACGTTTGCCTCTTCAAAAAATGTTCTGCCGTAAGCGAGCACCATGAGATGCTGAGTCTCTGGGAAAGCAGAGATCCCCAGTGCTGTTGTGCCTGTGGATAGGCTGCAGGGGGACGGTGAAGACCAGCAAGATCTTTCAGGGCTGGCACCTTCCTTGTGGGAGAAGGAGCCAGACGTTTGCCTTTTCAGAAAAAGTTTCTGCCGAGAACGAGCACCGTGACATGCTGAGTCTCTGGGAAAGCAGAGATCCCCAGTGCTGTTGCGGCTAAAGATAGGCTGCAGAGGGATAGTGAAGACCAGCACGAGCTTTCAGGGCTGGCACCTTCCTTGTGGGAGAAGGAGCCAGACGTTTGCCTTTTCAGAAAAAGTTTCTGCCGAGAACGAGCACCGTGACATGCTGAGTCGCTGGGAAAGCAGAGATCCCCAGTGCTGTTGCGGCTAAAGATAGGCTGCAGAGGGATAGTGAAGACCAGCAAGAGCTTTCAGGGCTGGCACCTTCCTTGTGGGAGAAGGAGCCAGACGTTTGCCTTTTCAGAAAAAGTTTCTGCCGAGAACGAGCACCGTGACATGCGGAGTCTCTGGGAAAGCACAGATCCCCAGTGCTGTTGCGGCTAAAGATAGGCTGCAGAGGGATAGTGAAGACCTGCAAGAGCTTTTAATTTTGTCACCTTCCTTGTGGAAGATGGAGCCAGACGTTTGCCTTTTCAGAAAAAGTTTCTGCCGAGAACGAGCACCGTGACATGCTGAGTCTCTGGGAAAGCAGAGATCCCCAGTGCTGTTGCGGCTAAAGATAGCCTGCAGAGGGATAGTGAAGACCTGCAAGACCTTTCAGGGCTGGCACCTTCCTTGTGGAAGATGGAGACAGACGTTTGCCTCTTCAGAAAAACGCTCTGCCGTAAGCAAGCACCATAAAATGCTGAATCTCTGGGAAAGCAGAGCTCCCCAGTGCTGTTGCGGCTAAATATAGGCTGCAGAGGGATAGTGAAGACCTGCAAGAGCTTTTAATTTTGTCACCTTCCTAGTTGGAGAAGGAGCCTGAGTTTTACATTTTCAGAAAAAGTTTCTGCCGAGAACGAGCACCGTGACATGCTGAGTCTCTGGGAAAGCAGAGATCCCCAGTGCTGTTGCGGCTATAGATAGGCTGCAGGGGGACGGAGAAGACCAGCAAGAGCTTTCAGGGCTGGCACCTTCCTTGTGGGAGAAGGAGCCAGACGTTTGCCTTTTCAGAAAAAGTTTCTGCCGAGAACGAGCACCATGACATGCTGAGTCTCTGGGAAAGCAGAGATCCCCAGTGCTGTTGTGCCTGTGGATAGGCTGCAGGGGGACGGTGAAGACCAGCAAGATCTTTCAGGGCTGGCACCTTCCTTGTGGGAGAAGGAGCCAGACGTTTGCCTTTTCAGAAAAAGTTTCTGCCGAGAACGAGCACCGTGACATGCTGAGTCTCTGGGAAAGCAGAGATCCCCAGTGCTGTTGTGCCTGTGGATAGGATGCAAGGGGACGGTGAAGACCAGCAAGATCTTTCAGGGCTGGCACCTTCCTTGTGGGAGAAGGAGCCAGACGTTTGCCTTTTCAGAAAAAGTTTCTGCCAAGAACGAGCACCGTGACATGCTGAGTGTCTGGGAAAGCAGACATCCCCAGTGCTGTTGTGGCTAAATATAGGCTGCAGAGGGATAGTGAATACCTGCAAGAGCTTTTAATTTTGTCACCTTCCTTGTTGGAGAAGGAGCCTGAGTTTTACATTTTCAGAAAAAGTTTCTGCCGAGAACGAGCACCGTGACATGCTGAGTCTCTGGGAAAGCAGAGATCCCCAGTGCTGTTGCGGCTATAGATAGGCTGAAGGGGGACGGAGAAGACCAGCAAGAGCTTTCAGGGCTGGCACCTTCCTTGTGGGAGAAGGAGCCAGACGTTTGCCTTTTCAGAAAAAGTTTCTGCCGAGAACGAGCACCGTGACATGCTGAGTCTCTGGGAAAGCAGAGATCCCCAGTGCTGTTGTGCCTGTGGATAGGCTGCAGGGGGACGGTGAAGACCAGCAAGATCTTTCAGGGCTGGCACCTTCCTTGTGGGAGAAGGAGCCAGACGTTTGCCTTTTCAGAAAAAGTTTCTGCCGAGAAAGAGCACCGTGACATGCTGAGTCTCTGGGAAAGCAGAGATCCCCAGTGCTGTTGCGGCTAAAGATAGGCTGCAGAGGGATAGTGAAGACCAGCAAGATCTTTCAGGGCTGGCACCTTCCTTGTGGGAGAAGGAGCCAGACATTTGCCTTTTCAGAAAAAGTTTCTGCCGAGAACGAGCACCGTGACATGCGGAGTCTCTGGGAAAGCAGAGATCCCCAGAGCTGTTGTGGCTAAAGATAGGCTGCAGAGGGATAGTGAAGACCAGCAAGATCTTTCAGGGCTGGCACCTTCCTTGTGGGAGAAGGAGCCGTAAGTTTGTCTTTTCAGAAAAAGTTTCTGCCGAGAACGAGCACCGTGACATGCTGAGTCTCTGGGAAAGCAGAGATCCCCAGTGCTGTTGTGCCTGTGGATAGGCTGCAGGGGGACGGTGAAGACCAACAAGATCTTTAAGGGCTGGCACCTTCCTTGTGGGAGAAGGAGCCAGACGTTTGCCTTTTCAGAAAAAGTTTCTGCCGAGAACGAGCACCGTGACATGCTGAGTCGCTGGGAAAGCAGAGATCCCCAGTGCTGTTGTGCCTGTGGATAGGCTGCAGGGGGACTGTGAAGACCAGCAAGATCTTTCAGGGCTGGCACCTTCCTTGTGGGAGAAGGAGCCAGACGTTTGCCTTTTCAGAAAAAGTTTCTGCCGAGAACGAGCACCGTGACATGCTGAGTCTCTGGGAAAGCAGAGATCCCCAGTGCTGTTGCGGCTAAAGATAGGCTGCAGAGGGATAGTGAAGACCTGCAAGATCTTTCAGGGCTGGCACCTTCCTTGTGGGAGAAGGAGCCAGACGTTTGCCTTTTCAGAAAAAGTTTCTGCCGAGAACGAGCACCGTGACATGCTGAGTCTCTGGGAAAGCAGAGATCCCCAGTTCTGTTGCGGCTAAAGATAGGCTGCAGAAGGATAGTGAAGACCAGCAAGAGCTTTCAGGGCTGGCACCTTCCTTGTGGGAGAAGGAGCCGTAAGTTTGTCTTTTCAGAAAAAGTTTCTGCCGAGAACGAGCACCGTGACATGCTGAGTCTCTGGGAAAGCAGAGATCCCCAGTGCTGTTGTGCCTGTGGATAGGCTGCAGGGGGACGGTGAAGACCAGCAAGATCTTTCAGGGCTGGCACCTTCCTTGTGGGAGAAGGAGCCAGACGTTTGCCTTTTCAGAAAAAGTTTCTTCCGAGAAAGAGCACCGTGACATGCTGAGTCTCTGGGAAAGCAGAGATCCCCAGTGCTGTTGCGGCTAAAGATAGGCTGCAGAGGGATAGTGAAGACCAGCAAGATCTTTCAGGGCTGGCACCTTCCTTGTGGGAGAAGGAGCCAGACATTTTCCTTTTCAGAAAAAGTTTCTGCCGAGAACGAGCACCGTGACATGCTGAGTCGCTGGGAAAGCAGAGATCCCCAGTGCTGTTGTGCCTGTGGATAGGCTGCAGGGGGACTGTGAAGACCAGCAAGATCTTTCAGGGCTGGCACCTTCCTTGTGGGAGAAGGAGCCAGACGTTTGCCTTTTCAGAAAAAGTTTCTGCCGAGAACGAGCCCCGTGACATGCTGAGTCTCTGGGAAAGCAGAGATCCCCAGTGCTGTTGCGGCTAAAGATAGGCTGCAGAGGGATAGTGAAGACCAGCAAGATCTTTCAGGGCTGGCAGCTTCCTTGTGGGAGAAGGAGCCAGACGTTTGCCTTTTCAGAAAAAGTTTCTGCCGAGAACGAGCACCGTGACATGCTGAGTCTCTGGGAAAGCACAGATCCCCAGTGCTGTTGTGCCTGTGGATAGGCTGCAGGGGGACGGTGAAGACCAGCAAGATCTTTCAGGGCTGGCACCTTCCTTGTGGGAGAAGGAGCCAGACGTTTGCCTTTTCAGAAAAAGTTTCTGCCGAGAAGGAGCACCGTGACATGCTGAGTCTCTGGGAAAGCAGAGATCCCCAGTGCTGTTGCGGCTATAGATAGGCTGCAGGGGGACGGAGAAGACCAGCCAGAGCTTTCAGGGCTGGCACCTTCCTTGTGGGAGAAGGAGCCAGACGTTTGCCTTTTCAGAAAAAGTTTCTGCCGAGAAGGAGCACCGTGACATGCTGAGTCTCTGGGAAAGCAGAGATCCCCAGTGCTGTTGTGCTTGTGGATAGGCTGCAGGGGGACGGTGAAGACCAGCAAGATCTTTCAGGGCTGGCACCTTCCTTGTGGGAGAAGGAGCCAGACGTTTGCCTTTTCAGAAAAAGTTTCTGCCGAGAACGAGCACCGTGACATGCTGAGTCTCTGGGAAAGCAGAGATCCCCAGTGCTGTTGCGGCTAAAGATAGGCTGCAGAGGGATAGTGAAGACCAGCAAGAGCTTTCAGGGCTGGCACCTTCCTTGTGGGAGAAGGAGCCAGACATTTGCCTTTTCAGAAAAAGTTTCTGCCGAGAATGAGCACCGTGACATGCTGAGTCGCTGGGAAAGCAGAGATCCCCAGAGCTGTTGCGGCTAAAGATAGGCTGCAGAGGGATAGTGAAGACCAGCAAGATCTTTCAGGGCTGGCACCTTCCTTGTGGGAGAAGGAGCCGTAAGTTTGTCTTTTCAGAAAAAGTTTGTGCCGAGAACGAGCACCGTGACATGCTGAGTCTCTGGGAAAGCAGAGATCCCCAGTGCTGTTGCGGCTAAAGATAGGCTGCAGAGGGATAGTGAAGACCTGCAAGAGCTTTCAGGGCTGGCAGCTTCCTTGTGGGAGAAGGAGCCAGACGTTTGCCTTTTCAGAAAAAGTTTCTGCCGAGAACGAGCACCGTGACATGCTGAGTCTCTGGGAAAGCAGAGATCCCCAGTGCTGTTGCGGCTAAAGATAGGCTGCAGAGGGATAGTGAAGACCTGCAAGAGCTTTCAGGGCTGGCACCTTCCTTGTGGGAGAAGGAGCCGTAACTTTGTCTTTTCAGAAAAAGTTTCTGCCGAGAACGAGCACTGTGACATGCTGAGTCTCTGGGAAAGCAGAGATCCCCAGTGCTGTTGTGCCTGTGGATAGGCTGCAGGGGGACGGAGAAGACCAGCCAGAGCTTTCAGGGCTGGCACCTTCCTTGTGGGAGAAGGAGCCAGACGTTTGCCTTTTCAGAAAAAGTTTCTGCCGAGAAGGAGCACCGTGACATGCTGAGTCTCTGGGAAAGCAGAGATCCCCAGTGCTGTTGTGCCTGTGGATAGGCTGCAGGGGGACGGTGAAGACCAGCAAGATCTTTCAGGGCTGGCACCTTCCTTGTGGGAGAAGGAGCCAGACGTTTGCCTTTTCAGAAAAAGTTTCTGCCGAGAACGAGCACCGTGACATGCTGAGTGTCTGGGAAAGCAGAGATCCCCAGTGCTGTTGCGGCTAAAGATAGGCTGCAGAGGGATAGTGAAGACCAGCAAGAGCTTTCAGGGCTGGCACCTTCCTTGTGGGAGAAGGAGCCAGACATTTGCCTTTTCAGAAAAAGTTTCTGCCGAGAACGAGCACCGTGACATGCTGAGTCTCTGGGAAAGCAGAGATCCCCAGAGCTGTTGCGGCTAAAGATAGGCTGCAGAGGGATAGTGAAGACCAGCAAGATCTTTCAGGGCTGGCACCTTCCTTGTGGGAGAAGGAGCCGTAAGTTTGTCTTTTCAGAAAAAGTTTGTGCCGAGAACGAGCACCGTGACATGCTGAGTCTCTGGGAAAGCAGAGATCCCCAGTGCTGTTGCGGCTAAAGATAGGCTGCAGAGGGATAGTGAAGACCTGCAAGAGCTTTCAGGGCTGGCACCTTCCTTGTGGGAGAAGGAGCCAGACGTTTGCCTTTTCAGAAAAAGTTTCTGCCGAGAACGAGCACCGTGACATGCTGAGTCTCTGGGAAAGCAGAGATCCCCAGTGCTGTTGCGGCTAAAGATAGGCTGCAGAGGGATAGTGAAGACCTGCAAGATCTTTCAGGGCTGGCACCTTCCTTGTGGGAGAAGGAGCCGTAAGTTTGTCTTTTCAGAAAAAGTTTCTGCCGAGAACGAGCACCGTGACATGCTGAGTCTCTGGGAAAGCAGAGATCCCCAGTGCTGTTGCGGCTAAAGATAGGCTGCAGAGGGATAGTGAAGACCAGCAAGATCTTTCAGGGCTGGCACCTTCCTTGTGGGAGAAGGAGCCAGACATTTGCCTTTTCAGAAAAAGTTACTGCCGAGAACGAGCACCGTGACATGCTGAGTCGCTGGGAAAGCAGAGATCCCCAGTGCTGTTGTGCCTGTGGATAGGCTGCAGGGGGACTGTGAAGACCAGCAAGATCTTTCAGGGCTGGCACCTTCCTTGTGGGAGAAGGAGCCAGACGTTTGCCTTTTCAGAAAAAGTTTCTGCCGAGAACGAGCACCGTGACATGCGGAGTCTCTGGGAAAGCACAGATCCCCAGTTCTGTTGCGGCTAAAGATAGGCTGCAGAGGGATAGTGAAGACCAGCAAGAGCTTTCAGGGCTGGCACCTTCCTTGTGGGAGACGGAGCCAGACGTTTGCCTTTTCAGAAAAAGTTTGTGCCGAGAACGAGCACCGTGACATGCTGAGTGTCTGGGAAAGCAGAGATCCCCAGTGCTGTTGCGGCTAAAGATAGGCTGCAGAGGGATAGTGAAGACCTGCAAGAGCTTTTAATTTTGTCACCTTCCTTGTGGAAGATGGAGCCAGACGTTTGCCTCTTCAGAAAAACGCTCTGCCGTAAGCGAGCACCATAAGATGCTGAATCTCTGGGAAAGCAGAGCTCCCCAGTGCTGTTGCGGCTATAGATAGGCTGCAGAGGGATAGTGAAGACCAGCAAGATCTTTCAGGGCTGGCAGCTTCCTTGTGGGAGAAGGAGCCAGACGTTTGCCTTTTCAGAAAAAGTTTCTGCCGAGAACGAGCACCGTGACATGCTGAGTCTCTGGGAAAGCAGAGATCCCCAGAGCTGTTGCGGCTAAAGATAGGCTGCAGAGGGATAGTGAAGACCTGCAAGATCTTTCAGGGCTGGCACCTTCCTTGTGGGAGAAGGAGCCGTAAGTTTGTCTTTTCAGAAAAAGTTTCTGCCGAGAACGAGCACCGTGACATGCTGAGTCTCTGGGAAAGCAGAGATCCCCAGTGCTGTTGCGGCTAAAGATAGGCTGCAGAGGGATAGTGAAGACCAGCAAGATCTTTCAGGGCTGGCACCTTCCTTGTGGGAGAAGGAGCCAGACATTTGCCTTTTCAGAAAAAGTTTCTGCCGAGAACGAGCACCGTGACATGCGGAGTCTCTGGGAAAGCAGAGATCCCCAGAGCTGTTGTGGCTAAAGATAGGCTGCAGAGGGATAGTGAAGACCAGCAAGATCTTTCAGGGCTGGCACCTTCCTTGTGGGAGAAGGAGCCGTAAGTTTGTCTTTTCAGAAAAAGTTTCTGCCGAGAACGAGCACCGTGACATGCTGAGTCGCTGGGAAAGCAGAGATCCCCAGTGCTGTTGTGCCTGTGGATAGGCTGCAGGGGGACGGTGAAGACCAACAAGATCTTTAAGGGCTGGCACCTTCCTTGTGGGAGAAGGAGCCAGACGTTTGCCTTTTCAGAAAAAGTTTCTGCCGAGAACGAGCACCGTGACATGCTGAGTCGCTGGGAAAGCAGAGATCCCCAGTGCTGTTGTGCCTGTGGATAGGCTGCAGGGGGACTGTGAAGACCAGCAAGATCTTTCAGGGCTGGCACCTTCCTTGTGGGAGAAGGAGCCAGACGTTTGCCTTTTCAGAAAAAGTTTCTGCCGAGAACGAGCACCGTGACATGCTGAGTCTCTGGGAAAGCAGAGATCCCCAGAGCTGTTGCGGCTAAAGATAGGCTGCAGAGGGATAGTGAAGACCTGCAAGATCTTTCAGGGCTGGCACCTTCCTTGTGGGAGAAGGAGCCAGACGTTTGCCTTTTCAGAAAAAGTTTCTGCCGAGAACGAGCACCGTGACATGCTGAGTCTCTGGGAAAGCAGAGATCCCCAGTTCTGTTGCGGCTAAAGATAGGCTGCAGAAGGATAGTGAAGACCAGCAAGAGCTTTCAGGGCTGGCACCTTCCTTGTGGGAGAAGGAGCCAGACGTTTGCCTTTTCAGAAAAAGTTTCTGCCGAGAACGAGCACCGTGACATGCTGAGTCTCTGGGAAAGCAGAGATCCCCAGTGCTGTTGTGCCTGTGGATAGGCTGCAGGGGGACGGTGAAGACCAGCAAGATCTTTCAGGGCTGGCACCTTCCTTGTGGGAGAAGGAGCCAGACGTTTGCCTTTTCAGAAAAAGTTTCTTCCGAGAAAGAGCACCGTGACATGCTGAGTCTCTGGGAAAGCAGAGATCCCCAGTGCTGTTGCGGCTAAAGATAGGCTGCAGAGGGATAGTGAAGACCAGCAAGATCTTTCAGGGCTGGCACCTTCCTTGTGGGAGAAGGAGCCAGACATTTTCCTTTTCAGAAAAAGTTTCTGCCGAGAACGAGCACCGTGACATGCTGAGTCGCTGGGAAAGCAGAGATCCCCAGTGCTGTTGTGCCTGTGGATAGGCTGCAGGGGGACTGTGAAGACCAGCAAGATCTTTCAGGGCTGGCACCTTCCTTGTGGGAGAAGGAGCCAGACGTTTGCCTTTTCAGAAAAAGTTTCTGCCGAGAACGAGCCCCGTGACATGCTGAGTCTCTGGGAAAGCAGAGATCCCCAGTGCTGTTGCGGCTAAAGATAGGCTGCAGAGGGATAGTGAAGACCAGCAAGATCTTTCAGGGCTGGAACCTTCCTTGTGGGAGAAGGAGCCAGACGTTTGCCTTTTCAGAAAAAGTTTCTGCCGAGAACGAGCACCGTGACATGCTGAGTCTCTGGGAAAGCACAGATCCCCAGTGCTGTTGTGCCTGTGGATAGGCTGCAGGGGGACGGTGAAGACCAGCAAGATCTTTCAGGGCTGGCACCTTCCTTGTGGGAGAAGGAGCCAGACGTTTGCCTTTTCAGAAAAAGTTTCTGCCGAGAAGGAGCACCGTGACATGCTGAGTCTCTGGGAAAGCAGAGATCCCCAGTGCTGTTGCGGCTATAGATAGGCTGCAGGGGGACGGAGAAGACCAGCCAGAGCTTTCAGGGCTGGCACCTTCCTTGTGGGAGAAGGAGCCAGACGTTTGCCTTTTCAGAAAAAGTTTCTGCCGAGAACGAGCACCGTGACATGCTGAGTCTCTGGGAAAGCAGAGATCCCCAGTGCTGTTGTGCTTGTGGATAGGCTGCAGGGGGACGGTGAAGACCAGCAAGATCTTTCAGGGCTGGCACCTTCCTTGTGGGAGAAGGAGCCAGACGTTTGCCTTTTCAGAAAAAGTTTCTGCCGAGAACGAGCACCGTGACATGCTGAGTCTCTGGGAAAGCAGAGATCCCCAGTGCTGTTGCGGCTAAAGATAGGCTGCAGAGGGATAGTGAAGACCAGCAAGAGCTTTCAGGGCTGGCACCTTCCTTGTGGGAGAAGGAGCCAGACATTTGCCTTTTCAGAAAAAGTTTCTGCCGAGAACGAGCACCGTGACATGCTGAGTCGCTGGGAAAGCAGAGATCCCCAGAGCTGTTGCGGCTAAAGATAGGCTGCAGAGGGATAGTGAAGACCAGCAAGATCTTTCAGGGCTGGCACCTTCCTTGTGGGAGAAGGAGCCGTAAGTTTGTCTTTTCAGAAAAAGTTTGTGCCGAGAACGAGCACCGTGACATGCTGAGTCTCTGGGAAAGCAGAGATCCCCAGTGCTGTTGCGGCTAAAGATAGGCTGCAGAGGGATAGTGAAGACCTGCAAGAGCTTTCAGGGCTGGCAGCTTCCTTGTGGGAGAAGGAGCCAGACGTTTGCCTTTTCAGAAAAAGTTTCTGCCGAGAACGAGCACCGTGACATGCTGAGTCTCTGGGAAAGCAGAGATCCCCAGTGCTGTTGCGGCTAAAGATAGGCTGCAGAGGGATAGTGAAGACCTGCAAGAGCTTTCAGGGCTGGCACCTTCCTTGTGGGAGAAGGAACCGTAACTTTGTCTTTTCAGAAAAAGTTTCTGCCGAGAACGAGCACTGTGACATGCTGAGTCTCTGGGAAAGCAGAGATCCCCAGTGCTGTTGTGCCTGTGGATAGGCTGCAGGGGGACGGAGAAGACCAGCCAGAGCTTTCAGGGCTGGCACCTTCCTTGTGGGAGAAGGAGCCAGACGTTTGCCTTTTCAGAAAAAGTTTCTGCCGAGAAGGAGCACCGTGACATGCTGAGTCTCTGGGAAAGCAGAGATCCCCAGTGCTGTTGTGCCTGTGGATAGGCTGCAGGGGGACGGTGAAGACCAGCAAGATCTTTCAGGGCTGGCACCTTCCTTGTGGGAGAAGGAGCCAGACGTTTGCCTTTTCAGAAAAAGTTTCTGCCGAGAACGAGCACCGTGACATGCTGAGTCTCTGGGAAAGCAGAGATCCCCAGAGCTGTTGCGGCTAAAGATAGGCTGCAGAGGGATAGTGAAGACCAGCAAGAGCTTTCAGGGCTGGCACCTTCCTTGTGGGAGAAGGAGCCAGACATTTGCCTTTTCAGAAAAAGTTTCTGCCGAGAACGAGCACCGTGACATGCTGAGTCTCTGGGAAAGCAGAGATCCCCAGAGCTGTTGCGGCTAAAGATAGGCTGCAGAGGGATAGTGAAGACCAGCAAGATCTTTCAGGGCTGGCACCTTCCTTGTGGGAGAAGGAGCCGTAAGTTTGTCTTTTCAGAAAAAGTTTCTGCCGAGAACGAGCACCGTGACATGCTGAGTCTCTGGGAAAGCAGAGATCCCCAGTGCTGTTGCGGCTAAAGATAGGCTGCAGAGGGATAGTGAAGACCTGCAAGAGCTTTCAGGGCTGGCAGCTTCCTTGTGGGAGAAGGAGCCAGACGTTTGCCTTTTCAGAAAAAGTTTCTGCCGAGAACGAGCACCGTGACATGCTGAGTCTCTGGGAAAGCAGAGATCCCCAGTGCTGTTGCGGCTAAAGATAGGCTGCAGAGGGATAGTGAAGACCAGCAAGATCTTTCAGGGCTGGCACCTTCCTTGTGGGAGAAGGAGCCAGACATTTGCCTTTTCAGAAAAAGTTTCTGCCGAGAACGAGCACCGTGACATGCTGAGTCGCTGGGAAAGCAGAGATCCCCAGTGCTGTTGTGCCTGTGGATAGGCTGCAGGGGGACTGTGAAGACCAGCAAGATCTTTCAGGGCTGGCACCTTCCTTGTGGGAGAAGGAGCCAGACGTTTGCCTTTTCAGAAAAAGTTTCTGCCGAGAACGAGCACCGTGACATGCGGAGTCTCTGGGAAAGCACAGATCCCCAGTTCTGTTGCGGCTAAAGATAGGCTGCAGAGGGATAGTGAAGACCAGCAAGAGCTTTCAGGGCTGGCACCTTCCTTGTGGGAGACGGAGCCAGACGTTTGCCTTTTCAGAAAAAGTTTGTGCCGAGAACGAGCACCGTGACATGCTGAGTGTCTGGGAAAGCAGAGATCCCCAGTGCTGTTGCGGCTAAAGATAGGCTGCAGAGGGATAGTGAAGACCTGCAAGAGCTTTTAATTTTGTCACCTTCCTTGTGGAAGATGGAGCCAGACGTTTGCCTCTTCAGAAAAACGCTCTGCCGTAAGCGAGCACCATAAGATGCTGAATCTCTGGGAAAGCAGAGCTCCCCAGTGCTGTTGCGGCTATAGATAGGCTGCAGAGGGATAGTGAAGACCAGCAAGATCTTTCAGGGCTGGCAGCTTCCTTGTGGGAGAAGGAGCCAGACGTTTGCCTTTTCAGAAAAAGTTTCTGCCGAGAACGAGCACCGTGACATGCTGAGTCTCTGGGAAAGCAGAGATCCCCAGAGCTGTTGCGGCTAAAGATAGGCTGCAGAGGGATAGTGAAGACCTGCAAGATCTTTCAGGGCTGGCACCTTCCTTGTGGGAGAAGGAGCCGTAAGTTTGTCTTTTCAGAAAAAGTTTCTGCCGAGAACGAGCACCGTGACATGCTGAGTCTCTGGGAAAGCAGAGATCCCCAGTGCTGTTGCGGCTAAAGATAGGCTGCAGAGGGATAGTGAAGACCAGCAAGATCTTTCAGGGCTGGCACCTTCCTTGTGGGAGAAGGAGCCAGACATTTGCCTTTTCAGAAAAAGTTTCTGCCGAGAACGAGCACCGTGACATGCTGAGTCGCTGGGAAAGCAGAGATCCCCAGTGCTGTTGTGCCTGTGGATAGGCTGCAGGGGGACTGTGAAGACCAGCAAGATCTTTCAGGGCTGGCACCTTCCTTGTGGGAGAAGGAGCCAGACGTTTGCCTTTTCAGAAAAAGTTTCTGCCGAGAACGAGCACCGTGACATGCGGAGTCTCTGGGAAAGCACAGATCCCCAGTTCTGTTGCGGCTAAAGATAGGCTGCAGAGGGATAGTGAAGACCAGCAAGAGCTTTCAGGGCTGGCACCTTCCTTGTGGGAGACGGAGCCAGACGTTTGCCTTTTCAGAAAAAGTTTGTGCCGAGAACGAGCACCGTGACATGCTGAGTCTCTGGGAAAGCAGAGATCCCCAGTGCTGTTGCGGCTAAAGATAGGCTGCAGAGGGATAGTGAAGACCTGCAAGAGCTTTTAATTTTGTCACCTTCCTTGTGGAAGATGGAGCCAGACGTTTGCCTCTTCAGAAAAACGCTCTGCCGTAAGCGAGCACCATAAGATGCTGAATCTCTGGGAAAGCAGAGCTCCCCAGTGCTGTTGCGGCTATAGATAGGCTGCAGAGGGATAGTGAAGACCAGCAAGATCTTTCAGGGCTGGCACCTTCCTTGTGGGAGAAGGAGCCAGACGTTTGCCTTTTCAGAAAAAGTTTCTGCCGAGAACGAGCACCGCGACATGCTGAGTCTCTGGGAAAGCAGACATCCCCAGTGCTGTTGCGGCTAAAGATAGCCTGCAGAGGGATAGTGAAGACCTGCAAGACCTTTCAGGGCTGGCACCTTCCTTGTGGAAGATGGAGACAGACGTTTGCCTCTTCAGAAAAACGCTCTGCCGTAAGCGAGCACCATAAAATGCAGAATCTCTGGGAAAGCAGAGCTCCCCAGTGCTGTTGCGGCTAAAGATAGGCTGCAGAGGGATAGTGAAGACCTGCAAGAGCTTTTAATTTTGTCACCTTCCTTGTTGGAGAAGGAGCCTGAGTTTTACATTTTCAGAAAAAGTTTCTGCCGAGAACGAGCACCGTGACATGCTGAGTCTCTGGGAAAGCAGAGATCCCCAGAGCTGTTGCGGCTATACATAGGCTGCAGGGGGACGGAGAAGACCAGCAAGAGCTTTCAGGGCTGGCACCTTCCTTGTGGGAGAAGGAGCCAGACGTTTGCCTTTTCAGAAAAAGTTTCTGCCGAGAACGAGCACCGTGACATGCTGAGTCTCTGGGAAAGCAGAGATCCCCAGTGCTGTTGTGCCTGTGGATAGGCTGCAGGGGGACGGTGAAGACCAGCAAGATCTTTCAGGGCTGGCACCTTCCTTGTGGGAGAAGGAGCCAGACGTTTGCCTTTTCAGAAAAAGTTTCTGCCGAGAACGAGCACCGTGACATGCTGAGTCTCTGGGAAAGCAGAGATCCCCAGTGCTGTTGCGGCTAAAGATAGGCTGCAGAGGGATAGTGAAGACCTGCAAGAGCTTTCAGGGCTGGCACCTTCCTTGTGGAAGATTGAGACAGACGTTTGCCTCTTCAGAAAAACTCTCTGCCGTAAGCGAGCACCATAAAATGCTGAGTCTCTGGGAAAGGAGAGCTCCCCACTGCTTTTGCGGCTATAGATAGGCTGCAGAGGGATACTGAAGAAGAGCAAGATCTTTCAGGGCTGGCACCTTCCTTGTGGGAGAAGGAGCCAGACGTTTGCCTTTTCAGAAAAAGTTTCTGCCGAGAACGAGCACCGTGACATGCTGAGTCTCTGGGAAAGCAGAGATCCCCAGTGCTGTTGCGGCTAAAGATAGGCTGCAGAGGGATAGTGAAGACCTGCAAGAGCTTTCAGGGCTGGCACCTTCCTTGTGGGAGAAGGAGCCAGACGTTTGCCTCTTCAGAAAAACGCTCTGCTGTAAGCGAGCACCATAAGATGCTGAATCTCTGGGAAAGCAGAGATCCCCAGTGCTGTTGCGGCTAAAGATAGGCTGCAGAGGGATAGTGAAGACCAGCAAGATCTTTCAGGGCTGGCACCTTCCTTGTGGGAGAAGGAGCCAGACGTTTGCCTTTTCAGAAATGTTTCTGCCGAGAACGAGCACCGTGACATGCTGAGTCTCTGGGAAAGCAGAGATCCCCAGTGCTGTTGTGCCTGTGGATAGGCTGCAGGGGGACGGTGAAGACCACCAAGATCTTTCAGGGCTGGCGCCTTCCTTGTGGGAGAAGGAGCCAGACGTTTGCCTTTTCAGAAAAAGTTTCTGCCAAGAACGAGCACCGTGACATGCTGAGTGTCCTGGAAAGCAGAGATCCCCAGTGCTGTTGCGGCTAAAGATAGGCTGCAGGGGGATAGTGAAGACCAGCAAGAACTTTAAGGGCTGGCACCTTCCTTGTGGGAGAAGGAGCCAGACGTTTGCCTTTTCAGAAAAAGTTTCTGCCGAGAACGAGCACCGTGACATGCTGAGTCTCTGGGAAAGCAGAGATCCCCAGTGCTGTTGCGGCTATAGATAGGCTGCAGAGGGATAGTGAAGACCTGCAAGAGCTTTCAGGGCTGGCACCTTCCTTGTGGAAGATGGAGCCAGTCGTTTGCCTCTTCAGAAAAACGCTCTGCCGTAAGCGAGCACCATAAGATGCTGAATCTCTGGGAAAGCAGAGATCCCCAGTGCTGTTGCGGCTAAAGATAGGCTGCAGAGGGATAGTGAAGACCTGCAAGATCTTTCAGGGCTGGCACCTGCCTTGTGGGAGAAGGAGCCAGACGTTTGCCTTTTCAGAAAAAGTTTCTGCCGAGAACGAGCACCGTGACATGCTGAGTGTCTGGGAAAGCAGACATCCCCAGTGCTGTTGCGGCTAAAGATAGGCTGCAGAGGGATAGTGAAGACCTGCAAGAGCTTTTAATTTTGTCACCTTCCTTGTTGGAGAAGGAGCCTGAGTTTTACATTTTCAGAAAAAGTTTCTGCCGAGAACGAGCACCGTGACATGCTGAGTCGCTGGGAAAGCAGAGATCCCCAGTGCTGTTGCGGCTAAAGATAGGCTGCAGAGGGATAGTGAAGACCTGCAAGAGCTTTCAGGGCTGGCACCTTCCTTGTGGAAGATGGAGACAGACGTTTGCCTCTTCAGAAAAACGCTCTGCCGTAAGCGAGCACCATAAAATGCTGAATCTCTGGGAAAGCAGAGCTCCCCAGTGCTGTTGCGGCTATAGATAGGCTGCAGAGGGATACTGAAGAAGAGCAAGATCTTTCAGGGCTGGCACCTTCCTTGTGGGAGAAGGAGCCAGACGTTTGCCTTTTCAGAAAAAGTTTCTGCCGAGAACGAGCACCGTGACATGCTGAGTCGCTGGGAAAGCAGAGATCCCCAGTGCTGTTGTGCCTGTGGATAGGCTGCAGGGGGACGGTGAAGACCAGCAAGATCTTTCAGGGCTGGCACCTTCCTTGTGGGAGAAGGAGCCAGACGTTTGCCTTTTCAGAAAAAGTTTCTGCCGAGAACGAGCACCGTGACATGCTGAGTCTCTGGGAAAGCAGACATCCCCAGTGCTGTTGCGGCTAAAGATAGGCTGCAGAGGGATAGTGAAGACCTGCAAGAGCTTTCAGGGCTGGCACCTTCCTTGTGGGAGAAGGAGCCAGACGTTTGCCTTTTCAGAAAAAGTTTCTGCCGAGAACGAGCACCGTGACATGCTGAGTCTCTGGGAAAGCAGACATCCCCAGTGCTGTTGTGCCTGTGGATAGGCTGCAGGGGGATGGTGAAGACCAGCAAGAGCTTTCAGGGCTGGCACCTTCCTTGTGGGAGAAGGAGCCAGACGTTTGCCTTTTCAGAAAAAGTTTCTGCCGAGAACGAGCACCGTGACATGCTGAGTCTCTGGGAAAGCAGAGATCCTCAGTGCTGTTGCGGCTAAAGATAGGCTGCAGAGGGATAGTGAAGACCTGCAAGAGCTTTTAATTTTGTCACCTTCCTTGTGGGAGAAGGAGCCAGACGTTTGCCTTTTCAGAAAAAGTTTCTGCCGACAACGAGCACCGTGACATGCTGAGTGTCTGGGAAAGCAGAGATCCCCAGAGCTGTTGAGACTATAGATAGGCTGCAGAGGGATAGTGAAGACCTGCAAGAGCTTTCAGGGCTGGCACCTTCCTTGTGGAAGATGGAGCCAGTCGTTTGCCTCTTCAGAAAAACGCTCTGCCGTAAGCGAGCACCATAAGATGCTGAATCTCTGGGAAAGCAGAGATCCCCAGTGCTGTTGCGGCTATAGATAGGCTGCAGAGGGATAGTGAAGACCTGCAAGAGCTTTTAATTTTGTCACCTTCCTTGTTGGAGAAGGAGCCTGAGTTTTACATTTTCAGAAAAAGTTTCTGCCGAGAACGAGCACCGTGACATGCTGAGTCTCTGGGAAAGCAGAGATCCCCAGTGCTGTTGCGGCTAAAGATAGGCTGCAGAGGAATAGTGAAGATCAGCAAGAGCTTTCAGGGCTGGCACCTTCCTTGTGGGAGAAGGAGCCAGACGTTTGCCTTTTCAGAAAAAGTTTCTGCCGAGAACGAGCACCGTGACATGCTGAGTCTCTGGGAAAGCAGAGATCCCCAGTGCTGTTGCGGCTAAAGATAGGCTGCAGAGGGATAGTGAAGACCAGCAAGATCTTTCAGGGCTGGCACCTTCCTTGTGGGAGAAGGAGCCAGACGTTTGCCTTTTCAGAAAAAGTTTCTGCCAAGAACGAGCACCGTGACATGCTGAGTGTCTGGGAAAGCAGAGATCCCCAGTGCTGTTGCGGCTAATTATAGGCTGCAGGGGGATAGTGAAGACCAGCAAGAACTTTCAGGGCTGGCACCTTCCTTGTGGGAGAAGGAGCCAGACGTTTGCCTTTTCAGAAAAAGTTTCTGCCGAGAACGAGCACCGTGACATGCTGAGTCTCTGGGAAAGCAGAGATCCCCAGTGCTGTTGCGGCTATAGATAGGCTGCAGGGGGACGGAGAAGACCAGCAAGAGCTTTCAGGGCTGGCACCTTCCTTGTGGGAGAAGGAGCCAGACGTTTGCCTTTTCAGAAAAAGTTTCTGCCGAGAACGAGCACCGTGACATGCTGAGTCTCTGGGAAAGCAGAGATCCCCAGTGCTGTTGTGCCTGTGGATAGGCTGCAGGGGGACGGTGAAGACCACCAAGATCTTTCAGGGCTGGCACCTTCCTTGTGGGAGAAGGAGCCAGACGTTTGCCTTTTCAGAAAAAGTTTCTGCCGAGAACGAGCACCGTGACATGCTGAGTCTCTGGGAAAGTAGAGATCCCCAGTGCTGTTGCGGCTAAAGATAGGCTGCAGAGGGATAGTGAAGACCTGCAAGAGCTTTCAGGGCTGGCACCTTCCTTGTGGAAGATTGAGACAGACGTTTGCCTCTTCAGAAAAACTCTCTGCCGTAAGCGAGCACCATAAAATGCTGAGTCTCTGGGAAAGCAGAGCTCCCCAGTGCTGTTGCGGCTATAGATAGGCTGCAGGGGGACGGTGAAGACCAGCAAGATCTTTCAGGGCTGGCACCTTCCTTGTGGGAGAAGGAGCCAGACGTTTGCCTTTTCAGAAAAAGTTTCTGCCGAGAACGAGCACCGTGACATGCTGAGTCTCTGGGAAAGCAGAGATCCCCAGTGCTGTTGCGGCTAAAGATAGGCTGCAGAGGGATAGTGAAGACCAGCAAGAGCTTTCAGGGCTGGCACCTTCCTTGTGGAAGATGGAGCCAGTCGTTTGCCTCTTCAGAAAAACGCTCTGCTGTAAGCGAGCACCATAAGATGCTGAGTCTCTGGGAAAGCAGAGATCCCCAGTGCTGTTGCGGCTAAAGATAGGCTGCAGAGGGATAGTGAAGACCAGCAAGATCTTTCAGGGCTGGCACCTTCCTTGTGGGAGAAGGAGCCAGACGTTTGCCTTTTCAGAAAAAGTTTCTGCCAAGAACGAGCACCGTGACATGCTGAGTGTCTGGGAAAGCAGAGATCCCCAGTGCTGTTGCGGCTAATTATAGGCTGCAGGGGGATAGTGAAGACCAGCAAGAACTTTCAGGGCTGGCACCTTCCTTGTGGGAGAAGGAGCCAGACGTTTGCCTTTTCAGAAAAAGTTTCTGCCGAGAACGAGCACCGTGACATGCTGAGTCTCTGGGAAAGCAGAGATCCCCAGTGCTGTTGCGGCTATAGATAGGCTGCAGGGGGACGGAGAAGACCAGCAAGAGCTTTCAGGGCTGGCACCTTCCTTGTGGGAGAAGGAGCCAGACGTTTGCCTTTTCAGAAAAAGTTTCTGCCGAGAACGAGCACCGTGACATGCTGAGTCTCTGGGAAAGCAGAGATCCCCAGTGCTGTTGTGCCTGTGGATAGGCTGCAGGGGGACGGTGAAGACCACCAAGATCTTTCAGGGCTGGCACCTTCCTTGTGGGAGAAGGAGCCAGACGTTTGCCTTTTCAGAAAAAGTTTCTGCCGAGAACGAGCACCGTGACATGCTGAGTCTCTGGGAAAGTAGAGATCCCCAGTGCTGTTGCGGCTAAAGATAGGCTGCAGAGGGATAGTGAAGACCTGCAAGAGCTTTCAGGGCTGGCACCTTCCTTGTGGAAGATTGAGACAGACGTTTGCCTCTTCAGAAAAACTCTCTGCCGTAAGCGAGCACCATAAAATGCTGAGTCTCTGGGAAAGCAGAGCTCCCCAGTGCTGTTGCGGCTATAGATAGGCTGCAGGGGGACGGTGAAGACCAGCAAGATCTTTCAGGGCTGGCACCTTCCTTGTGGGAGAAGGAGCCAGACGTTTGCCTTTTCAGAAAAAGTTTCTGCCGAGAACGAGCACCGTGACATGCTGAGTCTCTGGGAAAGCAGAGATCCCCAGTGCTGTTGCGGCTAAAGATAGGCTGCAGAGGGATAGTGAAGACCAGCAAGAGCTTTCAGGGCTGGCACCTTCCTTGTGGAAGATGGAGCCAGTCGTTTGCCTCTTCAGAAAAACGCTCTGCTGTAAGCGAGCACCATAAGATGCTGAATCTCTGGGAAAGCAGAGATCCCCAGTGCTGTTGCGGCTAAAGATAGGCTGCAGAGGGATAGTGAAGACCAGCAAGATCTTTCAGGGCTGGCACCTTCCTTGTGGGAGAAGGAGCCAGACGTTTGCCTTTTCAGAAAAAGTTTCTGCCGAGAACGAGCACCGTGACATGCTGAGTCTCTGGGAAAGCAGAGATCCCCAGTGCTGTTGTGCCTGTGGATAGGCTGCAGGGGGACGGTGAAGACCACCAAGATCTTTCAGGGCTGGCACCTTCCTTGTGGGAGAAGGAGCCAGACGTTTGCCTTTTCAGAAAAAGTTTCTGCCAAGAACGAGCACCATGACATGCTGAGTCTCTGGGAAAGCAGAGATCCCCAGTGCTGTTGCGGCTAAAGATAGGCTGCAGAGGGATAGTGAAGACCTGCAAGATCTTTCAGGGCTGGCACCTGCCTTGTGGGAGAAGGAGCCAGACGTTTGCCTTTTCAGAAAAAGTTTCTGCCGAGAACGAGCACCGTGACATGCTGAGTCTCTGGGAAAGCAGACATCCCCAGTGCTGTTGCGGCTAAAGATAGGCTGCAGAGGGATAGTGAAGACCTGCAAGAGCTTTTAATTTTGTCACCTTCCTTGTTGGAGAAGGAGCCTGAGTTTTACATTTTCAGAAAAAGTTTCTGCCGAGAACGAGCACCGTGACATGCTGAGTCTCTGGGAAAGCAGAGATCCCCAGTGCTGTTGTGCCTGTGGATAGGCTGCAGGGGGACGGTGAAGACCAGCAAGATCTTTCAGGGCTGGCACCTTCCTTGTGGGAGAAGGAGCCAGACGTTTGCCTTTTCAGAAAAAGTTTCTGCCGAGAACGAGCACCGTGACATGCTGAGTCTCTGGGAAAGCAGAGATCCCCAGTGCTGTTGTGCCTGTGGATAGGCTGCAGGGGGACGGTGAAGACCAGCAAGATCTTTCAGGGCTGGCACCTTCCTTGTGGGAGAAGGAGCCAGACGTTTGCCTTTTCAGAAAAAGTTTCTGCCGAGAACGAGCACCGTGACATGCTGAGTCTCTGGGAAAGCAGAGATCCCCAGTGCTGTTGTGCCTGTGGATAGGCTGCAGGGGGACGGTGAAGACGAGCAAGGTCTTTCAGGGCTGGCACCTTCCTTGTGGGAGAAGGAGCCAGACGTTTGCCTTTTCAGAAAAAGTTTCTGCCGAGAACGAGCACCGTGACATGCTGAGTCTCTGGGAAAGCAGAGATCCCCAGTGCTGTTGTGCCTGTGGATAGGCTGCAGGGGGACGGTGAAGACCTGCAAGAGCTTTCAGGGCTGGCACCTTCCTTGTGGAACATGGAGCCAGACGTTTGCCTCTTCAGAAAAACGCTCTGCCGTAAGCGAGCACCATAAGATGCTGAGTCTCTGGGAAAGCAGAGATCCCCAGTGCTGTTGTGGCTAAAGATAGGCTGCAGAGGGATAGTGAAGACCTGCAAGAGCTTTCAGGGCTGGCACCTTTCTTGTGGAAGATTGAGCCAGACGTTTGCCTCTTCAGAAAAAGGTTCTGCCGTAAGCGACCACCATGAGATGCTGAGTCTCTGGGAAAGCAGAGATCCCCAGTGCTGTTGTGCCTGTGGATAGTCTGCAGGGTGATGGTGAAGACCAGCAAGATCTTTCAGGGCTGGCACCTTCCTTGTGGGAGAAGGAGCCAGACGTTTGCCTTTTCAGAAAAAGTTTCTGCCGAGAACGAGCACCGTGACATGCTGAGTCTCTGGGAAAGCAGAGATCCCCAGTGCTGTTGTGCCTGTGGATAGGCTGCAGGGGGACGGTGAAGACCACCAAGATCTTTCAGGGCTGGCACCTTCCTTGTGGGAGAAGGAGCCAGACGTTTGCCTTTTCAGAAAAAGTTTCTGCCGAGTACGAGCACCGTGACATGCGGAGTCTCTGGGAAAGCACAGATCCCCAGTTCTGTTGCGGCTAAAGATAGGCTGCAGAGGGATAGTGAAGATCTGCAAGAGCTTTCAGGGCTGGCACCTTCCTTGTGGGAGAAGGAGCCAGACGTTTGCCTTTTCAGAAAAAGTTTCTGCCGAGAACGAGCACCGTGACATGCTGTGTCTCTGGGAAAGCAGAGATCCCCAGTGCTGTTGTGGCTAAAGATAGGCTGCAGAGGGATAGTGAAGACCTGCAAGAGCTTTCAGGGCTGGCACCTTTCTTGTGGAAGATTGAGCCAGACGTTTGCCTCTTCAGAAAAAGGTTCTGCCGTAAGCGAGCACCATGAGATGCTGAGTCTCTGGGAAAGCAGAGATCCCCAGTGCTGTTGTGCCTGTGGATAGGCTGCAGGGGGACGGTGAAGACCAGCAAGATCTTTCAGGGCTGGCACCTTCCTTGTGGGAGAAGGAGCCAGACGTTTGCCTTTTCAGAAAAAGTTTCTGCCGAGAACGAGCACCGTGACATGCTGAGTCTCTGGGAAAGCAGAGATCCCCAGTGCTGTTGCGGCTAAAGATAGGCTGCAGAGGGATAGTGAAGACCAGCAAGAACTTTCAGGGCTGGCACCTTCCTTGTGGGAGAAGGAGCCAGACGTTTGCCTTTTCAGAAAAAGTTTCTGCCGAGAACGAGCACTGTGACATGCAGAGTCTCTGGGAAAGCAGAGATCCCCAGTGCTGTTGTGGCTAAAGATAGGCTGCAGAGGGATAGTGAAGACCTGCAAGAGCTTTCAGGGCTGGCACCTTTCTTGTGGAAGATTAAGCCAGACTTTTGACTCTTCAGAAAAAGGTTCTGCCGTAAGCGAGCACCATGAGATGCTGAGTCTCTGGGAAAGCAGAGATCCCCAGTGCTGTTGTGCCTGTGGATAGGCTGCAGGGGGATGGTGAAGACCAGCAAGATCTTTCAGGGCTGGCACCTTCCTTGTGGGAGAAGGAGCCAGACGTTTGCCTTTTCAGAAAAAGTTTCTGCCGAGAACGAGCACCGTAACATGCTGAGTCTCTGGGAAAGCACAGATCCCCAGTGCTGTTGCGGCTAAAGATAGGCTGCAGAGGGATAGTGAAGACCTGCAAGATCTTTCAGGGCTGGCACCTTCCTTGTGGGAGAAGGAGCCAGACGTTTACCTTTTCAGAAAAAGTTTCTGCCGAGAACGAGAACCGTGACATGCTGAGTCTCTGGGAAAGCAGAGATCCCCAGTGCTGTTGCGGCTATAGATAGGCTGCAGAGGGATAGTGAAGACCAGCAAGAGCTTTCAGGGCTGGCACCTTCCTTGTGGGAGAAGGAGCCGTAAGTTTGTCTTTTCAGAAAAAGTTTCTGCCAAGAACGAGCACCATGACATGCTGAGTCTCTGGGAAAGCAGAGATCCCCAGTGCTGTTGTGCCTGTGGATAGGCTGCAGGGGGACGGTGAAGACCAGCAATATCTTTCAGGGCTGGCACCTTCCTTGTGGGAGAAGGAGCCAGACGTTTGCCTTTTCAGAAAAAGTTTCTGCCGAGAACGAGCACCGTGACATGCTGAGTCTCTGGGAAAGCAGAGATCCCCAGTGCTGTTGCGGCTAAAGATAGGCTGCAGAGGGATAGTGAAGACCTGCAAGAGCTTTCAGGGCTGGCACCTTCCTTGTGGGAGAAGGAGCCAGACGTTTGCCTTTTCAGAAAAAGTTTCTGCCGAGAACGAGCACCGTGACATGCTGAGTCTCTGGGAAAGCAGAGATCCCCAGAGCTGTTGTGCCTGTGGATAGGCTGCAGGGGGATGGTGAAGACCAGCAAGATCTTTCAGGGCTGGCACCTTCCTTGTGGGAGAAGGAGCCAGACGTTTGCCTTTTCAGAAAAAGTTTCTGCCGAGAACGAGCACCGTGACATGCGGAGTCTCTGGGAAAGCACAGATCCCCAGTTCTGTTGCGGCTAAAGATAGGCTGCAGAGGGATAGTGAAGACCAGCAAGAGCTTTCAGGGCTGGCACCTTCCTTGTGGGAGAAGGAGCCAGACGTTTGCCTTTTCAGAAAAAGTTTCTGCCGAGAACGAGCCCCGTGACATGCTGAGTCTCTGGGAAAGCAGAGATCCCCAGTGCTGTTGCGGCTAAAGATAGGCTGCAGAGGGATAGTGAAGACCTGCAAGACCTTTCAGGGCTGGCACCTTCCTTGTGGAAGATGGAGCCAGACGTTTGCCTCTTCAGAAAAACTCTCTGCCATAAGCGAGCACCATAAGATGCTGAATCTCTGGGAAAGCAGAGCTCCCCAGTGCTGTTGCGGCTAAAGATAGGCTGCAGAGGGATAGTGAAGACCTGCAAGAGCTTTCAGGGCTGGCACCTTCCTTGTGGGAGAAGGAGCCAGACGTTTGCCTTTTCAGAAAAAGTTTCTGCCGAGAACGAGCACCGTGACATGCTGAGTCTCTGGGAAAGCAGAGATCCCCAGTGCTGTTGCGGCTATAGATAGGCTGCAGAGGGATAGTGAAGACCAGCAAGAGCTTTCAGGGCTGGCACCTTCCTTGTGGGAGAAGGAGCCGTAAGTTTGTCTTTTCAGAAAAAGTTTCTGCCAAGAACGAGCACCATGACAGGCTGAGTCTCTGGGAAAGCAGAGATCCCCAGTGCTGTTGTGCCTGTGGATAGGCTGCAGGGGGACGGTGAAGACCAGCAATATCTTTCAGGGCTGGCACCTTCCTTGTGGGAGAAGGAGCCAGACGTTTGCCTTTTCAGAAAAAGTTTCTGCCGAGAACGAGCACCGTGACATGCTGAGTCTCTGGGAAAGCAGAGATCCCCAGTGCTGTTGCGGCTAAAGATAGGCTGCAGAGGGATAGTGAAGACCAGCAAGAGCTTTCAGGGCTGGCACCTTCCTTGTGGGAGAAGGAGCCAGACGTTTGCCTTTTCAGAAAAAGTTTCTGCCGTAAGCGAGCACCATGAGATGCTGAGTCTCTGGGAAAGCAGAGATCACCAGAGCTGTTGTGCCTGTGGATAGGCTGCAGGGGGACGGTGAAGACCAGCAAGATCTTTCAGGGCTGGCACCTTCCTTGTGGGAGAAGGAGCCAGACGTTTGCCTTTTCAGAAAAAGTTTCTGCCGAGAACGAGCACCGTGACATGCGGAGTCTCTGGGAAAGCACAGATCCCCAGTTCTGTTGCGGCTAAAGATAGGCTGCAGAGGGATAGTGAAGACCAGCAAGAGCTTTCAGGGCTGGCACCTTCCTTGTGGGAGAAGGAGCCAGACGTTTGCCTTTTCAGAAAAAGTTTCTGCCGAGAACGAGCACCGTGACATGCTGAGTCTCTGGGAAAGCAGAGATCCCCAGTGCTGTTGCGGCTAAAGATAGGCTGCAGAGGGATAGTGAAGACCTGCAAGACCTTTCAGGGCTGGCACCTTCCTTGTGGAAGATGGAGCCAGACGTTTGCCTCTTCAGAAAAACTCTCTGCCATAAGCGAGCACCATAAGATGCTGAATCTCTGGGAAAGCAGAGCTCCCCAGTGCTGTTGCGGCTAAAGATAGGCTGCAGAGGGATAGTGAAGACCTGCAAGAGCTTTCAGGGCTGGCACCTTCCTTGTGGGAGAAGGAGCCAGACGTTTGCCTTTTCAGAAAAAGTTTCTGCCGAGAACGAGCACCGTGACATGCTGAGTCTCTGGGAAAGCAGAGATCCCCAGTGCTGTTGTGGCTAAATATAGGCTGCAGAGGGATAGTGAAGACCTGCAAGAGCTTTCAGGGCTGGCACCTTCCTTGTGGAAGATGGAGACAGACATTTGCCATTTCAGAAAAAGTTTCTGCCGAGAACGAGCACCGTGACATGCTGAGTCTCTGGGAAAGCAGAGATCCCCAGTGCTGTTGCAGCTAAAGATAGGATGCAGAGGGATAGTGAAGACCTGCAAGGTCTTTCAAGGCTGGCACCTGCCTTGTGGGAGAAGGAGCCAGACGTTTGCCTTTTCAGAAAAAGTTTCTGCCGAGAACGAGCACCGTGACATGCTGAGTCTCTGGGAAAGCAGAGATCCCCAGTGCTGTTGCGGCTATAGATAGGTTGCAGGGGGACGGAGAAGACCAGCAAGAGCTTTCAGGGCTGGCACCTTCCTTGTGGGAGAAGGAGCCAGACGTTTGCCTTTCCAGAAAAAGTTTCTGCCGAGAACGAGCACCGTGACATGCTGAGTCTCTGGGAAAGCAGAGATCCCCAGTGCTGTTGTGCCTGTGGATAGGCTGCAGGGGGACGGTGAAGACCACCAAGATCTTTCAGGGCTGGCACCTTCCTTGTGGGAGAAGGAGCCAGACGTTTGCCTTTTCAGAAAAAGTTTCTGCCAAGAACGAGCACCGTGACATGCTGAGTGTCAGGGAAAGCAGAGATCCCCAGTGCTGTTGCGGCTAAAGATAGGCTGCAGGGGGATAGTGAAGACCAGCAAGATCTTTCAGGGCTGGCACCTTCCTTGTGGGAGAAGGAGCCAGACGTTTGCCTTTTCAGAAAAAGTTTCTGCCGAGAACGAGCACCGTGACATGCTGAGTCTCTGGGAAAGCAGAGATCCCCAGTGCTGTTGCGGCTAAAGATAGGCTGCAGAGGGATAGTGAAGACCTGCAAGATCTTTCAGGGCTGGCACCTTCCTTGTGGGAGAAGGAGCCAGACGTTTGCCTTTTCAGAAAAAGTTTCTGCCGAGAACGAGCACCGTGACATGCTGAGTCTCTGGGAAAGCAGACATCCCCAGTGCTGTTGCGGCTAAATATAGGCTGCAGAGGGATAGTGAAGACCTGCAAGAACTTTTAATTTTGTCACCTTCCTTGTTGGAGAAGGAGCCTGAGTTTTACATTTTCAGAAAAAGTTTCTGCCGAGAACGAGCACCGTGACATGCTGAGTCTCTGGGAAAGCAAAGATCCCCAGTGCTGTTGCGGCTATAGATAGGCTGCAGGGGGACGGAGAAGACCAGCAAGAGCTTTCAGGGCTGGCACCTTCCTTGTGGGAGAAGGAGCCAGACGTTTGCCTTTTCAGAAAAAGTTTCTGCCGAGAACGAGCACCGTGACATGCTGAGTCTCTGGGAAAGCAGAGATCCCCAGTGCTGTTGTGCCTGTGGATAGGCTGCAGGGGGACTGTGAAGACCAGCAAGATCTTTCAGGGCTGGCACCTTCCTTGTGGGAGAAGGAGCCAGACGTTTGTCTTTTCAGAAAAAGTTTCTGCTAAGAACGAGCACCATGACATGCTGAGTCTCTGGGAAAGCAGAGATCCCCAGTGCTGTTGTGCCTGTGGATAGGCTGCAGGGGGACGGTGAAGACCTGCAAGATCTTTCAGGGCTGGCACCTTCCTTGTGGGAGAAGGAGCCAGTCGTTTGCCTTTTCAGAAAAAGTTTCTGCCGAGAACGAGCACCGTGACATGCTGAGTCTCTGGGAAAGCAGAGATCCCCAGTGCTGTTGCGGCTATAGATAGGCTGCAGAGGGATAGTGAAGACCAGCAAGACCTTTCAGGGCTGGCACCTTCCTTGTGGGAGAAGGAGCCGTAAGTTTGTCTTTTCAGAAAAAGTTTCTGCCAAGAACGAGCACCATGACATGCTGAGTCTCTGGGAAAGCAGAGATCCCCAGTGCTGTTGTGCCTGTGGATAGGCTGCAGGGGGACGGTGAAGACCAGCAATATCTTTCAGGGCTGGCACCTTCGTTGTGGGAGAAGGAGCCAGACGTTTGCCTTTTCAGAAAAAGTTTCTGCCGAGAACGAGCACCGTGACATGCTGAGTCTCTGGGAAAGCAGAGATCCCCAGTGCTGTTGTGGCTAAAGATAGGCTGCAGAGGGATAGTGAAGACCTGCAAGAGCTTTCAGGGCTGGCACCTTCCTTGTGGGAGAAGGAGCCAGACGTTTGCCTTTTCAGAAAAAGTTTCTGCCGAGAACGAGCACCGTGACATGCTGAGTCTCTGGGAAAGCAGAGATCCCCAGAGCTGTTGTGCCTGTGGATAAGCTGCAGGGGGACGGTGAAGACCAGCAAGATCTTTCAGGGCTGGCACCTTCCTTGTGGGAGAAGGAGCCAGACGTTTGCCTTTTCAGAAAAAGTTTCTGCCGAGAACGAGCACCGTGACATGCTGAGTCTCTGGGAAAGCAGAGATCCCCAGTGCTGTTGCGGCTAAAGATAGGCTGCAGAGGGATAGTGAAGACCTGCAAGACCTTTCAGGGCTGGCACCTTCCTTGTGGAAGATGGAGCCAGACGTTTGCCTCTTCAGAAAAACGCTCTGCCATAAGCGAGCACCATAAGATGCTGAATCTCTGGGAAAGCAGAGATCCCCAGTGCTGTTGCGGCTAAAGATAGGCTGCAGAGGGATAGTGAAGACCTGCAAGAGCTTTCAGGGCTGGCACCTTCCTTGTGGGAGAAGGAGCCAGACGTTTGCCTTTTCAGAAAAAGTTTCTGCCGAGAACGAGCACCGTGACATGCTGAGTCTCTGGGAAAGCAGAGATCCCCAGTGCTGTTGTGGCTAAATATAGGCTGCAGAGGGATAGTGAAGACCTGCAAGAGCTTTCAGGGCTGGCACCTTTCTTGTTGAAGATTGAGCCAGACGTTTGCCTCTTCAGAAAAAGGTTCTGCCGTAAGCGACCACCATGAGATGCTGAGTCTCTGGGAAAGCAGAGATCCCCAGTGCTGTTGTGCCTGTGGATAGGCTGCAGGGGGATGGTGAAGACCAGCAAGATCTTTCAGGGCTGACACCTTCCTTGTGGGAGAAGGAGCCAGACGTTTGCCTTTTCAGAAAAAGTTTCTGCCGAGAACGAGCACCGTGACATGCTGAGTGTCTGGGAAAGCAGAGATCCCCAGTGCTGTTGTGCCTGTGGATAGGCTGCAGGGGGACGTTGAAGACCAGCAAGATCTTTCAGGGCTGGCACCTTCCTTGTGGGAGAAGGAGCCAGACGTTTGCCTTTTCACAAAAAGTTTCTGCCGAGAACGAGCACCGTAACATGCTGAGTCTCTGGGAAAGCACAGATCCCCAGTGCTGTTGCGGCTAAAGATAGGCTGCAGAGGGATAGTGAAGACCTGCAAGATCTTTCAGGGCTGGCACCTTCCTTGTGGGAGAAGGAGCCAGACGTTTGCCTTTTCAGAAAAAGTTTCTGCCGAGAACGAGCACCGTGACATGCTGAGTCTCTGGGAAAGCAGAGATCCCCAGTGCTGTTGCGGGTAAAGATAGGCTGCAGTGGGATAGTGAAGACCAGCAAGAGCTTTCAGGGCTGGCACCTTCCTTGTGGGAGAAGGAGCCGTAAGTTTGTCTTTTCAGAAAAAGTTTCTGCCGAGAACGAGCACCGTGACATGCTGAGTCTCTGGGAAAGCAGAGATCCCCAGTGCTGTTGTGCCTGTGGATAGGCTGCAGGGGGACGGTGAAGACGAGCAAGGTCTTTCAGGGCTGGCACCTTCCTTGTGGGAGAAGGAGCCAGACGTTTGCCTTTTCAGAAAAAGTTTCTGCCGAGAACGAGCACCGTGACATGCTGAGTCTCTGGGAAAGCAGAGATCCCCAGTGCTGTTGTGCCTGTGGATAGGCTGCAGGGGGACGGTGAAGACCTGCAAGAGCTTTCAGGGCTGGCACCTTCCTTGTGGAACATGGAGCCAGACGTTTGCCTCTTCAGAAAAACGCTCTGCCGTAAGCGAGCACCATAAGATGCTGAGTCTCTGGGAAAGCAGAGATCCCCAGTGCTGTTGTGGCTAAAGATAGGCTGCAGAGGGATAGTGAAGACCTGCAAGAGCTTTCAGGGCTGGCACCTTTCTTGTGGAAGATTGAGCCAGACGTTTGCCTCTTCAGAAAAAGGTTCTGCCGTAAGCGACCACCATGAGATGCTGAGTCTCTGGGAAAGCAGAGATCCCCAGTGCTGTTGTGCCTGTGGATAGGCTGCAGGGTGATGGTGAAGACCAGCAAGATCTTTCAGGGCTGGCACCTTCCTTGTGGGAGAAGGAGCCAGACGTTTGCCTTTTCAGAAAAAGTTTCTGCCGAGAACGAGCACCGTGACATGCTGAGTCTCTGGGAAAGCAGAGATCCCCAGTGCTGTTGTGCCTGTGGATAGGCTGCAGGGGGACGGTGAAGACCACCAAGATCTTTCAGGGCTGGCACCTTCCTTGTGGGAGAAGGAGCCAGACGTTTGCCTTTTCAGAAAAAGTTTCTGCCGAGTACGAGCACCGTGACATGCGGAGTCTCTGGGAAAGCACAGATCCCCAGTTCTGTTGCGGCTAAAGATAGGCTGCAGAGGGATAGTGAAGATCTGCAAGAGCTTTCAGGGCTGGCACCTTCCTTGTGGGAGAAGGAGCCAGACGTTTGCCTTTTCAGAAAAAGTTTCTGCCGAGAACGAGCACCGTGACATGCTGTGTCTCTGGGAAAGCAGAGATCCCCAGTGCTGTTGTGGCTAAAGATAGGCTGCAGAGGGATAGTGAAGACCTGCAAGAGCTTTCAGGGCTGGCACCTTTCTTGTGGAAGATTGAGCCAGACGTTTGCCTCTTCAGAAAAAGGTTCTGCCGTAAGCGAGCACCATGAGATGCTGAGTCTCTGGGAAAGCAGAGATCCCCAGTGCTGTTGTGCCTGTGGATAGGCTGCAGGGGGACGGTGAAGACCAGCAAGATCTTTCAGGGCTGGCACCTTCCTTGTGGGAGAAGGAGCCAGACGTTTGCCTTTTCAGAAAAAGTTTCTGCCGAGAACGAGCACCGTGACATGCTGAGTCTCTGGGAAAGCAGAGATCCCCAGTGCTGTTGCGGCTAAAGATAGGCTGCAGAGGGATAGTGAAGACCAGCAAGAACTTTCAGGGCTGGCACCTTCCTTGTGGGAGAAGGAGCCAGACGTTTGCCTTTTCAGAAAAAGTTTCTGCCGAGAACGAGCACTGTGACATGCTGAGTCTCTGGGAAAGCAGAGATCCCCAGTGCTGTTGTGGCTAAAGATAGGCTGCAGAGGGATAGTGAAGACCTGCAAGAGCTTTCAGGGCTGGCACCTTTCTTGTGGAAGATTAAGCCAGACTTTTGACTCTTCAGAAAAAGGTTCTGCCGTAAGCGAGCACCATGAGATGCTGAGTCTCTGGGAAAGCAGAGATCCCCAGTGCTGTTGTGCCTGTGGATAGGCTGCAGGGGGATGGTGAAGACCAGCAAGATCTTTCAGGGCTGGCACCTTCCTTGTGGGAGAAGGAGCCAGACGTTTGCCTTTTCAGAAAAAGTTTCTGCCGAGAACGAGCACCGTAACATGCTGAGTCTCTGGGAAAGCACAGATCCCCAGTGCTGTTGCGGCTAAAGATAGGCTGCAGAGGGATAGTGAAGACCTGCAAGATCTTTCAGGGCTGGCACCTTCCTTGTGGGAGAAGGAGCCAGACGTTTACCTTTTCAGAAAAAGTTTCTGCCGAGAACGAGCACCGTGACATGCTGAGTCTCTGGGAAAGCAGAGATCCCCAGTGCTGTTGCGGCTATAGATAGGCTGCAGAGGGATAGTGAAGACCAGCAAGAGCTTTCAGGGCTGGCACCTTCCTTGTGGGAGAAGGAGCCGTAAGTTTGTCTTTTCAGAAAAAGTTTCTGCCAAGAACGAGCACCATGACATGCTGAGTCTCTGGGAAAGCAGAGATCCCCAGTGCTGTTGTGCCTGTGGATAGGCTGCAGGGGGACGGTGAAGACCAGCAATATCTTTCAGGGCTGGCACCTTCCTTGTGGGAGAAGGAGCCAGACGTTTGCCTTTTCAGAAAAAGTTTCTGCCGAGAACGAGCACCGTGACATGCTGAGTCTCTGGGAAAGCAGAGATCCCCAGTGCTGTTGCGGCTAAAGATAGGCTGCAGAGGGATAGTGAAGACCTGCAAGAGCTTTCAGGGCTGGCACCTTCCTTGTGGGAGAAGGAGCCAGACGTTTGCCTTTTCAGAAAAAGTTTCTGCCGAGAACGAGCACCGTGACATGCTGAGTCTCTGGGAAAGCAGAGATCCCCAGAGCTGTTGTGCCTGTGGATAGGCTGCAGGGGGACGGTGAAGACCAGCAAGATCTTTCAGGGCTGGCACCTTCCTTGTGGGAGAAGGAGCCAGACGTTTGCCTTTTCAGAAAAAGTTTCTGCCGAGAACGAGCACCGTGACATGCGGAGTCTCTGGGAAAGCACAGATCCCCAGTTCTGTTGCGGCTAAAGATAGGCTGCAGAGGGATAGTGAAGACCAGCAAGAGCTTTCAGGGCTGGCACCTTCCTTGTGGGAGAAGGAGCCAGACGTTTGCCTTTTCAGAAAAAGTTTCTGCCGAGAACGAGCCCCGTGACATGCTGAGTCTCTGGGAAAGCAGAGATCCCCAGTGCTGTTGCGGCTAAAGATAGGCTGCAGAGGGATAGTGAAGACCTGCAAGACCTTTCAGGGCTGGCACCTTCCTTGTGGAAGATGGAGCCAGACGTTTGCCTCTTCAGAAAAACTCTCTGCCATAAGCGAGCACCATAAGATGCTGAATCTCTGGGAAAGCAGAGCTCCCCAGTGCTGTTGCGGCTAAAGATAGGCTGCAGAGGGATAGTGAAGACCTGCAAGAGCTTTCAGGGCTGGCACCTTCCTTGTGGGAGAAGGAGCCAGACGTTTGCCTTTTCAGAAAAAGTTTCTGCCGAGAACGAGCACCGTGACATGCTGAGTCTCTGGGAAAGCAGAGATCCCCAGTGCTGTTGCGGCTATAGATAGGCTGCAGAGGGATAGTGAAGACCAGCAAGAGCTTTCAGGGCTGGCACCTTCCTTGTGGGAGAAGGAGCCGTAAGTTTGTCTTTTCAGAAAAAGTTTCTGCCAAGAACGAGCACCATGACATGCTGAGTCTCTGGGAAAGCAGAGATCCCCAGTGCTGTTGTGCCTGTGGATAGGCTGCAGGGGGACGGTGAAGACCAGCAAGATCTTTCAGGGCTGGCACCTTCCTTGTGGGAGAAGGAGCCAGACGTTTGCCTTTTCAGAAAAAGTTTCTGCCGAGAACGAGCACCGTGACATGCTGAGTCTCTGGGAAAGCAGAGATCCCCAGTGCTGTTGCGGCTAAAGATAGGCTGCAGAGGGATAGTGAAGACCAGCAAGAGCTTTCAGGGCTGGCACCTTCCTTGTGGGAGAAGGAGCCAGACGTTTGCCTTTTCAGAAAAAGTTTCTGCCGAGAACGAGCACCGTGACATGCTGAGTCTCTGGGAAAGCAGAGATCCCCAGAGCTGTTGTGCCTGTGGATAGGCTGCAGGGGGACGGTGAAGACCAGCAAGATCTTTCAGGGCTGGCACCTTCCTTGTGGGAGAAGGAGCCAGACGTTTGCCTTTTCAGAAAAAGTTTCTGCCGAGAACGAGCACCGTGACATGCGGAGTCTCTGGGAAAGCACAGATCCCCAGTTCTGTTGCGGCTAAAGATAGGCTGCAGAGGGATAGTGAAGACCAGCAAGAGCTTTCAGGGCTGGCACCTTCCTTGTGGGAGAAGGAGCCAGACGTTTGCCTTTTCAGAAAAAGTTTCTGCCGAGAACGAGCACCGTGACATGCTGAGTCTCTGGGAAAGCAGAGATCCCCAGTGCTGTTGCGGCTAAAGATAGGCTGCAGAGGGATAGTGAAGACCTGCAAGACCTTTCAGGGCTGGCACCTTCCTTGTGGAAGATGGAGCCAGACGTTTGCCTCTTCAGAAAAACTCTCTGCCATAAGCGAGCACCGTGACATGCTGAGTCTCTGGGAAAGCACAGCTCCCCAGTGCTGTTGCGGCTAAAGATAGGCTGCAGAGGGATAGTGAAGACCTGCAAGAGCTTTCAGGGCTGGCACCTTCCTTGTGGGAGAAGGAGCCAGACGTTTGCCTTTTCAGAAAAAGTTTCTGCCGAGAACGAGCACCGTGACATGCTGAGTCTCTGGGAAAGCAGAGATCCCCAGTGCTGTTGTGGCTAAATATAGGCTGCAGAGGGATAGTGAAGACCTGCAAGAGCTTTCAGGGCTGGCACCTTCCTTGTGGAAGATGGAGACAGACATTTGCCATTTCAGAAAAAGTTTCTGCCGAGAACGAGCACCGTGACATGCTGAGTCTCTGGGAAAGCAGAGATCCCCAGTGCTGTTGCAGCTAAAGATAGGATGCAGAGGGATAGTGAAGACCTGCAAGGTCTTTCAAGGCTGGCACCTGCCTTGTGGGAGAAGGAGCCAGACGTTTGCCTTTTCAGAAAAAGTTTCTGCCGAGAACGAGCACCGTGACATGCTGAGTCTCTGGGAAAGCAGAGATCCCCAGTGCTGTTGTGCCTGTGGATAGGCTGCAGGGGGATGGTGAAGACCAGCAAGATCTTTCAGGGCTGGCACCTTCCTTGTGGGAGAAGGAGCCAGACGTTTGCCTTTTCAGAAAAAGTTTCTGCCGAGAACGAGCACCGTGACATGCTGAGTCTCTGGGAAAGCAGAGATCCCCAGTGCTGTTGTGCCTGTGGATAGGCTGCAGGGGGACGGTGAAGACCAGCAAGAGCTTTCAGGGCTGGCACCTTCCTTGTGGGAGAAGGAGCCAGACGTTTGCCTTTTCAGAAAACGTTTCTGCCGAGAACGAGCACCGTGACATGCTGAGTCTCTGGGAAAGCAGAGATCGCCAGTGCTGTTGCGGCTAAAGATAGGCTGCAGAGGAATAGTGAAGACCAGCAAGATCTTTCAGGGCTGGAACCTTCCTTGTGGGAGAAGGAGCCAGACGTTTGCCTTTTCAGAAAAAGTTTCTGCCGAGAACGAGCACCGTGACATGCTGAGTCTCTGGGAAAGCAGAGATCCCCAGTGCTGTTGTGCCTGTGGATAGGCTGCAGGGGGACGGTGAAGACCAGCAAGATCTTTCAGGGCTGGCACCTTCCTTGTGGGAGAAGGAGCCAGACGTTTGCCTTTTCAGAAAAAGTTTCTGCCGAGAACGAGCACCGTGACATGCTGAGTCTCTGGGAAAGCAGAGATCCCCAGTGCTGTTGCGGCTAAAGATAGGCTGCAGAGGGATAGTGAAGACCTGCAAGAGCTTTCAGGGCTGGCACCTTCCTTGTGGAAGATGGAGACAGACATTTGCCATTTCAGAAAAAGTTTCTGCCGAGAACGAGCACCGTGACATGCTGAGTCTCTGCGAAAGCAGAGATCCCCAGTGCTGTTGCAGCTAAAGATAGGATGCAGAGGGATAGTGAAGACCTGCAAGGTCTTTCAGGGCTGGCACCTGCCTTGTGGGAGAAGGAGCCAGACGTTTGCCTTTTCAGAAAAAGTTTCTGCCGAGAACGAGCACCGTGACATGCTGAGTCTCTGGGAAAGCAGAGATCCCCAGTGCTGTTGCGGCTAAAGATAGGCTGCAGAGGGATAGTGAAGACCTGCAAGAGCTTTCAGGGCTGGCACCTTCCTTTTGGAAGATGGAGACAGACATTTGCCATTTCAGAAAAAGTTTCTGCCGAGAACGAGCACCGTGACATGCTGAGTCTCTGGGAAAGCAGAGATCCCCAGTGCTGTTGCAGCTAAAGATAGGCTGCAGAGGGATAGTGAAGACCTGCAAGGTCTTTCAGGGCTGGCACCTTCCTTGTGGGAGAAGGAGCCAGACGTTTGCCTTTTCAGAAAAAGTTTCTGCCGAGAACGAGCACCGTGACATGCTGAGTCTCTGGGAAAGCAGACATCCCCAGTGCTGTTGCGACTAAATATAGGCTGCAGAGGGATAGTGAAGACCTGCAAGAGCTTTTAATTTTGTCACCTTCCTTGTTGGAGAAGGAGCCTGAGTTTTACATTTTCAGAAAAAGTTTCTGCCGAGAACAAGCACCGTGACATGCTGAGTCTCTGGGAAAGCAGAGATCCCCAGTGCTGTTGCGGCTATAGATAGGCTGCAGGGGGACGGAGAAGACCAGCAAGAGCTTTCAGGGCTGGCACCTTCCTTGTGGGAGAAGGAGCCAGACGTTTGCCTTTTCAGAAAAAGTTTCTGACGAGAACGAGCACCGTGACATGCTGAGTCTCTGGGAAAGCAGAGATCCCCAGTGCTGTTGTGCCTGTGGATAGGCTGCAGGGGGATGGTGAAGACCACCAAGATCTTTCAGGGCTGGCACCTTCCTTGTGGGAGAAGGAGCCAGACGTTTGCCTTTTCAGAAAAAGTTTCTGCCGAGAACGAGCACCGTGACATGCTGAGTCTCTGGGAAAGCAGAGATCGCCAGTGCTGTTGCGGCTAAAGATAGGCTGCAGAGGAATAGTGAAGACCAGCAAGATCTTTCAGGGCTGGCACCTTCCTTGTGGGAGAAGGAGCCAGACGTTTGCCTTTTCAGAAAAAGTTTCTGCCGAAAACTAGAACCGTGACATGCTGAGTCTCTGGGAAAGCAGAGATCCCCAGTGCTGTTGTGCCTGTGGATAGGCTGCAGGGGGACGGTGAAGACCAGCAAGATCTTTCAGGGCTGGCACCTTCCTTGTGGGAGAAGGAGCCAGACGTTTGCCTTTTCAGAAAAAGTTTCTGCCGAGAACGAGCACCGTGACATGCTGAGTCTCTGGGAAAGCAGAGATCGCCAGTGCTGTTGCGGCTAAAGATAGGCTGCAGAGGAATAGTGAAGACCAGCAAGATCTTTCAGGGCTGGAACCTTCCTTGTGGGAGAAGGAGCCAGACGTTTGCCTTTTCAGAAAAAGTTTCTGCCGAGAACGAGCACCGTGACATGCTGAGTCTCTGGGAAAGCACAGATCCCCAGTGCTGTTGTGCCTGTGGATAGGCTGCAGGGGGACGGTGAAGACCAGCAAGATCTTTCAGGGCTGGCACCTTCCTTGTGGGAGAAGGAGCCAGACGTTTGCCTTTTCAGAAAAAGTTTCTGCCGAGAACGAGCACCGTGACATGCTGAGTCTCTGGGAAAGCAGAGATCCCCAGTGCTGTTGCGGCTAAAGATAGGCTGCAGAGGGATAGTGAAGACCTGCAAGAGCTTTCAGGGCTGGCACCTTCCTTGTGGAAGATGGAGACAGACATTTGCCATTTCAGAAAAAGTTTCTGCCGAGAACGAGCACCGTGACATGCTGAGTCTCTGGGAAAGCAGAGATCCCCAGTGCTGTTGCAGCTAAAGATAGGATGCAGAGGGATAGTGAAGACCTGCAAGGTCTTTCAGGGCTGGCACCTGCCTTGTGGGAGAAGGAGCCAGACGTTTGCCTTTTCAGAAAAAGTTTCTGCCGAGAACGAGCACCGTGACATGCTGAGTCTCTGGGAAAGCAGAGATCCCCAGTGCTGTTGCGGCTATAGATAGGTTGCAGGGGGACGGAGAAGACCAGCAAGAGCTTTCAGGGCTGGCACCTTCCTTGTGGGAGAAGGAGCCAGACGTTTGCCTTTCCAGAAAAAGTTTCTGCCGAGAACGAGCACCGTGACATGCTGAGTCTCTGGGAAAGCAGAGATCCCCAGTGCTGTTGTGCCTGTGGATAGGCTGCAGGGGGACGGTGAAGACCAGCAAGATCTTTCAGGGCTGGCACCTTCCTTGTGGGAGAAGGAGCCAGACGTTTGCCTTTTCAGAAAAAGTTTCTGCCAAGAACGAGCACCGTGACATGCTGAGTGTCTGGGAAAGCAGAGATCCCCAGTGCTGTTGCAGCTAAAGATAGGATGCAGAGGGATAGTGAAGACCTGCAAGATCTTTCAGGGCTGGCACCTTCCTTGTGGGAGAAGGAGCCAGACGTTTGCCTTTTCAGAAAAAGTTTCTGCCGAGAACGAGCACCGTGACATGCTGAGTCTCTGGGAAAGCAGACATCCCCAGTGCTGTTGCGGCTAAATATAGGCTGCAGAGGGATAGTGAAGACCTGCAAGAACTTTTAATTTTGTCACCTTCCTTGTTGGAGAAGGAGCCTGAGTTTTACATTTTCAGAAAAAGTTTCTGCCGAGAACGAGCACCGTGACATGCTGAGTCTCTGGGAAAGCAAAGATCCCCAGTGCTGTTGCGGCTATAGATAGGCTGCAGGGGGACGGAGAAGACCAGCAAGAGCTTTCAGGGCTGGCACCTTCCTTGTGGGAGAAGGAGCCAGACGTTTGCCTTTTCAGAAAAAGTTTCTGCCGAGAGCGAGCACCGTGACATGCTGAGTCTCTGGGAAAGCAGAGATCCCCAGTGCTGTTGTGCCTGTGGATAGGCTGCAGGGGGACGGTGAAGACCAGCAAGATCTTTCAGGGCTGGCACCTTCCTTGTGGGAGAAGGAGCCAGACGTTTGCCTTTTCAGAAAAAGTTTCTGCCGAGAACGAGCACCGTAACATGCTGAGTCTCTGGGAAAGCAGAGATCCCCAGTGCTGTTGCGGCTAAAGATAGGCTGCAGAGGGATAGTGAAGACCTGCAAGAGCTTTCAGGGCTGGCACCTTCCTTGTGGGAGAAGGAGCCAGACGTTTGCCTTTTCAGAAAAAGTTTCTGCCGAGAACGAGCACCGTGACATGCTGAGTCTCTGGGAAAGCAGAGATCCCCAGTGCTGTTGCGGCTAAAGATAGGCTGCAGAGGGATAGTGAAGACCTGCAAGAGCTTTTAATTTTGTCACCTTCCTTGTTGGAGAAGGAGCCTGAGTTTTACATTTTCAGAAAAAGTTTCTGCCGAGAACGAGCACCGTGACATGCTGAGTCTCTGGGAAAGCAGAGATCCCCAGTGCTGTTGCGGTTAAAGATAGGCTGCAGAGGAATAGTGAAGACCAGCAAGATCTTTCAGGGCTGGCACCTTCCATGTGGGAGAAGGAGCCAGACGTTTGCCTTTTCAGAAAAAGTTTCTGCCGAGAACGAGCACCGTGACATGCTGAGTCTCTGGGAAAGCAGAGATCCCCAGTGCTGTTGTGCCTGTGGATAGGCTGCAGGGGGACTGTGAAGACCAGCAAGATCTTTCAGGGCTGGCACCTTCCTTGTGGGAGAAGGAGCCAGACGTTTGTCTTTTCAGAAAAAGTTTCTGCTAAGAACGAGCACCATGACATGCTGAGTCTCTGGGAAAGCAGAGATCCCCAGTGCTGTTGTGCCTGTGGATAGGCTGCAGGGGGACGGTGAAGACCTGCAAGATCTTTCAGGGCTGGCACCTTCCTTGTGGGAGAAGGAGCCAGTCGTTTGCCTTTTCAGAAAAAGTTTCTGCCGAGAACGAGCACCGTGACATGCTGAGTCTCTGGGAAAGCAGAGATCCCCAGTGCTGTTGCGGCTTTAGATAGGCTGCAGAGGGATAGTGAAGTCCAGCAAGAGCTTTCAGGGCTGGCACCTTCCTTGTGGGAGAAGGAGCCGTAAGTTTGTCTTTTCAGAAAAAGTTTCTGCCAAGAACGAGCACCATGACATGCTGAGTCTCTGGGAAAGCAGAGATCCCCAGTGCTGTTGTGCCTGTGGATAGGCTGCAGGGGGACGGTGAAGACCAGCAATATCTTTCAGGGCTGGCACCTTCGTTGTGGGAGAAGGAGCCAGACGTTTGCCTTTTCAGAAAAAGTTTCTGCCGAGAACGAGCACCGTGACATGCTGAGTCTCTGGGAAAGCAGAGATCCCCAGTGCTGTTGTGGCTAAAGATAGGCTGCAGAGGGATAGTGAAGACCAGCAAGAGCTTTCAGGGCTGGCACCTTCCTTGTGGGAGAAGGAGCCAGACGTTTGCCTTTTCAGAAAAAGTTTCTGCCGAGAACGAGCACCGTGACATGCTGAGTCTCTGGGAAAGCAGAGATCCCCAGAGCTGTTGTGCCTGTGGATAAGCTGCAGGGGGACGGTGAAGACCAGCAAGATCTTTCAGGGCTGGCACCTTCCTTGTGGGAGAAGGAGCCAGACGTTTGCCTCTTCAGAAAAAGTTTCTGCCGAGAACGAGCACCGTGACATGCTGAGTCTCTGGGAAAGCAGAGATCCCCAGTGCTGTTGCGGCTAAAGATAGGCTGCAGAGGGATAGTGAAGACCTGCAAGACCTTTCAGGGCTGGCACCTTCCTTGTGGAAGATGGAGCCAGACGTTTGCCTCTTCAGAAAAACGCTCTGCCATAAGCGAGCACCATAAGATGCTGAATCTCTGGGAAAGCAGAGATCCCCAGTGCTGTTGCGGCTAAAGATAGGCTGCAGAGGGATAGTGAAGACCTGCAAGAGCTTTCAGGGCTGGCACCTTCCTTGTGGGAGAAGGAGCCAGACGTTTGCCTTTTCAGAAAAAGTTTCTGCCGAGAACGAGCACCGTGACATGCTGAGTCTCTGGGAAAGCAGAGATCCCCAGTGCTGTTGCGGCTAAAGATAGGCTGCAGAGGGATAGTGAAGACCAGCAAGATCTTTCAGGGCTGGCACCTTCCTTGTGGGAGAAGGAGCCAGACGTTTGCCTTTTCAGAAAAAGTTTCTGCCGAGAACGAGCACCGTGACATGCTGAGTCTCTGGGAAAGCAGACATCCCCAGTGCTGTTGCGGCTAAATATAGGCTGCAGAGGGATAGTGAAGACCTGCAAGAACTTTTAATTTTGTCACCTTCCTTGTTGGAGAAGGAGCCTGAGTTTTACATTTTCAGAAAAAGTTTCTGCCGAGAACGAGCACCGTGACATGCTGAGTCTCTGGGAAAGCAAAGATCCCCAGTGCTGTTGCGGCTATAGATAGGCTGCAGGGGGACGGAGAAGACCAGCAAGAGCTTTCAGGGCTGGCACCTTCCTTGTGGGAGAAGGAGCCAGACGTTTGCCTTTTCAGAAAAAGTTTCTGCCGAGAGCGAGCACCGTGACATGCTGAGTCTCTGGGAAAGCAGAGATCCCCAGTGCTGTTGTGCCTGTGGATAGGCTGCAGGGGGACGGTGAAGACCAGCAAGATCTTTCAGGGCTGGCACCTTCCTTGTGGGAGAAGGAGCCAGACGTTTGCCTTTTCAGAAAAAGTTTCTGCCGAGAACGAGCACCGTAACATGCTGAGTCTCTGGGAAAGCAGAGATCACCAGTGCTGTTGCGGCTAAAGATAGGCTGCAGAGGGATAGTGAAGACCTGCAAGAGCTTTCAGGGCTGGCACCTTCCTTGTGGGAGAAGGAGCCAGACGTTTGCCTTTTCAGAAAAAGTTTCTGCCGAGAACGAGCACCGTGACATGCTGAGTCTCTGGGAAAGCAGAGATCCCCAGTGCTGTTGCGGCTAAAGATAGGCTGCAGAGGGATAGTGAAGACCTGCAAGAGCTTTTAATTTTGTCACCTTCCTTGTTGGAGAAGGAGCCTGAGTTTTACATTTTCAGAAAAAGTTTCTGCCGAGAACGAGCACCGTGACATGCTGAGTCTCTGGGAAAGCAGAGATCCCCAGTGCTGTTGCGGTTAAACATAGGCTGCAGAGGAATAGTGAAGACCAGCAAGATCTTTCAGGGCTGGCACCTTCCATGTGGGAGAAGGAGCCAGACGTTTGCCTTTTCAGAAAAAGTTTCTGCCGAGAACGAGCACCGTGACATGCTGAGTCTCTGGGAAAGCAGAGATCCCCAGTGCTGTTGTGCCTGTGGATAGGCTGCAGGGGGACTGTGAAGACCAGCAAGATCTTTCAGGGCTGGCACCTTCCTTGTGGGAGAAGGAGCCAGACGTTTGTCTTTTCAGAAAAAGTTTCTGCTAAGAACGAGCACCATGACATGCTGAGTCTCTGGGAAAGCAGAGATCCCCAGTGCTGTTGTGCCTGTGGATAGGCTGCAGGGGGACGGTGAAGACCTGCAAGATCTTTCAGGGCTGGCACCTTCCTTGTGGGAGAAGGAGCCAGTCGTTTGCCTTTTCAGAAAAAGTTTCTGCCGAGAACGAGCACCGTGACATGCTGAGTCTCTGGGAAAGCAGAGATCCCCAGTGCTGTTGCGGCTATAGATAGGCTGCAGAGGGATAGTGAAGACCAGCAAGAGCTTTCAGGGCTGGCACCTTCCTTGTGGGAGAAGGAGCCGTAAGTTTGTCTTTTCAGAAAAAGTTTCTGCCAAGAACGAGCACCATGACATGCTGAGTCTCTGGGAAAGCAGAGATCCCCAGTGCTGTTGTGCCTGTGGATAGGCTGCAGGGGGACGGTGAAGACCAGCAAGATCTTTCAGGGCTGGCACCTTCCTTGTGGGAGAAGGAGCCAGACGTTTGCCTTTTCAGAAAAAGTTTCTGCCGAGAACGAGCACCGTGACATGCTGAGTCTCTGGGAAAGCAGAGATCCCCAGTGCTGTTGTGGCTAAAGATAGGCTGCAGAGGGATAGTGAAGACCAGCAAGAGCTTTCAGGGCTGGCACCTTCCTTGTGGGAGAAGGAGCCAGACGTTTGCCTTTTCAGAAAAAGTTTCTGCCGAGAACGAGCACCGTGACATGCTGAGTCTCTGGGAAAGCAGAGATCCCCAGAGCTGTTGTGCCTGTGGATAAGCTGCAGGGGGACGGTGAAGACCAGCAAGATCTTTCAGGGCTGGCACCTTCCTTGTGGGAGAAGGAGCCAGACGTTTGCCTTTTCAGAAAAAGTTTCTGCCGAGAACGAGCACCGTGACATGCTGAGTCTCTGGGAAAGCAGAGATCCCCAGTGCTGTTGCGGCTAAAGATAGGCTGCAGAGGGATAGTGAAGACCTGCAAGACCTTTCAGGGCTGGCACCTTCCTTGTGGAAGATGGAGCCAGACGTTTGCCTCTTCAGAAAAACGCTCTGCCATAAGCGAGCACCATAAGATGCTGAATCTCTGGGAAAGCAGAGATCCCCAGTGCTGTTGCGGCTAAAGATAGGCTGCAGAGGGATAGTGAAGACCTGCAAGAGCTTTCAGGGCTGGCACCTTCCTTGTGGGAGAAGGAGCCAGACGTTTGCCTTTTCAGAAAAAGTTTCTGCCGAGAACGAGCACCGTGACATGCTGAGTCTCTGGGAAAGCAGAGATCCCCAGTGCTGTTGTGGCTAAATATAGGCTGCAGAGGGATAGTGAAGACCTGCAAGAGCTTTCAGGGCTGGCACCTTTCTTGTTGAAGATTGAGCCAGACGTTTGCCTCTTCAGAAAAAGGTTCTGCCGTAAGCGACCACCATGAGATGCTGAGTCTCTGGGAAAGCAGAGATCCCCAGTGCTGTTGTGCCTGTGGATAGGCTGCAGGGGGATGGTGAAGACCAGCAAGATCTTTCAGGGCTGACACCTTCCTTGTGGGAGAAGGAGCCAGACGTTTGCCTTTTCAGAAAAAGTTTCTGCCGAGAACGAGCACCGTGACATGCTGAGTGTCTGGGAAAGCAGAGATCCCCAGTGCTGTTGTGCCTGTAGATAGGCTGCAGGGGGACGTTGAAGACCAGCAAGATCTTTCAGGGCTGGCACCTTCCTTGTGGGAGAAGGAGCCAGACGTTTGCCTTTTCACAAAAAGTTTCTGCCGAGAACGAGCACCGTAACATGCTGAGTCTCTGGGAAAGCACAGATCCCCAGTTCTGTTGCGGCTAAAGATAGGCTGCAGAGGGATAGTGAAGACCTGCAAGATCTTTCAGGGCTGGCACCTTCCTTGTGGGAGAAGGAGCCGTAAGTTTGTCTTTTCAGAAAAAGTTTCTGCCGAGAACGAGCACCGTGACATGCTGAGTCTCTGGGAAAGCAGAGATCCCCAGTGCTGTTGTGCCTGTGGATAGGCTGCAGGGGGACGGTGAAGACGAGCAAGGTCTTTCAGGGCTGGCACCTTCCTTGTGGGAGAAGGAGCCAGACGTTTGCCTTTTCAGAAAAAGTTTCTGCCGAGAACGAGCACCGTGACATGCTGAGTCTCTGGGAAAGCAGAGATCCCCAGTGCTGTTGTGCCTGTGGATAGGCTGCAGGGGGACGGTGAAGACCTGCAAGAGCTTTCAGGGCTGGCACCTTCCTTGTGGAACATGGAGCCAGACGTTTGCCTCTTCAGAAAAACGCTCTGCCGTAAGCGAGCACCATAAGATGCTGAGTCTCTGGGAAAGCAGAAATCCCCAGTGCTGTTGTGGCTAAAGATAGGCTGCAGAGGGATAGTGAAGACCTGCAACAGCTTTCAGGGCTGGCACCTTTCTTGTGGAAGATTGAGCCAGACGTTTGCCTCTTCAGAAAAAGGTTCTGCGGTAAGCGACCACCATGAGATGCTGAGTCTCTGGGAAAGCAGAGATCCCCAGTGCTGTTGTGCCTGTGGATAGGCTGCAGGGTGATGGTGAAGACCAGCAAGATCTTTCAGGGCTGGCACCTTCCTTGTGGGAGAAGGAGCCAGACGTTTGCCTTTTCAGAAAAAGTTTCTGCCGAGAACGAGCACCGTGACATGCTGAGTCTCTGGGAAAGCAGAGATCCCCAGTGCTGTTGTGCCTGTGGATAGGCTGCAGGGGGACGGTGAAGACCACCAAGATCTTTCAGGGCTGGCACCTTCCTTGTGGGAGAAGGAGCCAGACGTTTGCCTTTTCAGAAAAAGTTTCTGCCGAGTACGAGCACCGTGACATGCGGAGTCTCTGGGAAAGCACAGATCCCCAGTTCTGTTGCGGCTAAAGATAGGCTGCAGAGGGATAGTGAAGACCAGCAAGAGCTTTCATGGCTGGCACCTTCCTTGTGGGAGAAGGAGCCAGACGTTTGCCTTTTCAGAAAAAGTTTCTGCCGAGAACGAGCACCGTGACATGCTGTGTCTCTGGGAAAGCAGAGATCCCCAGTGCTGTTGTGGCTAAAGATAGGCTGCAGAGGGATAGTGAAGACCTGCAAGAGCTTTCAGGGCTGGCACCTTTCTTGTGGAAGATTGAGCCAGACGTTTGCCTCTTCAGAAAAAGGTTCTGCCGTAAGCGAGCACCATGAGATGCTGAGTCTCTGGGAAAGCAGAGATCCCCAGTGCTGTTGTGCCTGTGGATAGGCTGCAGGGGGACGGTGAAGACCAGCAAGATCTTTCAGGGCTGGCACCTTCCTTGTGGGAGAAGGAGCCAGACGTTTGCCTTTTCAGAAAAAGTTTCTGCCGAGAACGAGCACCGTGACATGCTGAGTCTCTGGGAAAGCAGAGATCCCCAGTGCTGTTGTGGCTAAAGATAGGCTGCAGAGGGATAGTGAAGACCTGCAAGAGCTTTCAGGGCTGGCACCTTTCTTGTGGAAGATTAAGCCAGACTTTTGACTCTTCAGAAAAAGGTTCTGCCGTAAGCGAGCACCATGAGATGCTGAGTCTCTGGGAAAGCAGAGATCCCCAGTGCTGTTGTGCCTGTGGATAGGCTGCAGGGGGACGGTGAAGACCAGCAAGATCTTTCAGGGCTGGCACCTTCCTTGTGGGAGAAGGAGCCAGACGTTTGCCTTTTCAGAAAAAGTTTCTGCCGAGAACGAGCACCGTGACATGCGGAGTCTCTGGGAAAGCACAGATCCCCAGTTCTGTTGCGGCTAAAGATAGGCTGCAGAGGGATAGTGAAGACCAGCAAGAGCTTTCAGGGCTGGCACCTTCCTTGTGGGAGAAGGAGCCAGACGTTTGCCTTTTCAGAAAAAGTTTCTGCCGAGAACGAGCACCGTGACATGCTGAGTCTCTGGGAAAGCAGAGATCCCCAGTGCTGTTGCGGCTAAAGATAGGCTGCAGAGGGATAGTGAAGACCTGCAAGACCTTTCAGGGCTGGCACCTTCCTTGTGGAAGATGGAGCCAGACGTTTGCCTCTTCAGAAAAACTCTCTGCCATAAGCGAGCACCATAAGATGCTGAATCTCTGGGAAAGCAGAGCTCCCCAGTGCTGTTGCGGCTAAAGATAGGCTGCAGAGGGATAGTGAAGACCTGCAAGAGCTTTCAGGGCTGGCACCTTCCTTGTGGGAGAAGGAGCCAGACGTTTGCCTTTTCAGAAAAAGTTTCTGCCGAGAACGAGCACCGTGACATGCTGAGTCTCTGGGAAAGCAGAGATCCCCAGTGCTGTTGCGGCTATAGATAGGCTGCAGAGGGATAGTGAAGACCAGCAAGAGCTTTCAGGGCTGGCACCTTCCTTGTGGGAGAAGGAGCCGTAAGTTTGTCTTTTCAGAAAAAGTTTCTGCCAAGAACGAGCACCATGACATGCTGAGTCTCTGGGAAAGCAGAGATCCCCAGTGCTGTTGTGCCTGTGGATAGGCTGCAGGGGGACGGTGAAGACCAGCAATATCTTTCAGGGCTGGCACCTTCGTTGTGGGAGAAGGAGCCAGACGTTTGCCTTTTCAGAAAAAGTTTCTGCCGAGAACGAGCACCGTGACATGCTGAGTCTCTGGGAAAGCAGAGATCCCCAGTGCTGTTGTGGCTAAAGATAGGCTGCAGAGGGATAGTGAAGACCAGCAAGAGCTTTCAGGGCTGGCACCTTCCTTGTGGGAGAAGGAGCCAGACGTTTGCCTTTTCAGAAAAAGTTTCTGCCGAGAACGAGCACCGTGACATGCTGAGTCTCTGGGAAAGCAGAGATCCCCAGAGCTGTTGTGCCTGTGGATAAGCTGCAGGGGGACGGTGAAGACCAGCAAGATCTTTCAGGGCTGGCACCTTCCTTGTGGGAGAAGGAGCCAGACGTTTGCCTTTTCAGAAAAAGTTTCTGCCGAGAACGAGCACCGTGACATGCTGAGTCTCTGGGAAAGCAGAGATCCCCAGAGCTGTTGTGCCTGTGGATAAGCTGCAGGGGGACGGTGAAGACCAGCAAGATCTTTCAGGGCTGACACCTTCCTTGTGGGAGAAGGAGCCAGACGTTTGCCTTTTCAGAAAAAGTTTCTGCCGAGAACGAGCACCGTGACATGCTGAGTGTCTGGGAAAGCAGAGATCCCCAGTGCTGTTGTGCCTGTGGATAGGCTGCAGGGGGACAGTGAAGACCAGCAAGATCTTTCAGGGCTGGCACCTTCCTTGTGGGAGAAGGAGCCAGACGTTTGCCTTTTCACAAAAAGTTTCTGCCGAGAACGAGCACCGTAACATGCTGAGTCTCTGGGAAAGCACAGATCCCCAGTTCTGTTGCGGCTAAAGATAGGCTGCAGAGGGATAGTGAAGACCTGCAAGATCTTTCAGGGCTGGCACCTTCCTTGTGGGAGAAGGAGCCAGACGTTTGCCTTTTCAGAAAAAGTTTCTGCCGAGAACGAGCACCGTGACATGCTGAGTCTCTGGGAAAGCAGAGATCCCCAGTGCTGTTGCGGGTAAAGATAGGCTGCAGAGGGATAGTGAAGACCAGCAAGAGCTTTCAGGGCTGGCACCTTCCTTGTGGGAGAAGGAGCCGTAAGTTTGTCTTTTCAGAAAAAGTTTCTGCCGAGAACGAGCACCGTGACATGCTGAGTCTCTGGGAAAGCAGAGATCCCCAGTGCTGTTGCAGCTAAAGATAGGATGCAGAGGGATAGTGAAGACCTGCAAGGTCTTTCAAGGCTGGCACCCGCCTTGTGGGAGAAGGAGCCAGACGTTTGCCTTTTCAGAAAAAGTTTCTGCCGAGAACGAGCACCGTGACATGCTGAGTCTCTGGGAAAGCAGAGATCCCCAGTGCTGTTGTGCCTGTGGATAGGCTGCAGGGGGACGGAGAAGACCAGCAAGAGCTTTCAAGGCTGGCACCTTCCTTGTGGGAGAAGGAGCCAGACGTTTGCCTTTTCAGAAAAAGTTTCTGCCGAGAACGAGCACCGTGACATGCTGAGTCTCTGGGAAAGCAGAGATCCCCAGTGCTGTTGTGCCTGTGGATAGGCTGCAGGGGGACGGTGAAGACCAGCAAGATCTTTCAGGGCTGGCACCTTCCTTGTGGGAGAAGGAGCCAGACGTTTGCCTTTTCAGAAAAAGTTTCTGCCCAGAACGAGCACCGTGACATACTGAGTCTCTGGGAAAGCAGAGATCCCCAGTGCTGTTGCGGCTATAGATAGGTTGCAGGGGGACGGAGAAGACCAGCAAGAGCTTTCAGGGCTGGCACCTTCCTTGTGGGAGAAGGAGCCAGACGTTTGCCTTTCCAGAAAAAGTTTCTGCCGAGAACGAGCACCGTGACATGCTGAGTCTCTGGGAAAGCAGAGATCCCCAGTGCTGTTGTGCCTGTGGATAGGCTGCAGGGGGACGGTGAAGACCAGCAAGATCTTTCAGGGCTGGCACCTTCCTTGTGGGAGAAGGAGCCAGACGTTTGCCTTTTCAGAAAAAGTTTCTGCCAAGAACGAGCACCGTGACATGCTGAGTGTCTGGGAAAGCAGAGATCCCCAGTGCTGTTGCGGCTAAAGATAGGCTGCAGGGGGATAGTGAAGACCAGCAAGATCTTTCAGGGCTGGCACCTTCCTTGTGGGAGAAGGAGCCAGACGTTTGCCTTTTCAGAAAAAGTTTCTGCCGAGAACGAGCACCGTGACATGCTGAGTCTCTGGGAAAGCAGAGATCCCCAGTGCTGTTGCGGCTAAAGATAGGCTGCAGAGGGATAGTGAAGACCTGCAAGATCTTTCAGGGCTGGCACCTTCCTTGTGGGAGAAGGAGCCAGACGTTTGCCTTTTCAGAAAAAGTTTCTGCCGAGAACGAGCACCGTGACATGCTGAGTCTCTGGGAAAGCAGACATCCCCAGTGCTGTTGCGGCTAAATATAGGCTGCAGAGGGATAGTGAAGACCTGCAAGAACTTTTAATTTTGTCACCTTCCTTGTTGGAGAAGGAGCCTGAGTTTTACATTTTCAGAAAAAGTTTCTGCCGAGAACGAGCACCGTGACATGCTGAGTCTCTGGGAAAGCAAAGATCCCCAGTGCTGTTGCGGCTATAGATAGGCTGCAGGGGGACGGAGAAGACCAGCAAGAGCTTTCAGGGCTGGCACCTTCCTTGTGGGAGAAGGAGCCAGACGTTTGCCTTTTCAGAAAAAGTTTCTGCCGAGAGCGAGCACCGTGACATGCTGAGTCTCTGGGAAAGCAGAGATCCCCAGTGCTGTTGTGCCTGTGGATAGGCTGCAGGGGGACGGTGAAGACCAGCAAGATCTTTCAGGGCTGGCACCTTCCTTGTGGGAGAAGGAGCCAGACGTTTGCCTTTTCAGAAAAAGTTTCTGCCGAGAACGAGCACCGTAACATGCTGAGTCTCTGGGAAAGCAGAGATCCCCAGTGCTGTTGCGGCTAAAGATAGGCTGCAGAGGGATAGTGAAGACCTGCAAGAGCTTTCAGGGCTGGCACCTTCCTTGTGGGAGAAGGAGCCAGACGTTTGCCTTTTCAGAAAAAGTTTCTGCCGAGAACGAGCACCGTGACATGCTGAGTCTCTGGGAAAGCAGAGATCCCCAGTGCTGTTGCGGCTAAAGATAGGCTGCAGAGGGATAGTGAAGACCTGCAAGAGCTTTTAATTTTGTCACCTTCCTTGTTGGAGAAGGAGCCTGAGTTTTACATTTTCAGAAAAAGTTTCTGCCGAGAACGAGCACCGTGACATGCTGAGTCTCTGGGAAAGCAGAGATCCCCAGTGCTGTTGCGGCTAAAGATAGGCTGCAGAGGAATAGTGAAGACCAGCAAGATCTTTCAGGGCTGGCACCTTCCATGTGGGAGAAGGAGCCAGACGTTTGCCTTTTCAGAAAAAGTTTCTGCCGAGAACGAGCACCGTGACATGCTGAGTCTCTGGGAAAGCAGAGATCCCCAGTGCTGTTGTGCCTGTGGATAGGCTGCAGGGGGACTGTGAAGACCAGCAAGATCTTTCAGGGCTGGCACCTTCCTTGTGGGAGAAGGAGCCAGACGTTTGTCTTTTCAGAAAAAGTTTCTGCTAAGAACGAGCACCATGACATGCTGAGTCTCTGGGAAAGCAGAGATCCCCAGTGCTGTTGTGCCTGTGGATAGGCTGCAGGGGGACGGTGAAGACCTGCAAGATCTTTCAGGGCTGGCACCTTCCTTGTGGGAGAAGGAGCCAGTCGTTTGCCTTTTCAGAAAAAGTTTCTGCCGAGAACGAGCACCGTGACATGCTGAGTCTCTGGGAAAGCAGAGATCCCCAGTGCTGTTGCGGCTATAGATAGGCTGCAGAGGGATAGTGAAGACCAGCAAGAGCTTTCAGGGCTGGCACCTTCCTTGTGGGAGAAGGAGCCGTAAGTTTGTCTTTTCAGAAAAAGTTTCTGCCAAGAACGAGCACCATGACATGCTGAGTCTCTGGGAAAGCAGAGATCCCCAGTGCTGTTGTGCCTGTGGATAGGCTGCAGGGGGACGGTGAAGACCAGCAATATCTTTCAGGGCTGGCACCTTCGTTGTGGGAGAAGGAGCCAGACGTTTGCCTTTTCAGAAAAAGTTTCTGCCGAGAACGAGCACCGTGACATGCTGAGTCTCTGGGAAAGCAGAGATCCCCAGTGCTGTTGTGGCTAAAGATAGGCTGCAGAGGGATAGTGAAGACCAGCAAGAGCTTTCAGGGCTGGCACCTTCCTTGTGGGAGAAGGAGCCAGACGTTTGTCTTTTCAGAAAAAGTTTCTGCCGAGAACGAGCACCGTGACATGCTGAGTCTCTGGGAAAGCAGAGATCCCCAGAGCTGTTGTGCCTGTGGATAAGCTGCAGGGGGACGGTGAAGACCAGCAAGATCTTTCAGGGCTGGCACCTTCCTTGTGGGAGAAGGAGCCAGACGTTTGCCTTTTCAGAAAAAGTTTCTGCCGAGAACGAGCACCGTGACATGCTGAGTCTCTGGGAAAGCAGAGATCCCCAGAGCTGTTGTGCCTGTGGATAAGCTGCAGGGGGACGGTGAAGACCAGCAAGATCTTTCAGGGCTGGCACCTTCCTTGTGGGAGAAGGAGCCAGACGTTTGCCTTTTCAGAAAAAGTTTCTGCCGAGAACGAGCACCGTGACATGCTGAGTCTCTGGGAAAGCAGAGATCCCCAGTGCTGTTGCGGCTAAAGATAGGCTGCAGAGGGATAGTGAAGACCTGCAAGACCTTTCAGGGCTGGCACCTTCCTTGTGGAAGATGGAGCCAGACGTTTGCCTCTTCAGAAAAACGCTCTGCCATAAGCGAGCACCATAAGATGCTGAATCTCTGGGAAAGCAGAGATCCCCAGTGCTGTTGCGGCTAAAGATAGGCTGCAGAGGGATAGTGAAGACCTGCAAGAGCTTTCAGGGCTGGCACCTTCCTTGTGGGAGAAGGAGCCAGACGTTTGCCTTTTCAGAAAAAGTTTCTGCCGAGAACGAGCACCGTGACATGCTGAGTCTCTGGGAAAGCAGAGATCCCCAGTGCTGTTGTGGCTAAATATAGGCTGCAGAGGGATAGTGAAGACCTGCAAGAGCTTTCAGGGCTGGCACCTTTCTTGTTGAAGATTGAGCCAGACGTTTGCCTCTTCAGAAAAAGGTTCTGCCGTAAGCGACCACCATGAGATGCTGAGTCTCTGGGAAAGCAGAGATCCCCAGTGCTGTTGTGCCTGTGGATAGGCTGCAGGGGGACGGTGAAGACCAGCAAGATCTTTCAGGGCTGGCACCTTCCTTGTGGGAGAAGGAGCCAGACGTTTGCCTTTTCAGAAAAAGTTTCTGCCGAGAACGAGCACCGTGACATGCTGAGTGTCTGGGAAAGCAGAGATCCCCAGTGCTGTTGTGCCTGTGGATAGGCTGCAGGGGGACGGTGAAGACCAGCAAGATCTTTCAGGGCTGGCACCTTCCTTGTGGGAGAAGGAGCCAGACGTTTGCCTTTTCACAAAAAGTTTCTGCCGAGAACGAGCACCGTAACATGCTGAGTCTCTGGGAAAGCACAGATCCCCAGTTCTGTTGCGGCTAAAGATAGGCTGCAGAGGGATAGTGAAGACCTGCAAGATCTTTCAGGGCTGGCACCTTCCTTGTGGGAGAAGGAGCCAGACGTTTGCCTTTTCAGAAAAAGTTTCTGCCGAGAACGAGCACCGTGACATGCTGAGTCTCTGGGAAAGCAGAGATCCCCAGTGCTGTTGCGGGTAAAGATAGGCTGCAGAGGGATAGTGAAGACCAGCAAGAGCTTTCAGGGCTGGCACCTTCCTTGTGGGAGAAGGAGCCGTAAGTTTGTCTTTTCAGAAAAAGTTTCTGCCGAGAACGAGCACCGTGACATGCTGAGTCTCTGGGAAAGCAGAGATCCCCAGTGCTGTTGTGCCTGTGGATAGGCTGCAGGGGGACGGTGAAGACGAGCAAGGTCTTTCAGGGCTGGCACCTTCCTTGTGGGAGAAGGAGCCAGACGTTTGCCTTTTCAGAAAAAGTTTCTGCCGAGAACGAGCACCGTGACATGCTGAGTCTCTGGGAAAGCAGAGATCCCCAGTGCTGTTGTGCCTGTGGATAGGCTGCAGGGGGACGGTGAAGACCTGCAAGAGCTTTCAGGGCTGGCACCTTCCTTGTGGAACATGGAGCCAGACGTTTGCCTCTTCAGAAAAACGCTCTGCCGTAAGCGAGCACCATAAGATGCTGAGTCTCTGGGAAAGCAGAGATCCCCAGTGCTTTTGTGGCTAAAGATAGGCTGCAGAGGGATAGTGAAGACCTGCAAGAGCTTTCAGGGCTGGCACCTTTCTTGTGGAAGATTGAGCCAGACGTTTGCCTCTTCAGAAAAAGGTTCTGCGGTAAGCGACCACCATGAGATGCTGAGTCTCTGGGAAAGCAGAGATCCCCAGTGCTGTTGTGCCTGTGGATAGGCTGCAGGGTGATGGTGAAGACCAGCAAGATCTTTCAGGGCTGGCACCTTCCTTGTGGGAGAAGGAGCCAGACGTTTGCCTTTTCAGAAAAAGTTTCTGCCGAGAACGAGCACCGTGACATGCTGAGTCTCTGGGAAAGCAGAGATCCCCAGTGCTGTTGTGCCTGTGGATAGGCTGCAGGGGGACGGTGAAGACCACCAAGATCTTTCAGGGCTGGCACCTTCCTTGTGGGAGAAGGAGCCAGACGTTTGCCTTTTCAGAAAAAGTTTCTGCCGAGTACGAGCACCGTGACATGCGGAGTCTCTGGGAAAGCACAGATCCCCAGTTCTGTTGCGGCTAAAGATAGGCTGCAGAGGGATAGTGAAGATCTGCAAGAGCTTTCAGGGCTGGCACCTTCCTTGTGGGAGAAGGAGCCAGACGTTTGCCTTTTCAGAAAAAGTTTCTGCCGAGAACGAGCACCGTGACATGCTGTGTCTCTGGGAAAGCAGAGATCCCCAGTGCTGTTGTGGCTAAAGATAGGCTGCAGAGGGATAGTGAAGACCTGCAAGAGCTTTCAGGGCTGGCACCTTTCTTGTGGAAGATTGAGCCAGACGTTTGCCTCTTCAGAAAAATGTTCTGCCGTAAGCGAGCACCATGAGATGCTGAGTCTCTGGGAAAGCAGAGATCCCCAGTGCTGTTGTGCCTGTGGATAGGCTGCAGGGGGACGGTGAAGACCAGCAAGATCTTTCAGGGCTGGCACCTTCCTTGTGGGAGAAGGAGCCAGACGTTTGCCTTTTCAGAAAAAGTTTCTGCCGAGAACGAGCACCGTGACATGCTGAGTCTCTGGGAAAGCAGAGATCCCCAGTGCTGTTGCGGCTAAAGATAGGCTGCAGAGGGATAGTGAAGACCAGCAAGAACTTTCAGGGCTGGCACCTTCCTTGTGGGAGAAGGAGCCAGACGTTTGCCTTTTCAGAAAAAGTTTCTGCCGAGAACGAGCACTGTGACATGCTGAGTCTCTGGGAAAGCAGAGATCCCCAGTGCTGTTGTGGCTAAAGATAGGCTGCAGAGGGATAGTGAAGACCTGCAAGAGCTTTCAGGGCTGGCACCTTTCTTGTGGAAGATTAAGCCAGACTTTTGACTCTTCAGAAAAAGGTTCTGCCGTAAGCGAGCACCATGAGATGCTGAGTCTCTGGGAAAGCAGAGATCCCCAGTGCTGTTGTGCCTGTGGATAGGCTGCAGGGGGATGGTGAAGACCAGCAAGATCTTTCAGGGCTGGCACCTTCCTTGTGGGAGAAGGAGCCAGACGTTTGCCTTTTCAGAAAAAGTTTCTGCCGAGAACGAGCACCGTAACATGCTGAGTCTCTGGGAAAGCACAGATCCCCAGTGCTGTTGCGGCTAAAGATAGGCTGCAGAGGGATAGTGAAGACCTGCAAGATCTTTCAGGGCTGGCACCTTCCTTGTGGGAGAAGGAGCCAGACGTTTACCTTTTCAGAAAAAGTTTCTGCCGAGAACGAGCACCGTGACATGCTGAGTCTCTGGGAAAGCAGAGATCCCCAGTGCTGTTGCGGCTAAAGATAGGCTGCAGAGGGATAGTGAAGACCAGCAATATCTTTCAGGGCTGGCACCTTCCTTGTGGGAGAAGGAGCCAGACGTTTGCCTTTTCAGAAAAAGTTTCTGCCGAGAACGAGCACCGTAACATGCTGAGTCTCTGGGAAAGCACAGATCCCCAGTGCTGTTGCGGCTAAAGATAGGCTGCAGAGGGATAGTGAAGACCTGCAAGATCTTTCAGGGCTGGCACCTTCCTTGTGGGAGAAGGAGCCAGACGTTTACCTTTTCAGAAAAAGTTTCTGCCGAGAACGAGCACCGTAACATGCTGAGTCTCTGGGAAAGCACAGATCCCCAGTGCTGTTGCGGCTAAAGATAGGCTGCAGAGGGATAGTGAAGACCTGCAAGATCTTTCAGGGCTGGCACCTTCCTTGTGGGAGAAGGAGCCAGACGTTTACCTTTTCAGAAAAAGTTTCTGCCGAGAACGAGCACCGTGACATGCTGAGTCTCTGGGAAAGCAGAGATCCCCAGTGCTGTTGCGGCTAAAGATAGGCTGCAGAGGGATAGTGAAGACCTGCAAGACCTTTCAGGGCTGGCACCTTCCTTGTGGAAGATGGAGCCAGACGTTTGCCTCTTCAGAAAAACGCTCTGCCATAAGCGAGCACCATAAGATGCTGAATCTCTGGGAAAGCAGAGATCCCCAGTGCTGTTGCGGCTAAAGATAGGCTGCAGAGGGATAGTGAAGACCTGCAAGAGCTTTCAGGGCTGGCACCTTCCTTGTGGGAGAAGGAGCCAGACGTTTGCCTTTTCAGAAAAAGTTTCTGCCGAGAACGAGCACCGTGACATGCTGAGTCTCTGGGAAAGCAGAGATCCCCAGTGCTGTTGTGGCTAAATATAGGCTGCAGAGGGATAGTGAAGACCTGCAAGAGCTTTCAGGGCTGGCACCTTTCTTGTTGAAGATTGAGCCAGACGTTTGCCTCTTCAGAAAAAGGTTCTGCCGTAAGCGACCACCATGAGATGCTGAGTCTCTGGGAAAGCAGAGATCCCCAGTGCTGTTGTGCCTGTGGATAGGCTGCAGGGGGACGGTGAAGACCAGCAAGATCTTTCAGGGCTGGCACCTTCCTTGTGGGAGAAGGAGCCAGACGTTTGCCTTTTCAGAAAAAGTTTCTGCCGAGAACGAGCACCGTGACATGCTGAGTGTCTGGGAAAGCAGAGATCCCCAGTGCTGTTGTGCCTGTGGATAGGCTGCAGGGGGACGGTGAAGACCAGCAAGATCTTTCAGGGCTGGCACCTTCCTTGTGGGAGAAGGAGCCAGACGTTTGCCTTTTCAGAAAAAGTTTCTGCCGAGAACGAGCACCGTAACATGCTGAGTCTCTGGGAAAGCACAGATCCCCAGTGCTGTTGCGGCTAAAGATAGGCTGCAGAGGGATAGTGAAGACCTGCAAGATCTTTCAGGGCTGGCACCTTCCTTGTGGGAGAAGGAGCCAGACGTTTACCTTTTCAGAAAAAGTTTCTGCCGAGAACGAGCACCGTGACATGCTGAGTCTCTGGGAAAGCAGAGATCCCCAGTGCTGTTGCGGCTAAAGATAGGCTGCAGAGGGATAGTGAAGACCAGCAATATCTTTCAGGGCTGGCACCTTCCTTGTGGGAGAAGGAGCCAGACGTTTGCCTTTTCAGAAAAAGTTTCTGCCGAGAACGAGCACCGTAACATGCTGAGTCTCTGGGAAAGCACAGATCCCCAGTGCTGTTGCGGCTAAAGATAGGCTGCAGAGGGATAGTGAAGACCTGCAAGATCTTTCAGGGCTGGCACCTTCCTTGTGGGAGAAGGAGCCAGACGTTTACCTTTTCAGAAAAAGTTTCTGCCGAGAACGAGCACCGTAACATGCTGAGTCTCTGGGAAAGCACAGATCCCCAGTGCTGTTGCGGCTAAAGATAGGCTGCAGAGGGATAGTGAAGACCTGCAAGATCTTTCAGGGCTGGCACCTTCCTTGTGGGAGAAGGAGCCAGACGTTTACCTTTTCAGAAAAAGTTTCTGCCGAGAACGAGCACCGTGACATGCTGAGTCTCTGGGAAAGCAGAGATCCCCAGTGCTGTTGCGGCTAAAGATAGGCTGCAGAGGGATAGTGAAGACCTGCAAGACCTTTCAGGGCTGGCACCTTCCTTGTGGAAGATGGAGCCAGACGTTTGCCTCTTCAGAAAAACGCTCTGCCATAAGCGAGCACCATAAGATGCTGAATCTCTGGGAAAGCAGAGATCCCCAGTGCTGTTGCGGCTAAAGATAGGCTGCAGAGGGATAGTGAAGACCTGCAAGACCTTTCAGGGCTGGCACCTTCCTTGTGGGAGAAGGAGCCAGACGTTTGCCTTTTCAGAAAAAGTTTCTGCCGAGAACGAGCACTGTGACATGCTGAGTCTCTGGGAAAGCAGAGATCCCCAGTGCTGTTGTGGCTAAAGATAGGCTGCAGAGGGATAGTGAAGACCTGCAAGAGCTTTCAGGGCTGGCACCTTTCTTGTGGAAGATTAAGCCAGACTTTTGACTCTTCAGAAAAAGGTTCTGCCGTAAGCGAGCACCATGAGATGCTGAGTCTCTGGGAAAGCAGAGATCCCCAGTGCTGTTGTGCCTGTGGATAGGCTGCAGGGGGATGGTGAAGACCAGCAAGATCTTTCAGGGCTGGCACCTTCCTTGTGGGAGAAGGAGCCAGACGTTTGCCTTTTCAGAAAAAGTTTCTGCCGAGAACGAGCACCGTAACATGCTGAGTCTCTGGGAAAGCACAGATCCCCAGTGCTGTTGCGGCTAAAGATAGGCTGCAGAGGGATAGTGAAGACCTGCAAGATCTTTCAGGGCTGGCACCTTCCTTGTGGGAGAAGGAGCCAGACGTTTACCTTTTCAGAAAAAGTTTCTGCCGAGAACGAGCACCGTGACATGCTGAGTCTCTGGGAAAGCAGAGATCCCCAGTGCTGTTGCGGCTAAAGATAGGCTGCAGAGGGATAGTGAAGACCAGCAATATCTTTCAGGGCTGGCACCTTCCTTGTGGGAGAAGGAGCCAGACGTTTGCCTTTTCAGAAAAAGTTTCTGCCGAGAACGAGCACCGTAACATGCTGAGTCTCTGGGAAAGCACAGATCCCCAGTGCTGTTGCGGCTAAAGATATGCTGCAGAGGGATAGTGAAGACCTGCAAGATCTTTCAGGGCTGGCACCTTCCTTGTGGGAGAAGGAGCCAGACGTTTACCTTTTCAGAAAAAGTTTCTGCCGAGAACGAGCACCGTAACATGCTGAGTCTCTGGGAAAGCACAGATCCCCAGTGCTGTTGCGGCTAAAGATAGGCTGCAGAGGGATAGTGAAGACCTGCAAGATCTTTCAGGGCTGGCACCTTCCTTGTGGGAGAAGGAGCCAGACGTTTACCTTTTCAGAAAAAGTTTCTGCCGAGAACGAGCACCGTGACATGCTGAGTCTCTGGGAAAGCAGAGATCCCCAGTGCTGTTGCGGCTAAAGATAGGCTGCAGAGGGATAGTGAAGACCTGCAAGACCTTTCAGGGCTGGCACCTTCCTTGTGGAAGATGGAGCCAGACGTTTGCCTCTTCAGAAAAACGCTCTGCCATAAGCGAGCACCATAAGATGCTGAATCTCTGGGAAAGCAGAGATCCCCAGTGCTCTTGCGGCTAAAGATAGGCTGCAGAGGGATAGTGAAGACCTGCAAGAGCTTTCAGGGCTGGCACCTTCCTTGTGGGAGAAGGAGCCAGACGTTTGCCTTTTCAGAAAAAGTTTCTGCCGAGAACGAGCACCGTGACATGCTGAGTCTCTGGGAAAGCAGAGATCCCCAGTGCTGTTGTGGCTAAATATAGGCTGCAGAGGGATAGTGAAGACCTGCAAGAGCTTTCAGGGCTGGCACCTTTCTTGTTGAAGATTGAGCCAGACGTTTGCCTCTTCAGAAAAAGGTTCTGCCGTAAGCGACCACCATGAGATGCTGAGTCTCTGGGAAAGCAGAGATCCCCAGTGCTGTTGTGCCTGTGGATAGGCTGCAGGGGGACGGTGAAGACCAGCAAGATCTTTCAGGGCTGGCACCTTCCTTGTGGGAGAAGGAGCCAGACGTTTGCCTTTTCAGAAAAAGTTTCTGCCGAGAACGAGCACCGTGACATGCTGAGTGTCTGGGAAAGCAGAGATCCCCAGTGCTGTTGTGCCTGTGGATAGGCTGCAGGGGGACGGTGAAGACCAGCAAGATCTTTCAGGGCTGGCACCTTCCTTGTGGGAGAAGGAGCCAGACGTTTGCCTTTTCAGAAAAAGTTTCTGCCGAGAACGAGCACCGTAACATGCTGAGTCTCTGGGAAAGCACAGATCCCCAGTGCTGTTGCGGCTAAAGATAGGCTGCAGAGGGATAGTGAAGACCTGCAAGATCTTTCAGGGCTGGCACCTTCCTTGTGGGAGAAGGAGCCAGACGTTTACCTTTTCAGAAAAAGTTTCTGCCGAGAACGAGCACCGTGACATGCTGAGTCTCTGGGAAAGCAGAGATCCCCAGTGCTGTTGCGGCTAAAGATAGGCTGCAGAGGGATAGTGAAGACCAGCAATATCTTTCAGGGCTGGCACCTTCCTTGTGGGAGAAGGAGCCAGACGTTTGCCTTTTCAGAAAAAGTTTCTGCCGAGAACGAGCACCGTAACATGCTGAGTCTCTGGGAAAGCACAGATCCCCAGTGCTGTTGCGGCTAAAGATAGGCTGCAGAGGGATAGTGAAGACCTGCAAGATCTTTCAGGGCTGGCACCTTCCTTGTGGGAGAAGGAGCCAGACGTTTACCTTTTCAGAAAAAGTTTCTGCCGAGAACGAGCACCGTAACATGCTGAGTCTCTGGGAAAGCACAGATCCCCAGTGCTGTTGCGGCTAAAGATAGGCTGCAGAGGGATAGTGAAGACCTGCAAGATCTTTCAGGGCTGGCACCTTCCTTGTGGGAGAAGGAGCCAGACGTTTACCTTTTCAGAAAAAGTTTCTGCCGAGAACGAGCACCGTGACATGCTGAGTCTCTGGGAAAGCAGAGATCCCCAGTGCTGTTGCGGCTAAAGATAGGCTGCAGAGGGATAGTGAAGACCTGCAAGACCTTTCAGGGCTGGCACCTTCCTTGTGGAAGATGGAGCCAGACGTTTGCCTCTTCAGAAAAACGCTCTGCCATAAGCGAGCACCATAAGATGCTGAATCTCTGGGAAAGCAGAGATCCCCAGTGCTGTTGCGGCTAAAGATAGGCTGCAGAGGGATAGTGAAGACCTGCAAGAGCTTTCAGGGCTGGCACCTTCCTTGTGGGAGAAGGAGCCAGACGTTTGCCTTTTCAGAAAAAGTTTCTGCCGAGAACGAGCACTGTGACATGCTGAGTCTCTGGGAAAGCAGAGATCCCCAGTGCTGTTGCGGCTAAAGATAGGCTGCAGAGGGATAGTGAAGACCTGCAAGACCTTTCAGGGCTGGCACCTTCCTTGTGGAAGATGGAGCCAGACGTTTGCCTCTTCAGAAAAACGCTCTGCCATAAGCGAGCACCATAAGATGCTGAATCTCTGGGAAAGCAGAGCTCCCCAGTGCTGTTGCGGCTAAAGATAGGCTGCAGAGGGATAATGAAGACCTGCAAGAGCTTTCAGGGCTGGCACCTTCCTTGTGGGAGAAGGAGCCAGACGTTTACCTTTTCAGAAAAAGTTTCTGCCGAGAACGAGCACCGTGACATGCTGAGTCTCTGGGAAAGCAGAGATCCCCAGTGCTGTTGCGACTAAAGACAGGCTGCAGAGGGATAGTGAAGACCTGCAAGACCTTTCAGGGCTGGCACCTTCCTTGTGGAAGATGGAGCCAGACGTTTGCCTCTTCAGAAAAACGCTCTGCCATAAGCGAGCACCATAAGATGCTGAATCTCTGGGAAAGCAGAGATCCCCAGTGCTGTTGCGGCTAAAGATAGGCTGCAGAGGGATAGTGAAGACCTGCAAGAGCTTTCAGGGCTGGCACCTTCCTTGTGGGAGAAGGAGCCAGACGTTTGCCTTTTCAGAAAAAGTTTCTGCCGAGAACGAGCACCGTGACATGCTGAGTCTCTGGGAAAGCAGAGATCCCCAGTGCTGTTGCGGCTAAAGATAGGCTGCAGAGGGATAGTGAAGACCTGCAAGACCTTTCAGGGCTGGCACCTTCCTTGTGGAAGATGGAGCCAGACGTTTGCCTCTTCAGAAAAACGCTCTGCCATAAGCGAGCACCATAAGATGCTGAATCTCTGGGAAAGCAGAGATCCCCAGTGCTGTTGCGGCTAAAGATAGGCTGCAGAGGGATAGTGAAGACCTGCAAGAGCTTTCAGGGCTGGCACCTTCCTTGTGGGAGAAGGAGCCAGACGTTTGCCTTTTCAGAAAAAGTTTCTGCCGAGAACGAGCACTGTGACATGCTGAGTCTCTGGGAAAGCAGAGATCCCCAGTGCTGTTGTGGCTAAAGATAGGCTGCAGAGGGATAGTGAAGACCTGCAAGAGCTTTCAGGGCTGGCACCTTTCTTGTGGAAGATTAAGCCAGACTTTTGACTCTTCAGAAAAAGGTTCTGCCGTAAGCGAGCACCATGAGATGCTGAGTCTCTGGGAAAGCAGAGATCCCCAGTGCTGTTGTGCCTGTGGATAGGCTGCAGGGGGATGGTGAAGACCAGCAAGATCTTTCAGGGCTGGCACCTTCCTTGTGGGAGAAGGAGCCAGACGTTTGCCTTTTCAGAAAAAGTTTCTGCCGAGAACGAGCACCGTAACATGCTGAGTCTCTGGGAAAGCACAGATCCCCAGTGCTGTTGCGGCTAAAGATAGGCTGCAGAGGGATAGTGAAGACCTGCAAGATCTTTCAGGGCTGGCACCTTCCTTGTGGGAGAAGGAGCCAGACGTTTACCTTTTCAGAAAAAGTTTCTGCCGAGAACGAGCACCGTGACATGCTGAGTCTCTGGGAAAGCAGAGATCCCCAGTGCTGTTGCGGCTAAAGATAGGCTGCAGAGGGATAGTGAAGACCAGCAATATCTTTCAGGGCTGGCACCTTCCTTGTGGGAGAAGGAGCCAGACGTTTGCCTTTTCAGAAAAAGTTTCTGCCGAGAACGAGCACCGTAACATGCTGAGTCTCTGGGAAAGCACAGATCCCCAGTGCTGTTGCGGCTAAAGATAGGCTGCAGAGGGATAGTGAAGACCTGCAAGATCTTTCAGGGCTGGCACCTTCCTTGTGGGAGAAGGAGCCAGACGTTTACCTTTTCAGAAAAAGTTTCTGCCGAGAACGAGCACCGTAACATGCTGAGTCTCTGGGAAAGCACAGATCCCCAGTGCTGTTGCGGCTAAAGATAGGCTGCAGAGGGATAGTGAAGACCTGCAAGATCTTTCAGGGCTGGCACCTTCCTTGTGGGAGAAGGAGCCAGACGTTTACCTTTTCAGAAAAAGTTTCTGCCGAGAACGAGCACCGTGACATGCTGAGTCTCTGGGAAAGCAGAGATCCCCAGTGCTGTTGCGGCTAAAGATAGGCTGCAGAGGGATAGTGAAGACCTGCAAGACCTTTCAGGGCTGGCACCTTCCTTGTGGAAGATGGAGCCAGACGTTTGCCTCTTCAGAAAAACGCTCTGCCATAAGCGAGCACCATAAGATGCTGAATCTCTGGGAAAGCAGAGATCCCCAGTGCTGTTGCGGCTAAAGATAGGCTGCAGAGGGATAGTGAAGACCTGCAAGAGCTTTCAGGGCTGGCACCTTCCTTGTGGGAGAAGGAGCCAGACGTTTGCCTTTTCAGAAAAAGTTTCTGCCGAGAACGAGCACCGTGACATGCTGAGTCTCTGGGAAAGCAGAGATCCCCAGTGCTGTTGTGGCTAAATATAGGCTGCAGAGGGATAGTGAAGACCTGCAAGAGCTTTCAGGGCTGGCACCTTTCTTGTTGAAGATTGAGCCAGACGTTTGCCTCTTCAGAAAAAGTTTCTGCCGTAAGCGACCACCATGAGATGCTGAGTCTCTGGGAAAGCAGAGATCCCCAGTGCTGTTGTGCCTGTGGATAGGCTGCAGGGGGATGGTGAAGACCAGCAAGATCTTTCAGGGCTGACACCTTCCTTGTGGGAGAAGGAGCCAGACGTTTGCCTTTTCAGAAAAAGTTTCTGCCGAGAACGAGCACCGTGACATGCTGAGTGTCTGGGAAAGCAGAGATCCCCAGTGCTGTTGTGCCTGTGGATTGGCTGCAGGGGGACGGTGAAGACCAGCAAGATCTTTCAGGGCTGGCACCTTCCTTGTGGGAGAAGGAGCCAGACGTTTGCCTTTTCAGAAAAAGTTTCTGCCGAGAACGAGCAGCGTAACATGCTGAGTCTCTGGGAAAGCACAGATCCCCAGTGCTGTTGCGGCTAAAGATAGGCTGCAGAGGGATAGTGAAGACCTGCAAGATCTTTCAGGGCTGGCACCTTCCTTGTGGGAGAAGGAGCCAGACGTTTGCCTTTTCAGAAAAAGTTTCTGCCGAGAACGAGCACCGTGACATGCTGAGTCTCTGGGAAAGCAGAGATCCCCAGTGCTGTTGCGGCTAAAGATAGGCTGCAGAGGGATAGTGAAGACCAGCAAGAGCTTTCAGGGCTGGCACATTCCTTGTGGGAGAAGGAGCCAGACGTTTGCCTTTTCAGAAAAAGTTTCTGCCGAGAACGAGCACCGTGACATGCTGAGTCTCTGGGAAAGCAGAGATCCCCAGTGCTGTTGTGGCTAAAGATAGGCTGCAGAGGGATAGTGAAGACCTGCAAGAGCTTTCAGGGCTGGCACCTTTCTTGTGGAAGATTGAGCCAGACGTTTGCCTCTTCAGAAAAAGGTTCTGCCGTAAGCGAGCACCATGAGATGCTGAGTCTCTGGGAAAGCAGAGATCCCCAGTGCTGTTGTGCCTGTGGATAGGCTGCAGGGGGATGGTGAAGACCAGCAAGAGCTTTCAGGGCTGGCACCTTTCTTGTGGAAGATTGAGCCAGACTTTTGCCTCTTCAGAAAAAGTTTCTGCCGAGAACGAGCACCATGACATGCGGAGTCTCTGGGAAAGCAGAGATCCCCAGAGCTGTTGCGGCTAAAGATAGGCTGCAGAGGGATAGTGAAGACCTGCAAGAGCTTTCAGGGCTGGCACCTTCCTTGGAGAAGGAGCCGTAAGTTTGTCTTTTCAGAAAAAGTTTCTGCCGAGAACGAGCACCGTGACATGCTGAGTCTCTGGGAAAGCAGAGATCCCCAGAGCTGTTGCGGCTAAAGATAGGCTGCAGAGGGATAGTGAAGACCAGCAAGAGCTTTCAGGGCTGGCACCTTCCTTGTGGGAGAAGGAGCCAGACGTTTGCCTTTTCAGAAAAAGTTTCTGCCGAGAACGAGCACCGTGACATGCTGAGTCTCTGGGAAAGCAGAGATCCCCAGAGCTGTTGTGCCTGTGGATAGGCTGCAGGGGGACGGTGAAGACCAGCAAGATCTTTCAGGGCTGGCACCTTCCTTGTGGGAGAAGGAGCCAGACGTTTGCCTTTTCAGAAAAAGTTTCTGCCGAGAACGAGCACCGTGACATGCGGAGTCTCTGGGAAAGCACAGATACCCAGTTCTGTTGCGGCTAAAGATAGGCTGCAGAGGGATAGTGAAGACCAGCAAGAGCTTTCAGGGCTGGCACCTTTCTTGTGGGAGAAGGAGCCGTAAGTTTGTCTTTTCAGAAAAAGTTTCTGCCGAGAACGAGCACCGTGACATGCTGAGTCTCTGGGAAAGCAGAGATCCCCAGTGCTGTTGTGCCTGTGGATAGGCTGCAGGGGGACGGTGAAGACCAGCAAGATCTTTAAGGGCTGGCACCTTCCTTGTGGGAGAAGGAGCCAGACGTTTGCCTTTTCAGAAAAAGTTTCTGCCGAGAACGAGCACCGTGACATGCTGAGTCTCTGGGAAAGCAGAGATCTCCAGTGCTGTTGCGGCTAAAGATAGGCTGCAGAGGGATAGTGAAGACCAGCAAGAGCTTTCAGGGCTGGCACCTTCCTTGTGGGAGAAGGAGCCAGACATTTGCCTTTTCAGAAAAAGTTTCTGCCGAGAACGAGCACCGTGACATGCTGAGTCTCTGGGAAAGCAGAGATCCCCAGAGCTGTTGCGGCTAAAGATAGGCTGCAGAGGGATAGTGAAGACCAGCAAGAACTTTCAGGGCTGGCACCTTCCTTGTGGAAGATGGAGCCAGACGTTTGCCTCTTCAGAAAAACGCTCTGCCGTAAGCGAGCACCATAAGATGCTGAATCTCTGGGAAAGCAGAGATCCCCAGTGCTGTTGCGGCTAAAGATAGGCTGCAGAGGGATAGTGAAGACCTGCAAAAGCTTTCAGGGCTGGCACCTTCCTTGTGGGAGAAGGAGCCAGACGTTTGCCTTTTCAGAAAAAGTTTCTGCCGAGAACGAGCACCGTGACATGCTGAGTCTCTGGGAAAGCAGAGATCCCCAGTGCTGTTGTGGCTAAAGATAGGCTGCAGAGGGATAGTGAAGACCTGCAAGAGCTTTCAGGGCTGGCACCTTTCTTGTGGAAGATTGAGCCAGACGTTTGCTTCTTCTTAAAAACGCTCTGCCGTAAGCGAGCACCATAAGATACTGAATCTCTGGAAAGCAGAGCTCCCCAGTGCTGTTGCGGCTAAAGATAGGCTGCAGAGGGATAGTGAAGACCTGCAAGAGCTTTCAGGGCTGGCACCTTCCTTGTGGGAGAAGGAGCCGTAAGTTTGTCTTTTCAGAAAAAGTTTCTGCCGAGAACGAGCACCGTGACATGCTGAGTCTCTGGGAAAGCAGAGATCCCCAGTGCTGTTGTGCCTGTGGATAGGCTGCAGGGGGACGGTGAAGACCAGCAAGATCTTTCAGGGCTGGCACCTTCCTTGTGGAAGATTGAGCCAGACGTTTGCCTCTTCACAAAAAGGTTCTGCCGTAAGCGACCACCATGAGATGCTGAGTCTCTGGGAAAGCAGAGATCCCCAGTGCTGTTGTGCCTGTGGATAGGCTGCAGGGGGACGGTGAAGACCAGCAAGATCTTTCAGGGCTGGCACCTTCCTTGTGGGAGAAGGAGCCAGACGTTTGCCTTTTCAGAAAAAGTTTCTGCCGAGAACGAGCACCGTAACATGCTGAGTCTCTGGGAAAGCACAGATCCCCAGTGCTGTTGCGGCTAAAGATAGGCTGCAGAGGGATAGTGAAGACCTGCAAGATCTTTCAGGGCTGGCACCTTCCTTGTGGGAGAAGGAGCCAGACGTTTGCCTTTTCAGAAAAAGTTTCTGCCGAGAACGAGCACCGTGACATGCTGAGTCTCTGGGAAAGCAGAGATCCCCAGTGCTGTTGCGGCTAAAGATAGGCTGCAGAGGAATAGTGAAGACCAGCAAGATCTTTCAGGGCTGGCACCTTCCTTGTGGGAGAAGGAGCCAGACGTTTGCCTTTTCAGAAAAAGTTTCTGCCGAGAACGAGCACCGTGACATGCTGAGTCTCTGGGAAAGCAGAGATCCCCAGTGCTGTTGTGGCTAAAGATAGGCTGCAGAGGGATAGTGAAGACCAGCAAGAGCTTTCAGGGCTGGCAGCTTCCTTGTGGGAGAAGGAGCCAGACGTTTGCCTTTTCAGAAAAAGTTTCTGCCGAGAACGAGCACCGTGACATGCTGAGTCTCTGGGAAAGCAGAGATCCCCAGTGCTGTTGTGCCTGTGGATAGGCTGCAGGGGGACGGTGAAGACCAGCAAGATCTTTAAGGGCTGGCACCTTCCTTGTGGGAGAAGGAGCCAGACGTTTGCCTTTTCAGAAAAAGTTTCTGCCGAGAACGAGCACCGTGACATGCTGAGTCTCTGGGAAAGCAGAGATCCCCAGTGCTGTTGCGGCTAAATATAGGCTGCAGAGGGATAGTGAAGACCAGCAAGAGCTTTCAGGGCTGGCACCTTCCTTGTGGGAGAAGGAGCCAGACGTTTGCCTTTTCAGAAAAAGTTTCTGCCGAGAACGAGCACCGTGACATGCTGAGTCTCTGGGAAAGCAGAGATCTCCAGTGCTGTTGCGGCTAAAGATAGGCTGCAGAGGGATATTGAAGACCAGCAAGAACTTTCAGGGCTGGCACCTTCCTTGTGGGAGAAGGAGCCAGACGTTTGCCTTTTCAGAAAAAGTTTCTGCAGAGAACGAGCACCGTGACATGCTGAGTCTCTGGGAAAGCAGAGCTCCCCAGTGCTGTTGTGGCTAAAGATAGGCTGCAGAGGGATAGTGAAGACCTGCAAGAGCTTTCAGAGCTGGCACCTTCGTTGTGGGAGAAGGAGCCAGACGTTTGCCTTTTCAGAAAAAGTTTCTGCCGAGAACGAGCACCGTGACATGCTGAGTCTCTGGGAAAGCAGAGATCCCCAGAGCTGTTGTGCCTGTGGATAGGCTGCAGAGGGATAGTGAAGACCTGCAAGACCTTTCAGGGCTGGCACCTTCCTTGTGGAAGATGGAGCCAGACGTTTGCCTCTTCAGAAAAACGCTCTGCCGTAAGCGAGCACCATAAGATGCTGAATCTCTGGGAAAGCAGAGCTCCCCAGTGCTGTTGCGGCTAAAGATAGGCTGCAGAGGGATAGTGAAGACCTGCAAGAGCTTTCAGGGCTGGCACCTTCCTTGTGGGAGAAGGAGCCAGACGTTTGCCTTTTCAGAAAAAGTTTCTGCCGAGAACGAGCACCGTGACATGCTGAGTCTCTGGGAAAGCAGAGATCCCCAGTGCTGTTGTGGCTAAAGATAGGCTGCAGAGGGATAGTGAAGACCTGCAAGAGCTTTCAGGGCTGGCACCTTTCTTGTGGAAGATTGAGCCAGAATTTTGCCTCTTCAGAAAAAGGTTCTGCCATAAGCGACCACCATGAGATGCTGAGTCTCTGGGAAAGCAGAGATCCCCAGTGCTGTTGTGCCTGTGGATAGGCTGCAGGGGGATGGTGAAGACCAGCAAGATCTTTCAGGGCTGGCACCTTCCTTGTGGGAGAAGGAGCCAGACGTTTGCCTTTTCAGAAAAAGTTTCTGCCGAGAACGAGCACCGTGACATGCTGAGTCTCTGGGAAAGCACAGATCCCCAGTGCTGTTGCGGCTAAAGATCGGCTGCAGAGGGATAGTGAAGACCTGCAAGATCTTTCAGGGCTGGCGCCTTCCTTGTGGGAGAAGGAGCCAGACGTTTGCCTTTTCAGAAAAAGTTTCTGCCGAGAACGAGCACCGTGACATGCTGAGTCTCTGGGAAAGCAGAGATCCCCAGTGCTGTTGCGGCTAAAGATAGGCTGCAGAGGGATAGTGAAGACCAGCAAGATCTTTCAGGGCTGGCACCTTCCTTGTGGGAGAAGGAGCCAGACGTTTGCCTTTTCAGAAAAAGTTTCTGCCGAGAACGAGCACCGTGACATGCTGAGTCTCTGGGAAAGCAGAGATCCCCAGTGCTGTTGTGCCTGTGGATAGGCTGCAGGGGGACGGTGAAGACCAGCAAGAGCTTTCAGGGCTGGCACCTTCCTTGTGGAAGATGGAGCCAGACGTTTGCCTCTTCAGAAAAACTCTCTGCCATAAGCGAGCACCATAAGATGCTGAATCTCTGGGAAAGCACAGATCCCCAGTGCTGTTGCGGCTAAAGATAGGCTGCAGAGGGATAGTGAAGACCAGCAAGAGCTTTCAGGGCTGGCACCTTCCTTGTCGGAGAAGGAGCCAGACGTTTGCCTTTTCAGAAAAAGTTTCTGCCGAGAACGAGCACCGTGACATGCTGAGTCTCTGGGAAAGCAGAGATCCCCAGTGCTGTTGCGGCTAAAGATAGGCTGCAGAGGGATAGTGAAGACCTGCAAGACCTTTCAGGGCTGGCACCTTCCTTGTGGAAGATGGAGCCAGACGTTTGCCTCTTCAGAAAAACGCTCTGCCGTAAGCGAGCACCATAAGATGCTGAATCTCTGGGAAAGCAGAGCTCCCCAGTGCTGTTGCGGCTAAAGATAGGCTGCAGAGGGATAGTGAAGACCTGCAAGAGCTTTCAGGGCTGGCACCTTCCTTGTGGGAGAAGGAGCCAGACGTTTGCCTTTTCAGAAAAAGTTTCTGCCGAGAACGAGCACCGTGACATGCTGAGTCTCTGGGAAAGCAGAGATCCCCAGTGCTGTTGCGGCTAAAGATAGGCTGCAGAGGGATAGTGAAGACCAGCAAGAGCTTTCAGGGCTGGCACCTTTCTTGTGGAAGATTGAGCCAGACGTTTGCCTCTTCAGAAAAAGTTTCTGCCGTAAGCGAGCACCATGAGATGCTGAGTCTCTGGGAAAGCAGAGATCCCCAGTGCTGTTGTGCCTGTGGATAGGCTGCAGGGGGATGGTGAAGACCAGCAAGATCTTTCAGGACTGGCACCTTCCTTGTGGGAGAAGGAGCCAGACGTTTGCCTTTTCAGAAAAAGTTTCTGCCGAGAACGAGCACCGTGACATGCTGAGTCTCTGGGAAAGCAGAGATCCCCAGTGCTGTTGTGCCTGTGGATAGGCTGCAGGGGGACGGTGAAGACCAGCAAGATCTTTCAGGGCTGGCACCTTCCTTGTGGGAGAAGGAGCCAGACGTTTGCCTTTTCAGAAAAAGGTTCTGCCCAGAACGAGCACCGTAACATGCTGAGTCTCTGGGAAAGCAGAGATCCCCAGTGCTGTTGCGGCTAAAGATAGGCTGCAGAGGGATAGTGAAGACCAGCAAGAGCTTTCAGGGCTGGCACCTTCCTTGTGGGAGAAGGAGCCAGACGTTTGCCTTTTCAGAAAAAGTTTCTGCCGAGAACGAGCACCGTGACATGCTGAGTCTCTGGGAAAGCAGAGATCCCCAGTGCTGTTGCGGCTAAAGATAGGCTGCAGAGGGATAGTGAAGACCAGCAAGAGCTTTCAGGGCTGGCACCTTCCTTGTGGGAGAAGGAGCCGTAAGTTTGTCTTTTCAGAAATAGTTTCTGCCGAGAACGAGCACCGTGACATGCTGAGTCTCTGGGAAAGCAGAGATCCCCAGTGCTGTTGTGCCTGTGGATAGGCTGCAGGGGGACGGTGAAGACCAGCAAGATCTTTCAGGGCTGGCACCTTCCTTGTGGGAGAAGGAGCCAGACGTTTGCCTTTTCAGAAAAAGTTTCTGCCGAGAACGAGCACCGTGACATGCTGAGTCTCTGGGAAAGCAGAGATCCCCAGAGCTGTTGTGCCTGTGGATAGGCTGCAGAGGGATAGTGAAGACCAGCAAGAGCTTTCAGGGCTGGCAGCTTCCTTGTGGGAGAAGGAGCCAGACGTTTGCCTTTTCAGAAAAAGTTTCTGCCGAGAACGAGCACCGTGACATGCTGAGTATCTGGGAAAGCAGAGATCCCCAGTGCTCTTGTGCCTGTGGATAGGCTGCAGGGGGACGGTGAAGACCAGCAAGATCTTTAAGGGCTGGCACCTTCCTTGTGGGAGAAGGAGCCAGACGTTTGCCTTTTCAGAAAAAGTTTCTGCCGAGAACGAGCACCTTGACATGCTGAGTCTCTGGGAAAGCAGAGATCCCCAGTGCTGTTGCGGCTAAATATAGGCTGCAGAGGGATAGTGAAGACCAGCAAGAGCTTTCAGGGCTGGCACCTTCCTTGTGGGAGAAGGAGCCAGACGTTTGCCTTTTCAGAAAAAGTTTCTGCCGAGAACGAGCACCGTGACATGCTGAGTCTCTGGGAAAGCAGAGATCCCCAGAGCTGTTGTGCCTGTGGATAGGCTGCAGGGGGACGGTGAAGACCAGCAAGATCTTTCAGGGCTGGCACCTTCCTTGTGGGAGAAGGAGCCAGACGTTTGCCTTTTCAGAAAAAGTTTCTGCCGAGAACGAGCACCGTGACATGCTGAGTCTCTGGGAAAGCAGAGATCCCCAGAGCTGTTGCGGCTAAAGATAGGCTGCAGAGGGATAGTGAAGACCTGCAAGAGCTTTCAGGGCTGGCACCTTCCTTGTGGGAGAAGGAGCCAGACGTTTGCCTTTTCAGAAAAAGTTTCTGCCAAGAACGAGCACCGTGACATGCTGAGTCTCTGGGAAAGCAGAGATCCCCAGTGCTGTTGCGGCTAAAGATAGGCTGCAGAGGGATAGTGAAGACCAGCAAGAACTTTCAGGGCTGGCACCTTCCTTGTGGAAGATGGAGCCAGACGTTTGCCTCTTCAGAAAAACGCTCTGCCGTAAGCGAGCACCATAAGATGCTGAATCTCTGGGAAAGCAGAGCTCCCCAGTGCTGTTGCGGCTAAAGATAGGCTGCAGAGGGATAGTGAAGACCAGCAAGAGCTTTCAGAGCTGGCACCTTCCTTGTGGGAGATTGAGCCAGACGTTTGCCTCTTCAGAAAAAGGTTCTGCCGTAAGCGAGCACCATGAGATGCTGAGTCTCTGCGAAAGCAGAGATCCCCAGTGCTGTTGTGCCTGTGGATAGGCTACAGGGGGATGGTGAAGACCAGCAAGATCTTTCAGGGCTGGCACCTTCCTTGTGGGAGAAGGAGCCAGACGTTTGCCTTTTCAGAAGAAGTTTCTGCCGAGAACGAGCCCCGTGACATGCTGAGTCTCTGGGAAAGCAGAGATCCCCAGTGCTGTTGCGGCTAAAGATAGGCTGCAGAGGGATAGTGAAGACCTGCAAGATCTTTCAGGGCTGGCACCTTTCTTGTGGGAGAAGGAGCCAGACGTTTGCCTTTTCAGAAGAAGTTTCTGCCGAGAACGAGCCCCGTGACATGCTGAGTCTCTGGGAAAGCAGACATCCCCAGTGCTGTTGCGGCTATAGATAGGCTGCAGAGGGATAGTGAAGACCAGCAATATCTTTCAGGGCTGGCACCTTCCTTGTGGGAGAAGGAGCCAGACGTTTGCCTTTTCAGAAAAAGTTTCTGCCGAGAACGAGCACCGTGACATGCTGAGTCTCTGGGAAAGCAGAGATCCCCAGTGCTGTTGTGCCTGTGGATAGGCTGCAGGGGGACTGTGAAGACCAGCAAGATCTTTCAGGGCTGGCACCTTCCTTGTGGGAGTAGGAGCCAGACGTTTGCCTTTTCAGAAAAAGTTTCTGCCGAGAACGAGCCCCGTGACATGCTGAGTCTCTGGGAAAGCAGAGATCCCCAGAGCTGTTGTGCCTGTGGATAGGCTGCAGGGGGACGGTGAAGACCAGCAAGATCTTTCAGGGCTGGCACCTTCCTTGTGGGAGAAGGAGCCAGACGTTTGCCTTTTCAGAAAAAGTTTCTGCCGAGAACGAGCACCGTGACATGCTGAGTCTCTGGGAAAGCAGAGATCCCCAGTGCTGTTGCGGCTAAAGATAGGCTGCAGAGGGATAGTGAAGACCAGCAAGATCTTTCAGGGCTGGCACCTTCCTTGTGGGAGAAGGAGCCAGACATTTGCCTTTTCAGAAAAAGTTTCTGCCGAGAACGAGCACCGTGACATGCTGAGTCTCTGGGAAAGCAGAGATCCCCAGTGCTGTTGCGGCTAAAGATAGGCTGCAGAGGGATAGTGAAGACCTGCAAGAGCTTTCAGGGCTGGCACCTTCCTTGTGGGAGAAGGAGCCAGACATTTGCCTTTTCAGAAAAAGTTTCTGCCGAGAACGAGCACCGTGACATGCTGAGTCTCTGGGAAAGCAGAGATCCCCAGTGCTGTTGTGCCTGTGGATAGGCTGCAGGGGGACGGTGAAGACCAGCAAGATCTTTCAGGGCTGGCACCTTCCTTGTGGGAGAAGGAGCCAGACGTTTGCCTTTTCAGAAAAAGTTTCTGCCGAGAACGAGCACCGTGACATGCTGAGTCTCTGGGAAAGCAGAGATCTCCAGTGCTGTTGCGGCTAAAGATAGGCTGCAGAGGGATAGTGAAGACCAGCAAGATCTTTCAGGGCTGGCACCTTCCTTGTGGGAGAAGGAGCCAGACATTTGCCTTTTCAGAAAAAGTTTCTGCCGAGAACGAGCACCGTGACATGCGGAGTCTCTGGGAAAGCAGAGATCCCCAGTGCTGTTGCGGCTAAAGATAGGCTGCAGAGGGATAGTGAAGACCAGCAAGAACTTTCAGGGCTGGCACCTTCCTTGTGGGAGAAGGAGCCAGACGTTTGCCTTTTCAGAAAAAGTTTCTGCCGAGAACGAGCACCGTGACATGCTGAGTCTCTGGGAAAGCAGAGATCCCCAGTGCTGTTGCGGCTAAAGATAGGCTGCAGAGGGATAGTGAAGACCTGCAAGAGCTTTTAATTTTGTCACCTTCCTTGTGGAAGATGGAGCCAGACGTTTGCCTTTTCAGAAAAAGTTTCTGCCGAGAACGAGCACCGTGACATGCTGAGTCTCTGGGAAAGCAGAGATCCCCAGTGCTGTTGCGGCTAAAGATAGGCTGCAGAGGGATAGTGAAGACCTGCAAGAGCTTTCAGGGCTGGCACCTTCCTTGTGGAAGATGGAGCCAGACATTTGCCTTTTCAGAAAAAGTTTCTGCCGAGAACGAGCACCGTGACATGCTGAGTCTCTGGGAAAGCAGAGATCCCCAGTGCTGTTGTGCCTGTGGATAGGCTGCAGGGGGACGGTGAAGACCAGCAAGATCTTTCAGGGCTGGCACCTTCCTTGTGGGAGAAGGAGCCAGACGTTTGCCTTTTCAGAAAAAGTTTCTGCCGAGAACGAGCACCGTGACATGCTGAGTCTCTGGGAAAGCAGAGATCTCCAGTGCTGTTGCGGCTAAAGATAGGCTGCAGAGGGATAGTGAAGACCAGCAAGATCTTTCAGGGCTGGCACCTTCCTTGTGGGAGAAGGAGCCAGACATTTGCCTTTTCAGAAAAAGTTTCTGCCGAGAACGAGCACCGTGACATGCGGAGTCTCTGGGAAAGCAGAGATCCCCAGTGCTGTTGCGGCTAAAGATAGGCTGCAGAGGGATAGTGAAGACCAGCAAGAACTTTCAGGGCTGGCACCTTCCTTGTGGGAGAAGGAGCCAGACGTTTGCCTTTTCAGAAAAAGTTTCTGCCGAGAACGAGCACCGTGACATGCTGAGTCTCTGGGAAAGCAGAGATCCCCAGTGCTGTTGCGGCTAAAGATAGGCTGCAGAGGGATAGTGAAGACCTGCAAGAGCTTTTAATTTTGTCACCTTCCTTGTGGAAGATGGAGCCAGACGTTTGCCTTTTCAGAAAAAGTTTCTGCCGAGAACGAGCACCGTGACATGCTGAGTGTCTGGGAAAGCAGACATCCCCACTGCTGTTGCGGCTAAAGATAGCCTGCAGAGGGATAGTGAAGACCTGCAAGACCTTTCAGGGCTGGCACCTTCCTTGTGGAAGATGGAGACAGACGTTTGCCTCTTCAGAAAAACGCTCTGCCGTAAGCAAGCACCATAAAATGCTGAATCTCTGGGAAAGCAGAGCTCCCCAGTGCTGTTGCGGCTAAATATAGGCTGCAGAGGGATAGTGAAGACCTGCAAGAGCTTTTAATTTTGTCACCTTCCTTGTTGGAGAAGGAGCCTGAGTTTTACATTTTCAGAAAAAGTTTCTGCCGAGAACGAGCACCGTGACATGCTGAGTCTCTGGGAAAGCAGAGATCCCCAGTGCTGTTGTGCCTGTGGATAGGCTGCAGGGGGACGGTGAAGACCAGCAAGATCTTTCAGGGCTGGCAGCTTCCTTGTGGGAGAAGGAGCCAGACGTTTGCCTTTTCAGAAAAAGTTTCTGCCGAGAACGAGCACCGTTACATGCTGAGTCTCTGGGAAAGCAGAGATCCCCAGTGCTGTTGCGGCTAAAGATAGGCTGCAGAGGGATAGTGAAGACCAGCAAGAGCTTTCAGGGCTGGCACCTTCCTTGTGGGAGAAGGAGCCAGACGTTTGCCTTTTCAGAAAAAGTTTCTGCCGAGAACGAGCACCGTGACATGCTGAGTCTCTGGGAAAGCAGAGATCCCCAGTGCTGTTGCGGCTAAAGATAGGCTGCAGAGGGATAGTGAAGACCAGCAAGATCTTTCAGGGCTGGCACCTTCCTTGTGGGAGAAGGAGCCAGACATTTGCCTTTTCAGAAAAAGTTTCTGCCGAGAACGAGCACCGTGACATGCTGAGTCTCTGGGAAAGCAGAGATCCCCAGTGCTGTTGCGGCTAAAGATAGGCTGCAGAGGGATAGTGAAGACCTGCAAGAGCTTTCAGGGCTGGCACCTTCCTTGTGGGAGAAGGAGCCAGACATTTGCCTTTTCAGAAAAAGTTTCTGCCGAGAACGAGCACCGTGACATGCTGAGTCTCTGGGAAAGCAGAGATCCCCAGTGCTGTTGTGCCTGTGGATAGGCTGCAGGGGGACGGTGAAGACCAGCAAGATCTTTCAGGGCTGGCACCTTCCTTGTGGGAGAAGGAGCCAGACATTTGCCTTTTCAGAAAAAGTTTCTGCCGAGAACGAGCACCGTGACATGCTGAGTCTCTGGGAAAGCAGAGATCCCCAGTGCTGTTGCGGCTAAAGATAGGCTGCAGAGGGATAGTGAAGACCTGCAAGAGCTTTCAGGGCTGGCACCTTCCTTGTGGGAGAAGGAGCCAGACATTTGCCTTTTCAGAAAAAGTTTCTGCCGAGAACGAGCACCGTGACATGCTGAGTCTCTGGGAAAGCAGAGATCACCAGTGCTGTTGTGCCTGTGGATAGGCTGCAGGGGGACGGTGAAGACCAGCAAGATCTTTCAGGGCTGGCACCTTCCTTGTGGGAGAAGGAGCCAGACGTTTGCCTTTTCAGAAAAAGTTTCTGCCGAGAACGAGCACCGTGACATGCTGAGTCTCTGGGAAAGCAGAGATCTCCAGTGCTGTTGCGGCTAAAGATAGGCTGCAGAGGGATAGTGAAGACCAGCAAGATCTTTCAGGGCTGGCACCTTCCTTGTGGGAGAAGGAGCCAGACATTTGCCTTTTCAGAAAAAGTTTCTGCCGAGAACGAGCACCGTGACATGCGGAGTCTCTGGGAAAGCAGAGATCCCCAGTGCTGTTGCGGCTAAAGATAGGCTGCAGAGGGATAGTGAAGACCAGCAAGAACTTTCAGGGCTGGCACCTTCCTTGTGGGAGAAGGAGCCAGACGTTTGCCTTTTCAGAAAAAGTTTCTGCCGAGAACGAGCACCGTGACATGCTGAGTCTCTGGGAAAGCAGAGATCCCCAGTGCTGTTGCGGCTAAAGATAGGCTGCAGAGGGATAGTGAAGACCTGCAAGAGCTTTTAATTTTGTCACCTTCCTTGTGGAAGATGGAGCCAGACGTTTGCCTTTTCAGAAAAAGTTTCTGCCGAGAACGAGCACCGTGACATGCTGAGTGTCTGGGAAAGCAGACATCCCCACTGCTGTTGCGGCTAAAGATAGCCTGCAGAGGGATAGTGAAGACCTGCAAGACCTTTCAGGGCTGGCACCTTCCTTGTGGAAGATGGAGACAGACGTTTGCCTCTTCAGAAAAACGCTCTGCCGTAAGCAAGCACCATAAAATGCTGAATCTCTGGGAAAGCAGAGCTCCCCAGTGCTGTTGCGGCTAAATATAGGCTGCAGAGGGATAGTGAAGACCTGCAAGAGCTTTTAATTTTGTCACCTTCCTTGTTGGAGAAGGAGCCTGAGTTTTACATTTTCAGAAAAAGTTTCTGCCGAGAACGAGCACCGTGACATGCTGAGTCTCTGGGAAAGCAGAGATCCCCAGTGCTGTTGTGCCTGTGGATAGGCTGCAGGGGGACGGTGAAGACCAGCAAGATCTTTCAGGGCTGGCAGCTTCCTTGTGGGAGAAGGAGCCAGACGTTTGCCTTTTCAGAAAAAGTTTCTGCCGAGAACGAGCACCGTGACATGCTGAGTCTCTGGGAAAGCAGAGATCCCCAGTGCTGTTGCGGCTAAAGATAGGCTGCAGAGGGATAGTGAAGACCAGCAAGAGCTTTCAGGGCTGGCACCTTCCTTGTGGGAGAAGGAGCCAGACGTTTGCCTTTTCAGAAAAAGTTTCTGCCGAGAACGAGCACCGTGACATGCTGAGTCTCTGGGAAAGCAGAGATCCCCAGTGCTGTTGCGGCTAAAGATAGGCTGCAGAGGGATAGTGAAGACCTGCAAGAGCTTTCAGGGCTGGCACCTTCCTTGTGGGAGAAGGAGCCAGACATTTGCCTTTTCAGAAAAAGTTTCTGCCGAGAACGAGCACCGTGACATGCTGAGTCTCTGGGAAAGCAGAGATCCCCAGTGCTGTTGTGCCTGTGGATAGGCTGCAGGGGGACGGTGAAGACCAGCAAGATCTTTCAGGGCTGGCACCTTCCTTGTGGGAGAAGGAGCCAGACGTTTGCCTTTTCAGAAAAAGTTTCTGCCGAGAACGAGCACCGTGACATGCTGAGTCTCTGGGAAAGCAGAGATCTCCAGTGCTGTTGCGGCTAAAGATAGGCTGCAGAGGGATAGTGAAGACCAGCAAGATCTTTCAGGGCTGGCACCTTCCTTGTGGGAGAAGGAGCCAGACATTTGCCTTTTCAGAAAAAGTTTCTGCCGAGAACGAGCACCGTGACATGCGGAGTCTCTGGGAAAGCAGAGATCCCCAGTGCTGTTGCGGCTAAAGATAGGCTGCAGAGGGATAGTGAAGACCAGCAAGAACTTTCAGGGCTGGCACCTTCCTTGTGGGAGAAGGAGCCAGACGTTTGCCTTTTCAGAAAAAGTTTCTGCCAAGAACGAGCACCGTGACATGCTGAGTCTCTGGGAAAGCAGAGATCCCCAGTGCTGTTGCAGCTAAAGATAGGCTGCAGAGGGATAGTGAAGACCTGCAACACCTTTCAGGGCTGGCACCTTCCTTGTGGAAGATGGAGCCAGACGTTTGCCTCTTCAGAAAAACGCTCTGCCGTAAGCGAGCACCATAAGATGCTGAATCTCTGGGAAAGCAGAGCTCCCCAGTGCTGTTGCGGCTAAAGATAGGCTGCAGAGGGATAGTGAAGACCAGCAAGAGCTTTCAGGGCTGGCACCTTCCTTGTGGGAGAAGGAGCCAGACGTTTGCCTTTTCAGAAAAAGTTTCTGCCGAGAACGAGCACCGTGACATGCGGAGTCTCTGGGAAAGCAGAGATCCCCAGTGCTGTTGTGGCTAAAGATAGGCTGCAGAGGGATAGTGAAGACCAGCAAGATCTTTCAGGGCTGGCACTTTCCTTGTGGGAGAAGGAGCCAGACATTTGCCTTTTCAGAAAAAGTTTCTGCCGAGAACGAGCACCGTGACATGCTGAGTCTCTGGGAAAGCAGAGATCCCCAGAGCTGTTGCGGCTAAAGATAGGCTGCAGAGGGATAGTGAAGACCTGCAAGAGCTTTCAGGGCTGGCACCTTCCTTGTGGGAGAAGGAGCCAGACGTTTGCCTTTTCAGAAAAAGTTTCTGCCAAGAACGAGCACCGTGACATGCTGAGTCTCTGGGAAAGCAGAGATCCCCAGTGCTGTTGCGGCTAAAGATAGGCTGCAGAGGGATAGTGAAGACCAGCAAGATCTTTCAGGGCTGGCACCTTCCTTGTGGAAGATGGAGCCAGACGTTTGCCTCTTCAGAAAAACGCTCTGCCGTAAGCGAGCACCATAAGATGCTGAATCTCTGAGAAAGCAGAGCTCCCCAGTGCTGTTGCGGCTAAAGATAGGCTGCAGAGGGATAGTGAAGACCAGCAAGAGCTTTCAGGGCTGGCACCTTCCTTGTGGGAGAAGGAGCCAGACGTTTGCCTCTTCAGAAAAAGGTTCTGCCGTAAGCGAGCACCATGAGATGCTGAGTCTCTGCGAAAGCAGAGATCCCCAGTGCTGTTGTGCCTGTGGATAGGCTGCAGGGGGATGGTGAAGACCAGCAAGATCTTTCAGGGCTGGCACCTTCCTTGTGGGAGAAGGAGCCAGACGTTTGCCTTTTCAGAAAAAGTTTCTGCCGAGAACGAGCACCGTGACATGCTGAGTCTCTGGGAAAGCAGAGATCCCCAGTGCTGTTGTGCCTGTGGATAGGCTGCAGGGGGACGGTGAAGACCAGCAAGATCTTTCAGGGCTGGCACCTTCCTTGTGGGAGAAGGAGCCAGACGTTTGCCTTTTCAGAAAAAGTTTCTGCCGAGAACGAGCACCGTAACATGCTGAGTCTCTGGGAAAGCACAGATCCCCAGTGCTGTTGCGGCTAAAGATAGGCTGCAGAGGGATAGTGAAGACCTGCAAGATCTTTCAGGGCTGGCACCTTCCTTGTGGGAGAAGGAGCCAGACGTTTGCCTTTTCAGAAAAAGTTTCTGCCGAGAACGAGCCCCGTGACATGCTGAGTCTCTGGGAAAGCAGACATCCCCACTGCTGTTGCGGCTATAGATAGGCTGCAGAGGGATAGTGAAGACCAGCACGAGCTTTCAGGGCTGGCACCTTCCTTGTGGGAGAAGGAGCCAGACGTTTGCCTTTTCAGAAAACGTTTCTGCCGAGAACGAGCACCGTGACATGCTGAGTCTCTGGGAAAGCAGAGATCCCCAGTGCTGTTGTGCCTGTGGATAGGCTGCAGGGGGACTGTGAAGACCAGCAAGATCTTTCAGGGCTGGCACCTTCCTTGTGGGAGAAGGAGCCAGACGTTTGCCTTTTCAGAAAAAGTTTCTGCCGAGAACGAGCCCCGTGACATGCTGAGTCTCTGGGAAAGCAGAGATCCCCAGAGCTGTTGTGCCTGTGGATAGGCTGCAGGGGGACGGTGAAGACCAGCAAGATCTTTCAGGGCTGGCACCTTCCTTGTGGGAGAAGGAGCCAGACGTTTGCCTTTTCAGAAAAAGTTTCTGCCGAGAACGAGCACCGTGACATGCTGAGTCTCTGGGAAAGCAGAGATCCCCAGTGCTGTTGCGGCTAAAGATAGGCTGCAGAGGGATAGTGAAGACCAGCAAGATCTTTCAGGGCTGGCACCTTCCTTGTGGGAGAAGGAGCCAGACATTTGCCTTTTCAGAAAAAGTTTCTGCCGAGAACGAGCACCGTGACATGCTGAGTCTCTGGGAAAGCAGAGATCCCCAGTGCTGTTGCGGCTAAAGATAGGCTGCAGAGGGATAGTGAAGACCAGCAAGAGCTTTCAGGGCTGGCACCTTCCTTGTGGGAGAAGGAGCCAGACATTTGCCTTTTCAGAAAAAGTTTCTGCCGAGAACGAGCACCGTGACATGCTGAGTCTCTGGGAAAGCAGAGATCCCCAGTGCTGTTGTGCCTGTGGATAGGCTGCAGGGGGACGGTGAAGACCAGCAAGATCTTTAAGGGCTGGCACCTTCCTTGTGGGAGAAGGAGCCAGACGTTTGCCTTTTCAGAAAAAGTTTCTGCCGAGAACGAGCACCGTGACATGCTGAGTCTCTGGGAAAGCAGAGATCTCCAGTGCTGTTGCGGCTAAATATAGGCTGCAGAGGGATAGTGAAGACCAGCAAGATCTTTCAGGGCTGGCACCTTCCTTGTGGGAGAAGGAGCCAGACATTTGCCTTTTCAGAAAAAGTTTCTGCCGAGAACGAGCACCGTGACATGCTGAGTCTCTGGGAAAGCAGAGATCCCCAGTGCTGTTGCGGCTAAAGATAGGCTGCAGAGGGATAGTGAAGACCAGCAAGAACTTTCAGGGCTGGCACCTTCCTTGTGGGAGAAGGAGCCAGACGTTTGCCTTTTCAGAAAAAGTTTCTGCCAAGAACGAGCACCGTGACATGCTGAGTCTCTGGGAAAGCAGAGATCCCCAGTGCTGTTGCGGCTAAAGATAGGCTGCAGAGGGATAGTGAAGACCTGCAAGACCTTTCAGGGCTGGCACCTTCCTTGTGGAAGATGGAGCCAGACGTTTGCCTCTTCAGAAAAACGCTCTGCCGTAAGCGAGCACCATAAGATGCTGAATCTCTGGGAAAGCAGAGCTCCCCAGTGCTGTTGCGGCTAAAGATAGGCTGCAGAGGGATAGTGAAGACCTGCAAGAGCTTTCAGGGCTGGCACCTCCCTTGTGGGAGAAGGAGCCAGACGTTTGCCTTTTCAGAAAAAGTTTCTGCCGAGAACGAGCACCGTGACATGCTGAGTCTCTGGGAAAGCAGAGATCCCCAGAGCTGTTGTGCCTGTGGATAGGCTTCAGGGGGACGGTGAAGACCAGCAAGATCTTTCAGGGCTGGCACCTTCCTTGTGGGAGAAAGAGCCAGACGTTTGCCTTTTCAGAAAAAGTTTCTGCCGAGAACGAGCACCGTGACATGCGGAGTCTCTGGGAAAGCACAGATCCCCAGTGCTGTTGTGCCTGTGGATAGGCTGCAGGGGGACGGTGAAGACCAGCAAGATCTTTCAGGGCTGGCACCTTCCTTGTGGGAGAAGGAGCCAGACGTTTGCCTTTTCAGAAAAAGTTTCTGCCGAGAACGAGCACCGTAACATGCTGAGTCTCTGGGAAAGCACAGATCCCCAGTGCTGTTGCGGCTAAAGATAGGCTGCAGAGGGATAGTGAAGACCTGCAAGATCTTTCAGGGCTGGCACCTTCCTTGTGGGAGAAGGAGCCAGACGTTTGCCTTTTCAGAAAAAGTTTCTGCCGAGAACGAGCACCGTGACATGCTGAGTCTCTGGGAAAGCAGAGATCTCCAGTGCTGTTGCGGCTAAATATAGGCTGCAGAGGGATAGTGAAGACCAGCAAGATCTTTCAGGGCTGGCACCTTCCTTGTAGGAGAAGGAGCCAGACATTTGCCTTTTCAGAAAAAGTTTCTGCCGAGAACGAGCACCGTGACATGCTGAGTCTCTGGGAAAGCAGAGATCCCCAGTGCTGTTGCGGCTAAAGATAGGCTGCAGAGGGATAGTGAAGACCAGCAAGAACTTTCAGGGCTGGCACCTTCCTTGTGGGAGAAGGAGCCAGACGTTTGCCTTTTCAGAAAAAGTTTCTGCCAAGAACGAGCACCGTGACATGCTGAGTCTCTGGGAAAGCAGAGATCCCCAGTGCTGTTGCGGCTAAAGATAGGCTGCAGAGGGATAGTGAAGACCTGCAACACCTTTCAGGGCTGGCACCTTCCTTGTGGAAGATGGAGCCAGACGTTTGCCTCTTCAGAAAAACGCTCTGCCGTAAGCGAGCACCATAAGATGCTGAATCTCTGGGAAAGCAGAGATCCCCAGTGCTGTTGCGGCTAAAGATAGGCTGCAGAGGGATAGTGAAGACCAGCAAGAGCTTTCAGGGCTGGCACCTTCCTTGTGGGAGAAGGAGCCAGACGTTTGCCTTTTCAGAAAAAGTTTCTGCCGAGAACGAGCACCGTAACATGCTGAGTCTCTGGGAAAGCACAGATCCCCAGTGCTGTTGCGGCTAAAGATAGGCTGCAGAGGGATAGTGAAGACCTGCAAGAGCTTTCAGGGCTGGCACCTTCCTTGTGGGAGAAGGAGCCAGACGTTTGCCTTTTCAGAAAAAGTTTCTGCCGAGAACGAGCACCGTGACATGCTGAGTCTCTGGGAAAGCAGAGATCCCCAGAGCTGTTGTGCCTGTGGATAGGCTTCAGGGGGACGGTGAAGACCAGCAAGATCTTTCAGGGCTGACACCTTCCTTGTGGGAGAAAGAGCCAGACGTTTGCCTTTTCAGAAAAAGTTTCTGCCGAGAACGAGCACCGTGACATGCGGACTCTCTGGGAAAGCACAGATCCCCAGTGCTGTTGTGCCTGTGGATAGGCTGCAGGGGGACGGTGAAGACCAGCAAGATCTTTCAGGGCTGGCACCTTCCTTGTGGGAGAAGGAGCCAGACGTTTGCCTTTTCAGAAAAAGTTTCTGCCGAGAACGAGCACCGTAACATGCTGAGTCTCTGGGAAAGCACAGATCCCCAGTGCTGTTGCGGCTAAAGATAGGCTGCAGAGGGATAGTGAAGACCTGCAAGATCTTTCAGGGCTGGCACCTTCCTTGTGGGAGAAGGAGCCAGACGTTTGCCTTTTCAGAAAAAGTTTCTGCCGAGAACGAGCACCGTGACATGCTGAGTCTCTGGGAAAGCAGAGATCCCCAGTGCTGTTGCGGCTAAAGATAGGCTGCAGAGGGATAGTGAAGACCTGCAAGACCTTTCAGGGCTGGCACCTTCCTTGTGGAAGATGGAGCCAGACGTTTGCCTTTTCAGAAAAAGTTTCTGCCGAGAACGAGCACCGTGACATGCTGAGTCTCTGGGAAAGCAGAGATCCCCAGTGCTGTTGTGGCTAAAGATAGGCTGCAGAGGGATAGTGAAGACCTGCAAGAGCTTTCAGGGCTGGCACCTTTCTTGTGGAAGATTGAGCCAGACGTTTGCCTCTTTAGAAAAAGTTTCTGCCGTAAGCGAGCACCATGAGATGCTGAGTCTCTGGGAAAGCAGAGATCCCCAGTGCTGTTGTGCCTGTGGATAGGCTGCAGGGGGATGGTGAAGACCAGCAATATCTTTCAGGGCTGGCACCTTTCTTGTGGAAGATTGAGCCAGACGTTTGCCTCTTCAGAAAAAGGTTCTGCCGTAAGCGAGCACCATGAGATGCTGAGTCTCTGGGAAAGCAGAGATCCCCAGCGCTGTTGTGCCTGTGGATAGGCTGCAGGGGGACGGTGAAGACCAGCAAGATCTTTCAGGGCTGGCAGCTTCCTTGTGGGAGAAGGAGCCAGACGTTTGCCTTTTCAGAAAAAGTTTCTGCCGAGAACGAGCACCGTAACATGCTGAGTCTCTGGGAAAGCACAGATCCCCAGTGCTGTTGCGGCTAAAGATAGGCTGCAGAGGGATAGTGAAGACCAGCAAGAACTTTCAGGGCTGGCACCTTCCTTGTGGAAGATGGAGCCAGACGTTTGCCTCTTCAGAAAAACGCTCTGCCGTAAGCTAGCACCAAAAGATGCTGAATCTCTGGGAAAGCAGAGCTCCCCAGTGCTGTTGCGGCTATAGATAGGCTGCAGAGGGATAGTGAAGACCAGCACGAGCTTTCAGGGCTGGCAGCTTCCTTGTGGGAGAAGGAGCCAGACGTTTGCCTTTTCAGAAAAAGTTTCTGCCGAGAACGAGCACCGTGACATGCTGAGTCTCTGGGAAAGCACAGATCCCCAGTTCTGTTGCGGCTAAAGATAGGCTGCAGAGGGATAGTGAAGACCAGCAAGAGCTTTCAGGGCTGGCACCTTCCTTGTGGGAGAAGGAGCCAGACATTTGCCTTTTCAGAAAAAGTTTCTGCCGAGAACGAGCACCGTGACATGCTGAGTCTCTGGGAAAGCAGAGATCCCCAGAGCTGTTGCGGCTAAAGATAGGCTGCAGAGGGATAGTGAAGACCTGCAAGAGCTTTCAGGGCTGGCACCTTCCTTGTGGGAGATTGAGCCAGACGTTTGCCTCTTCAGAAAAAGTTTCTGCCGTAAGCGAGCACCATGAGATGCTGAGTCTCTGGGAAAGCAGAGATCCCCAGTGCTGTTGTGCCTGTGGATAGGCTGCAGGGGGATGGTGAAGACCAGCAAGATCTTTCAGGGCTGGCACCTTCCTTGTGGGAGAAGGAGCCAGACGTTTGCCTTTTCAGAAAAAGTTTCTGCCGAGAACGAGCACCGTGACATGCTGAGTCTCTGGGAAAGCAGAGATCCCCAGTGCTGTTGTGCCTGTGGATAGGCTGCAGGGGGACGGTGAAGACCAGCAAGATCTTTCAGGGCTGGCACCTTCCTTGTGGGAGAAGGAGCCAGACGTTTGCCTTTTCAGAAAAAGTTTCTGCCGAGAACGAGCACCGTAACATGCTGAGTCTCTGGGAAAGCAGAGATCCCCAGTGCTGTTGCGGCTAAAGATAGGCTGCAGAGGGATAGTGAAGACCTGCAAGATCTTTCAGGGCTGGCACCTTCCTTGTGGGAGAAGGAGCCAGACGTTTGCCTTTTCAGAAAAAGTTTCTGCCGAGAACGAGCACCGTAACATGCTGAGTCTCTGGGAAAGCACAGATCCCCAGTGCTGTTGCGGCTAAAGATAGGCTGCAGAGGGATAGTGAAGACCTGCAAGATCTTTCAGGGCTGGCACCTTCCTTGTGGGAGAAGGAGCCAGACGTTTGCCTTTTCAGAAAATGTTTCTGCCGAGAACGAGCACCGTGACATGCTGAGTCTCTGGGAAAGCAGAGATCCCCAGAGCTGTTGCGGCTAAAGATAGGCTGCAGAGGGATAGTGAAGACCTGCAAGAGCTTTCAGGGCTGGCACCTTTCTTGTGGAAGATTGAGCCAGACGTTTGCCTCTTCAGAAAAAGGTTCTGCCGTAAGCGAGCACCATGAGATGCTGAGTCTCTGGGAAAGCAGAGATCCCCAGTGCTGTTGGGCCTGTGGATAGGCTGCAGGGGGATGGTGAAGACCAGCAAGATCTTTCAGGGCTGGCACCTTCCTTGTGGGAGAATGAGCCGTAAGTTTGTCTTTTCAGAAAAAGTTTCTGCCGAGAACGAGCACCGTGACATGCTGAGTCTCTGGGAAAGCAGAGATCCCCAGTGCTGTTGTGCCTGTGGATAGGCTGCAGGGGGACGGTGAAGACCAGCAAGATCTTTCAGGGCTGGCACCTTCCTTGTGGGAGAAGGAGCCAGACGTTTGCCTTTTCAGAAAAAGTTTCTGCCGAGAACGAGCACCGTGACATGCTGAGTCTCTGGGAAAGCAGAGATCCCCAGTGCTGTTGCGGCTAAAGATAGGCTGCAGAGGGATAGTGAAGACCAGCAAGATCTTTCAGGGCTGGCACCTTCCTTGTGGGAGAAGGAGCCAGACCTTTGCCTTTTCAGAAAAAGTTCTGCCAAGAACGAGCACCGTGACATGCTGAGTCACTGGGAAAGCAGAGATCCCCAGTGCTGTTGTGCCTGTGGATAGGCTGCAGGGGGACGGTGAAGACCAGCAAGAGCTTTCAGGGCTGGCACCTTCCTTGGAGAAGGAGCCGTAAGTTTGTCTTTTCAGAAAAAGTTTCTGCCGAGAACGAGCACCGTGACATGCTGAGTCTCTGGGAAAGCAGAGATCCCCAGTGCTGTTGCGGCTAAAGATAGGCTGCAGAGGGATAGTGAAGACCAGCAAGAACTTTCAGGGCTGGCACCTTCCTTGTGGAAGATGGAGCCAGACGTTTGCCTCTTCAGAAAAACGCTCTGCCGTAAGCGAGCACCATAAGATGGTGAATCTCTGGGAAAGCAGAGCTCCCCAGTGCTGTTGTGGCTAAAGATAGGCTGCAGAGGGATAGTGAAGACCTGCAAGAGCTTTCAGGGCTGGCACCTTTCTTGTGGAAGATTGAGCCAGACGTTTGCCTCTTCAGAAAAAGGTTCTGCCGTAAGCGAGCACCATGAGATGCTGAGTCTCTGGGAAAGCAGAGATCCCCAGTGCTGTTGTGCCTGTGGATAGGCTGCAGGGGGACGGTGAAGACCAGCAAGATCTTTCAGGGCTGGCACCTTCCTTGTGGGAGAAGGAGCCAGACGTTTGCCTTTTCAGAAAAAGTTTCTGCCGAGAACGAGCACCGTGACATGCTGAGTCTCTGGGAAAGCAGAGATCCCCAGTGCTGTTGCGGCTAAAGATAGGCTGCAGAGGGATAGTGAAGACCTGCAAGACCTTTCAGGGCTGGCACCTTCCTTGTGGAAGATGGAGCCAGACGTTTGTCTTTTCAGAAAAAGTTTATGCCGAGAACGAGCACCGTGACATGCTGAGTCTCTGGGAAAGCAGAGATCCCCAGAGCTGTTGTGCCTGTGGATAGGCTGCAGAGGGATAGTGAAGACCTGCAAGACCTTTCAGGGCTGGCACCTTCCTTGTGGGAGAAGGAGCCAGACGTTTGCCTTTTCAGAAAAAGTTTCTGCCGAGAACGAGCACCGTGACATGCTGAGTCTCTGGGAAAGCAGAGATCCCCAGTGCTGTTGTGCCTAAAGATAGGCTGCAGAGGGATAGTGAAGACCTGCAAGAGCTTTCAGGGCTGGCACCTTTCTTGTGGAAGATTTAGCCAGACGTTTGCCTCTTCAGAAAAAGGTTCTGCCGTAAGCGAGCACCATGAGATGCTGAGTCTCTGGGAAAGCAGAGATCCCCAGTGCTGTTGTGCCTGTGGATAGGCTGCAGGGGGATGGTGAAGACCAGCAAGATCTTTCAGAGCTGGCACCTTTCTTGTGGAAGATTGAGCCAGACGTTTGCCTCTTCAGAAAAAGATTCTGCCGTAAGCGAGCACCATGAGATGCTGAGTCTCTGGGAAAGCAGAGATCCCCAGTGCTGTTGTGGCTAAAGATAGGCTGCAGGGGGATGGTGAAGACCAGCAAGATCTTTCAGGGCTGGCACCTTTCTTGTGGAAGATTGAGCCAGACGTTTGCCTCTTCAGAAAAAGATTCTGCCGTAAGCGAGCACCATGAGATGCTGAGTCTCTGGGAAAGCAGAGATCCCCAGTGCTGTTGTGCCTCTGGATAGGCTGCAGAGGGACGGTGAAGACCAGCAAGATCTTTCAGGGCTGGCACCTTCCTTGTGGGAGAAGGAGCCAGACGTTTGCCTTTTCAGAAAAAGTTTCTGCCGAGAACGAGCACCGTGACATGCTGAGTCTCTGGGAAAGCAGAGATCCCCAGAGATGTTGTGCCTGTGGATAGGCTGCAGCGCGACGGTGAAGACCAGCAAGATCTTTCAGGGCTGGCACCTTCCTTGTGGGAGAAGGAGCCAGACGTTTGCCTTTTCAGAAAAAGTTTCTGCCGAGAACGAGCACCGTGACATGCGGAGTCTCTGGGAAAGCACAGATCCCCAGTTCTGTTGCGGCTAAAGATAGGCTGCAGAGGGATAGTGAAGACCAGCAAGAGCTTTCAGGGCTGGCACCTTCCTTGTGGGAGAAGGAGCCAGACGTTTGTCTTTTCAGAAAAAGTTTCTGCCGAGAACGAGCACCGTGACATGCTGAGTCTCTGGGAAAGCAGAGCTCCCCAGTGCTGTTGTGGCTAAAGATAGGCTGCAGAGGGATAGTGAAGACCTGCAAGAGCTTTCAGAGCTGGCACCTTCGTTGTGGGAGAAGGAGCCAGACGTTTGCCTTTTCAGAAAAAGTTTCTGCCGAGAACGAGCACCGTGACATGCTGAGTCTCTGGGAAAGCAGAGATCCCCAGAGCTGTTGTGCCTGTGGATAGGCTGCAGAGGGATAGTGAAGACCTGCAAGACCTTTCAGGGCTGGCACCTTCCTTGTGGAAGATGGAGCCAGACGTTTGCCTCTTCAGAAAAACGCTCTGCCGTAAGCGAGCACCATAAGATGCTGAATCTCTGGGAAAGCAGAGCTCCCCAGTGCTGTTGCGGCTAAAGATAGGCTGCAGAGGGATAGTGAAGACCTGCAAGAGCTTTCAGGGCTGGCACCTTCCTTGTGGGAGAAGGAGCCAGACGTTTGCCTTTTCAGAAAAAGTTTCTGCCGAGAACGAGCACCGTGACATGCTGAGTCTCTGGGAAAGCAGAGATCCCCAGTGCTGTTGTGGCTAAAGATAGGCTGCAGAGGGATAGTGAAGACCTGCAAGAGCTTTCAGGGCTGGCACCTTTCTTGTGGAAGATTGAGCCAGAATTTTGCCTCTTCAGAAAAAGGTTCTGCCATAAGCGACCACCATGAGATGCTGAGTCTCTGGGAAAGCAGAGATCCCCAGTGCTGTTGTGCCTGTGGATAGGCTGCAGGGGGATGGTGAAGACCAGCAAGATCTTTCAGGGCTGGCACCTTCCTTGTGGGAGAAGGAGCCAGACGTTTGCCTTTTCAGAAAAAGTTTCTGCCGAGAACGAGCACCGTAACATGCTGAGTCTCTGGGAAAGCACAGATCCCCAGTGCTGTTGCGGCTAAAGATCGGCTGCAGAGGGATAGTGAAGACCTGCAAGATCTTTCAGGGCTGGCGCCTTCCTTGTGGGAGAAGGAGCCAGACGTTTGCCTTTTCAGAAAAAGTTTCTGCCGAGAACGAGCACCGTGACATGCTGAGTCTCTGGGAAAGCAGAGATCCCCAGTGCTGTTGCGGCTAAAGATAGGCTGCAGAGGGATAGTGAAGACCAGCAAGATCTTTCAGGGCTGGCACCTTCCTTGTGGGAGAAGGAGCCAGACGTTTGCCTTTTCAGAAAAAGTTTCTGCCGAGAACGAGCACCGTGACATGCTGAGTCTCTGGGAAAGCAGAGATCCCCAGTGCTGTTGTGCCTGTGGATAGGCTGCAGGGGGACGGTGAAGACCAGCAAGAGCTTTCAGGGCTGGCACCTTCCTTGTGGAAGATGGAGCCAGACGTTTGCCTCTTCAGAAAAACGCTCTGCCGTAAGCGAGCACCATAAGATGCTGAATCTCTGGGAAAGCACAGATCCCCAGTGCTGTTGCGGCTAAAGATAGGCTGCAGAGGGATAGTGAAGACCAGCAAGAGCTTTCAGGGCTGGCACCTTCCTTGTCGGAGAAGGAGCCAGACGTTTGCCTTTTCAGAAAAAGTTTCTGCCGTAAGCGAGCACCATGAGATGCTGAGTCTCTGGGAAAGCAGAGATCCCCAGTGCTGTTGTGCCTGTGGATAGGCTGCAGAGGGATAGTGAAGACCTGCAAGACCTTTCAGGGCTGGCACCTTCCTTGTGGAAGATGGAGCCAGACGTTTGCCTCTTCAGAAAAACGCTCTGCCGTAAGCGAGCACCATAAGATGCTGAATCTCTGGGAAAGCAGAGCTCCCCAGTGCTGTTGCGGCTAAAGATAGGCTGCAGAGGGATAGTGAAGACCTGCAAGAGCTTTCAGGGCTGGCACCTTCCTTGTGGGAGAAGGAGCCAGACGTTTGCCTTTTCAGAAAAAGTTTCTGCCGAGAACGAGCACCGTGACATGCTGAGTCTCTGGGAAAGCAGAGATCCCCAGTGCTGTTGCGGCTAAAGATAGGCTGCAGAGGGATAGTGAAGACCAGCAAGAGCTTTCAGGGCTGGCACCTTCCTTGTGGGAGAAGGAGCCGTAAGTTTGTCTTTTCAGAAAAAGTTTCTGCCGAGAACGAGCACCGTGACATGCTGAGTCTCTGGGAAAGCAGAGATCCCCAGTGCTGTTGTGCCTGTGGATAGGCTGCAGGGGGACGGTGAAGACCAGCAAGATCTTTCAGGGCTGGCACCTTCCTTGTGGGAGAAGGAGCCAGACGTTTGCCTTTTCAGAAAAAGTTTCTGCCGAGAACGAGCACCGTGACATGCTGAGTCTCTGGGAAAGCAGAGATCCCCAGAGCTGTTGTGCCTGTGGATAGGCTGCAGAGGGATAGTGAAGACCAGCAAGAGCTTTCAGGGCTGGCAGCTTCCTTGTGGGAGAAGGAGCCAGACGTTTGCCTTTTCAGAAAAAGTTTCTGCCGAGAACGAGCACCGTGACATGCTGAGTATCTGGGAAAGCAGAGATCCCCAGTGCTCTTGAGCCTGTGGATAGGCTGCAGGGGGACGGTGAAGACCAGCAAGATCTTTAAGGGCTGGCACCTTCCTTGTGGGAGAAGGAGCCAGACGTTTGCCTTTTCAGAAAAAGTTTCTGCCGAGAACGAGCACCTTGACATGCTGAGTCTCTGGGAAAGCAGAGATCCCCAGTGCTGTTGCGGCTAAATATAGGCTGCAGAGGGATAGTGAAGACCAGCAAGAGCTTTCAGGGCTGGCACCTTCCTTGTGGGAGAAGGAGCCAGACGTTTGCCTTTTCAGAAAAAGTTTCTGCCGAGAACGAGCACCGTGACATGCTGAGTCTCTGGGAAAGCAGAGATCCCCAGAGCTGTTGTGCCTGTGGATAGGCTGCAGGGGGACGGTGAAGACCAGCAAGATCTTTCAGGGCTGGCACCTTCCTTGTGGGAGAAGGAGCCAGACGTTTGCCTTTTCAGAAAAAGTTTCTGCCGAGAACGAGCACCGTGACATGCTGAGTCTCTGGGAAAGCAGAGATCCCCAGAGCTGTTGCGGCTAAAGATAGGCTGCAGAGGGATAGTGAAGACCTGCAAGAGCTTTCAGGGCTGGCACCTTCCTTGTGGGAGAAGGAGCCAGACGTTTGCCTTTTCAGAAAAAGTTTCTGCCAAGAACGAGCACCGTGACATGCTGAGTCTCTGGGAAAGCAGAGATCCCCAGTGCTGTTGCGGCTAAAGATAGGCTGCAGAGGGATAGTGAAGACCAGCAAGAACTTTCAGGGCTGGCACCTTCCTTGTGGAAGATGGAGCCAGACGTTTGCCTCTTCAGAAAAACGCTCTGCCGTAAGCGAGCACCATAAGATGCTGAATCTCTGGGAAAGCAGAGCTCCCCAGTGCTGTTGCGGCTAAAGATAGGCTGCAGAGGGATAGTGAAGACCAGCAAGAGCTTTCAGAGCTGGCACCTTCCTTGTGGGAGATTGAGCCAGACGTTTGCCTCTTCAGAAAAAGGTTCTGCCGTAAGCGAGCACCATGAGATGCTGAGTCTCTGCGAAAGCAGAGATCCCCAGTGCTGTTGTGCCTGTGGATAGGCTACAGGGGGATGGTGAAGACCAGCAAGATCTTTCAGGGCTGGCACCTTCCTTGTGGGAGAAGGAGCCAGACGTTTGCCTTTTCAGAAGAAGTTTCTGCCGAGAACGAGCCCCGTGACATGCTGAGTCTCTGGGAAAGCAGAGATCCCCAGTGCTGTTGCGGCTAAAGATAGGCTGCAGAGGGATAGTGAAGACCTGCAAGATCTTTCAGGGCTGGCACCTTTCTTGTCGGAGAAGGAGCCAGACGTTTGCCTTTTCAGAAAAAGTTTCTGCCGAGAACGAGCACCGTGACATGCTGAGTCTCTGGGAAAGCAGAGATCCCCAGTGCTGTTGTGCCTGTGGATAGGCTGCAGGGGGACGGTGAAGACCAGCAAGAGCTTTCAGGGCTGGCACCTTCCTTGTGGAAGATGGAGCCAGACGTTTGCCTCTTCAGAAAAACTCTCTGCCATAAGCGAGCACCATAAGATGCTGAATCTCTGGGAAAGCACAGATCCCCAGTGCTGTTGCGGCTAAAGATAGGCTGCAGAGGGATAGTGAAGACCAGCAAGAGCTTTCAGGGCTGGCACCTTCCTTGTCGGAGAAGGAGCCAGACGTTTGCCTTTTCAGAAAAAGTTTCTGCCGTAAGCGAGCACCATGAGATGCTGAGTCTCTGGGAAAGCAGAGATCCCCAGTGCTGTTGTGCCTGTGGATAGGCTGCAGAGGGATAGTGAAGACCTGCAAGACCTTTCAGGGCTGGCACCTTCCTTGTGGAAGATGGAGCCAGACGTTTGCCTCTTCAGAAAAACGCTCTGCCGTAAGCGAGCACCATAAGATGCTGAATCTCTGGGAAAGCAGAGCTCCCCAGTGCTGTTGCGGCTAAAGATAGGCTGCAGAGGGATAGTGAAGACCTGCAAGAGCTTTCAGGGCTGGCACCTTCCTTGTGGGAGAAGGAGCCAGACGTTTGCCTTTTCAGAAAAAGTTTCTGCCGAGAACGAGCACCGTGACATGCTGAGTCTCTGGGAAAGCAGAGATCCCCAGTGCTGTTGCGGCTAAAGATAGGCTGCAGAGGGATAGTGAAGACCAGCAAGAGCTTTCAGGGCTGGCACCTTCCTTGTGGGAGAAGGAGCCGTAAGTTTGTCTTTTCAGAAAAAGTTTCTGCCGAGAACGAGCACCGTGACATGCTGAGTCTCTGGGAAAGCAGAGATCCCCAGTGCTGTTGTGCCTGTGGATAGGCTGCAGGGGGACGGTGAAGACCAGCAAGATCTTTCAGGGCTGGCACCTTCCTTGTGGGAGAAGGAGCCAGACGTTTGCCTTTTCAGAAAAAGTTTCTGCCGAGAACGAGCACCGTGACATGCTGAGTCTCTGGGAAAGCAGAGATCCCCAGAGCTGTTGTGCCTGTGGATAGGCTGCAGAGGGATAGTGAAGACCAGCAAGAGCTTTCAGGGCTGGCAGCTTCCTTGTGGGAGAAGGAGCCAGACGTTTGCCTTTTCAGAAAAAGTTTCTGCCGAGAACGAGCACCGTGACATGCTGAGTATCTGGGAAAGCAGAGATCCCCAGTGCTGTTGTGCCTGTGGATAGGCTGCAGGGGGACGGTGAAGACCAGCAAGATCTTTCAGGGCTGGCACCTTCCTTGTGGGAGAAGGAGCCAGACGTTTGCCTTTTCAGAAAAAGTTTCTGCCGAGAACGAGCACCTTGACATGCTGAGTCTCTGGGAAAGCAGAGATCCCCAGTGCTGTTGCGGCTAAATATAGGCTGCAGAGGGATAGTGAAGACCAGCAAGAGCTTTCAGGGCTGGCACCTTCCTTGTGGGAGAAGGAGCCAGACGTTTGCCTTTTCAGAAAAAGTTTCTGCCGAGAACGAGCACCGTGACATGCTGAGTCTCTGGGAAAGCAGAGATCCCCAGAGCTGTTGTGCCTGTGGATAGGCTGCAGGGGGACGGTGAAGACCAGCAAGATCTTTCAGGGCTGGCACCTTCCTTGTGGGAGAAGGAGCCAGACGTTTGCCTTTTCAGAAAAAGTTTCTGCCGAGAACGAGCACCGTGACATGCTGAGTCTCTGGGAAAGCAGAGATCCCCAGAGCTGTTGCGGCTAAAGATAGGCTGCAGAGGGATAGTGAAGACCTGCAAGAGCTTTCAGGGCTGGCACCTTCCTTGTGGGAGAAGGAGCCAGACGTTTGCCTTTTCAGAAAAAGTTTCTGCCAAGAACGAGCACCGTGACATGCTGAGTCTCTGGGAAAGCAGAGATCCCCAGTGCTGTTGCGGCTAAAGATAGGCTGCAGAGGGATAGTGAAGACCAGCAAGAACTTTCAGGGCTGGCACCTTCCTTGTGGAAGATGGAGCCAGACGTTTGCCTCTTCAGAAAAACGCTCTGCCGTAAGCGAGCACCATAAGATGCTGAATCTCTGGGAAAGCAGAGCTCCCCAGTGCTGTTGCGGCTAAAGATAGGCTGCAGAGGGATAGTGAAGACCAGCAAGAGCTTTCAGAGCTGGCACCTTCCTTGTGGGAGATTGAGCCAGACGTTTGCCTCTTCAGAAAAAGGTTCTGCCGTAAGCGAGCACCATGAGATGCTGAGTCTCTGCGAAAGCAGAGATCCCCAGTGCTGTTGTGCCTGTGGATAGGCTACAGGGGGATGGTGAAGACCAGCAAGATCTTTCAGGGCTGGCACCTTCCTTGTGGGAGAAGGAGCCAGACGTTTGCCTTTTCAGAAGAAGTTTCTGCCGAGAACGAGCCCCGTGACATGCTGAGTCTCTGGGAAAGCAGAGATCCCCAGTGCTGTTGCGGCTAAAGATAGGCTGCAGAGGGATAGTGAAGACCTGCAAGATCTTTCAGGGCTGGCACCTTTCTTGTGGGAGAAGGAGCCAGACGTTTGCCTTTTCAGAAGAAGTTTCTGCCGAGAACGAGCCCCGTGACATGCTGAGTCTCTGGGAAAGCAGACATCCCCAGTGCTGTTGCGGCTATAGATAGGCTGCAGAGGGATAGTGAAGACCAGCAATATCTTTCAGGGCTGGCACCTTCCTTGTGGGAGAAGGAGCCAGACGTTTGCCTTTTCAGAAAAAGTTTCTGCCGAGAACGAGCACCGTGACATGCTGAGTCTCTGGGAAAGCAGAGATCCCCAGTGCTGTTGTGCCTGTGGATAGGCTGCAGGGGGACTGTGAAGACCAGCAAGATCTTTCAGGGCTGGCACCTTCCTTGTGGGAGAAGGAGCCAGACGTTTGCCTTTTCAGAAAAAGTTTCTGCCGAGAACGAGCCCCGTGACATGCTGAGTCTCTGGGAAAGCAGAGATCCCCAGAGCTGTTGTGCCTGTGGATAGGCTGCAGGGGGACGGTGAAGACCAGCAAGATCTTTCAGGGCTGGCAGCTTCCTTGTGGGAGAAGGAGCCAGACGTTTGCCTTTTCAGAAAAAGTTTCTGCCGAGAACGAGCACCGTGACATGCTGAGTCTCTGGGAAAGCAGAGATCCCCAGTGCTGTTGCGGCTAAAGATAGGCTGCAGAGGGATAGTGAAGACCAGCAAGATCTTTCAGGGCTGGCACCTTCCTTGTGGGAGAAGGAGCCAGACATTTGCCTTTTCAGAAAAAGTTTCTGCCGAGAACGAGCACCGTGACATGCTGAGTCTCTGGGAAAGCAGAGATCCCCAGTGCTGTTGCGGCTAAAGATAGGCTGCAGAGGGATAGTGAAGACCTGCAAGAGCTTTCAGGGCTGGCACCTTCCTTGTGGGAGAAGGAGCCAGACATTTGCCTTTTCAGAAAAAGTTTCTGCCGAGAACGAGCACCGTGACATGCTGAGTCTCTGGGAAAGCAGAGATCCCCAGTGCTGTTGTGCCTGTGGATAGGCTGCAGGGGGACGGTGAAGACCAGCAAGATCTTTCAGGGCTGGCACCTTCCTTGTGGGAGAAGGAGCCAGACGTTTGCCTTTTCAGAAAAAGTTTCTGCCGAGAACGAGCACCGTGACATGCTGAGTCTCTGGGAAAGCAGAGATCTCCAGTGCTGTTGCGGCTAAAGATAGGCTGCAGAGGGATAGTGAAGACCAGCAAGATCTTTCAGGGCTGGCACCTTCCTTGTGGGAGAAGGAGCCAGACATTTGCCTTTTCAGAAAAAGTTTCTGCCGAGAACGAGCACCGTGACATGCGGAGTCTCTGGGAAAGCAGAGATCCCCAGTGCTGTTGCGGCTAAAGATAGGCTGCAGAGGGATAGTGAAGACCAGCAAGAACTTTCAGGGCTGGCACCTTCCTTGTGGGAGAAGGAGCCAGACGTTTGCCTTTTCAGAAAAAGTTTCTGCCGAGAACGAGCACCGTGACATGCTGAGTCTCTGGGAAAGCAGAGATCCCCAGTGCTGTTGCGGCTAAAGATAGGCTGCAGAGGGATAGTGAAGACCTGCAAGAGCTTTTAATTTTGTCACCTTCCTTGTGGAAGATGGAGCCAGACGTTTGCCTTTTCAGAAAAAGTTTCTGCCGAGAACGAGCACCGTGACATGCTGAGTCTCTGGGAAAGCAGAGATCCCCAGTGCTGTTGCGGCTAAAGATAGGCTGCAGAGGGATAGTGAAGACCTGCAAGAGCTTTCAGGGCTGGCACCTTCCTTGTGGAAGATGGAGCCAGACATTTGCCTTTTCTGAAAAAGTTTCTGCCGAGAACGAGCACCGTGACATGCTGAGTCTCTGGGAAAGCAGAGATCCCCAGTGCTGTTGTGCCTGTGGATAGGCTGCAGGGGGACGGTGAAGACCAGCAAGATCTTTCAGGGCTGGCACCTTCCTTGTGGGAGAAGGAGCCAGACGTTTGCCTTTTCAGAAAAAGTTTCTGCCGAGAACGAGCACCGTGACATGCTGAGTCTCTGGGAAAGCAGAGATCTCCAGTGCTGTTGCGGCTAAAGATAGGCTGCAGAGGGATAGTGAAGACCAGCAAGATCTTTCAGGGCTGGCACCTTCCTTGTGGGAGAAGGAGCCAGACATTTGCCTTTTCAGAAAAAGTTTCTGCCGAGAACGAGCACCGTGACATGCGGAGTCTCTGGGAAAGCAGAGATCCCCAGTGCTGTTGCGGCTAAAGATAGGCTGCAGAGGGATAGTGAAGACCAGCAAGAACTTTCAGGGCTGGCACCTTCCTTGTGGGAGAAGGAGCCAGACGTTTGCCTTTTCAGAAAAAGTTTCTGCCGAGAACGAGCACCGTGACATGCTGAGTCTCTGGGAAAGCAGAGATCCCCAGTGCTGTTGCGGCTAAAGATAGGCTGCAGAGGGATAGTGAAGACCTGCAAGAGCTTTTAATTTTGTCACCTTCCTTGTGGAAGATGGAGCCAGACGTTTGCCTTTTCAGAAAAAGTTTCTGCCGAGAACGAGCACCGTGACATGCTGAGTGTCTGGGAAAGCAGACATCCCCACTGCTGTTGCGGCTAAAGATAGCCTGCAGAGGGATAGTGAAGACCTGCAAGACCTTTCAGGGCTGGCACCTTCCTTGTGGAAGATGGAGACAGACGTTTGCCTCTTCAGAAAAACGCTCTGCCGTAAGCAAGCACCATAAAATGCTGAATCTCTGGGAAAGCAGAGCTCCCCAGTGCTGTTGCGGCTAAATATAGGCTGCAGAGGGATAGTGAAGACCTGCAAGAGCTTTTAATTTTGTCACCTTCCTTGTTGGAGAAGGAGCCTGAGTTTTACATTTTCAGAAAAAGTTTCTGCCGAGAACGAGCACCGTGACATGCTGAGTCTCTGGGAAAGCAGAGATCCCCAGTGCTGTTGTGCCTGTGGATAGGCTGCAGGGGGACGGTGAAGACCAGCAAGATCTTTCAGGGCTGGCAGCTTCCTTGTGGGAGAAGGAGCCAGACGTTTGCCTTTTCAGAAAAAGTTTCTGCCGAGAACGAGCACCGTGACATGCTGAGTCTCTGGGAAAGCAGAGATCCCCAGTGCTGTTGCGGCTAAAGATAGGCTGCAGAGGGATAGTGAAGACCAGCAAGAGCTTTCAGGGCTGGCACCTTCCTTGTGGGAGAAGGAGCCAGACGTTTGCCTTTTCAGAAAAAGTTTCTGCCGAGAACGAGCACCGTGACATGCTGAGTCTCTGGGAAAGCAGAGATCCCCAGTGCTGTTGCGGCTAAAGATAGGCTGCAGAGGGATAGTGAAGACCAGCAAGAGCTTTCAGGGCTGGCACCTTCCTTGTGGGAGAAGGAGCCAGACATTTGCCTTTTCAGAAAAAGTTTCTGCCGAGAACGAGCACCGTGACATGCTGAGTCTCTGGGAAAGCAGAGATCCCCAGTGCTGTTGTGCCTGTGGATAGGCTGCAGGGGGACGGTGAAGACCAGCAAGATCTTTCAGGGCTGGCACCTTCCTTGTGGGAGAAGGAGCCAGACATTTGCCTTTTCAGAAAAAGTTTCTGCCGAGAACGAGCACCGTGACATGCTGAGTCTCTGGGAAAGCAGAGATCCCCAGTGCTGTTGCGGCTAAAGATAGGCTGCAGAGGGATAGTGAAGACCTGCAAGAGCTTTCAGGGCTGGCACCTTCCTTGTGGGAGAAGGAGCCAGACATTTGCCTTTTCAGAAAAAGTTTCTGCCGAGAACGAGCACCGTGACATGCTGAGTCTCTGGGAAAGCAGAGATCACCAGTGCTGTTGTGCCTGTGGATAGGCTGCAGGGGGACGGTGAAGACCAGCAAGATCTTTCAGGGCTGGCACCTTCCTTGTGGGAGAAGGAGCCAGACGTTTGCCTTTTCAGAAAAAGTTTCTGCCGAGAACGAGCACCGTGACATGCTGAGTCTCTGGGAAAGCAGAGATCTCCAGTGCTGTTGCGGCTAAAGATAGGCTGCAGAGGGATAGTGAAGACCAGCAAGATCTTTCAGGGCTGGCACCTTCCTTGTGGGAGAAGGAGCCAGACATTTGCCTTTTCAGAAAAAGTTTCTGCCGAGAACGAGCACCGTGACATGCGGAGTCTCTGGGAAAGCAGAGATCCCCAGTGCTGTTGCGGCTAAAGATAGGCTGCAGAGGGATAGTGAAGACTAGCAAGAACTTTCAGGGCTGGCACCTTCCTTGTGGGAGAAGGAGCCAGACGTTTGCCTTTTCAGAAAAAGTTTCTGCCGAGAACGAGCACCGTGACATGCTGAGTCTCTGGGAAAGCAGAGATCCCCAGTGCTGTTGCGGCTAAAGATAGGCTGCAGAGGGATAGTGAAGACCTGCAAGAGCTTTTAATTTTGTCACCTTCCTTGTGGAAGATGGAGCCAGACGTTTGCCTTTTCAGAAAAAGTTTCTGCCGAGAACGAGCACCGTGACATGCTGAGTCTCTGGGAAAGCAGAGATCCCCAGTGCTGTTGCGGCTAAAGATAGGCTGCAGAGGGATAGTGAAGACCTGCAAGAGCTTTCAGGGCTGGCACCTTCCTTGTGGAAGATGGAGCCAGACATTTGCCTTTTCAGAAAAAGTTTCTGCCGAGAACGAGCACCGTGACATGCTGAGTCTCTGGGAAAGCAGAGATCCCCAGTGCTGTTGTGCCTGTGGATAGGCTGCAGGGGGACGGTGAAGACCAGCAAGATCTTTCAGGGCTGGCACCTTCCTTGTGGGAGAAGGAGCCAGACGTTTGCCTTTTCAGAAAAAGTTTCTGCCGAGAACGAGCACCGTGACATGCTGAGTCTCTGGGAAAGCAGAGATCTCCAGTGCTGTTGCGGCTAAAGATAGGCTGCAGAGGGATAGTGAAGACCAGCAAGATCTTTCAGGGCTGGCACCTTCCTTGTGGGAGAAGGAGCCAGACATTTGCCTTTTCAGAAAAAGTTTCTGCCGAGAACGAGCACCGTGACATGCGGAGTCTCTGGGAAAGCAGAGATCCCCAGTGCTGTTGCGGCTAAAGATAGGCTGCAGAGGGATAGTGAAGACCAGCAAGAACTTTCAGGGCTGGCACCTTCCTTGTGGGAGAAGGAGCCAGACGTTTGCCTTTTCAGAAAAAGTTTCTGCCGAGAACGAGCACCGTGACATGCTGAGTCTCTGGGAAAGCAGAGATCCCCAGTGCTGTTGCGGCTAAAGATAGGCTGCAGAGGGATAGTGAAGACCTGCAAGAGCTTTTAATTTTGTCACCTTCCTTGTGGAAGATGGAGCCAGACGTTTGCCTTTTCAGAAAAAGTTTCTGCCGAGAACGAGCACCGTGACATGCTGAGTGTCTGGGAAAGCAGACATCCCCACTGCTGTTGCGGCTAAAGATAGCCTGCAGAGGGATAGTGAAGACCTGCAAGACCTTTCAGGGCTGGCACCTTCCTTGTGGAAGATGGAGACAGACGTTTGCCTCTTCAGAAAAACGCTCTGCCGTAAGCAAGCACCATAAAATGCTGAATCTCTGGGAAAGCAGAGCTCCCCAGTGCTGTTGCGGCTAAATATAGGCTGCAGAGGGATAGTGAAGACCTGCAAGAGCTTTTAATTTTGTCACCTTCCTTGTTGGAGAAGGAGCCTGAGTTTTACATTTTCAGAAAAAGTTTCTGCCGAGAACGAGCACCGTGACATGCTGAGTCTCTGGGAAAGCAGAGATCCCCAGTGCTGTTGTGCCTGTGGATAGGCTGCAGGGGGACGGTGAAGACCAGCAAGATCTTTCAGGGCTGGCAGCTTCCTTGTGGGAGAAGGAGCCAGACGTTTGCCTTTTCAGAAAAAGTTTCTGCCGAGAACGAGCACCGTGACATGCTGAGTCTCTGGGAAAGCAGAGATCCCCAGTGCTGTTGCGGCTAAAGATAGGCTGCAGAGGGATAGTGAAGACCAGCAAGAGCTTTCAGGGCTGGCACCTTCCTTGTGGGAGAAGGAGCCAGACGTTTGCCTTTTCAGAAAAAGTTTCTGCCGAGAACGAGCACCGTGACATGCTGAGTCTCTGGGAAAGCAGAGATCCCCAGTGCTGTTGCGGCTAAAGATAGGCTGCAGAGGGATAGTGAAGACCAGCAAGATCTTTCAGGGCTGGCACCTTCCTTGTGGGAGAAGGAGCCAGACATTTGCCTTTTCAGAAAAAGTTTCTGCCGAGAACGAGCACCGTGACATGCTGAGTCTCTGGGAAAGCAGAGATCCCCAGTGCTGTTGCGGCTAAAGATAGGCTGCAGAGGGATAGTGAAGACCTGCAAGAGCTTTCAGGGCTGGCACCTTCCTTGTGGGAGAAGGAGCCAGACATTTGCCTTTTCAGAAAAAGTTTCTGCCGAGAACGAGCACCGTGACATGCTGAGTCTCTGGGAAAGCAGAGATCCCCAGTGCTGTTGTGCCTGTGGATAGGCTGCAGGGGGACGGTGAAGACCAGCAAGATCTTTCAGGGCTGGCACCTTCCTTGTGGGAGAAGGAGCCAGACATTTGCCTTTTCAGAAAAAGTTTCTGCCGAGAACGAGCACCGTGACATGCTGAGTCTCTGGGAAAGCAGAGATCCCCAGTGCTGTTGCGGCTAAAGATAGGCTGCAGAGGGATAGTGAAGACCTGCAAGAGCTTTCAGGGCTGGCACCTTCCTTGTGGGAGAAGGAGCCAGACATTTGCCTTTTCAGAAAAAGTTTCTGCCGAGAACGAGCACCGTGACATGCTGAGTCTCTGGGAAAGCAGAGATCACCAGTGCTGTTGTGCCTGTGGATAGGCTGCAGGGGGACGGTGAAGACCAGCAAGATCTTTCAGGGCTGGCACCTTCCTTGTGGGAGAAGGAGCCAGACGTTTGCCTTGTCAGAAAAAGTTTCTGCCGAGAACGAGCACCGTGACATGCTGAGTCTCTGGGAAAGCAGAGATCTCCAGTGCTGTTGCGGCTAAAGATAGGCTGCAGAGGGATAGTGAAGACCAGCAAGATCTTTCAGGGCTGGCACCTTCCTTGTGGGAGAAGGAGCCAGACATTTGCCTTTTCAGAAAAAGTTTCTGCCGAGAACGAGCACCGTGACATGCGGAGTCTCTGGGAAAGCAGAGATCCCCAGTGCTGTTGCGGCTAAAGATAGGCTGCAGAGGGATAGTGAAGACCAGCAAGAACTTTCAGGGCTGGCACCTTCCTTGTGGGAGAAGGAGCCAGACGTTTGCCTTTTCAGAAAAAGTTTCTGCCGAGAACGAGCACCGTGACATGCTGAGTCTCTGGGAAAGCAGAGATCCCCAGTGCTGTTGCGGCTAAAGATAGGCTGCAGAGGGATAGTGAAGACCTGCAAGAGCTTTTAATTTTGTCACCTTCCTTGTGGAAGATGGAGCCAGACGTTTGCCTTTTCAGAAAAAGTTTCTGCCGAGAACGAGCACCGTGACATGCTGAGTGTCTGGGAAAGCAGACATCCCCACTGCTGTTGCGGCTAAAGATAGCCTGCAGAGGGATAGTGAAGACCTGCAAGACCTTTCAGGGCTGGCACCTTCCTTGTGGAAGATGGAGACAGACGTTTGCCTCTTCAGAAAAACGCTCTGCCGTAAGCAAGCACCATAAAATGCTGAATCTCTGGGAAAGCAGAGCTCCCCAGTGCTGTTGCGGCTAAATATAGGCTGCAGAGGGATAGTGAAGACCTGCAAGAGCTTTTAATTTTGTCACCTTCCTTGTTGGAGAAGGAGCCTGAGTTTTACATTTTCAGAAAAAGTTTCTGCCGAGAACGAGCACCGTGACATGCTGAGTCTCTGGGAAAGCAGAGATCCCCAGTGCTGTTGTGCCTGTGGATAGGCTGCAGGGGGACGGTGAAGACCAGCAAGATCTTTCAGGGCTGGCAGCTTCCTTGTGGGAGAAGGAGCCAGACGTTTGCCTTTTCAGAAAAAGTTTCTGCCGAGAACGAGCACCGTGACATGCTGAGTCTCTGGGAAAGCAGAGATCCCCAGTGCTGTTGCGGCTAAAGATAGGCTGCAGAGGGATAGTGAAGACCAGCAAGAGCTTTCAGGGCTGGCACCTTCCTTGTGGGAGAAGGAGCCAGACGTTTGCCTTTTCAGAAAAAGTTTCTGCCGAGAACGAGCACCGTGACATGCTGAGTCTCTGGGAAAGCAGAGATCCCCAGTGCTGTTGCGGCTAAAGATAGGCTGCAGAGGGATAGTGAAGACCTGCAAGAGCTTTCAGGGCTGGCACCTTCCTTGTGGGAGAAGGAGCCAGACATTTGCCTTTTCAGAAAAAGTTTCTGCCGAGAACGAGCACCGTGACATGCTGAGTCTCTGGGAAAGCAGAGATCCCCAGTGCTGTTGTGCCTGTGGATAGGCTGCAGGGGGACGGTGAAGACCAGCAAGATCTTTCAGGGCTGGCACCTTCCTTGTGGGAGAAGGAGCCAGACGTTTGCCTTTTCAGAAAAAGTTTCTGCCGAGAACGAGCACCGTGACATGCTGAGTCTCTGGGAAAGCAGAGATCTCCAGTGCTGTTGCGGCTAAAGATAGGCTGCAGAGGGATAGTGAAGACCAGCAAGATCTTTCAGGGCTGGCACCTTCCTTGTGGGAGAAGGAGCCAGACATTTGCCTTTTCAGAAAAAGTTTCTGCCGAGAACGAGCACCGTGACATGCGGAGTCTCTGGGAAAGCAGAGATCCCCAGTGCTGTTGCGGCTAAAGATAGGCTGCAGAGGGATAGTGAAGACCAGCAAGAACTTTCAGGGCTGGCACCTTCCTTGTGGGAGAAGGAGCCAGACGTTTGCCTTTTCAGAAAAAGTTTCTGCCAAGAACGAGCACCGTGACATGCTGAGTCTCTGGGAAAGCAGAGATCCCCAGTGCTGTTGCGGCTAAAGATAGGCTGCAGAGGGATAGTGAAGACCTGCAACACCTTTCAGGGCTGGCACCTTCCTTGTGGAAGATGGAGCCAGACGTTTGCCTCTTCAGAAAAACGCTCTGCCGTAAGCGAGCACCATAAGATGCTGAATCTCTGGGAAAGCAGAGCTCCCCAGTGCTGTTGCGTCTAAAGATAGGCTGCAGAGGGATAGTGAAGACCAGCAAGAGCTTTCAGGGCTGGCACCTTCCTTGTGGGAGAAGGAGCCAGACGTTTGCCTTTTCAGAAAAAGTTTCTGCCGAGAACGAGCACCGTGACATGCGGAGTCTCTGGGAAAGCAGAGATCCCCAGTGCTGTTGTGGCTAAAGATAGGCTGCAGAGGGATAGTGAAGACCAGCAAGATCTTTCAGGGCTGGCACCTTCCTTGTGGGAGAAGGAGCCAGACATTTGCCTTTTCAGAAAAAGTTTCTGCCGAGAACGAGCACCGTGACATGCTGAGTCTCTGGGAAAGCAGAGATCCCCAGAGCTGTTGCGGCTAAAGATAGGCTGCAGAGGGATAGTGAAGACCTGCAAGAGCTTTCAGGGCTGGCACCTTCCTTGTGGGAGAAGGAGCCAGACGTTTGCCTTTTCAGAAAAAGTTTCTGCCAAGAACGAGCACCGTGACATGCTGAGTCTCTGGGAAAGCAGAGATCCCCAGTGCTGTTGCGGCTAAAGATAGGCTGCAGAGGGATAGTGAAGACCAGCAAGATCTTTCAGGGCTGGCACCTTCCTTGTGGAAGATGGAGCCAGACGTTTGCCTCTTCAGAAAAACGCTCTGCCGTAAGCGAGCACCATAAGATGCTGAATCTCTGAGAAAGCAGAGCTCCCCAGTGCTGTTGCGGCTAAAGATAGGCTGCAGAGGGATAGTGAAGACCAGCAAGAGCTTTCAGGGCTGGCACCTTCCTTGTGGGAGAAGGAGCCAGACGTTTGCCTCTTCAGAAAAAGGTTCTGCCGTAAGCGAGCACCATGAGATGCTGAGTCTCTGCGAAAGCAGAGATCCCCAGTGCTGTTGTGCCTGTGGATAGGCTGCAGGGGGATGGTGAAGACCAGCAAGATCTTTCAGGGCTGGCACCTTCCTTGTGGGAGAAGGAGCCAGACGTTTGCCTTTTCAGAAAAAGTTTCTGCCGAGAACGAGCACCGTGACATGCTGAGTCTCTGGGAAAGCAGAGATCCCCAGTGCTGTTGTGCCTGTGGATAGGCTGCAGGGGGACGGTGAAGACCAGCAAGATCTTTCAGGGCTGGCACCTTCCTTGTGGGAGAAGGAGCCAGACGTTTGCCTTTTCAGAAAAAGTTTCTGCCGAGAACGAGCACCGTAACATGCTGAGTCTCTGGGAAAGCACAGATCCCCAGTGCTGTTGCGGCTAAAGATAGGCTGCAGAGGGATAGTGAAGACCTGCAAGATCTTTCAGGGCTGGCACCTTCCTTGTGGGAGAAGGAGCCAGACGTTTGCCTTTTCAGAAAAAGTTTCTGCCGAGAACGAGCCCCGTGACATGCTGAGTCTCTGGGAAAGCAGACATCCCCACTGCTGTTGCGGCTATAGATAGGCTGCAGAGGGATAGTGAAGACCAGCACGAGCTTTCAGGGCTGGCACCTTCCTTGTGGGAGAAGGAGCCAGACGTTTGCCTTTTCAGAAAACGTTTCTGCCGAGAACGAGCACCGTGACATGCTGAGTCTCTGGGAAAGCAGAGATCCCCAGTGCTGTTGTGCCTGTGGATAGGCTGCAGGGGGACTGTGAAGACCAGCAAGATCTTTCAGGGCTGGCACCTTCCTTGTGGGAGAAGGAGCCAGACGTTTGCCTTTTCAGAAAAAGTTTCTGCCGAGAACGAGCCCCGTGACATGCTGAGTCTCTGGGAAAGCAGAGATCCCCAGAGCTGTTGTGCCTGTGGATAGGCTGCAGGGGGACGGTGAAGACCAGCAAGATCTTTCAGGGCTGGCACCTTCCTTGTGGGAGAAGGAGCCAGACGTTTGCCTTTTCAGAAAAAGTTTCTGCCGAGAACGAGCACCGTGACATGCTGAGTCTCTGGGAAAGCAGAGATCCCCAGTGCTGTTGCGGCTAAAGATAGGCTGCAGAGGGATAGTGAAGACCAGCAAGATCTTTCAGGGCTGGCACCTTCCTTGTGGGAGAAGGAGCCAGACATTTGCCTTTTCAGAAAAAGTTTCTGCCGAGAACGAGCACCGTGACATGCTGAGTCTCTGGGAAAGCAGAGATCCCCAGTGCTGTTGCGGCTAAAGATAGGCTGCAGAGGGATAGTGAAGACCAGCAAGAGCTTTCAGGGCTGGCACCTTCCTTGTGGGAGAAGGAGCCAGACATTTGCCTTTTCAGAAAAAGTTTCTGCCGAGAACGAGCACCGTGACATGCTGAGTCTCTGGGAAAGCAGAGATCCCCAGTGCTGTTGTGCCTGTGGATAGGCTGCAGGGGGACGGTGAAGACCAGCAAGATCTTTAAGGGCTGGCACCTTCCTTGTGGGAGAAGGAGCCAGACGTTTGCCTTTTCAGAAAAAGTTTCTGCCGAGAACGAGCACCGTGACATGCTGAGTCTCTGGGAAAGCAGAGATCTCCAGTGCTGTTGCGGCTAAATATAGGCTGCAGAGGGATAGTGAAGACCAGCAAGATCTTTCAGGGCTGGCACCTTCCTTGTGGGAGAAGGAGCCAGACATTTGCCTTTTCAGAAAAAGTTTCTGCCGAGAACGAGCACCGTGACATGCTGAGTCTCTGGGAAAGCAGAGATCCCCAGTGCTGTTGCGGCTAAAGATAGGCTGCAGAGGGATAGTGAAGACCAGCAAGAACTTTCAGGGCTGGCACCTTCCTTGTGGGAGAAGGAGCCAGACGTTTGCCTTTTCAGAAAAAGTTTCTGCCAAGAACGAGCACCGTGACATGCTGAGTCTCTGGGAAAGCAGAGATCCCCAGTGCTGTTGCGGCTAAAGATAGGCTGCAGAGGGATAGTGAAGACCTGCAAGACCTTTCAGGGCTGGCACCTTCCTTGTGGAAGATGGAGCCAGACGTTTGCCTCTTCAGAAAAACGCTCTGCCGTAAGCGAGCACCATAAGATGCTGAATCTCTGGGAAAGCAGAGCTCCCCAGTGCTGTTGCGGCTAAAGATAGGCTGCAGAGGGATAGTGAAGACCTGCAAGAGCTTTCAGGGCTGGCACCTCCCTTGTGGGAGAAGGAGCCAGACGTTTGCCTTTTCAGAAAAAGTTTCTGCCGAGAACGAGCACCGTGACATGCTGAGTCTCTGGGAAAGCAGAGATCCCCAGAGCTGTTGTGCCTGTGGATAGGCTTCAGGGGGACGGTGAAGACCAGCAAGATCTTTCAGGGCTGGCACCTTCCTTGTGGGAGAAAGAGCCAGACGTTTGCCTTTTCAGAAAAAGTTTCTGCCGAGAACGAGCACCGTGACATGCGGAGTCTCTGGGAAAGCACAGATCCCCAGTGCTGTTGTGCCTGTGGATAGGCTGCAGGGGGACGGTGAAGACCAGCAAGATCTTTCAGGGCTGGCACCTTCCTTGTGGGAGAAGGAGCCAGACGTTTGCCTTTTCAGAAAAAGTTTCTGCCGAGAACGAGCACCGTAACATGCTGAGTCTCTGGGAAAGCACAGATCCCCAGTGCTGTTGCGGCTAAAGATAGGCTGCAGAGGGATAGTGAAGACCTGCAAGATCTTTCAGGGCTGGCACCTTCCTTGTGGGAGAAGGAGCCAGACGTTTGCCTTTTCAGAAAAAGTTTCTGCCGAGAACGAGCACCGTGACATGCTGAGTCTCTGGGAAAGCAGAGATCTCCAGTGCTGTTGCGGCTAAATATAGGCTGCAGAGGGATAGTGAAGACCAGCAAGATCTTTCAGGGCTGGCACCTTCCTTGTAGGAGAAGGAGCCAGACATTTGCCTTTTCAGAAAAAGTTTCTGCCGAGAACGAGCACCGTGACATGCTGAGTCTCTGGGAAAGCAGAGATCCCCAGTGCTGTTGCGGCTAAAGATAGGCTGCAGAGGGATAGTGAAGACCAGCAAGAACTTTCAGGGCTGGCACCTTCCTTGTGGGAGAAGGAGCCAGACGTTTGCCTTTTCAGAAAAAGTTTCTGCCAAGAACGAGCACCGTGACATGCTGAGTCTCTGGGAAAGCAGAGATCCCCAGTGCTGTTGCGGCTAAAGATAGGCTGCAGAGGGATAGTGAAGACCTGCAACACCTTTCAGGGCTGGCACCTTCCTTGTGGAAGATGGAGCCAGACGTTTGCCTCTTCAGAAAAACGCTCTGCCGTAAGCGAGCACCATAAGATGCTGAATCTCTGGGAAAGCAGAGATCCCCAGTGCTGTTGCGGCTAAAGATAGGCTGCAGAGGGATAGTGAAGACCAGCAAGAGCTTTCAGGGCTGGCACCTTCCTTGTGGGAGAAGGAGCCAGACGTTTGCCTTTTCAGAAAAAGTTTCTGCCGAGAACGAGCACCGTAACATGCTGAGTCTCTGGGAAAGCACAGATCCCCAGTGCTGTTGCGGCTAAAGATAGGCTGCAGAGGGATAGTGAAGACCTGCAAGAGCTTTCAGGGCTGGCACCTTCCTTGTGGGAGAAGGAGCCAGACGTTTGCCTTTTCAGAAAAAGTTTCTGCCGAGAACGAGCACCGTGACATGCTGAGTCTCTGGGAAAGCAGAGATCCCCAGAGCTGTTGTGCCTGTGGATAGGCTTCAGGGGGACGGTGAAGACCAGCAAGATCTTTCAGGGCTGACACCTTCCTTGTGGGAGAAAGAGCCAGACGTTTGCCTTTTCAGAAAAAGTTTCTGCCGAGAACGAGCACCGTGACATGCGGACTCTCTGGGAAAGCACAGATCCCCAGTGCTGTTGTGCCTGTGGATAGGCTGCAGGGGGACGGTGAAGACCAGCAAGATCTTTCAGGGCTGGCACCTTCCTTGTGGGAGAAGGAGCCAGACGTTTGCCTTTTCAGAAAAAGTTTCTGCCGAGAACGAGCACCGTAACATGCTGAGTCTCTGGGAAAGCACAGATCCCCAGTGCTGTTGCGGCTAAAGATAGGCTGCAGAGGGATAGTGAAGACCTGCAAGATCTTTCAGGGCTGGCACCTTCCTTGTGGGAGAAGGAGCCAGACGTTTGCCTTTTCAGAAAAAGTTTCTGCCGAGAACGAGCACCGTGACATGCTGAGTCTCTGGGAAAGCAGAGATCCCCAGTGCTGTTGCGGCTAAAGATAGGCTGCAGAGGGATAGTGAAGACCTGCAAGACCTTTCAGGGCTGGCACCTTCCTTGTGGAAGATGGAGCCAGACGTTTGCCTTTTCAGAAAAAGTTTCTGCCGAGAACGAGCACCGTGACGTGCTGAGTCTCTGGGAAAGCAGAGATCCCCAGTGCTGTTGTGGCTAAAGATAGGCTGCAGAGGGATAGTGAAGACCTGCAAGAGCTTTCAGGGCTGGCACCTTTCTTGTGGAAGATTGAGCCAGACGTTTGCCTCTTTAGAAAAAGTTTCTGCCGTAAGCGAGCACCATGAGATGCTGAGTCTCTGGGAAAGCAGAGATCCCCAGTGCTGTTGTGCCTGTGGATAGGCTGCAGGGGGATGGTGAAGACCAGCAATATCTTTCAGGGCTGGCACCTTTCTTGTGGAAGATTGAGCCAGACGTTTGCCTCTTCAGAAAAAGGTTCTGCCGTAAGCGAGCACCATGAGATGCTGAGTCTCTGGGAAAGCAGAGATCCCCAGCGCTGTTGTGCCTGTGGATAGGCTGCAGGGGGACGGTGAAGACCAGCAAGATCTTTCAGGGCTGGCACCTTCCTTGTGGGAGAAGGAGCCAGACGTTTGCCTTTTCAGAAAAAGTTTCTGCCGAGAACGAGCACCGTAACATGCTGAGTCTCTGGGAAAGCACAGATCCCCAGTGCTGTTGCGGCTAAAGATAGGCTGCAGAGGGATAGTGAAGACCAGCAAGAACTTTCAGGGCTGGCACCTTCCTTGTGGAAGATGGAGCCAGACGTTTGCCTCTTCAGAAAAACGCTCTGCCGTAAGCGAGCACCAAAAGATGCTGAATCTCTGGGAAAGCAGAGCTCCCCAGTGCTGTTGCGGCTATAGATAGGCTGCAGAGGGATAGTGAAGACCAGCACGAGCTTTCAGGGCTGGCAGCTTCCTTGTGGGAGAAGGAGCCAGACGTTTGCCTTTTCAGAAAAAGTTTCTGCCGAGAACGAGCACCGTGACATGCTGAGTCTCTGGGAAAGCACAGATCCCCAGTTCTGTTGCGGCTAAAGATAGGCTGCAGAGGGATAGTGAAGACCAGCAAGAGCTTTCAGGGCTGGCACCTTCCTTGTGGGAGAAGGAGCCAGACATTTGCCTTTTCAGAAAAAGTTTCTGCCGAGAACGAGCACCGTGACATGCTGAGTCTCTGGGAAAGCAGAGATCCCCAGAGCTGTTGCGGCTAAAGATAGGCTGCAGAGGGATAGTGAAGACCTGCAAGAGCTTTCAGGGCTGGCACCTTTCTTGTGGGAGATTGAGCCAGACGTTTGCCTCTTCAGAAAAAGTTTCTGCCGTAAGCGAGCACCATGAGATGCTGAGTCTCTGGGAAAGCAGAGATCCCCAGTGCTGTTGTGCCTGTGGATAGGCTGCAGGGGGATGGTGAAGACCAGCAAGATCTTTCAGGGCTGGCACCTTCCTTGTGGGAGAAGGAGCCAGACGTTTGCCTTTTCAGAAAAAGTTTCTGCCGAGAACGAGCACCGTGACATGCTGAGTCTCTGGGAAAGCAGAGATCCCCAGTGCTGTTGTGCCTGTGGATAGGCTGCAGGGGGACGGTGAAGACCAGCAAGATCTTTCAGGGCTGGCACCTTCCTTGTGGGAGAAGGAGCCAGACGTTTGCCTTTTCAGAAAAAGTTTCTGCCGAGAACGAGCACCGTAACATGCTGAGTCTCTGGGAAAGCAGAGATCCCCAGTGCTGTTGCGGCTAAAGATAGGCTGCAGAGGGATAGTGAAGACCTGCAAGATCTTTCAGGGCTGGCACCTTCCTTGTGGGAGAAGGAGCCAGACGTTTGCCTTTTCAGAAAAAGTTTCTGCCGAGAACGAGCACCGTGACATGCTGAGTCTCTGGGAAAGCAGAGATCCCCAGAGCTGTTGCGGCTAAAGATAGGCTGCAGAGGGATAGTGAAGACCTGCAAGAGCTTTCAGGGCTGGCACCTTTCTTGTGGAAGATTGAGCCAGACGTTTGCCTCTTCAGAAAAAGGTTCTGCCGTAAGCGAGCACCATGAGATGCTGAGTCTCTGGGAAAGCAGAGATCCCCAGTGCTGTTGGGCCTGTGGATAGGCTGCAGGGGGATGGTGAAGACCAGCAAGATCTTTCAGGGCTGGCACCTTCCTTGTGGGAGAATGAGCCGTAAGTTTGTCTTTTCAGAAAAAGTTTCTGCCGAGAACGAGCACCGTGACATGCTGAGTCTCTGGGAAAGCAGAGATCCCCAGTGCTGTTGTGCCTGTGGATAGGCTGCAGGGGGACGGTGAAGACCAGCAAGATCTTTCAGGGCTGGCACCTTCCTTGTGGGAGAAGGAGCCAGACGTTTGCCTTTTCAGAAAAAGTTTCTGCCGAGAACGAGCACCGTGACATGCTGAGTCTCTGGGAAAGCAGAGATCCCCAGTGCTGTTGCGGCTAAAGATAGGCTGCAGAGGGATAGTGAAGACCAGCAAGATCTTTCAGGGCTGGCACCTTCCTTGTGGGAGAAGGAGCCAGACCTTTGCCTTTTCAGAAAAAGTTCTGCCAAGAACGAGCACCGTGACATGCTGAGTCACTGGGAAAGCAGAGATCCCCAGAGCTGTTGTGCCTGTGGATAGGCTGCAGGGGGACGTTGAAGACCAGCAAGATCTTTCAGGGCTGGCACCTTCCTTGTGGGAGAAAGAACCAGACGTTTGCCTTTTCAGAAAAAGTTTCTGCCGAGAACGAGCACCATGACATGCGGAGTCTCTGGGAAAGCACAGATCCCCAGTTCTGTTGCGGCTAAAGATAGGCTGCAGAGGGATAGTGAAGACCTGCAAGAGCTTTCAGGGCTGGCACCTTTCTTGTGGAAGATTGAGCCAGACGTTTGCCTCTTCAGAAAAAGGTTCTGCCGTAAGCGAGCACCATGAGGTGCTGAGTCTCTGGGAAAGCAGAGATCCCCAGTGCTGTTGTGCCTGTGGATAGGCTGCAGGGGGATGGTGAAGACCAGCAAGATCTTTCAGGGCTGGCACCTTCCTTGTGGGAGAAAGAGCCAGACGTTTGCCTTTTCAGAAAAAGTTTCTGCAGAGAACGAGCACCGTGACATGCTGAGTCTCTGGGAAAGCACAGATCCCCAGTTCTGTTGCGGCTAAAGATAGGCTGCAGAGGGATAGTGAAGACCAGCAAGAGCTTTCAGGGCTGGCACCTTCCTTGGAGAAGGAGCCGTAAGTTTGTCTTTTCAGAAAAAGTTTCTGCCGAGAACGAGCACCGTGACATGCTGAGTCTCTGGGAAAGCAGAGATCCCCAGTGCTGTTGCGGCTAAAGATAGGCTGCAGAGGGATAGTGAAGACCAGCAAGAACTTTCAGGGCTGGCACCTTCCTTGTGGAAGATGGAGCCAGACGTTTGCCTCTTCAGAAAAACGCTCTGCCGTAAGCGAGCACCATAAGATGGTGAATCTCTGGGAAAGCAGAGCTCCCCAGTGCTGTTGTGGCTAAAGATAGGCTGCAGAGGGATAGTGAAGACCTGCAAGAGCTTTCAGGGCTGGCACCTTTCTTGTGGAAGATTGAGCCAGACGTTTGCCTCTTCAGAAAAAGGTTCTGCCGTAAGCGAGCACCATGAGATGCTGAGTCTCTGGGAAAGCAGAGATCCCCAGTGCTGTTGTGCCTGTGGATAGGCTGCAGGGGGACGGTGAAGACCAGCAAGATCTTTCAGGGCTGGCACCTTCCTTGTGGGAGAAGGAGCCAGACGTTTGCCTTTTCAGAAAAAGTTTCTGCCGAGAACGAGCACCGTGACATGCTGAGTCTCTGGGAAAGCAGAGATCCCCAGTGCTGTTGCGGCTAAAGATAGGCTGCAGAGGGATAGTGAAGACCTGCAAGACCTTTCAGGGCTGGCACCTTCCTTGTGGAAGATGGAGCCAGACGTTTGTCTTTTCAGAAAAAGTTTCTGCCGAGAACGAGCACCGTGACATGCTGAGTCTCTGGGAAAGCAGAGATCCCCAGAGCTGTTGTGCCTGTGGATAGGCTGCAGAGGGATAGTGAAGACCTGCAAGACCTTTCAGGGCTGGCACCTTCCTTGTGGGAGAAGGAGCCAGACGTTTGCCTTTTCAGAAAAAGTTTCTGCCGAGAACGAGCACCGTGACATGCTGAGTCTCTGGGAAAGCAGAGATCCCCAGTGCTGTTGTGCCTAAAGATAGGCTGCAGAGGGATAGTGAAGACCTGCAAGAGCTTTCAGGGCTGGCACCTTTCTTGTGGAAGATTGAGCCAGACGTTTGCCTCTTCAGAAAAAGGTTCTGCCGTAAGCGAGCACCATGAGATGCTGAGTCTCTGGGAAAGCAGAGATCCCCAGTGCTGTTGTGCCTGTGGATAGGCTGCAGGGGGATGGTGAAGACCAGCAAGATCTTTCAGAGCTGGCACCTTTCTTGTGGAAGATTGAGCCAGACGTTTGCCTCTTCAGAAAAAGATTCTGCCGTAAGCGAGCACCATGAGATGCTGAGTCTCTGGGAAAGCAGAGATCCCCAGTGCTGTTGTGGCTAAAGATAGGCTGCAGGGGGATGGTGAAGACCAGCAAGATCTTTCAGGGCTGGCACCTTTCTTGTGGAAGATTGAGCCAGACGTTTGCCTCTTCAGAAAAAGATTCTGCCGTAAGCGAGCACCATGAGATGCTGAGTCTCTGGGAAAGCAGAGATCCCCAGTGCTGTTGTGCCTCTGGATAGGCTGCAGAGGGACGGTGAAGACCAGCAAGATCTTTCAGGGCTGGCACCTTCCTTGTGGGAGAAGGAGCCAGACGTTTGCCTTTTCAGAAAAAGTTTCTGCCGAGAACGAGCACCGTGACATGCTGAGTCTCTGGGAAAGCAGAGATCCCCAGAGATGTTGTGCCTGTGGATAGGCTGCAGCGCGACGGTGAAGACCAGCAAGATCTTTCAGGGCTGGCACCTTCCTTGTGGGAGAAGGAGCCAGACGTTTGCCTTTTCAGAAAAAGTTTCTGCCGAGAACGAGCACCGTGACATGCGGAGTCTCTGGGAAAGCACAGATCCCCAGTTCTGTTGCGGCTAAAGATAGGCTGCAGAGGGATAGTGAAGACCAGCAAGAGCTTTCAGGGCTGGCACCTTCCTTGTGGGAGAAGGAGCCAGACGTTTGTCTTTTCAGAAAAAGTTTCTGCCGAGAACGAGCACCGTGACATGCTGAGTCTCTGGGAAAGCAGAGATCCCCAGTGCTGTTGTGCCTGTGGATAGGCTGCAGGGGGACGGTGAAGACCAGCAAGATCTTTCAGGGCTGGCACCTTCCTTGTGGGAGAAGGAGCCAGACGTTTGCCTTTTCAGAAAAAGTTTCTGCCGAGAACGAGCACCGTGACATGCTGAGTCTCTGGGAAAGCAGAGATCCCCAGTGCTGTTGCGGCTAAAGATAGGCTGCAGAGGGATAGTGAAGACCAGCAAGAGCTTTCAGGGCTGGCACCTTCCTTGTGGGAGAAGGAGCCAGACGTTTGCCTTTTCAGAAAAAGTTTCTGCCGAGAACGAGCACCGTGACATGCTGAGTCTCTGGGAAAGCAGAGATCCCCAGAGCTGTTGTGCCTGTGCATAGGCTGCAGGGGGACGGTGAAGACCAGCAAGATCTTTCAGGGCTGGCACCTTCCTTGTGGGAGAAATAGCCAGACGTTTGCCTTTTCAGAAAAAGTTTCTGCCGAGAACGAGCACCGTGACATGCTGAGTCTCTGGGAAAGCAGAGATCCCCAGTGCTGTTGCGGCTAAAGATAGGCTGCAGAGGGATAGTGAAGACCTGCAAGAGCTTTGAGGGCTGGCACCTTCCTTGTGGAAGATGGAGCCAGACGTTTGCCTCTTCAGAAAAACGCTCTGCCGTAAGCGAGCACCATAAGATGCTGAATCTCTGGGAAAGCAGAGCTCCCCAGTGCTGTTGCGGCTAAAGATAGGCTGCAGAGGGATAGTGAAGACCAGCAAGAGCTTTCAGGGCTGGCAGCTTCCTTGTGGGAGAAGGAGCCAGACGTTTGCCTTTTCAGAAAAAGTTTCTGCCGAGAACGAGCACCGTGACATGCTGAGTCTCTGGGAAAGCAGAGATCCCCAGTGCTGTTGTGCCTGTGGATAGGCTGCAGGGGGACGGTGAAGACCAGCAAGATCTTTCAGGGCTGGCACCTTCCTTGTGGGAAAAGGAGCCAGACGTTTGCCTTTTCAGAAAAAGTTTCTGCCGAGAACGAGCACCGTGACATGCTGAGTCTCTGGGAAAGCACAGATCCCCAGTGCTGTTGCGGCTAAAGATAGGCTGCAGAGGGATAGTGAAGACCTGCAAGATCTTTCAGGGCTGGCACCTTCCTTGTGGGAGAAGGAGCCAGACGTTTGCCTTTTCAGAAAAAGTTTCTGCCGAGAACGAGCCCCGTGACATGCTGAGTCTCTGGGAAAGCAGAGATCCCCAGTGCTTTTGTGCCTGTGGATAGGCTGCAGGGGGACTGTGAAGACCAGCAAGATCTTTCAGGGCTGGCACCTTCCTTGTGGGAGAAGGAGCCAGACGTTTGCCTTTTCAGAAAAAGTTTCTGCCGAGAACGAGCACCGTGACATGCTGAGTCTCTGGGAAAGCAGAGATCCCCAGTGCTGTTGTGCCTGTGGATAGGCTGCAGGGGGACGGTGAAGACCAGCAAGATCTTTCAGGGCTGGCACCTTCCTTGTGGGAGAAGGAGCCAGACATTAGCCTTTTCAGAAAAAGTTTCTGCCGAGAACGAGCACCGTGACATGCTGAGTCTCTGGGAAAGCAGAGATCCCCAGTGCTGTTGCGGCTAAAGATAGGCTGCAGAGGGATAGTGAAGACCAGCAAGAGCTTTCAGGGCTGGCACCTTCCTTGTGGGAGAAGGAGCCAGACGTTTGCCTTTTCAGAAAAAGTTTCTGCCGAGAACGAGCACCGTGACATGCTGAGTCTCTGGGAAAGCAGAGATCTCCAGTGCTGTTGCGGCTAAAGATAGGCTGCAGAGGGATAGTGAAGACCAGCAAGATCTTTCAGGGCTGGCACCTTCCTTGTGGGAGAAGGAGCCAGACATTTGCCTTTTCAGAAAAAGTTTCTGCCGAGAACGAGCACCGTGACATGCTGAGTCTCTGGGAAAGCAGAGATCCCCAGTGCTGTTGCGGCTAAAGATAGGCTGCAGAGGGATAGTGAAGACCTGCAAGACCTTTCAGGGCTGGCACCTTCCTTGTGGAAGATGGAGCCAGACGTTTGCCTCTTCAGAAAAACGCTCTGCCGTAAGCGAGCACCATAAGATGCTGAATCTCTGGGAAAGCAGAGCTCCCCAGTGCTGTTGCGGCTAAAGATAGGCTGCAGAGGGATAGTGAAGACCAGCAAGAGCTTTCAGGGCTGGCAGCTTCCTTGTGGGAGAAGGAGCCAGACGTTTGCCTTTTCAGAAAAAGTTTCTGCCGAGAACGAGCACCGTGACATGCTGAGTCTCTGGGAAAGCAGAGATCCCCAGTGCTGTTGTGCCTGTGGATAGGCTGCAGGGGGACGGTGAAGACCAGCAAGATCTTTCAGGGCTGGCACCTTCCTTGTGGGAAAAGGAGCCAGACGTTTGCCTTTTCAGAAAAAGTTTCTGCCGAGAACGAGCACCGTAACATGCTGAGTCTCTGGGAAAGCACAGATCCCCAGTGCTGTTGCGGCTAAAGATAGGCTGCAGAGGGATAGTGAAGACCTGCAAGATCTTTCAGGGCTGGCACCTTCCTTGTGGGAGAAGGAGCCAGACGTTTGCCTTTTCAGAAAAAGTTTCTGCCGAGAACGAGCACCGTGACATGCTGAGTCTCTGGGAAAGCAGAGATCCCCAGTGCTTTTGTGCCTGTGGATAGGCTGCAGGGGGACTGTGAAGACCAGCAAGATCTTTCAGGGCTGGCACCTTCCTTGTGGGAGAAGGAGCCAGACGTTTGCCTTTTCAGAAAAAGTTTCTGCCGAGAACGAGCACCGTGACATGCTGAGTCTCTGGGAAAGCAGAGATCCCCAGAGCTGTTGTGCCTGTGGATAGGCTGCAGGGGGACGGTGAAGACCAGCAAGATCTTTCAGGGCTGGCACCTTCCTTGTGGGAGAAGGAGCCAGACGTTTGCCTTTTCAGAAAAAGTTTCTGCCGAGAACGAGCACCGTGACATGCTGAGTCTCTGGGAAAGCAGAGATCCCCAGTGCTGTTGTGCCTGTGGATAGGCTGCAGGGGGACGGTGAAGACCAGCAAGATCTTTCAGGGCTGGCACCTTCCTTGTGGGAGAAGGAGCCAGACATTTGCCTTTTCAGAAAAAGTTTCTGCCGAGAACGAGCACCGTGACATGCTGAGTCTCTGGGAAAGCAGAGATCCCCAGTGCTGTTGCGGCTAAAGATAGGCTGCAGAGGGATAGTGAAGACCTGCAAGACCTTTCAGGGCTGGCACCTTCCTTGTGGGAGAAGGAGCCAGACGTTTGCCTTTTCAGAAAAAGTTTCTGCCGAGAACGAGCACCGTGACATGCTGAGTCTCTGGGAAAGCAGAGATCTCCAGTGCTGTTGCGGCTAAAGATAGGCTGCAGAGGGATAGTGAAGACCAGCAAGATCTTTCAGGGCTGGCACCTTCCTTGTGGGAGAAGGAGCCAGACATTTGCCTTTTCAGAAAAAGTTTCTGCCGAGAACGAGCACCGTGACATGCTGAGTCTCTGGGAAAGCAGAGATCCCCAGTGCTGTTGCGGCTAAAGATAGGCTGCAGAGGGATAGTAAAGACCAGCAAGAACTTTCAGGGCTGGCACCTTCCTTGTGGGAGAAGGAGCCAGACGTTTGCCTTTTCAGAAAAAGTTTCTGCCAAGAACGAGCACCGTGACATGCTGAGTCTCTGGGAAAGCAGAGATCCCCAGTGCTGTTGCGGCTAAAGATAGGCTGCAGAGGGATAGTGAAGACCTGCAAGACCTTTCAGGGCTGGCACCTTCCTTGTGGAAGATGGAGCCAGACGTTTGCCTCTTCAGAAAAACGCTCTGCCGTAAGCGAGCACCATAAGATGCTGAATCTCTGGGAGAGCAGAGCTCCCCAGTGCTGTTGCGGCTAAAGATAGGCTGCAGAGGGATAGTGAAGACCAGCAAGAGCTTTCAGGGCTGGCACCTTCCTTGTGGGAGAAGGAGCCAGACGTTTGCCTTTTCAGAAAAAGTTTCTGCCGAGAACGAGCACCGTGACATGCTGAGTCTCTGGGAAAGCAGAGATCCCCAGTGCTGTTGTGCCTGTGGATAGGCTGCAGGGGGACGGTGAAGACCAGCAAGATCTTTCAGGGCTGGCACCTTCCTTGTGGGAGAAGGAGCCAGACGTTTGCCTTTTCAGAAAAAGTTTCTGCCGAGAACGAGCACCGTGACATGCTGAGTCTCTGGGAAAGCACAGATCCCCAGTGCTGTTGCGGCTAAAGATAGGCTGCAGAGGGATAGTGAAGACCTGCAAGAGCTTTCAGGGCTGGCAACTTCCTTGTGGGAGAAGGAGCCAGACGTTTGCCTTTTCAGAAAAAGTTTCTGCCGAGAACGAGCACCGTGACATGCTGAGTCTCTGGGAAAGCAGAGATCCCCAGAGCTGTTGTGCCTGTGGATAGGCTTCAGGGGGACGGTGAAGACCAGCAAGATCTTTCAGGGCTGGCTCCTTCCTTGTGGTTGAAAGAGCCAGACGTTTGCCTTTTCAGAAAAAGTTTCTGCCGAGAACGAGCACCGTGACATGCGCAGTCTCTGGGAAAGCACAGATCCCCAGTTCTGTTGCGGCTAAAGATAGGCTGCAGAGGGATAGTGAAGACCAGCAAGAGCTTTCAGGGCTGGCACCTTCCTTGTGGGAGAAGGAGCCAGACATTTGCCTTTTCAGAAAAAGTTTCTGCCGAGAACGAGCACCGTGACATGCTGAGTCTCTGGGAAAGCAGAGATCCCCAGAGCTGTTGCGGCTAAAGATAGGCTGCAGAGGGATAGTGAAGACCAGCAAGAACTTTCAGGGCTGGCACCTTCCTTGTGGGAGAAGGAGCCAGACGTTTGCCTTTTCAGAAAAAGTTTCTGCCGAGAACGAGCACCGTGACATGCAGAGTGTCTGGGAAAGCAGAGATCCCCAGTGCTGTTGCGGCTAAAGATAGGCTGCAGAGGGATAGTGAAGACCTGCAAGACCTTTCAGGGCTGGCACCTTCCTTGTGGAAGATGGAGCCAGACGTTTGCCTTTTCAGAAAAAGTTTCTGCCGAGAACGAGCACCGTGACATGCTGAGTCTCTGGGAAAGCAGAGATCCCCAGTGCTGTTGTGGCTAAAGATAGGCTGCAGAGGGATAGTGAAGACCTGCAAGAGCTTTCAGGGCTGGCACCTTTCTTGTGGAAGATTGAGCCAGACGTTTGCCTCTTCAGAAAAAGGTTCTGCCGTAAGCGAGCACCATGAGATGCTGAGTCTCTGGGAAAGCAGAGATCCCCAGTGCTGTTGTGCCTGTGGATAGGCTGCAGGGGGATGGTGAAGACCAGCAAGATCTTTCAGGGCTGGCACCTTTCTTGTGGAAGATTGAGCCAGACGTTTGCCTCTTCAGAAAAAGGTTCTGCCGTAAGCGAGCACCATGAGATGCTGAGTCTCTGGGAAAGCAGAGATCCCCAGTGCTGTTGCGGCTATAGATAGGCTGCAGAGGGATAGTGAAGACCAGCACGAGCTTTCAGGGCTGGCACCTTCCTTGTGGGAGAAGGAGCCAGACGTTTGCCTTTTCAGAAAAAGTTTCTGCCGAGAACGAGCACCGTGACATGATGAGTCTCTGGGAAAGCAGAGATCCCCAGAGCTGTTGTGCCTGTGGATAGGCTGCAGGGGGACGGTGAAGACCAGCAAGATCTTTCAGGGCTGGCACCTTCCTTGTGGGAGAAGGAGCCAGACGTTTGCCTTTTCAGAAAAAGTTTCTGCCGAGAACGAGCACCGTGACATGCTGAGTCTCTGGGAAAGCACAGATCCCCAGTTCTGTTGCGGCTAAAGATAGGCTGCAGAGGGATAGTGAAGACCAGCAAGAGCTTTCAGGGCTGGCACCTTCCTTGTGGGAGAAGGAGCCAGACATTTGCCTTTTCAGAAAAAGTTTCTGCCGAGAACGAGCACCGTGACATGCTGAGTCTCTGGGAAAGCAGAGATCCCCAGAGCTGTTGCGGCTAAAGATAGGCTGCAGAGGGATAGTGAAGACCTGCAAGAGCTTTCAGGGCTGGCACCTTTCTTGTGGGAGATTGAGCCAGACGTTTGCCTCTTCAGAAAAAGTTTCTGCCGTAAGCGAGCACCATGAGATGCTGAGTCTCTGGGAAAGCAGAGATCCCCAGTGCTGTTGTGCCTGTGGATAGGCTGCAGGGGGATGGTGAAGACCAGCAAGATCTTTCAGGGCTGGCACCTTCCTTGTGGGAGAAGGAGCCAGACGTTTGCCTTTTCAGAAAAAGTTTCTGCCGAGAACGAGCACCGTGACATGCTGAGTCTCTGGGAAAGCAGAGATCCCCAGTGCTGTTGTGCCTGTGGATAGGCTGCAGGGGGATGGTGAAGACCAGCAAGATCTTTCAGGGCTGGCACCTTCCTTGTGGGAGAAGGAGCCAGACGTTTGCCTTTTTGAGAAAAAGTTTCTGCCGAGAACGAGCACCGTGACATGCTGAGTCTCTGGGAAAGCAGAGATCCCCAGTGCTGTTGTGCCTGTGGATAGGCTGCAGGGGGACGGTGAAGACCAGCAAGATCTTTCAGGGCTGGCACCTTCCTTGTGGGAGAAGGAGCCAGACGTTTGCCTTTTCAGAAAAAGTTTCTGCCGAGAACGAGCACCGTAACATGCTGACTCTCTGGGAAAGCACAGATCCCCAGTGCTGTTGCGGCTAAAGATAGGCTGCAGAGGGATAGTGAAGACCTGCAAGATCTTTCAGGGCTGGCACCTTCCTTGTGGAAGATGGAGCCAGTCGTTTGCCTCTTCAGAAAAACGCTCTGCTGTAAGCGAGCACCATAAGATGCTGAATCTCTGGGAAAGCAGAGATCCCCAGTGCTGTTGCGGCTAAATATAGGCTGCAGAGGGATAGTGAAGACCAGCAAGATCTTTCAGGGCTGGCACCTTCCTTGTGGGAGAAGGAGCCAGACGTTTGCCTTTTCAGAAAAAGTTTCTGCCGAGAACGAGCACCGTGACATGCTGAGTCTCTGGGAAAGCAGAGATCCCCAGTGCTGTTGTGCCTGTGGATAGGCTGCAGGGGGACGGTGAAGACCAGCAAGATCTTTAAGGGCTGGCACCTTCCTTGTGGGAGAAGGAGCCAGACGTTTGCCTTTTCAGAAAAAGTTTCTGCCGAGAACGAGCACCGTGACATGCTGAGTCTCTGGGAAAGCAGAGATCCCCAGTGCTGTTGCGGCTAAAGATAGGCTGCAGAGGGATAGTGAAGACCAGCAAGAGCTTTCAGGGCTGGCACCTTCCTTGTGGGAGAAGGAGCCAGACATTTGCCTTTTCAGAAAAAGTTTCTGCCGACAACGAGCACCGTGACATGCTGAGTCTCTGGGAAAGCAGAGATCCCCAGAGCTGTTGTGCCTGTGGATAGGCTGCAGGGGGACGGTGAAGACCAGCAAGATCTTTCAGGGCTGGCAGCTTCCTTGTGGGAGAAGGAGCCAGACGTTTGCCTTTTCAGAAAAAGTTTCTGCCGAGAACGAGCACCGTGACATGCTGAGTCTCTGGGAAAGCAGAGATCCCCAGTGCTGTTGTGCCTGTGGATAGGCTGCAGGGGGACGGTGAAGACCAGCAAGATCTTTCAGGGCTGGCACCTTCCTTGTGGGAGAAGGAGCCAGACGTTTGCCTTTTCAGAAAAAGTTTCTGCCGAGAACGAGCACCGTGACATGCTGAGTCTCTGGGAAAGCACAGATCCCCAGTGCTGTTGCGGCTAAAGATAGGCTGCAGAGGGATAGTGAAGACCTGCAAGATCTTTCAGGGCTGGCACCTTCCTTGTGGGAGAAGGAGCCAGACGTTTGCCTTTTCAGAAAAAGTTTCTGCCGAGAACGAGCACCGTAACATGCTGAGTCTCTGGGAAAGCACAGATCCCCAGTTCTGTTGCGGCTAAAGATAGGCTGCAGAGGGATAGTGAAGACCTGCAAGATCTTTCAGGGCTGGCACCTTCCTTGTGGAAGATGGAGCCAGTCGTTTGCCTCTTCAGAAAAACGCTCTGCTGTAAGCGAGCACCAAAAGATGCTGAATCTCTGGGAAAGCAGAGATCCCCAGTGCTGTTGCGGCTAAAGATAGGCTGCAGAGGGATAGTGAAGACCAGCAAGATCTTTCAGGGCTGGCACCTTCCTTGTGGGAGAAGGAGCCAGACGTTTGCCTTTTCAGAAAAAGTTTCTGCCGAGAACGAGCACCGTGACATGCTGAGTCTCTGGGAAAGCAGAGATCCCCAGTGCTGTTGTGCCTGTGGATAGGCTGCAGGGGGACGGTGAAGACCAGCAAGATCTTTCAGGGCTGGCACCTTCCTTGTGGGAGAAGGAGCCAGACGTTTGCCTTTTCAGAAAAAGTTTCTGCCGAGAACGAGCACCGTAACATGCTGACTCTCTGGGAAAGAACAGATCCCCAGTGCTGTTGCGGCTAAAGATAGGCTGCAGAGGGATAGTGAAGACCTGCAAGATCTTTCAGGGCTGGCACCTTCCTTGTGGAAGATGGAGCCAGTCGTTTGCCTCTTCAGAAAAACGCTCTGCTGTAAGCGAGCACCATAAGATGCTGAATCTCTGGGAAAGCAGAGATCCCCAGTGCTGTTGCGGCTAAATATAGGCTGCAGAGGGATAGTGAAGACCAGCAAGATCTTTCAGGGCTGGCACCTTCCTTGTGGGAGAAGGAGCCAGACGTTTGCCTTTTCAGAAAAAGTTTCTGCCGAGAACGAGCACCGTGACATGCTGAGTCTCTGGGAAAGCAGAGATCCCCAGTGCTGTTGTGCCTGTGGATAGGCTGCAGGGGGACGGTGAAGACCAGCAAGATCTTTAAGGGCTGGCACCTTCCTTGTGGGAGAAGGAGCCAGACGTTTGCCTTTTCAGAAAAAGTTTCTGCCGAGAACGAGCACCGTGACATGCTGAGTCTCTGGGAAAGCAGAGATCCCCAGTGCTGTTGCGGCTAAAGATAGGCTGCAGAGGGATAGTGAAGACCAGCAAGAGCTTTCAGGGCTGGCACCTTCCTTGTGGGAGAAGGAGCCAGACGTTTGCCTTTTCAGAAAAAGGCTCTGCCGAGAGCGAGCACCGTGACATGCTGAGTCTCTGGGAAAGCAGAGATCCCCAGTGCTGTTGTGCCTGTGGATAGGCTGCAGGGGGACGGTGAAGACCAGCAAGAGCTTTCAGGGCTGGCACCTTCCTTGTGGGAGAAGGATCCAGACGTTTGCCTTTTCAGAAAAAGTTTCTGCCGAGAACGAGCACCGTGACATGCTGAGTCTCTGGGAAAGCAGAGATCCCCAGTGCTGTTGCGGCTAAAGATAGGCTGCAGAGGGATAGTGAAGACCTGCAAGAGCTTTCAGGGCTGGCACCTTCCTTGTGGGAGAAGGAGCCAGAAGTTTGCCTTTTCAGAAAAAGTTTCTGCCGAGACCGAGCACCGTGACATGCTGAGTCTCTGGGAAAGCAGAGATCCCCAGTGCTGTTGTGCCTGTGGATAGGCTGCAGGGGGATGGTGAAGACCAGCAAGAGCTTTCAGGGCTGGCACCTTCCTTGTGGGAGAAGGAGCCAGACGTTTGCCTTTTCAGAAAAAGTTTCTGCCGAGAACGAGCACCGTGACATCCTGAGTCTCTGGGAAAGCAGAGATCCCCAGTGCTGTTGCGGCTAAAGATAGGCTGCAGAGGGATAGTGAAGACCAGCAAGAGCTTTCAGGGCTGGCACCTTCCTTGTGGGAGAAGGAGCCAGACGTTTGCCTTTTCAGAAAAAGTTTCTGCCGAGAACGAGCACCGTGACATGCTGAGTCTCTGGGAAAGCAGAGATCCCCAGTGCTGTTGTGCCTGTGGATAGGCTGCAGGGGGACGGTGAAGACCAGCAAGAGCTTTCAGGGCTGGCACCTTCCTTGTGGGAGAAGGAGCCAGACGTTTGCCTTTTCAGAAAAAGTTTCTGCCGAGAACGAGCACCGTGACATGCTGAGTCTCTGGGAAAGCAGAGATCCCCAGTGCTGTTGTGCCTGTGGATAGGCTGCAGGGGGACGGTGAAGACCAGCAAGAGCTTTCAGGGCTGGCACCTTCCTTGTGGGAGAAGGAGCCAGACGTTTGCCTTTTCAGAAAAAGTTTCTGCCGAGAACGAGCACCGTGACATGCTGAGTCTCTGGGAAAGCAGAGATCCCCAGTGCTGTTGTGCCTGTGGATAGGCTGCAGGGGGACGGTGAAGACCAGCAAGAGCTTTCAGGGCTGGCACCTTCCTTGTGGGAGAAGGAGCCAGACGTTTGCCTTTTCAGAAAAAGTTTCTGCCGAGAACGAGCACCGTGACATGCTGAGTCTCTGGGAAAGCAGAGATCCCCAGTGCTGTTGCGGCTAAAGATAGGCTGCAGAGGGATAGTGAAGACCAGCAAGAGCTTTCAGGGCTGGCACCTTCCTTGTGGGAGAAGGAGCCAGACGTTTGCCTTTTCAGAAAAAGGCTCTGCCGAGAGCGAGCACCGTGACATGCTGAGTCTCTGGGAAAGCAGAGATCCCCAGTGCTGTTGTGCCTGTGGATAGGCTGCAGGGGGACGGTGAAGACCAGCAAGATCTTTCAGGGCTGGCACCTTCCTTGTGGGAGAAGGAGCCAGACGTTTGCCTTTTGAGAAAAAGTTTCTGCCGAGAACGAGCACCGTGACATGCTGAGTCTCTGGGAAAGCAGAGATCCCCAGTGCTGTTGTGCCTGTGGATAGGCTGCAGAGGGATAGTGAAGACCTGCAATAGCTTTCAGGGCTGGCACCTTCCTTGTGGGAGAAGGAGCCAGACGTTTGCCTTTTCAGAAAAAGTTTCTGCCGAGAACGAGCACCGTGACATGCTGAGTCTCTGGGAAAGCAGAGATCCCCAGTGCTGTTGCGGCTAAAGATAGGCTGCAGAGGGATAGTGAAGACCTGCAAGAGCTTTCAGGGCTGGCACCTTCCTTGTGGGAGAAGGAGCCAGAAGTTTGCCTTTTCAGAAAAAGTTTCTGCCGAGAACGAGCACCGTGACATGCTGAGTCTCTGGGAAAGCAGAGATCCCCAGTGCTGTTGTGCCTGTGGATAGGCTGCAGGGGGATGGTGAAGACCAGCAAGAGCTTTCAGGGCTGGCACCTTCCTTGTGGGAGAAGGAGCCAGACGTTTGCCTTTTCAGAAAAAGTTTCTGCCGAGAACGAGCACCGTGACATCCTGAGTCTCTGGGAAAGCAGAGATCCCCAGTGCTGTTGCGGCTAAAGATAGGCTGCAGAGGGATAGTGAAGACCAGCAAGAGCTTTCAGGGCTGGCACCTTCCTTGTGGGAGAAGGAGCCAGACGTTTGCCTTTTCAGAAAAAGTTTCTGCCGAGAACGAGCACCGTGACATGCTGAGTCTCTGGGAAAGCAGAGATCCCCAGTGCTGTTGTGCCTGTGGATAGGCTGCAGGGGGACGGTGAAGACCAGCAAGAGCTTTCAGGGCTGGCACCTTCCTTGTGGGAGAAGGAGCCAGACGTTTGCCTTTTCAGAAAAAGTTTCTGCCGAGAACGAGCACCGTGACATGCTGAGTCTCTGGGAAAGCAGAGATCCCCAGTGCTGTTGTGCCTGTGGATAGGCTGCAGGGGGACGGTGAAGACCAGCAAGAGCTTTCAGGGCTGGCACCTTCCTTGTGGGAGAAGGAGCCAGACGTTTGCCTTTTCAGAAAAAGTTTCTGCCGAGAACGAGCACCGTGACATGCTGAGTCTCTGGGAAAGCAGAGATCCCCAGTGCTGTTGTGCCTGTGGATAGGCTGCAGGGGGACGGTGAAGACCAGCAAGAGCTTTCAGGGCTGGCACCTTCCTTGTGGGAGAAGGAGCCAGACGTTTGCCTTTTCAGAAAAAGTTTCTGCCGAGAACGAGCACCGTGACATGCTGAGTCTCTGGGAAAGCAGAGATCCCCAGTGCTGTTGCGGCTAAAGATAGGCTGCAGAGGGATAGTGAAGACCAGCAAGATCTTTCAGGGCTGGCACCTTCCTTGTGGGAGAAGGAGCCAGACGTTTGCCTTTTCAGAAAAAGGCTCTGCCGAGAGCGAGCACCGTGACATGCTGAGTCTCTGGGAAAGCAGAGATCCCCAGTGCTGTTGTGCCTGTGGATAGGCTGCAGGGGGACGGTGAAGACCAGCAAGATCTTTCAGGGCTGGCACCTTCCTTGTGGGAGAAGGAGCCAGACGTTTGCCTTTTGAGAAAAAGTTTCTGCCGAGAACGAGCACCGTGACATGCTGAGTCTCTGGGAAAGCAGAGATCCCCAGTGCTGTTGTGCCTGTGGATAGGCTGCAGAGGGATAGTGAAGACCTGCAATAGCTTTCAGGGCTGGCACCTTCCTTGTGGGAGAAGGAGCCAGACGTTTGCCTTTTCAGAAAAAGTTTCTGCCGAGAACGAGCACCGTGACATGCTGAGTCTCTGGGAAAGCAGAGATCCCCAGTGCTGTTGCGGCTAAAGATAGGCTGCAGAGGGATAGTGAAGACCAGCAAGATCTTTCAGGGCTGGCACCTTCCTTGTGGGAGAAGGAGCCAGACGTTTGCCTTTTCAGAAAAAGGCTCTGCCGAGAGCGAGCACCGTGACATGCTGAGTCTCTGGGAAAGCAGAGATCCCCAGTGCTGTTGTGCCTGTGGATAGGCTGCAGGGGGACGGTGAAGACCAGCAAGATCTTTCAGGGCTGGCACCTTCCTTGTGGGAGAAGGAGCCAGACGTTTGCCTTTTCAGAAAAAGTTTCTGCCGAGAACGAGCACCGTGACATGCTGAGTCTCTGGGAAAGCAGAGATCCCCAGTGCTGTTGCGCCTGTGGATAGGCTGCAGGGGGACGGTGAAGACCTGCAATAGCTTTCAGGGCTGGCACCTTCCTTGTGGGAGAAGGAGCCAGACGTTTGCCTTTTCAGAAAAAGTTTCTGCTGAGAACGAGCACCGTGACATGCTGAGTCTCTGGGAAAGCAGAGATCCCCAGTGCTGTTGCGCCTGTGGATAGGCTGCAGGGGGACGGTGAAGACCAGCAAGAGCTTTCAGGGCTGGCACCTTCCTTGTGGGAGAAGGAGCCAGACGTTTGCCTTTTCAGAAAAAGTTTCTGCCGAGAACGAGCACCGTGACATGCTGAGTCTCTGGGAAAGCAGAGATCCCCAGTGCTGTTGCGCCTGTGGATAGGCTGCAGGGGGACGGTGAAGACCAGCAAGAGCTTTCAGGGCTGGCACCTTCCTTGTGGGAGAAGGAGCCGTAAGTTTGTCTTTTCAGAAAAAGTTTCTGCCGAGAACGAGCACCGTGACATGCTGAGTCTCTGGGAAAGCAGAGATCCCCAGTGCTGTTGTGCCTGTGGATAGGCTGCAGGGGGACGGTGAAGACCAGCAAGAGCTTTCAGGGCTGGCACCTTCCTTGTGGGAGAAGGAGCCAGACGTTTGCCTTTTCAGAAAACGTTTCTGCCGAGAACGAGCACCGTGACATGCTGAGTCTCTGGGAAAGCAGAGATCCCCAGTGCTGTTGCGGCTAAAGATAGGCTGCAGAGGAATAGTGAAGACCAGCAAGAGCTTTCAGGGCTGGCACCTTCCTTGTGGGAGAAGGAGCCAGACGTTTGCCTTTTCAGAAAAAGGCTCTGCCGATAGCGAGCACCGTGACATGCTGAGTCTCTGGGAAAGCAGAGATCCCCAGTGCTGTTGTGCCTGTGGATAGGCTGCAGGGGGACGGTGAAGACCAGCAAGATCTTTCAGGGCTGGCACCTTCCTTGTGGGAGAAGGAGCCAGACGTTTGCCTTTTGAGAAAAAGTTTCTGCCGAGAACGAGCACCGTGACATGCTGAGTCTCTGGGAAAGCAGAGATCCCCAGTGCTGTTGTGCCTGTGGATAGGCTGCAGGGGGACGGTGAAGACCTGCAATAGCTTTCAGGGCTGGCACCTTCCTTGTGGGAGAAGGAGCCAGACGTTTGCCTTTTCAGAAAAAGTTTCTGCCGAGAACGAGCACCGTGACATGCTGAGTCTCTGGGAAAGCAGAGATCCCCAGTGCTGTTGCGGCTAAAGATAGGCTGCAGAGGGATAGTGAAGACCAGCAAGATCTTTCAGGGCTGGCACCTTCCTTGTGGGAGAAGGAGCCAGACGTTTGCCTTTTCAGAAAAAGTTTCTGCCGAGAGCGAGCACCGTGACATGCTGAGTCTCTGGGAAAGCAGAGATCCCCAGTGCTGTTGTGCCTGTGGATAGGCTGCAGGGGGACGGTGAAGACCAGCAAGATCTTTCAGGGCTGGCACCTTCCTTGTGGGAGAAGGAGCCAGACGTTTGCCTTTTCAGAAAAAGTTTCTGCCGAGAACGAGCACCGTGACATGCTGAGTCTCTGGGAAAGCAGAGATCCCCAGTGCTGTTGCGCCTGTGGATAGGCTGCAGGGGGACGGTGAAGACCAGCAAGAGCTTTCAGGGCTGGCACCTTCCTTGTGGGAGAAGGAGCCAGACGTTTGCCTTTTCAGAAAAAGTTTCTGCCGAGAACGAGCACCGTGACATGCTGAGTCTCTGGGAAAGCAGAGATCCCCAGTGCTGTTGCGCCTGTGGATAGGCTGCAGGGGGACGGTGAAGACCAGCAAGAGCTTTCAGGGCTGGCACCTTCCTTGTGGGAGAAGGAGCCAGACGTTTGCCTTTTCAGAAAAAGTTTCTGCCGAGAACGAGCACCGTGACATGCTGAGTCTCTTGGAAAGCAGAGATCCCCAGTGCTGTTGTGCCTGTGGATAGGCTGCAGGGGGACAGTGAAGACCAGCAAGAGCTTTCAGGGCTGGCACCTTCCTTGTGGGAGAAGGAGCCAGACGTTTGCCTTTTCAGAAAAAGTTTCTGCCGAGAACGAGCACCGTGACATGCTGAGTCTCTGGGAAAGCAGAGATCCCCAGTGCTGTTGCGGCTAAAGATAGGCTGCAGAGGGATAGTGAAGACCAGCAAGAGCTTTCAGGGCTGGCACCTTCCTTGTGGGAGAAGGAGCCAGACGTTTGCCTTTTCAGAAAAAGGCTCTGCCGAGAGCGAGCACCATGAGATGCTGAGTCTCTGGGAAAGCAGAAATCCCCAGTGCTGTTGTGCCTGTGGATAGGCTGCAGGGGGACGGTGAAGACCAGCAAGATCTTTCAGGGCTGGCACCTTCCTTGTGGGAGAAGGAGCCAGACGTTTGCCTTTTCAGAAAAAGTTTCTGCCGAGAACGAGCACCGTGACATGCTGAGTCTCTGGGAAAGCAGAGATCCCCAGTGCTGTTGCGCCTGTGGATAGGCTGCAGGGGGACGGTGAAGACCAGCAAGAGCTTTCAGGGCTGGCACCTTCCTTGTGGGAGAAGGAGCCAGACGTTTGCCTTGTCAGAAAAAGTTTCTGCCGAGAACGAGCACCGTGACATGCTGAGTCTCTGGGAAAGCAGAGATCCCCAGTGCTGTTGCGCCTGTGGATAGGCTGCAGGGGGACGGTGAAGACCAGCAAGAGCTTTCAGGGCTGGCACCTTCCTTGTGGGAGAAGGAGCCAGACGTTTGCCTTTTCAGAAAAAGGCTCTGCCGAGAGCGAGCACCGTGACATGCTGAGTCTCTGGGAAAGCAGAGATCCCCAGTGCTGTTGTGCCTGTGGATAGGCTGCAGGGGGACGGTGAAGACCAGCAAGATCTTTCAGGGCTGGCACCTTCCTTGTGGGAGAAGGAGCCAGACGTTTGCCTTTTGAGAAAAAGTTTCTGCCGAGAACGAGCACCGTGACATGCTGAGTCTCTGGGAAAGCAGAGATCCCCAGTGCTGTTGTGCCTGTGGATAGGCTGCAGGGGGACGGTGAAGACCTGCAATAGCTTTCAGGGCTGGCACCTTCCTTGTGGGAGAAGGAGCCAGACGTTTGCCTTTTCAGAAAAAGTTTCTGCCGAGAACGAGCACCGTGACATGCTGAGTCTCTGGGAAAGCAGAGATCCCCAGTGCTGTTGCGGCTAAAGATAGGCTGCAGAGGGATAGTGAAGACCAGCAAGATCTTTCAGGGCTGGCACCTTCCTTGTGGGAGAAGGAGCCAGACGTTTGCCTTTTCAGAAAAAGGCTCTGCCGAGAGCGAGCACCGTGACATGCTGAGTCTCTGGGAAAGCAGAGATCCCCAGTGCTGTTGTGCCTGTGGATAGGCTGCAGGGGGACGGTGAAGACCAGCAAGATCTTTCAGGGCTGGCACCTTCCTTGTGGGAGAAGGAGCCAGACGTTTGCCTTTTCAGAAAAAGTTTCTGCCGAGAACGAGCACCGTGACATGCTGAGTCTCTGGGAAAGCAGAGATCCCCAGTGCTGTTGCGCCTGTGGATAGGCTGCAGGGGGACGGTGAAGACCTGCAATAGCTTTCAGGGCTGGCACCTTCCTTGTGGGAGAAGGAGCCAGACGTTTGCCTTTTCAGAAAAAGTTTCTGCTGAGAACGAGCACCGTGACATGCTGAGTCTCTGGGAAAGCAGAGATCCCCAGTGCTGTTGCGCCTGTGGATAGGCTGCAGGGGGACGGTGAAGACCAGCAAGAGCTTTCAGGGCTGGCACCTTCCTTGTGGGAGAAGGAGCCAGACGTTTGCCTTTTCAGAAAAAGTTTCTGCCGAGAACGAGCACCGTGACATGCTGAGTCTCTGGGAAAGCAGAGATCCCCAGTGCTGTTGCGCCTGTGGATAGGCTGCAGGGGGACGGTGAAGACCAGCAAGAGCTTTCAGGGCTGGCACCTTCCTTGTGGGAGAAGGAGCCGTAAGTTTGTCTTTTCAGAAAAAGTTTCTGCCGAGAACGAGCACCGTGACATGCTGAGTCTCTGGGAAAGCAGAGATCCCCAGTGCTGTTGTGCCTGTGGATAGGCTGCAGGGGGACGGTGAAGACCAGCAAGAGCTTTCAGGGCTGGCACCTTCCTTGTGGGAGAAGGAGCCAGACGTTTGCCTTTTCAGAAAACGTTTCTGCCGAGAACGAGCACCGTGACATGCTGAGTCTCTGGGAAAGCAGAGATCCCCAGTGCTGTTGCGGCTAAAGATAGGCTGCAGAGGAATAGTGAAGACCAGCAAGAGCTTTCAGGGCTGGCACCTTCCTTGTGGGAGAAGGAGCCAGACGTTTGCCTTTTCAGAAAAAGGCTCTGCCGATAGCGAGCACCGTGACATGCTGAGTCTCTGGGAAAGCAGAGATCCCCAGTGCTGTTGTGCCTGTGGATAGGCTGCAGGGGGACGGTGAAGACCAGCAAGATCTTTCAGGGCTGGCACCTTCCTTGTGGGAGAAGGAGCCAGACGTTTGCCTTTTGAGAAAAAGTTTCTGCCGAGAACGAGCACCGTGACATGCTGAGTCTCTGGGAAAGCAGAGATCCCCAGTGCTGTTGTGCCTGTGGATAGGCTGCAGGGGGACGGTGAAGACCTGCAATAGCGTTCAGGGCTGGCACCTTCCTTGTGGGAGAAGGAGCCAGACGTTTGCCTTTTCAGAAAAAGTTTCTGCCGAGAACGAGCACCGTGACATGCTGAGTCTCTGGGAAAGCAGAGATCCCCAGTGCTGTTGCGGCTAAAGATAGGCTGCAGAGGGATAGTGAAGACCAGCAAGATCTTTCAGGGCTGGCACCTTCCTTGTGGGAGAAGGAGCCAGACGTTTGCCTTTTCAGAAAAAGTTTCTGCCGAGAGCGAGCACCGTGACATGCTGAGTCTCTGGGAAAGCAGAGATCCCCAGTGCTGTTGTGCCTGTGGATAGGCTGCAGGGGGACGGTGAAGACCAGCAAGATCTTTCAGGGCTGGCACCTTCCTTGTGGGAGAAGGAGCCAGACGTTTGCCTTTTCAGAAAAAGTTTCTGCCGAGAACGAGCACCGTGACATGCTGAGTCTCTGGGAAAGCAGAGATCCCCAGTGCTGTTGCGCCTGTGGATAGGCTGCAGGGGGACGGTGAAGACCAGCAAGAGCTTTCAGGGCTGGCACCTTCCTTGTGGGAGAAGGAGCCAGACGTTTGCCTTTTCAGAAAAAGTTTCTGCCGAGAACGAGCACCGTGACATGCTGAGTCTCTGGGAAAGCAGAGATCCCCAGTGCTGTTGCGCCTGTGGATAGGCTGCAGGGGGACGGTGAAGACCAGCAAGAGCTTTCAGGGCTGGCACCTTCCTTGTGGGAGAAGGAGCCAGACGTTTGCCTTTTCAGAAAAAGTTTCTGCCGAGAACGAGCACCGTGACATGCTGAGTCTCTGGGAAAGCAGAGATCCCCAGTGCTGTTGTGCCTGTGGATAGGCTGCAGGGGGACAGTGAAGACCAGCAAGAGCTTTCAGGGCTGGCACCTTCCTTGTGGGAGAAGGAGCCAGACGTTTGCCTTTTCAGAAAAAGTTTCTGCCGAGAACGAGCACCGTGACATGCTGAGTCTCTGGGAAAGCAGAGATCCCCAGTGCTGTTGCGGCTAAAGATAGGCTGCAGAGGGATAGTGAAGACCAGCAAGAGCTTTCAGGGCTGGCACCTTCCTTGTGGGAGAAGGAGCCAGACGTTTGCCTTTTCAGAAAAAGGCTCTGCCGAGAGCGAGCACCATGAGATGCTGAGTCTCTGGGAAAGCAGAAATCCCCAGTGCTGTTGTGCCTGTGGATAGGCTGCAGGGGGACGGTGAAGACCAGCAAGATCTTTCAGGGCTGGCACCTTCCTTGTGGGAGAAGGAGCCAGACGTTTGCCTTTTCAGAAAAAGTTTCTGCCGAGAACGAGCACCGTGACATGCTGAGTCTCTGGGAAAGCAGAGATCCCCAGTGCTGTTGCGCCTGTGGATAGGCTGCAGGGGGACGGTGAAGACCAGCAAGAGCTTTCAGGGCTGGCACCTTCCTTGTGGGAGAAGGAGCCAGACGTTTGCCTTGTCAGAAAAAGTTTCTGCCGAGAACGAGCACCGTGACATGCTGAGTCTCTGGGAAAGCAGAGATCCCCAGTGCTGTTGCGCCTGTGGATAGGCTGCAGGGGGACGGTGAAGACCAGCAAGAGCTTTCAGGGCTGGCACCTTCCTTGTGGGAGAAGGAGCCAGACGTTTGCCTTTTCAGAAAAAGGCTCTGCCGAGAGCGAGCACCGTGACATGCTGAGTCTCTGGGAAAGCAGAGATCCCCAGTGCTGTTGTGCCTGTGGATAGGCTGCAGGGGGACGGTGAAGACCAGCAAGATCTTTCAGGGCTGGCACCTTCCTTGTGGGAGAAGGAGCCAGACGTTTGCCTTTTGAGAAAAAGTTTCTGCCGAGAACGAGCACCGTGACATGCTGAGTCTCTGGGAAAGCAGAGATCCCCAGTGCTGTTGTGCCTGTGGATAGGCTGCAGGGGGACGGTGAAGACCTGCAATAGCTTTCAGGGCTGGCACCTTCCTTGTGGGAGAAGGAGCCAGACGTTTGCCTTTTCAGAAAAAGTTTCTGCCGAGAACGAGCACCGTGACATGCTGAGTCTCTGGGAAAGCAGAGATCCCCAGTGCTGTTGCGGCTAAAGATAGGCTGCAGAGGGATAGTGAAGACCAGCAAGATCTTTCAGGGCTGGCACCTTCCTTGTGGGAGAAGGAGCCAGACGTTTGCCTTTTCAGAAAAAGTTTCTGCCGAGAGCGAGCACCGTGACATGCTGAGTCTCTGGGAAAGCAGAGATCCCCAGTGCTGTTGTGCCTGTGGATAGGCTGCAGGGGGACGGTGAAGACCAGCAAGATCTTTCAGGGCTGGCACCTTCCTTGTGGGAGAAGGAGCCAGACGTTTGCCTTTTCAGAAAAAGTTTCTGCCGAGAACGAGCACCGTGACATGCTGAGTCTCTGGGAAAGCAGAGATCCCCAGTGCTGTTGCGCCTGTGGATAGGCTGCAGGGGGACGGTGAAGACCAGCAAGAGCTTTCAGGGCTGGCACCTTCCTTGTGGGAGAAGGAGCCAGACGTTTGCCTTTTCAGAAAAAGTTTCTGCCGAGAACGAGCACCGTGACATGCTGAGTCTCTGGGAAAGCAGAGATCCCCAGTGCTGTTGTGCCTGTGGATAGGCTGCAGGGGGACGGTGAAGACCAGCAAGAGCTTTCAGGGCTGGCACCTTCCTTGTGGGAGAAGGAGCCAGACGTTTGCCTTTTCAGAAAAAGGCTCTGCCGAGAGCGAGCACCGTGACATGCTGAGTCTCTGGGAAAGCAGAGATCCCCAGTGCTGTTGTGCCTGTGGATAGGCTGCAGGGGGATGGTGAAGACCAGCAAGATCTTTCAGGGCTGGCACCTTCCTTGTGGGAGAAGGAGCCAGACGTTTGCCTTTTTGAGAAAAAGTTTCTGCCGAGAACGAGCACCGTGACATGCTGAGTCTCTGGGAAAGCAGAGATCCCCAGTGCTGTTGTGCCTGTGGATAGGCTGCAGGGGGACGGTGAAGACCAGCAAGATCTTTCAGGGCTGGCACCTTCCTTGTGGGAGAAGGAGCCAGACGTTTGCCTTTTCAGAAAAAGTTTCTGCCGAGAACGAGCACCGTAACATGCTGAGTCTCTGGGAAAGCACAGATCCCCAGTGCTGTTGCGGCTAAAGATAGGCTGCAGAGGGATAGTGAAGACCTGCAAGATCTTTCAGGGCTGGCACCTTCCTTGTGGAAGATGGAGCCAGTCGTTTGCCTCTTCAGAAAAACGCTCTGCTGTAAGCGAGCACCATAAGATGCTGAATCTCTGGGAAAGCAGAGATCCCCAGTGCTGTTGCGGCTAAATATAGGCTGCAGAGGGATAGTGAAGACCAGCAAGATCTTTCAGGGCTGGCACCTTCCTTGTGGGAGAAGGAGCCAGACGTTTGCCTTTTCAGAAAAAGTTTCTGCCGAGAACGAGCACCGTGACATGCTGAGTCTCTGGGAAAGCAGAGATCCCCAGTGCTGTTGTGCCTGTGGATAGGCTGCAGGGGGACGGTGAAGACCAGCAAGATCTTTAAGGGCTGGCACCTTCCTTGTGGGAGAAGGAGCCAGACGTTTGCCTTTTCAGAAAAAGTTTCTGCCGAGAACGAGCACCGTGACATGCTGAGTCTCTGGGAAAGCAGAGATCCCCAGTGCTGTTGCGGCTAAAGATAGGCTGCAGAGGGATAGTGAAGACCAGCAAGAGCTTTCAGGGCTGGCACCTTCCTTGTGGGAGAAGGAGCCAGACATTTGCCTTTTCAGAAAAAGTTTCTGCCGACAACGAGCACCGTGACATGCTGAGTCTCTGGGAAAGCAGAGATCCCCAGAGCTGTTGTGCCTGTGGATAGGCTGCAGGGGGACGGTGAAGACCAGCAAGATCTTTCAGGGCTGGCACCTTCCTTGTGGGAGAAGGAGCCAGACGTTTGCCTTTTCAGAAAAAGTTTCTGCCGAGAACGAGCACCGTGACATGCTGAGTCTCTGGGAAAGCAGAGATCCCCAGTGCTGTTGTGCCTGTGGATAGGCTGCAGGGGGACGGTGAAGACCAGCAAGATCTTTCAGGGCTGGCACCTTCCTTGTGGGAGAAGGAGCCAGACGTTTGCCTTTTCAGAAAAAGTTTCTGCCGAGAACGAGCACCGTGACATGCTGAGTCTCTGGGAAAGCACAGATCCCCAGTGCTGTTGCGGCTAAAGATAGGCTGCAGAGGGATAGTGAAGACCTGCAAGATCTTTCAGGGCTGGCACCTTCCTTGTGGGAGAAGGAGCCAGACGTTTGCCTTTTCAGAAAAAGTTTCTGCCGAGAACGAGCACCGTAACATGCTGAGTCTCTGGGAAAGCACAGATCCCCAGTTCTGTTGCGGCTAAAGATAGGCTGCAGAGGGATAGTGAAGACCTGCAAGATCTTTCAGGGCTGGCACCTTCCTTGTGGAAGATGGAGCCAGTCGTTTGCCTCTTCAGAAAAACGCTCTGCTGTAAGCGAGCACCAAAAGATGCTGAATCTCTGGGAAAGCAGAGATCCCCAGTGCTGTTGCGGCTAAAGATAGGCTGCAGAGGGATAGTGAAGACCAGCAAGATCTTTCAGGGCTGGCACCTTCCTTGTGGGAGAAGGAGCCAGACGTTTGCCTTTTCAGAAAAAGTTTCTGCCGAGAACGAGCACCGTGACATGCTGAGTCTCTGGGAAAGCAGAGATCCCCAGTGCTGTTGTGCCTGTGGATAGGCTGCAGGGGGACGGTGAAGACCAGCAAGATCTTTAAGGGCTGGCACCTTCGTTGTGGGAGAAGGAGCCAGACGTTTGCCTTTTCAGAAAAAGTTTCTGCCGAGAACGAGCACCGTGACATGCTGAGTCTCTGGGAAAGCAGAGATCCCCAGTGCTGTTGTGGCTAAAGATAGGCTGCAGAGGGATAGTGAAGACCTGCAAGAGCTTTCAGGGCTGGCACCTTTCTTGTGGAAGATTGAGCCAGACGTTTGCCTCTTCAGAAAAAGGTTCTGCCGTAAGCGAGCACCATGAGATGCTGAGTCTCTGGGAAAGCAGAGATCCCCAGTGCTGTTGTGCCTGTGGATAGGCTGCAGGGGGATGGTGAAGACCAGCAAGATCTTTCAGGGCTGGCACCTTTCTTGTGGAAGATTGAGCCAGACGTTTGCCTCTTCAGAAAAAGGTTCTGCCGTAAGCGAGCACCATGAGATGCTGAGTCTCTGGGAAAGCAGAGATCCCCAGTGCTGTTGTGCCTGTGGATAGGCTGCAGGGGGACGGTGAAGACCAGCAAGATCTTTCAGGGCTGGCACCTTCCTTGTGGGAGAAGGAGCCAGACGTTTGCCTTTTCAGAAAAAGTTTCTGCCGAGAACGAGCACCGTAACATGCTGAGTCTCTGGGAAAGCACAGATCCCCAGTGCTGTTGCGGCTAAAGATAGGCTGCAGAGGGATAGTGAAGACCAGCAAGAACTTTCAGGGCTGGCACCTTCCTTGTGGAAGATGGAGCCAGACGTTTGCCTCTTCAGAAAAACGCTCTGCCGTAAGCGAGCACCATAAGATGCTGAATCTCTGGGAAAGCAGAGCTCCCCAGTGCTGTTGCGGCTATAGATAGGCTGCAGAGGGATAGTGAAGACCAGCACGAGCTTTCAGGGCTGGCACCTTCCTTGTGGGAGAAGGAGCCAGACGTTTGCCTTTTCAGAAAAAGTTTCTGCCGAGAACGAGCACCGTGACATGATGAGTCTCTGGGAAAGCAGAGATCCCCAGAGCTGTTGTGCCTGTGGATAGGCTGCAGGGGGACGGTGAAGACCAGCAAGATCTTTCAGGGCTGGCACCTTCCTTGTGGGAGAAGGAGCCAGACGTTTGCGTTTTCAGAAAAAGTTTCTGCCGAGAACGAGCACCGTGACATGCTGAGTCTCTGGGAAAGCACAGATCCCCAGTTCTGTTGCGGCTAAAGATAGGCTGCAGAGGGATAGTGAAGACCAGCAAGAGCTTTCAGGGCTGGCACCTTCCTTGTGGGAGAAGGAGCCAGACATTTGCCTTTTCAGAAAAAGTTTCTGCCGAGAACGAGCACCGTGACATGCTGAGTCTCTGGGAAAGCAGAGATCCCCAGAGCTGTTGCGGCTAAAGATAGGCTGCAGAGGGATAGTGAAGACCTGCAAGAGCTTTCAGGGCTGGCACCTTTCTTGTGGGAGATTGAGCCAGACGTTTGCCTCTTCAGAAAAAGTTTCTGCCGTAAGCGAGCACCATGAGATGCTGAGTCTCTGGGAAAGCAGAGATCCCCAGTGCTGTTGTGCCTGTGGATAGGCTGCAGGGGGATGGTGAAGACCAGCAAGATCTTTCAGGGCTGGCACCTTCCTTGTGGGAGAAGGAGCCAGACGTTTGCCTTTTCAGAAAAAGTTTCTGCCGAGAACGAGCACCGTGACATGCTGAGTCTCTGGGAAAGCAGAGATCCCCAGTGCTGTTGTGCCTGTGGATAGGCTGCAGGGGGATGGTGAAGACCAGCAAGATCTTTCAGGGCTGGCACCTTCCTTGTGGGAGAATGAGCCAGACGTTTGCCTTTTTGAGAAAAAGTTTCTGCCGAGAACGAGCACCGTGACATGCTGAGTCTCTGGGAAAGCAGAGATCCCCAGTGCTGTTGTGCCTGTGGATAGGCTGCAGGGGGACGGTGAAGACCAGCAAGATCTTTCAGGGCTGGCACCTTCCTTGTGGGAGAAGGAGCCAGACGTTTGCCTTTTCAGAAAAAGTTTCTGCCGAGAACGAGCACCGTAACATGCTGAGTCTCTGGGAAAGCACAGATCCCCAGTGCTGTTGCGGCTAAAGATAGGCTGCAGAGGGATAGTGAAGACCTGCAAGATCTTTCAGGGCTGGCACCTTCCTTGTGGAAGATGGAGCCAGTCGTTTGCCTCTTCAGAAAAACGCTCTGCTGTAAGCGAGCACCATAAGATGCTGAATCTCTGGGAAAGCACAGATCCCCAGTGCTGTTGCGGCTAAAGATAGGCTGCAGAGGGATAGTGAAGACCAGCAAGATCTTTCAGGGCTGGCACCTTCCTTGTGGGAGAAGGAGCCAGACGTTTGCCTTTTCAGAAAAAGTTTCTGCCGAGAACGAGCACCGTGACATGCTGAGTCTCTGGGAAAGCAGAGATCCCCAGTGCTGTTGTGCCTGTGGATAGGCTGCAGGGGGACGGTGAAGACCAGCAAGATCTTTAAGGGCTGGCACCTTCCTTGTGGGAGAAGGAGCCAGACGTTTGCCTTTTCAGAAAAAGTTTCTGCCGAGAACGAGCACCGTGACATGCTGAGTCTCTGGGAAAGCAGAGATCCCCAGAGCTGTTGTGCCTGTGGATAGGCTGCAGGGGGACGGTGAAGACCAGCAAGATCTTTCAGGGCTGGCACCTTCCTTGTGGGAGAAGGAGCCAGACGTTTGCCTTTTCAGAAAAAGTTTCTGCCGAGAACGAGCACCGTGACATGCTGAGTCTCTGGGAAAGCAGAGATCCCCAGTGCTGTTGTGCCTGTGGATAGGCTGCAGGGGGACGGTGAAGACCAGCAAGATCTTTCAGGGCTGGCACCTTCCTTGTGGGAGAAGGAGCCAGACGTTTGCCTTTTCAGAAAAAGTTTCTGCCGAGAACGAGCACCGTGACATGCTGAGTCTCTGGGAAAGCAGAGATCCCCAGTGCTGTTGCGGCTAAAGATAGGCTGCAGAGGGATAGTGAAGACCAGCAAGAGCTTTCAGGGCTGGCACCTTCCTTGTGGGAGAAGGAGCCAGACATTTGCCTTTTCAGAAAAAGTTTCTGCCGACAACGAGCACCGTGACATGCTGAGTCTCTGGGAAAGCAGAGATCCCCAGAGCTGTTGTGCCTGTGGATAGGCTGCAGGGGGACGGTGAAGACCAGCAAGATCTTTCAGGGCTGGCACCTTCCTTGTGGGAGAAGGAGCCAGACGTTTGCCTTTTCAGAAAAAGTTTCTGCCGAGAACGAGCACCGTGACATGCTGAGTCTCTGGGAAAGCAGAGATCCCCAGTGCTGTTGTGCCTGTGGATAGGCTGCAGGGGGACGGTGAAGACCAGCAAGATCTTTCAGGGCTGGCACCTTCCTTGTGGGAGAAGGAGCCAGACGTTTGCCTTTTCAGAAAAAGTTTCTGCCGAGAACGAGCACCGTAACATGCTGAGTCTCTGGGAAAGCACAGATCCCCAGTGCTGTTGCGGCTAAAGATAGGCTGCAGAGGGATAGTGAAGACCTGCAAGATCTTTCAGGGCTGGCACCTTCCTTGTGGGAGAAGGAGCCAGACGTTTGCCTTTTCAGAAAAAGTTTCTGCCGAGAACGAGCACCGTAACATGCTGAGTCTCTGGGAAAGCACAGATCCCCAGTGCTGTTGCGGCTAAAGATAGGCTGCAGAGGGATAGTGAAGACCTGCAAGATCTTTCAGGGCTGGCACCTTCCTTGTGGAAGATGGAGCCAGTCGTTTGCCTCTTCAGAAAAACGCTCTGCTGTAAGCGAGCACCATAAGATGCTGAATCTCTGGGAAAGCAGAGCTCCCCAGTGCTGTTGCGGCTAAAGATAGGCTGCAGAGGGATAGTGAAGACCAGCAAGATCTTTCAGGGCTGGCACCTTCCTTGTGGGAGAAGGAGCCAGACGTTTGCCTTTTCAGAAAAAGTTTCTGCCGAGAACGAGCACCGTGACATGCTGAGTCTCTGGGAAAGCAGAGATCCCCAGTGCTGTTGTGCCTGTGGATAGGCTGCAGGGGGACGGTGAAGACCAGCAAGATCTTTAAGGGCTGGCACCTTCCTTGTGGGAGAAGGAGCCAGACGTTTGCCTTTTCAGAAAAAGTTTCTGCCGAGAACGAGCACCGTGACATGCTGAGTCTCTGGGAAAGCAGAGATCCCCAGTGCTGTTGCGGCTAAAGATAGGCTGCAGAGGGATAGTGAAGACCAGCAAGAGCTTTCAGGGCTGGCACCTTCCTTGTGGGAGAAGGAGCCAGACATTTGCCTTTTCAGAAAAAGGTTCTGCCGTAAGCGAGCACCATGAGATGCTGAGTCTCTGGGAAAGCAGAGATCCCCAGTGCTGTTGTGCCTGTGGATAGGCTGCAGGGGGATGGTGAAGACCAGCAAGATCTTTCAGGGCTGGCACCTTCCTTGTGGGAGAAGGAGCCGTAAGTTTGTCTTTTCAGAAAAAGTTTCTGCCGAGAACGAGCACCGTGACATGCTGAGTCTCTGGGAAAGCAGAGCTCCCCAGTGCTGTTGTGGCTAAAGATAGGCTGCAGAGGGATAGTGAAGACCTGCAAGAGCTTTCAGGGCTGGCACCTTTCTTGTGGAAGATTGAGCCAGACGTTTGCCTCTTCAGAAAAAGGTTCTGCCGTAAGCGAGCACCATGAGATGCTGAGTCTCTGGGAAAGCAGAGATCCCCAGTGCTGTTGTGCCTGTGGATAGGCTGCAGGGGGACGGTGAAGACCAGCAAGATCTTTCAGGGCTGGCACCTTCCTTGTGGGAGAAGGAGCCAGACGTTTGCCTTTTCATAAAAAGTTTCTGCCGAGAACGAGCACCGTAACATGCTGAGTCTCTGGGAAAGCACAGATCCCCAGTGCTGTTGCGGCTAAAGATAGGCTGCAGAGGGATAGTGAAGACCAGCAAGAACTTTCAGGGCTGGCACCTTCCTTGTGGAAGATGGAGCCAGACGTTTGCCTCTTCAGAAAAACGCTCTGCCGTAAGCGAGCACCATAAGATGCTGAGTCTCTGGGAAAGCAGAGCTCCCCAGTGCTGTTGCGGCTATAGATAGGCTGCAGAGGGATAGTGAAGACCAGCACGAGCTTTCAGGGCTGGCAGCTTCCTTGTGGGAGAAGGAGCCAGACGTTTGCCTTTTCAGAAAAAGTTTCTGCCGAGAACGAGCACCGTGACATGATGAGTCTCTGGGAAAGCAGAGATCCCCAGAGCTGTTGCGGCTAAAGATAGGCTGCAGAGGGATAGTGAAGACCTGCAAGAGCTTTCAGGGCTGGCACCTTTCTTGTGGGAGATTGAGCCAGACGTTTGCCTCTTCAGAAAAAGTTTCTGCCGTAAGCGAGCACCATGAGATGCTGAGTCTCTGGGAAAGCAGAGATCCCCAGTGCTGTTGTGCCTGTGGATAGGCTGCAGGGGGATGGTGAAGACCAGCAAGATCTTTCAGGGCTGGCACCTTCCTTGTGGGAGAAGGAGCCAGACGTTTGCCTTTTCAGAAAAAGTTTCTGCCGAGAACGAGCACCGTGACATGCTGAGTCTCTGGGAAAGCACAGATCCCCAGTGCTGTTGCGGCTAAAGATAGGCTGCAGAGGGATAGTGAAGACCTGCAAGATCTTTCAGGGCTGGCACCTTCCTTGTGGGAGAAGGAGCCAGACGTTTGCCTTTTCAGAAAAAGTTTCTGCCGAGAACGAGCACCGTAACATGCTGAGTCTCTGGGAAAGCACAGATCCCCAGTTCTGTTGCGGCTAAAGATAGGCTGCAGAGGGATAGTGAAGACCTGCAAGAGCTTTCAGGGCTGGCACCTTCCTTGTGGGAGAAGGAGCCAGACGTTTGCCTTTTCAGAAAAAGTTTCTGCCGAGAACGAGCACCGTGACATGCTGAGTCTCTGGGAAAGCAGAGATCCCCAGTGCTGTTGTGCCTGTGGATAGGCTGCAGGGGGACGGTGAAGACCAGCAAGATCTTTCAGGGCTGGCACCTTCCTTGTGGGAGAAGGAGCCAGACGTTTGCCTTTTCAGAAAAAGTTTCTGCCGAGAACGAGCACCGTGACATGCGGAGTCTCTGGGAAAGCACAGATCCCCAGTTCTGTTGCGGCTAAAGATAGGCTGCAGAGGGATAGTGAAGACCAGCAAGAGCTTTCAGGGCTGGCACCTTCCTTGTGGGAGAAGGAGCCAGACGTTTGTCTTTTCAGAAAATGTTTCTGCCGAGAACGAGCACCGTGACATGCTGAGTCTCTGGGAAAGCAGAGATCCCCAGTGCTGTTGTGCCTGTGGATAGGCTGCAGGGGGACGGTGAAGACCAGCAAGATCTTTCAGGGCTGGCACCTTCCTTGTGGGAGAAGGAGCCAGACGTTTGCCTTTTCAGAAAAAGTTTCTGCCGAGAACGAGCACCGTGACATGCTGAGTCTCTGGGAAAGCAGAGATCCCCAGTGCTGTTGCGGCTAAAGATAGGCTGCAGAGGGATAGTGAAGACCAGCAAGAGCTTTCAGGGCTGGCACCTTCCTTGTGGGAGAAGGAGCCAGACATTTGCCTTTTCAGAAAAAGTTTCTGCCGACAACGAGCACCGTGACATGCTGAGTCTCTGGGAAAGCAGAGATCCCCAGAGCTGTTGTGCCTGTGGATAGGCTGCAGAGGGATAGTGAAGACCAGCAAGATCTTTCAGGGCTGGCACCTTCCTTGTGGGAGAAGGAGCCAGACGTTTGCCTTTTCAGAAAAAGTTTCTGCCGAGAACGAGCACCGTGACATGCTGAGTCTCTGGGAAAGCAGAGATCCCCAGAGCTGTTGTGCCTGTGGATAGGCTGCAGGGGGACGGTGAAGACCAGCAAGATCTTTCAGGGCTGGCACCTTCCTTGTGGGAGAAGGAGCCAGACGTTTGCCTTTTCAGAAAAAGTTTCTGCCGAGAACGAGCACCGTGACATGCTGAGTCTCTGGGAAAGCAGAGATCCCCAGTGCTGTTGTGCCTGTGGATAGGCTGCAGGGGGACGGTGAAGACCAGCAAGATCTTTCAGGGCTGGCACCTTCCTTGTGGGAGAAGGAGCCAGACGTTTGCCTTTTCAGAAAAAGTTTCTGCCGAGAACGAGCACCGTGACATGCTGAGTCTCTGGGAAAGCAGAGATCCCCAGTGCTGTTGCGGCTAAAGATAGGCTGCAGAGGGATAGTGAAGACCAGCAAGAGCTTTCAGGGCTGGCACCTTCCTTGTGGGAGAAGGAGCCAGACATTTGCCTTTTCAGAAAAAGTTTCTGCCGACAACGAGCACCGTGACATGCTGAGTCTCTGGGAAAGCAGAGATCCCCAGAGCTGTTGTGCCTGTGGATAGGCTGCAGGGGGACGGTGAAGACCAGCAAGATCTTTAAGGGCTGGCACCTTTCTTGTGGGAGAAGGAGCCAGACGTTTGCCTCTTCAGAAAAAGTTTCTGCCGTAAGCGAGCACCATGAGATGCTGAGTCTCTGGGAAAGCAGAGATCCCCAGTGCTGTTGTGCCTGTGGATAGGCTGCAGGGGGATGGTGAAGACCAGCAAGATCTTTCAGGGCTGGCACCTTCCTTGTGGGAGAAGGAGCCAGACGTTTGCCTTTTCAGAAAAAGTTTCTGCCGAGAACGAGCACCGTGACATGCTGAGTCTCTGGGAAAGCACAGATCCCCAGTGCTGTTGCGGCTAAAGATAGGCTGCAGAGGGATAGTGAAGACCTGCAAGATCTTTCAGGGCTGGCACCTTCCTTGTGGGAGAAGGAGCCAGACGTTTGCCTTTTCAGAAAAAGTTTCTGCCGAGAACGAGCACCGTAACATGCTGAGTCTCTGGGAAAGCACAGATCCCCAGTGCTGTTGCGGCTAAAGATAGGCTGCAGAGGGATAGTGAAGACCTGCAAGATCTTTCAGGGCTGGCACCTTCCTTGTGGGAGAAGGAGCCAGACGTTTGCCTTTTCAGAAAAAGTTTCTGCCGAGAACGAGCACCGTGACATGCTGAGTCTCTGGGAAAGCAGAGATCCCCAGTGCTGTTGTGCCTGTGGATAGGCTGCAGGGGGACGGTGAAGACCAGCAAGATCTTTCAGGGCTGGCACCTTCCTTGTGGGAGAAGGAGCCAGACGTTTGCCTTTTCAGAAAAAGTTTCTGCCGAGAACGAGCACCGTGACATGCTGAGTCTCTGGGAAAGCAGAGATCCCCAGTGCTGTTGCGGCTAAAGATAGGCTGCAGAGGGATAGTGAAGACCAGCAAGAGCTTTCAGGGCTGGCACCTTCCTTGTGGGAGAAGGAGCCAGACATTTGCCTTTTCAGAAAAAGTTTCTGCCGACAACGAGCACCGTGACATGCTGAGTCTCTGGGAAAGCAGAGATCCCCAGAGCTGTTGTGCCTGTGGATAGGCTGCAGAGGGATAGTGAAGACCAGCAAGATCTTTCAGGGCTGGCACCTTCCTTGTGGGAGAAGGAGCCAGACATTTGCCTTTTCAGAAAAAGTTTCTGCCGAGAACGAGCACCGTGACATGCTGAGTCTCTGGGAAAGCAGAGATCCCCAGAGCTGTTGCTGCTAAAGATAGGCTGCAGAGGGATAGTGAAGACCTGCAAGAGCTTTCAGGGCTGGCACCTTTCTTGTGGAAGATTGAGCCAGACGTTTGCCTCTTCAGAAAAAGGTTCTGCCGTAAGCGAGCACCATGAGATGCTGAGTCTCTGGGAAAGCAGAGATCCCCAGTGCTGTTGTGCCTGTGGATAGGCTGCAGGGGGATGGTGAAGACCAGCAAGATCTTTCAGGGCTGGCACCTTCCTTGTGGGAGAAGGAGCCAGACGTTTGACTTTTCAGAAAAAGTTTCTGCAGAGAACGAGCACCGTGACATGCTGAGTCTCTGGGAAAGCAGAGATCCCCAGTGCTGTTGCGGCTAAAGATAGGCTGCAGAGGGATAGTGAAGACCAGCAAGAGCTTTCAGGGCTGGCACCTTCCTTGGAGAAGGAGCCGTAAGTTTGTCTTTTCAGAAAAAGTTTCTGCCGAGAACGAGCACCGTGACATGCTGAGTCTCTGGGAAAGCAGAGATCCCCAGTGCTGTTGCGGCTAAAGATAGGCTGCAGAGGGATAGTGAAGACCTGCAAGACCTTTCAGGGCTGGCACCTTCCTTGTGGAAGATGGAGCCAGACGTTTGCCTCTTCAGAAAAACGCTCTGCCGTAAGCGAGCACCATAAGATGCTGAATCTCTGGGAAAGCAGAGATCCCCAGTGCTGTTGTGGCTAAAGATAGGCTGCAGAGGGATAGTGAAGACCAGCAAGAGCTTTCAGGGCTGGCACCTTCCTTGTGGAAGATGGAGCCAGACGTTTGCCTCTTCAGAAAAACGCTCTGCCGTAAGCGAGCACCATAAGATGGTGAATCTCTGGGAAAGCACAGCTCCCCAGTGCTGTTGTGGCTAAAGATAGGCTGCAGAGGGATAGTGAAGGCCTGCAAGAGCTTTCAGGGCTGGCACCTTTCTTGTGGAAGATTGAGCCAGACGTTTGCCTCTTCAGAAAAAGGTTCTGCCGTAAGCGAGCACCATGAGATGCTGAGTCTCTGGGAAAGCAGAGATCCCCAGTGCTGTTGTGCCTGTGGATAGGCTGCAGGGGGACGGTGAAGACCAGCAAGATCTTTCAGGGCTGGCACCTTCCTTGTGGGAGAAGGAGCCAGACGTTTGCCTTTTCAGAAAAAGTTTCTGCCGAGAACGAGCACCGTGACATGCTGAGTCTCTGGGAAAGCAGAGATCCCCAGTGCTGTTGCGGCTAAAGATAGGCTGCAGAGGGATAGTGAAGACCAGCAAGAGCTTTCAGGGCTGGCACCTTCCTTGTGGGAGAAGGAGCCAGATGTTTGCCTTTTCAGAAAAAGTTTCTGCCGAGAACGAGCACCGTGACATGCTGAGTCTCTGGGAAAGCAGAGATCCCCAGAGCTGTTGTGCCTGTGGATAGGCTGCAGAGGGATAGTGAAGACCTGCAAGAACTTTCAGGGCTGGCACCTTCCTTGTGGGAGAAGGATCCAGACGTTTGCCTTTTCAGAAAAAGTTTCTGCCAAGAACGAGCACCGTGACATGCTGAGTCTCTGGGAAAGCAGAGATCCCCAGTGCTGTTGCGGCTAAAGATAGGCTGCAGAGGGATAGTGAAGACCTGCAAGAGCTTTCAGGGCTGGCACCTTCCTTGTGGGAGAAGGAGCCAGACGTTTGCCTTTTCAGAAAAAGTTTCTGCCGAGAACGAGCACCGTGACATGCTGAGTCTCTGGGAAAGCAGAGATCCCCAGTGCTGTTGTGCCTAAAGATAGGCTGCAGAGGGATAGTGAAGACCTGCAAGAGCTTTCAGGGCTGGCACCTTTCTTGTGGAAGATTGAGCCAGACGTTTGCCTCTTCAGAAAAAGGTTCTGCCGTAAGCGAGCACCATGAGATGCTGAGTCTCTGGGAAAGCAGAGATCCCCAGTGCTGTTGTGCCTGTGGATAGGCTGCAGGGGGATGGTGAAGACCAGCAAGATCTTTCAGAGCTGGCACCTTTCTTGTGGAAGATTGAGCCAGACGTTTGCCTCTTCAGAAAAAGATTCTGCCGTAAGCGAGCACCATGAGATGCTGAGTCTCTGGGAAAGCAGAGATCCCCAGTGCTGTTGTGGCTAAAGATAGGCTGCAGGGGGATGGTGAAGACCAGCAAGACCTTTCAGGGCTGGCACCTTTCTTGTGGAAGATTGAGCCAGACGTTTGCCTCTTCAGAAAAAGGTTCTGCCGTAAGCGAGCACCATGAGATGCTGAGTCTCTGGGAAAGCAGAGATCCCCAGTGCTGTTGTGCCTCTGGATAGGCTGCAGAGGGACGGTGAAGACCAGCAAGATCTTTCAGGGCTGGCACCTTCCTTGTGGGAGAAGGAGCCAGACGTTTGCCTTTTCAGAAAAAGTTTCTGCCGAGAACGAGCACCGTGACATGCTGAGTCTCTGGGAAAGCAGAGATCCCCAGAGCTGTTGTGCCTGTGGATAGGCTGCAGGGGGACGGTGAAGACCAGCAAGATCTTTCAGGGCTGGCACCTTCCTTGTGGGAGAAGGAGCCAGACGTTTGCCTTTTCAGAAAAAGTTTCTGCCGAGAACGAGCACCGTGACATGCGGAGTCTCTGGGAAAGCACAGATCCCCAGTTCTGTTGCGGCTAAAGATAGGCTGCAGAGGGATAGTGAAGACCAGCAAGAGCTTTCAGGGCTGGCACCTTCCTTGTGGGAGAAGGAGCCAGACGTTTGTCTTTTCAGAAAAAGTTTCTGCCGAGAACGAGCACCGTGACATGCGGAGTCTCTGGGAAAGCACAGATCCCCAGTTCTGTTGTGGCTAAAGATAGGCTGCAGAGGGATAGTGAAGACCAGCAAGAGCTTTCAGGGCTGGCACCTTCCTTGTGGAAGATGGAGCCAGACGTTTGCCTCTTCAGAAAAACGCTCTGCCGTAAGCGAGCACCATAAGATGGTGAATCTCTGGGAAAGCAGAGCTCCCCAGTGCTGTTGTGGCTAAAGATAGGCTGCAGAGGGATAGTGAAGGCCTGCAAGAGCTTTCAGGGCTGGCACCTTTCTTGTGGAAGATTGAGCCAGACGTTTGCCTCTTCAGAAAAAGGTTCTGCCATAAGCGAGCACCATGAGATGCTGAGTCTCTGGGAAAGCAGAGATCCCCAGTGCTGTTGTGCCTGTGGATAGGCTGCAGGGGGACGGTGAAGACCAGCAAGATCTTTCAGGGCTGGCACCTTCCTTGTGGGAGAAGGAGCCAGACGTTTGCCTTTTCAGAAAAAGTTTCTGCCGAGAACGAGCACCGTGACATGCTGAGTCTCTGGGAAAGCAGAGATCCCCAGTGCTGTTGCGGCTAAAGATAGGCTGCAGAGGGATAGTGAAGACCAGCAAGAGCTTTCAGGGCTGGCACCTTCCTTGTGGGAGAAGGAGCCAGATGTTTGCCTTTTCAGAAAAAGTTTCTGCCGAGAACGAGCACCGTGACATGCTGAGTCTCTGGGAAAGCAGAGATCCCCAGAGCTGTTGTGCCTGTGGATAGGCTGCAGAGGGATAGTGAAGACCTGCAAGAACTTTCAGGGCTGGCACCTTCCTTGTGGGAGAAGGAGCCAGACGTTTGCCTTTTCAGAAAAAGTTTCTGCCAAGAACGAGCACCGTGACATGCTGAGTCTCTGGGAAAGCAGAGATCCCCAGTGCTGTTGCGGCTAAAGATAGGCTGCAGAGGGATAGTGAAGACCTGCAAGACCTTTCAGGGCTGGCACCTTCCTTGTGGGAGAAGGAGCCAGACGTTTGCCTTTTCAGAAAAAGTTTCTGCCGAGAACGAGCACCGTGACATGCTGAGTCTCTGGGAAAGCAGAGATCCCCAGTGCTGTTGTGCCTAAAGATAGGCTGCAGAGGGATAGTGAAGACCTGCAAGAGCTTTCAGGGCTGGCACCTTTCTTGTGGAAGATTGAGCCAGACGTTTGCCTCTTCAGAAAAAGGTTCTGCCGTAAGCGAGCACCATGAGATGCTGAGTCTCTGGGAAAGCAGAGATCCCCAGTGCTGTTGTGCCTGTGGATAGGCTGCAGGGGGATGGTGAAGACCAGCAAGATCTTTCAGAGCTGGCACCTTTCTTGTGGAAGATTGAGCCAGACGTTTGCCTCTTCAGAAAAAGATTCTGCCGTAAGCGAGCACCATGAGATGCTGAGTCTCTGGGAAAGCAGAGATCCCCAGTGCTGTTGTGGCTAAAGATAGGCTGCAGGGGGATGGTGAAGACCAGCAAGACCTTTCAGGGCTGGCACCTTTCTTGTGGAAGATTGAGCCAGACGTTTGCCTCTTCAGAAAAAGGTTCTGCCGTAAGCGAGCACCATGAGATGCTGAGTCTCTGGGAAAGCAGAGATCCCCAGTGCTGTTGTGCCTCTGGATAGGCTGCAGAGGGACGGTGAAGACCAGCAAGATCTTTCAGGGCTGGCACCTTCCTTGTGGGAGAAGGAGCCAGACGTTTGCCTTTTCAGAAAAAGTTTCTGCCGAGAACGAGCACCGTGACATGCTGAGTCTCTGGGAAAGCAGAGATCCCCAGAGCTGTTGTGCCTGTGGATAGGCTGCAGGGGGACGGTGAAGACCAGCAAGATCTTTCAGGGCTGGCACCTTCCTTGTGGGAGAAGGAGCCAGACGTTTGCCTTTTCAGAAAAAGTTTCTGCCGAGAACGAGCACCGTGACATGCGGAGTCTCTGGGAAAGCACAGATCCCCAGTTCTGTTGCGGCTAAAGATAGGCTGCAGAGGGATAGTGAAGACCAGCAAGAGCTTTCAGGGCTGGCACCTTCCTTGTGGGAGAAGGAGCCAGACGTTTGTCTTTTCAGAAAAAGTTTCTGCCGAGAACGAGCACCGTGACATGCTGAGTCTCTGGGAAAGCAGAGATCCCCAGTGCTGTTGTGCCTGTGGATAGGCTGCAGGGGGACGGTGAAGACCAGCAAGATCTTTCAGGGCTGGCACCTTCCTTGTGGGAGAAGGAGCCAGACGTTTGCCTTTTCAGAAAAAGTTTCTGCCGAGAACGAGCACCGTGACATGCGGAGTCTCTGGGAAAGCACAGATCCCCAGTGCTGTTGCGGCTAAAGATAGGCTGCAGAGGGATAGTGAAGACCTGCAAGATCTTTCAGGGCTGGCACCTTCCTTGTGGGAGAAGGAGCCAGACGTTTGCCTTTTCAGAAAAAGTTTCTGCCGAGAACGAGCACCGTGACATGCTGAGTCGCTGGGAAAGCAGAGATCCCCAGTGCTGTTGCGGCTAAAGATAGGCTGCAGAGGGATAGTGAAGACCAGCAAGAGCTTTCAGGGCTGGCACCTTCCTTGTGGGAGAAGGAGCCGTAAGTTTGTCTTTTCAGAAAAAGTTTCTGCCGAGAACGAGCACCGTGACATGCTGAGTCTCTAGGAAAGCAGAGATCCCCAGAGCTGTTGTGCCTGTGGATAGGCTGCAGGGGGACGGTGAAGACCAGCAAGATCTTTCAGGGCTGGCACCTTCCTTGTGGGAGAAAGAGCCAGACGTTTGCCTTTTCAGAAAAAGTTTCTGCCGAGAACGAGCACCGTGACATGCGGAGTCTCTGGGAAAGCACAGATCCCCAGTTCTGTTGCGGCTAAAGATAGGCTGCAGAGGGATAGTGAAGACCAGCAAGAGCTTTCAGGGCTGGCACCTTCCTTGGAGAAGGAGCCGTAAGTTTGTCTTTTCAGAAAAAGTTTCTGCCGAGAACGAGCACCGTGACATGCTGAGTCTCTGGAAAAGCAGAGATCCTCAGAGCTGTTGCGGCTAAAGATAGGCTGCAGAGGGATAGTGAAGACCAGCAAGAACTTTCAGGGCTGGCACCTTCCTTGTGGAAGATGGAGCCAGACGTTTGCCTCTTCAGAAAAACGCTCTGCCGTAAGCGAGCACCATAAGATGGTGAATCTCTGGGAAAGCAGAGCTCCCCAGTGCTGTTGTGGCTAAAGATAGGCTGCAGAGGGATAGTGAAGACCAGCAAGAGCTTTCAGGGCTGGCACCTTCCTTGTGGGAGAAGGAGCCAGACGTTTGCCTTTTCAGAAAAAGTTTCTGCCGAGAACGAGCACCGTGACATGCTGAGTCTCTGGGAAAGCAGAGATCCCCAGTGCTGTTGTGCCTAAAGATAGGCTGCAGAGGGATAGTGAAGACCTGCAAGAGCTTTCAGGGCTGGCACCTTTCTTGTGGAAGATTGAGCCAGACGTTTGCCTTTTCAGAAAAAGTTTCTGCCGAGAACGAGCACCGTGACATGCTGAGTCTCTGGGAAAGCAGAGATCCCCAGTGCTGTTGCGGCTAAAGATAGGCTGCAGAGGGATAGTGAAGACCTGCAAGAGCTTTCAGGGCTGGCACCTTTCTTGTGGAAGATTGAGCCAGACGTTTGCCTCTTCAGAAAAAGGTTCTGCCGTAAGCGAGCACCATGAGATGCTGAGTCTCTGGGAAAGCAGAGCACCCCAGTGCTGTTGCGGCTAAAGATAGGCTGCAGAGGGATAGTGAAGACCAGCACGAGCTTTCAGGGCTGGCAGCTTCCTTGTGGGAGAAGGAGCCAGACGTTTGCCTTTTCATAAAAAGTTTCTGCCGAGAACAAGCACCGTGACATGCTGAGTCTCTGGGAAAGCAGAGATCCCCAGAGCTGTTGTGCCTGTGGATAGGCTGCAGGGGGACGGTGAAGACCAGCAAGATCTTTCAGGGCTGGCACCTTCCTTGTGGGAGAAGGAGCCAGACGTTTGCCTTTTCAGAAAAAGTTTCTGCCGAGAACGAGCACCGTGACATGCTGAGTCTCTGGGAAAGCAGAGATCCCCAGAGCTGTTGCGGCTAAAGATAGGCTGCAGAGGGATAGTGAAGACCAGCAAGAACTTTCAGGGCTGGCACCTTCCTTGTGGAAGATGGAGCCAGACGTTTGCCTCTTCAGAAAAACGCTCTGCCGTAAGCGAGCACCATAAGATGGTGAATCTCTGGGAAAGCAGAGCTCCCCAGTGCTGTTGTGGCTAAAGATAGGCTGCAGAGGGATAGTGAAGACCTGCAAGAGCTTTCAGGGCTGGCACCTTTCTTGTGGAAGATTGAGCCAGACGTTTGCCTCTTCAGAAAAAGGTTCTGCGGTAAGCGAGCACCATGAGATGCTGAGTCTCTGGGAAAGCAGAGATCCCCAGTGCTGTTGTGCCTGTGGATAGGCTGCAGGGGGACGGTGAAGACCAGCAAGATCTTTCAGGGCTGGCACCTTCCTTGTGGGAGAAGGAGCCAGACGTTTGCCTTTTCAGAAAAAGTTTCTGCCGAGAACGAGCACCGTGACATGCTGAGTCGCTGGGAAAGCAGAGATCCCCAGTGCTGTTGCGGCTAAAGATAGGCTGCAGAGGGATAGTGAAGACCAGCAAGAGCTTTCAGGGCTGGCACCTTCCTTGTGGGAGAAGGAGCCGTAAGTTTGTCTTTTCAGAAAAAGTTTCTGCCGAGAACGAGCACCGTGACATGCTGAGTCTCTGGGAAAGCAGAGATCCCCAGAGCTGTTGTGCCTGTGGATAGGCTGCAGGGGGACGGTGAAGACCAGCAAGATCTTTAAGGGCTGGCACCTTCCTTGTGGGAGAAGGAGCCGTAAGTTTGTCTTTTCAGAAAAAGTTTCTGCCGAGAACGAGCACCGTGACATGCTGAGTCTCTGGGAAAGCAGAGATCCCCAGTGCTGTTGTGCCTGTGGATAGGCTGCAGGGGGATGGTGAAGACCAGCAAGATCTTTCAGGGCTGGCACCTTCCTTGTGGGAGAAGGAGCCAGACGTTTGCCTTTTCAGAAAAAGTTTCTGCCGAGAACGAGCACCGTGACATGCTGAGTCTCTGGGAAAGCAGAGATCCCCAGAGCTGTTGTGCCTGTGGATAGGTTGCAGGGGGACGGTGAAGACCAGCAAGATCTTTCAGGGCTGGCACCTTCCTTGTGGGAGAAGGAGCCAGACGTTTGCCTTTTCAGAAAAAGTTTCTGCCGAGAACGAGCACCGTGACATGCGGAGTCTCTGGGAAAGCACAGATCCCCAGTTCTGTTGCGGCTAAAGATAGGCTGCAGAGGGATAGTGAAGACCTGCAAGAGCTTTCAGGGCTGGCACCTTCCTTGTGGGAGAAGGAGCCAGACGTTTGCCTTTTCAGAAAAAGTTTCTGCCGAGAACGAGCACCGTGACATGCTGAGTCTCTGGGAAAGCAGACATCCCCAGTGCTGTTGTGCCTGTGGATAGGCTGCAGGGGGATGGTGAAGACCAGCAAGAGCTTTCAGGGCTGGCACCTTCCTTGTGGGAGAAGGAGCCAGACGTTTGCCTTTTCAGAAAAAGTTTCTGCCAAGAACGAGCACCGTGACATGCTGAGTCTCTGGGAAAGCAGAGATCCCCAGTGCTGTTGCGGCTAAAGATAGGCTGCAGAGGGATAGTGAAGACCTGCAAGACCTTTCAGGGCTGACACCTTCCTTGTGGAAGATGGAGCCAGACGTTTGCCTCTTCAGAAAGACGCTCTGCCGTAAGCGAGCACCATAAGGTGCTGAATCTCTGGGAAAGCAGAGCTCCCCAGTGCTGTTGCGGCTAAAGATAGGCTGCAGAGGGATAGTGAAGACCTGCAAGAGCTTTCAGGGCTGGCACCTTTCTTGTGGAAGATTGAGCCAGACGTTTGCCTCTTCAGAAAAAGGTTCAGCCGTAAGCGAGCACCATGAGATGCTGAGTCTCTGGGAAAGCAGAGATCCCCAGTGCTGTTGCGGCTAAAGATAGGCTGCAGGGGGACGGTGAAGACCAGCAAGATCTTTCAGGGCTGGCACCTTCCTTGTGGGAGAAGGAGCCAGACGTTTGCCTTTTCAGAAAAAGGTTCTGCCGAGAACGAGCACCGTGACATGCTGAGTCTCTGGGAAAGCAGAGATCCCCAGAGCTGTTGCGGCTAAAGATAGGCTGCAGAGGGATAGTGAAGACCAGCAAGAACTTTCAGGGCTGGCACCTTCCTTGTGGAAGATGGAGCCAGACGTTTGCCTCTTCAGAAAAACGCTCTGCCGTAAGCGAGCACCATAAGATGGTGAATCTCTGGGAAAGCAGAGCTCCCCAGTGCTGTTGTGGCTAAAGATAGGCTGCAGAGGGATAGTGAAGACCTGCAAGAGCTTTCAGGGCTGGCACCTTTCTTGTGGAAGATTGAGCCAGACGTTTGCCTCTTCAGAAAAAGGTTCTGCGGTAAGCGAGCACCATGAGATGCTGAGTCTCTGGGAAAGCAGAGATCCCCAGTGCTGTTGTGCCTGTGGATAGGCTGCAGGGGGACGGTGAAGACCAGCAAGATCTTTCAGGGCTGGCACCTTCCTTGTGGGAGAAGGAGCCAGACGTTTGCCTTTTCAGAAAAAGTTTCTGCCGAGAACGAGCACCGTGACATGCTGAGTCGCTGGGAAAGCAGAGATCCCCAGTGCTGTTGCGGCTAAAGATAGGCTGCAGAGGGATAGTGAAGACCAGCAAGAGCTTTCAGGGCTGGCACCTTCCTTGTGGGAGAAGGAGCCGTAAGTTTGTCTTTTCAGAAAAAGTTTCTGCCGAGAGCGAGCACCGTGACATGCTGAGTCTCTGGGAAAGCAGAGATCCCCAGAGCTGTTGTGCCTGTGGATAGGCTGCAGGGGGACGGTGAAGACCAGCAAGATCTTTCAGGGCTGGCACCTTCCTTGTGGGAGAAGGAGCCAGACGTTTGCCTTTTCAGAAAAAGTTTCTGCCGAGAACGAGCACCGTGACATGCTGAGTCTCTGGGAAAGCAGAGATCCCCAGAGCTGTTGTGCCTGTGGATAGGCTGCAGGGGGACGGTGAAGACCAGCAAGATCTTTCAGGGCTGGCACCTTCCTTGTGGGAGAAGGAGCCAGACGTTTGCCTTTTCAGAAAAAGTTTCTGCCGAGAACGAGCACCGTGACATGCTGAGTCTCTGGGAAAGCAGAGATCCCCAGAGCTGTTGTGCCTGTGGATAGGTTGCAGGGGGACGGTGAAGACCAGCAAGATCTTTCAGGGCTGGCACCTTCCTTGTGGGAGAAGGAGCCAGACGTTTGCCTTTTCAGAAAAAGTTTCTGCCGAGAACGAGCACCGTGACATGCGGAGTCTCTGGGAAAGCACAGATCCCCAGTTCTGTTGCGGCTAAAGATAGGCTGCAGAGGGATAGTGAAGACCTGCAAGAGCTTTCAGGGCTGGCACCTTCCTTGTGGGAGAAGGAGCCAGACGTTTGCCTTTTCAGAAAAAGTTTCTGCCGAGAACGAGCACCGTGACATGCTGAGTCTCTGGGAAAGCAGACATCCCCAGTGCTGTTGTGCCTGTGGATAGGCTGCAGGGGGATGGTGAAGACCAGCAAGAGCTTTCAGGGCTGGCACCTTCCTTGGAGAAGGAGCCGTAAGTTTGTCTTTTCAGAAAAAGTTTCTGCCGAGAACGAGCACCGTGACATGCTGAGTCTCTGGAAAAGCAGAGATCCTCAGAGCTGTTGCGGCTAAAGATAGGCTGCAGAGGGATAGTGAAGACCAGCAAGAACTTTCAGGGCTGGCACCTTCCTTGTGGAAGATGGAGCCAGACGTTTGCCTCTTCAGAAAAACGCTCTGCCGTAAGCGAGCACCATAAGATGGTGAATCTCTGGGAAAGCAGAGCTCCCCAGTGCTGTTGTGGCTAAAGATAGGCTGCAGAGGGGTAGTGAAGACCAGCAAGAGCTTTCAGGGCTGGCACCTTCCTTGTGGGAGAAGGAGCCAGACGTTTGCCTTTTCAGAAAAAGTTTCTGCCGAGAACGAGCACCGTGACATGCTGAGTCTCTGGGAAAGCAGAGATCCCCAGTGCTGTTGTGCCTAAAGATAGGCTGCAGAGGGATAGTGAAGACCTGCAAGAGCTTTCAGGGCTGGCACCTTTCTTGTGGAAAATTGAGCCAGACGTTTGCCTTTTCAGAAAAAGTTTCTGCCGAGAACGAGCACCGTGACATGCTGAGTCTCTGGGAAAGCAGAGATCCCCAGTGCTGTTGCGGCTAAAGATAGGCTGCAGAGGGATAGTGAAGACCTGCAAGAGCTTTCAGGGCTGGCACCTTTCTTGTGGAAGATTGAGCCAGACGTTTGCCTCTTCAGAAAAAGGTTCTGCCGTAAGCGAGCACCATGAGATGCTGAGTCTCTGGGAAAGCAGAGCACCCCAGTGCTGTTGCGGCTAAAGATAGGCTGCAGAGGGATAGTGAAGACCAGCACGAGCTTTCAGGGCTGGCAGCTTCCTTGTGGGAGAAGGAGCCAGACGTTTGCCTTTTCAGAAAAAGTTTCTGCCGAGAACAAGCACCGTGACATGCTGAGTCTCTGGGAAAGCAGAGATCCCCAGAGCTGTTGTGCCTGTGGATAGGCTGCAGGGGGACGGTGAAGACCAGCAAGATCTTTCAGGGCTGGCACCTTCCTTGTGGGAGAAGGAGCCAGACGTTTGCCTTTTCAGAAAAAGTTTCTGCCGAGAACGAGCACCGTGACATGCTGAGTCTCTGGGAAAGCAGAGATCCCCAGAGCTGTTGCGGCTAAAGATAGGCTGCAGAGGGATAGTGAAGACCAGCAAGAACTTTCAGGGCTGGCACCTTCCTTGTGGAAGATGGAGCCAGACGTTTGCCTCTTCAGAAAAACGCTCTGCCGTAAGCGAGCACCATAAGATGGTGAATCTCTGGGAAAGCAGAGCTCCCCAGTGCTGTTGTGGCTAAAGATAGGCTGCAGAGGGATAGTGAAGACCTGCAAGAGCTTTCAGGGCTGGCACCTTTCTTGTGGAAGATTGAGCCAGACGTTTGCCTCTTCAGAAAAAGGTTCTGCGGTAAGCGAGCACCATGAGATGCTGAGTCTCTGGGAAAGCAGAGATCCCCAGTGCTGTTGTGCCTGTGGATAGGCTGCAGGGGGACGGTGAAGACCAGCAAGATCTTTCAGGGCTGGCACCTTCCTTGTGGGAGAAGGAGCCAGACGTTTGCCTTTTCAGAAAAAGTTTCTGCCGAGAACGAGCACCGTGACATGCTGAGTCGCTGGGAAAGCAGAGATCCCCAGTGCTGTTGCGGCTAAAGATAGGCTGCAGAGGGATAGTGAAGACCAGCAAGAGCTTTCAGGGCTGGCACCTTCCTTGTGGGAGAAGGAGCCGTAAGTTTGTCTTTTCAGAAAAAGTTTCTGCCGAGAACGAGCACCGTGACATGCTGAGTCTCTGGGAAAGCAGAGATCCCCAGAGCTGTTGTGCCTGTGGATAGGCTGCAGGGGGACGGTGAAGACCAGCAAGATCTTTAAGGGCTGGCACCTTCCTTGTGGGAGAAGGAGCCGTAAGTTTGTCTTTTCAGAAAAAGTTTCTGCCGAGAACGAGCACCGTGACATGCTGAGTCTCTGGGAAAGCAGAGATCCCCAGTGCTGTTGTGCCTGTGGATAGGCTGCAGGGGGACGGTGAAGACCAGCAAGATCTTTCAGGGCTGGCACCTTCCTTGTGGGAGAAGGAGCCAGACGTTTGCCTTTTCAGAAAAAGTTTCTGCCGAGAACGAGCACCGTGACATGCTGAGTCTCTGGGAAAGCAGAGATCCCCAGAGCTGTTGTGCCTGTGGATAGGTTGCAGGGGGACGGTGAAGACCAGCAAGATCTTTCAGGGCTGGCACCTTCCTTGTGGGAGAAGGAGCCAGACGTTTGCCTTTTCAGAAAAAGTTTCTGCCGAGAACGAGCACCGTGACATGCGGAGTCTCTGGGAAAGCACAGATCCCCAGTTCTGTTGCGGCTAAAGATAGGCTGCAGAGGGATAGTGAAGACCAGCAAGATCTTTCAGGGCTGGCACCTTCCTTGTGGGAGAAGGAGCCAGACGTTTGCCTTTTCAGAAAAAATTTCTGCCGAGAACGAGCACCGTGACATGCTGAGTCTCTGGGAAAGCAGACATCCCCAGTGCTGTTGTGCCTGTGGATAGGCTGCAGGGGGATGGTGAAGACCAGCAAGAGCTTTCAGGGCTGGCACCTTCCTTGGAGAAGGAGCCGTAAGTTTGTCTTTTCAGAAAAAGTTTCTGCCGAGAACGAGCACCGTGACATGCTGAGTCTCTGGAAAAGCAGAGATCCTCAGAGCTGTTGCGGCTAAAGATAGGCTGCAGAGGGATAGTGAAGACCAGCAAGAACTTTCAGGGCTGGCACCTTCCTTGTGGAAGATGGAGCCAGACGTTTGCCTCTTCAGAAAAACGCTCTGCCGTAAGCGAGCACCATAAGTTGGTGAATCTCTGGGAAAGCAGAGCTCCCCAGTGCTGTTGTGGCTAAAGATAGGCTGCAGAGGGATAGTGAAGACCAGCAAGAGCTTTCAGGGCTGGCACCTTCCTTGTGGGAGAAGGAGCCAGACGTTTGCCTTTTCAGAAAAAGTTTCTGCCGAGAACGAGCACCGTGACATGCTGAGTCTCTGGGAAAGCAGAGATCCCCAGTGCTGTTGTGCCTAAAGATAGGCTGCAGAGGGATAGTGAAGACCTGCAAGAGCTTTCAGGGCTGGCACCTTTCTTGTGGAAGATTGAGCCAGACGTTTGCCTTTTCAGAAAAAGTTTCTGCCGAGAACGAGCACCGTGACATGCTGAGTCTCTGGGAAAGCAGAGATCCCCAGTGCTGTTGCGGCTAAAGATAGGCTGCAGAGGGATAGTGAAGACCTGCAAGAGCTTTCAGGGCTGGCACCTTTCTTGTGGAAGATTGAGCCAGACGTTTGCCTCTTCAGAAAAAGGTTCTGCCGTAAGCGAGCACCATGAGATGCTGAGTCTCTGGGAAAGCAGAGCACCCCAGTGCTGTTGCGGCTATAGATAGGCTGCAGAGGGATAGTGAAGACCAGCACGAGCTTTCAGGGCTGGCAGCTTCCTTGTGGGAGAAGGAGCCAGACGTTTGCCTTTTCATAAAAAGTTTCTGCCGAGAACAAGCACCGTGACATGCTGAGTCTCTGGGAAAGCAGAGATCCCCAGAGCTGTTGTGCCTGTGGATAGGCTGCAGGGGGACGGTGAAGACCAGCAAGATCTTTCAGGGCTGGCACCTTCCTTGTGGGAGAAGGAGCCAGACGTTTGCCTTTTCAGAAAAAGTTTCTGCCGAGAACGAGCACCGTGACATGCTGAGTCTCTGGGAAAGCAGAGATCCCCAGAGCTGTTGCGGCTAAAGATAGGCTGCAGAGGGATAGTGAAGACCAGCAAGAACTTTCAGGGCTGGCACCTTCCTTGTGGAAGATGGAGCCAGACGTTTGCCTCTTCAGAAAAACGCTCTGCCGTAAGCGAGCACCATAAGATGGTGAATCTCTGGGAAAGCAGAGCTCCCCAGTGCTGTTGTGGCTAAAGATAGGCTGCAGAGGGATAGTGAAGACCTGCAAGAGCTTTCAGGGCTGGCACCTTTCTTGTGGAAGATTGAGCCAGACGTTTGCCTCTTCAGAAAAAGGTTCTGCGGTAAGCGAGCACCATGAGATGCTGAGTCTCTGGGAAAGCAGAGATCCCCAGTGCTGTTGTGCCTGTGGATAGGCTGCAGGGGGACGGTGAAGACCAGCAAGATCTTTCAGGGCTGGCACCTTCCTTGTGGGAGAAGGAGCCAGACGTTTGCCTTTTCAGAAAAAGTTTCTGCCGAGAACGAGCACCGTGACATGCTGAGTCGCTGGGAAAGCAGAGATCCCCAGTGCTGTTGCGGCTAAAGATAGGCTGCAGAGGGATAGTGAAGACCAGCAAGAGCTTTCAGGGCTGGCACCTTCCTTGTGGGAGAAGGAGCCGTAAGTTTGTCTTTTCAGAAAAAGTTTCTGCCGAGAACGAGCACCGTGACATGCTGAGTCTCTGGGAAAGCAGAGATCCCCAGAGCTGTTGTGCCTGTGGATAGGCTGCAGGGGGACGGTGAAGACCAGCAAGATCTTTAAGGGCTGGCACCTTCCTTGTGGGAGAAGGAGCCGTAAGTTTGTCTTTTCAGAAAAAGTTTCTGCCGAGAACGAGCACCGTGACATGCTGAGTCTCTGGGAAAGCAGAGATCCCCAGTGCTGTTGTGCCTGTGGATAGGCTGCAGGGGGATGGTGAAGACCAGCAAGATCTTTCAGGGCTGGCACCTTCCTTGTGGGAGAAGGAGCCAGACGTTTGCCTTTTCAGAAAAAGTTTCTGCCGAGAACGAGCACCGTGACATGCTGAGTCTCTGGGAAAGCAGAGATCCCCAGAGCTGTTGTGCCTGTGGATAGGTTGCAGGGGGACGGTGAAGACCAGCAAGATCTTTCAGGGCTGGCACCTTCCTTGTGGGAGAAGGAGCCAGACGTTTGCCTTTTCAGAAAAAGTTTCTGCCGAGAACGAGCACCGTGACATGCGGAGTCTCTGGGAAAGCACAGATCCCCAGTTCTGTTGCGGCTAAAGATAGGCTGCAGAGGGATAGTGAAGACCTGCAAGAGCTTTCAGGGCTGGCACCTTCCTTGTGGGAGAAGGAGCCAGACGTTTGCCTTTTCAGAAAAAGTTTCTGCCGAGAACGAGCACCGTGACATGCTGAGTCTCTGGGAAAGCAGACATCCCCAGTGCTGTTGTGCCTGTGGATAGGCTGCAGGGGGATGGTGAAGACCAGCAAGAGCTTTCAGGGCTGGCACCTTCCTTGTGGGAGAAGGAGCCAGACGTTTGCCTTTTCAGAAAAAGTTTCTGCCAAGAACGAGCACCGTGACATGCTGAGTCTCTGGGAAAGCAGAGATCCCCAGTGCTGTTGCGGCTAAAGATAGGCTGCAGAGGGATAGTGAAGACCTGCAAGACCTTTCAGGGCTGACACCTTCCTTGTGGAAGATGGAGCCAGACGTTTGCCTCTTCAGAAAGACGCTCTGCCGTAAGCGAGCACCATAAGGTGCTGAATCTCTGGGAAAGCAGAGCTCCCCAGTGCTGTTGCGGCTAAAGATAGGCTGCAGAGGGATAGTGAACACCAGCACGAGCTTTCAGGGCTGGCAGCTTCCTTGTGGGAGAAGGAGCCAGACGTTTGCCTTTTCAGAAAAAGTTTCTGCCGAGAACGAGCACCGTGACATGCTGAGTCTCTGGGAAAGCAGAGATCCCCAGTGCTGTTATGGCTAAAGATAGGCTGCAGAGGGATAGTGAAGACCTGCAAGAGCTTTCAGGGCTGGCACCTTTCTTGTGGAAGATTGAGCCAGACGTTTGCCTCTTCAGAAAAAGGTTCTGCCGTAAGCGAGCACCATGAGATGCTGAGTCTCTGGGAAAGCAGAGATCCCCAGTGCTGTTGCGGCTAAAGATAGGCTGCAGGGGGACGGTGAAGACCAGCAAGATCTTTCAGGGCTGGCACCTTCCTTGTGGGAGAAGGAGCCAGACGTTTGCCTTTTCAGAAAAAGTTTCTGCCGAGAACGAGCACCGTGACATGCTGAGTCTCTGGGAAAGCAGAGATCCCCAGAGCTGTTGCGGCTAAAGATAGGCTGCAGAGGGATAGTGAAGACCAGCAAGAACTTTCAGGGCTGGCACCTTCCTTGTGGAAGATGGAGCCAGACGTTTGCCTCTTCAGAAAAACGCTCTGCCGTAAGCGAGCACCATAAGATGGTGAATCTCTGGGAAAGCAGAGCTCCCCAGTGCTGTTGTGGCTAAAGATAGGCTGCAGAGGGATAGTGAAGACCTGCAAGAGCTTTCAGGGCTGGCACCTTTCTTGTGGAAGATTGAGCCAGACGTTTGCCTCTTCAGAAAAAGGTTCTGCGGTAAGCGAGCACCATGAGATGCTGAGTCTCTGGGAAAGCAGAGATCCCCAGTGCTGTTGTGCCTGTGGATAGGCTGCAGGGGGACGGTGAAGACCAGCAAGATCTTTCAGGGCTGGCACCTTCCTTGTGGAAGACTGAGCCAGACGTTTGCCTTTTCAGAAAAAGTTTCTGCCGAGAACGAGCACCGTGACATGCTGAGTCGCTGGGAAAGCAGAGATCCCCAGTGCTGTTGCGGCTAAAGATAGGCTGCAGAGGGATAGTGAAGACCAGCAAGAGCTTTCAGGGCTGGCACCTTCCTTGTGGGAGAAGGAGCCGTAAGTTTGTCTTTTCAGAAAAAGTTTCTGCCGAGAACGAGCACCGTGACATGCTGAGTCTCTGGGAAAGCAGAGATCCCCAGAGCTGTTGTGCCTGTGGATAGGCTGCAGGGGGACGGTGAAGACCAGCAAGATCTTTAAGGGCTGGCACCTTCCTTGTGGGAGAAGGAGCCGTAAGTTTGTCTTTTCAGAAAAAGTTTCTGCCGAGAACGAGCACCGTGACATGCTGAGTCTCTGGGAAAGCAGAGATCCCCAGTGCTGTTGTGCCTGTGGATAGGCTGCAGGGGGACGGTGAAGACCAGCAAGATCTTTCAGGGCTGGCACCTTCCTTGTGGGAGAAGGAGCCAGACGTTTGCCTTTTCAGAAAAAGTTTCTGCCGAGAACGAGCACCGTGACATGCTGAGTCGCTGGGAAAGCAGAGATCCCCAGTGCTGTTGCGGCTAAAGATAGGCTGCAGAGGGATAGTGAAGACCAGCAAGAGCTTTCAGGGCTGGCACCTTCCTTGTGGGAGAAGGAGCCGTAAGTTTGTCTTTTCAGAAAAAGTTTCTGCCGAGAACGAGCACCGTGACATGCTGAGTCTCTGGGAAAGCAGAGATCCCCAGAGCTGTTGTGCCTGTGGATAGGCTGCAGGGGGACGGTGAAGACCAGCAAGATCTTTAAGGGCTGGCACCTTCCTTGTGGGAGAAGGAGCCGTAAGTTTGTCTTTTCAGAAAAAGTTTCTGCCGAGAACGAGCACCGTGACATGCTGAGTCTCTGGGAAAGCAGAGATCCCCAGTGCTGTTGTGCCTGTGGATAGGCTGCAGGGGGACGGTGAAGACCAGCAAGATCTTTCAGGGCTGGCACCTTCCTTGTGGGAGAAGGAGCCAGACGTTTGCCTTTTCAGAAAAAGTTTCTGCCGAGAACGAGCACCGTGACATGCTGAGTCTCTGGGAAAGCAGAGATCCCCAGAGCTGTTGTGCCTGTGGATAGGTTGCAGGGGGACGGTGAAGACCAGCAAGATCTTTCAGGGCTGGCACCTTCCTTGTGGGAGAAGGAGCCAGACGTTTGCCTTTTCAGAAAAAGTTTCTGCCGAGAACGAGCACCGTGACATGCGGAGTCTCTGGGAAAGCACAGATCCCCAGTTCTGTTGCGGCTAAAGATAGGCTGCAGAGGGATAGTGAAGACCAGCAAGATCTTTCAGGGCTGGCACCTTCCTTGTGGGAGAAGGAGCCAGACGTTTGCCTTTTCAGAAAAAATTTCTGCCGAGAACGAGCACCGTGACATGCTGAGTCTCTGGGAAAGCAGACATCCCCAGTGCTGTTGTGCCTGTGGATAGGCTGCAGGGGGATGGTGAAGACCAGCAAGAGCTTTCAGGGCTGGCACCTTCCTTGGAGAAGGAGCCGTAAGTTTGTCTTTTCAGAAAAAGTTTCTGCCGAGAACGAGCACCGTGACATGCTGAGTCTCTGGAAAAGCAGAGATCCTCAGAGCTGTTGCGGCTAAAGATAGGCTGCAGAGGGATAGTGAAGACCAGCAAGAACTTTCAGGGCTGGCACCTTCCTTGTGGAAGATGGAGCCAGACGTTTGCCTCTTCAGAAAAACGCTCTGCCGTAAGCGAGCACCATAAGATGGTGAATCTCTGGGAAAGCAGAGCTCCCCAGTGCTGTTGTGGCTAAAGATAGGCTGCAGAGGGATAGTGAAGACCAGCAAGAGCTTTCAGGGCTGGCACCTTCCTTGTGGGAGAAGGAGCCAGACGTTTGCCTTTTCAGAAAAAGTTTCTGCCGAGAACGAGCACCGTGACATGCTGAGTCTCTGGGAAAGCAGAGATCCCCAGTGCTGTTGTGCCTAAAGATAGGCTGCAGAGGGATAGTGAAGACCTGCAAGAGCTTTCAGGGCTGGCACCTTTCTTGTGGAAGATTGAGCCAGACGTTTGCCTTTTCAGAAAAAGTTTCTGCCGAGAACGAGCACCGTGACATGCTGAGTCTCTGGGAAAGCAGAGATCCCCAGTGCTGTTGCGGCTAAAGATAGGCTGCAGAGGGATAGTGAAGACCTGCAAGAGCTTTCAGGGCTGGCACCTTTCTTGTGGAAGATTGAGCCAGACGTTTGCCTCTTCAGAAAAAGGTTCTGCCGTAAGCGAGCACCCTGAGATGCTGAGTCTCTGGGAAAGCAGAGCACCCCAGTGCTGTTGCGGCTATAGATAGGCTGCAGAGGGATAGTGAAGACCAGCACGAGCTTTCAGGGCTGGCAGCTTCCTTGTGGGAGAAGGAGCCAGACGTTTGCCTTTTCATAAAATGTTTCTGCCGAGAACAAGCACCGTGACATGCTGAGTCTCTGGGAAAGCAGAGATCCCCAGAGCTGTTGTGCCTGTGGATAGGCTGCAGGGGGACGGTGAAGACCAGCAAGATCTTTCAGGGCTGGCACCTTCCTTGTGGGAGAAGGAGCCAGACGTTTGCCTTTTCAGAAAAAGTTTCTGCCGAGAACGAGCACCGTGACATGCTGAGTCTCTGGGAAAGCAGAGATCCCCAGAGCTGTTGCGGCTAAAGATAGGCTGCAGAGGGATAGTGAAGACCAGCAAGAACTTTCAGGGCTGGCACCTTCCTTGTGGAAGATGGAGCCAGACGTTTGCCTCTTCAGAAAAACGCTCTGCCGTAAGCGAGCACCATAAGATGGTGAATCTCTGGGAAAGCAGAGCTCCCCAGTGCTGTTGTGGCTAAAGATAGGCTGCAGAGGGATAGTGAAGACCTGCAAGAGCTTTCAGGGCTGGCACCTTTCTTGTGGAAGATTGAGCCAGACGTTTGCCTCTTCAGAAAAAGGTTCTGCGGTAAGCGAGCACCATGAGATGCTGAGTCTCTGGGAAAGCAGAGATCCCCAGTGCTGTTGTGCCTGTGGATAGGCTGCAGGGGGACGGTGAAGACCAGCAAGATCTTTCAGGGCTGGCACCTTCCTTGTGGGAGAAAGAGCAAGACGTTTGCCTTTTCAGAAAAAGTTTCTGCCGAGAACGAGCACCGTGACATGCTGAGTCGCTGGGAAAGCAGAGATCCCCAGTGCTGTTGCGGCTAAAGATAGGCTGCAGAGGGATAGTGAAGACCAGCAAGAGCTTTCAGGGCTGGCACCTTCCTTGTGGGAGAAGGAGCCGTAAGTTTGTCTTTTCAGAAAAAGTTTCTGCCGAGAACGAGCACCGTGACATGCTGAGTCTCTGGGAAAGCAGAGATCCCCAGAGCTGTTGTGCCTGTGGATAGGCTGCAGGGGGACGGTGAAGACCAGCAAGATCTTTAAGGGCTGGCACCTTCCTTGTGGGAGAAGGAGCCGTAAGTTTGTCTTTTCAGAAAAAGTTTCTGCCGAGAACGAGCACCGTGACATGCTGAGTCTCTGGGAAAGCAGAGATCCCCAGTGCTGTTGTGCCTGTGGATAGGCTGCAGGGGGATGGTGAAGACCAGCAAGATCTTTCAGGGCTGGCACCTTCCTTGTGGGAGAAGGAGCCAGACGTTTGCCTTTTCAGAAAAAGTTTCTGCCGAGAACGAGCACCGTGACATGCTGAGTCTCTGGGAAAGCAGAGATCCCCAGAGCTGTTGTGCCTGTGGATAGGTTGCAGGGGGACGGTGAAGACCAGCAAGATCTTTCAGGGCTGGCACCTTCCTTGTGGGAGAAGGAGCCAGACGTTTGCCTTTTCAGAAAAAGTTTCTGCCGAGAACGAGCACCGTGACATGCGGAGTCTCTGGGAAAGCACAGATCCCCAGTTCTGTTGCGGCTAAAGATAGGCTGCAGAGGGATAGTGAAGACCTGCAAGAGCTTTCAGGGCTGGCACCTTCCTTGTGGGAGAAGGAGCCAGACGTTTGCCTTTTCAGAAAAAGTTTCTGCCGAGAACGAGCACCGTGACATGCTGAGTCTCTGGGAAAGCAGACATCCCCAGTGCTGTTGTGCCTGTGGATAGGCTGCAGGGGGATGGTGAAGACCAGCAAGAGCTTTCAGGGCTGGCACCTTCCTTGTGGGAGAAGGAGCCAGACGTTTGCCTTTTCAGAAAAAGTTTCTGCCAAGAACGAGCACCGTGACATGCTGAGTCTCTGGGAAAGCAGAGATCCCCAGTGCTGTTGCGGCTAAAGATAGGCTGCAGAGGGATAGTGAAGACCTGCAAGACCTTTCAGGGCTGACACCTTCCTTGTGGAAGATGGAGCCAGACGTTTGCCTCTTCAGAAAGACGCTCTGCCGTAAGCGAGCACCATAAGGTGCTGAATCTCTGGGAAAGCAGAGCTCCCCAGTGCTGTTGCGGCTAAAGATAGGCTGCAGAGGGATAGTGAACACCAGCACGAGCTTTCAGGGCTGGCAGCTTCCTTGTGGGAGAAGGAGCCAGACGTTTGCCTTTTCAGAAAAAGTTTCTGCCGAGAACGAGCACCGTGACATGCTGAGTCTCTGGGAAAGCAGAGATCCCCAGTGCTGTTATGGCTAAAGATAGGCTGCAGAGGGATAGTGAAGACCTGCAAGAGCTTTCAGGGCTGGCACCTTTCTTGTGGAAGATTGAGCCAGACGTTTGCCTCTTCAGAAAAAGGTTCTGCCGTAAGCGAGCACCATGAGATGCTGAGTCTCTGGGAAAGCAGAGATCCCCAGTGCTGTTGCGGCTAAAGATAGGCTGCAGGGGGACGGTGAAGACCAGCAAGATCTTTCAGGGCTGGCACCTTCCTTGTGGGAGAAGGAGCCAGACGTTTGCCTTTTCAGAAAAAGTTTCTGCCGAGAACGAGCACCGTGACATGCTGAGTCTCTGGGAAAGCAGAGATCCCCAGAGCTGTTGCGGCTAAAGATAGGCTGCAGAGGGATAGTGAAGACCAGCAAGAACTTTCAGGGCTGGCACCTTCCTTGTGGAAGATGGAGCCAGACGTTTGCCTCTTCAGAAAAACGCTCTGCCGTAAGCGAGCACCATAAGATGGTGAATCTCTGGGAAAGCAGAGCTCCCCAGTGCTGTTGTGGCTAAAGATAGGCTGCAGAGGGATAGTGAAGACCAGCAAGATCTTTCAGGGCTGGCACCTTCCTTGTGGAAGACTGAGCCAGACGTTTGCCTTTTCAGAAAAAGTTTCTGCCGAGAACGAGCACCGTGACATGCTGAGTCGCTGGGAAAGCAGAGATCCCCAGTGCTGTTGCGGCTAAAGATAGGCTGCAGAGGGATAGTGAAGACCAGCAAGAGCTTTCAGGGCTGGCACCTTCCTTGTGGGAGAGGAGCCGTAAGTTTGTCTTTTCAGAAAAAGTTTCTGCCGAGAACGAGCACCGTGACATGCTGAGTCTCTGGGAAAGCAGAGATCCCCAGTGCTGTTGTGCCTGTGGATAGGCTGCAGGGGGACGGTGAAGACCAGCAAGATCTTTAAGGGCTGGCACCTTCCTTGTGGGAGAAGGAGCCGTAAGTTTGTCTTTTCAGAAAAAGTTTCTGCCGAGAACGAGCACCGTGACATGCTGAGTCTCTGGGAAAGCAGAGATCCCCAGTGCTGTTGTGCCTGTGGATAGGCTGCAGGGGGACGGTGAAGACCAGCAAGATCTTTCAGGGCTGGCACCTTCCTTGTGGGAGAAGGAGCCAGACGTTTGCCTTTTCAGAAAAAGTTTCTGCCGAGAACGAGCACCGTGACATGCTGAGTCTCTGGGAAAGCAGAGATCCCCAGAGCTGTTGTGCCTGTGGATAGGTTGCAGGGGGACGGTGAAGACCAGCAAGATCTTTCAGGGCTGGCACCTTCCTTGTGGGAGAAGGAGCCAGACGTTTGCCTTTTCAGAAAAAGTTTCTGCCGAGAACGAGCACCGTGACATGCGGAGTCTCTGGGAAAGCACAGATCCCCAGTTCTGTTGCGGCTAAAGATAGGCTGCAGAGGGATAGTGAAGACCTGCAAGAGCTTTCAGGGCTGGCACCTTCCTTGTGGGAGAAGGAGCCAGACGTTTGCCTTTTCAGAAAAAGTTTCTGCCGAGAACGAGCACCGTGACATGCTGAGTCTCTGGGAAAGCAGACATCCCCAGTGCTGTTGTGCCTTTGGATAGGCTGCAGGGGGATGGTGAAGACCAGCAAGAGCTTTCAGGGCTGGCACCTTCCTTGTGGGAGAAGGAGCCAGACGTTTGCCTTTTCAGAAAAAGTTTCTGCCAAGAACGAGCACCGTGACATGCTGAGTCTCTGGGAAAGCAGAGATCCCCAGTGCTGTTGCGGCTAAAGATAGGCTGCAGAGGGATAGTGAAGACCTGCAAGACCTTTCAGGGCTGACACCTTCCTTGTGGAAGATGGAGCCAGACGTTTGCCTCTTCAGAAAGACGCTCTGCCGTAAGCGAGCACCATAAGGTGCTGAATCTCTGGGAAAGCAGAGCTCCCCAGTGCTGTTGCGGCTAAAGATAGGCTGCAGAGGGATAGTGAACACCAGCACGAGCTTTCAGGGCTGGCAGCTTCCTTGTGGGAGAAGGAGCCAGACGTTTGCCTTTTCAGAAAAAGTTTCTGCCGAGAACGAGCACCGTGACATGCTGAGTCTCTGGGAAAGCAGAGATCCCCAGTGCTGTTATGGCTAAAGATAGGCTGCAGAGGGATAGTGAAGACCTGCAAGAGCTTTCAGGGCTGGCACCTTTCTTGTGGAAGATTGAGCCAGACGTTTGCCTCTTCAGAAAAAGGTTCTGCCGTAAGCGAGCACCATGAGATGCTGAGTCTCTGGGAAAGCAGAGATCCCCAGTGCTGTTGTGCCTGTGGATAGGCTGCAGGGGGATGGTGAAGACCAGCAAGATCTTTCAGGGCTGGCACCTTTCTTGTGGAAGATTGAGCCAGACGTTTGCCTCTTCAGAAAAAGGTTCTGCCGTAAGCGAGCACCATGAGATGCTGAGTCTCTGGGAAAGCAGAGATCCCCAGTGCTGTTGTGCCTGTGGATAGGCTGCAGGGGGACGGTGAAGACCAGCAAGATCTTTCAGGGCTGGCACCTTCCTTGTGGGAGAAGGAGCCAGACGTTTGCCTTTTCAGAAAAAGTTTCTGCCGAGAACGAGCACCGTGACATGCTGAGTCGCTGGGAAAGCAGAGATCCCCAGTGCTGTTGCGGCTAAAGATAGGCTGCAGAGGGATAGTGAAGACCAGCAAGAGCTTTCAGGGCTGGCACCTTCCTTGTGGGAGAAGGAGCCGTAAGTTTGTCTTTTCAGAAAAAGTTTCTGCCGAGAACGAGCACCGTGACATGCTGAGTCTCTGGGAAAGCAGAGATCCCCAGAGCTGTTGTGCCTGTGGATAGGCTGCAGGGGGACGGTGAAGACCAGCAAGATCTTTCAGGGCTGGCACCTTCCTTGTGGGAGAAGGAGCCGTAAGTTTGTCTTTTCAGAAAAAGTTTCTGCCGAGAACGAGCACCGTGACATGCTGAGTCTCTGGGAAAGCAGAGATCCCCAGTGCTGTTGTGCCTGTGGATAGGCTGCAGGGGGACGGTGAAGACCAGCAAGATCTTTCAGGGCTGGCACCTTCCTTGTGGGAGAAGGAGCCAGACGTTTGCCTTTTCAGAAAAAGTTTCTGCCGAGAACGAGCACCGTGACATGCTGAGTCTCTGGGAAAGCACAGATCCCCAGTTCTGTTGCGGCTAAAGATAGGCTGCAGAGGGATAGTGAAGACCTGCAAGAGCTTTCAGGGCTGGCACCTTCCTTGTGGGAGAAGGAGCCAGACGTTTGCCTTTTCAGAAAAAGTTTCTGCCGAGAACGAGCACCGTGACATGCTGAGTCTCTGGGAAAGCAGACATCCCCAGTGCTGTTGTGCCTGTGGATAGGCTGCAGGGGGATGGTGAAGACCAGCAAGAGCTTTCAGGGCTGGCACCTTCCTTGTGGGAGAAGGAGCCAGACGTTTGCCTTTTCAGAAAAAGTTTCTGCCGAGAACGAGCACCGTGACATGCGGAGTCTCTGGGAAAGCACAGATCCCCAGTTCTGTTGCGGCTAAAGATAGGCTGCAGAGGGATAGTGAAGACCTGCAAGAGCTTTCAGGGCTGGCACCTTCCTTGTGGGAGAAGGAGCCAGACGTTTGCCTTTTCAGAAAAAGTTTCTGCCGAGAACGAGCACCGTGACATGCTGAGTCTCTGGGAAAGCAGACATCCCCAGTGCTGTTGTGCCTGTGGATAGGCTGCAGGGGGATGGTGAAGACCAGCAAGAGCTTTCAGGGCTGGCACCTTCCTTGTGGGAGAAGGAGCCAGACGTTTGCCTTTTCAGAAAAAGTTTCTGCCATGAACGAGCACCGTGACATGCTGAGTCTCTGGGAAAGCAGAGATCCCCAGTGCTGTTGCGGCTAAAGATAGGCTGCAGAGGGATAGTGAAGACCTGCAAGACCTTTCAGGGCTGACACCTTCCTTGTGGAAGATGGAGCCAGACGTTTGCCTCTTCAGAAAGACGCTCTGCCGTAAGCGAGCACCATGAGGTGCTGAATCTCTGGGAAAGCAGAGCTCCCCAGTGCTGTTGCGGCTAAAGATAGGCTGCAGGGGGACGGTGAAGACCAGCAAGATCTTTCAGGGCTGGCACCTTCCTTGTGGGAGAAGGAGCCAGACGTTTGCCTTTTCAGAAAAAGTTTCTGCCGAGAACGAGCACCGTGACATGCTGAGTCTCTGGGAAAGCAGAGATCCCCAGTGCTGTTGCGGCTAAAGATAGGCTGCAGAGGGATAGTGAAGACCTGCAAGAGCTTTCAGGGCTGGCACCTTTCTTGTGGAAGGTTGAGCCAGATGTTTGCCTCTTCAGAAAAAGGTTCTGCCGTAAGCGAGCACCATGAGATGCTGAGTCTCTGGGAAAGCAGAGATCCCCAGTGCTGTTGCGGCTAAAGATAGGCTGCAGGGGGACGGTGAAGACCAGCACGAGCTTTCAGGGCTGGCAGCTTCCTTGTGGGAGAAGGAGCCAGACGTTTGCCTTTTCAGAAAAAGTTTCTGCCGAGAACGAGCACCGTGACATGCTGAGTCTCTGGGAAAGCAGAGATCCCCAGAGCTGTTGTGCCTGTGGATAGGCTGCAGGGGGACGGTGAAGACCAGCAAGATCTTTCAGGGCTGGCACCTTCCTTGTGGGAGAAGGAGCCAGACGTTTGCCTTTTCAGAAAAAGTTTCTGCCGAGAACGAGCACCGTGACATGCGGAGTCTCTGGGAAAGCAGAGATCCCCAGTTCTGTTGCGGCTAAAGATAGGCTGCAGAGGGATAGTGAAGACCTGCAAGAGCTTTCAGGGCTGGCACCTTCCTTGTGGGAGAAGGAGCCAGACGTTTGTCTTTTCAGAAAAAGTTTCTGCCGAGAACGAGCACCGTGACATGCTGAGTCTCTGGGAAAGCAGAGATCCCCAGTGCTGTTGTGCCTGTGGATAGGCTGCAGGGGGACGGTGAAGACCAGCAAGAGCTTTCAGGGCTGGCACCTTCCTTGTGGGAGAAGGAGCCAGACGTTTGCCTTTTCAGAAAATGTTTCTGCCGAGAACGAGCACCGTGACATGCGGAGTCTCTGGGAAAGCGCAGATCCCCAGTGCTGTTGCGGCTAAAGTTAGGCTGCAGAGGGATAGTGAAGACCAGCAAGAGCTTTCAGGGCTGGCACCTTCCTTGGAGAAGGAGCCGTAAGTTTGTCTTTTCAGAAAAAGTTTCTGCCGAGAACGAGCACCGTGACATGCTGAGTCTCTGGGAAAGCAGAGATCCCCAGAGCTGTTGCGGCTAAAGATAGGCTGCAGAGGGATAGTGAAGACCAGCAAGAACTTTCAGGGCTGGCACCTTCCTTGTGGAAGATGGAGCCAGACGTTTGCCTCTTCAGAAAAACGCTCTGCCGTAAGCGAGCACCATAAGATGGTGAATCTCTGGGAAAGCAGAGCTCCCCAGTGCTGTTGTGGCTAAAGATAGGCTGCAGAGGGATAGTGAAGACCTGCAAGAGCTTTCAAGGCTGGCACCTTTCTTGTGGAAGATTGAGCCAGACGTTTGCCTCTTCAGAAAAAGGTTCTGCCGTAAGCGAGCACCATGAGATGCTGAGTCTCTGGGAAAGCAGAGATCCCCAGTGCTGTTGTGCCTGTGGATAGGCTGCAGGGGGACGGTGAAGACCAGCAAGATCTTTCAGGGCTGGCACCTTCCTTGTGGGAGAAGGAGCCAGACGTTTGCCTTTTCAGAAAAAGTTTCTGCCGAGAACGAGCACCGTGACATGCTGAGTCTCTGGGAAAGCAGAGATCCCCAGAGCTGTTGTGCCTGTGGATAGGCTGCAGAGGGATAGTGAAGACCAGCAAGAACTTTCATGGCTGGCACCTTCCTTGTGGGAGAAGGAGCCAGACGTTTGCCTTTTCAGAAAAAGTTTCTGCCAAGAACGAGCACCGTGACATGCTAAGTCTCTGGGAAAGCAGAGATCCCCAGAGCTGTTGCGGCTAAAGATAGGCTGCAGAGGGATAGTGAAGACCTGCAAGACCTTTCAGGGCTGGCACCTTCCTTGTGGAAGATGGAGCCAGACGTTTGCCTCTTCAGAAAGACGCTCTGCCGTAAGCGAGCACCATAAGGTGCTGAGTCTCTGGGAAAGCAGAGCTCCCCAGTGCTGTTGCGGCTAAAGATAGGCTGCAGAAGGATAGTGAAGACCTGCAAGAGCTTTCAGGGCTGGCACCTTCCTTGTGGGAGAAGGAGCCAGACGTTTGCCTTTTCAGAAAAAGTTTCTGCCGAGAACGAGCACCGTGACATGCTGAGTCTCTGGGAAAGCAGAGATCCCCAGTGCTGTTGTGGCTAAAGATAGGCTGCAGAGGGATAGTGAAGACCTGCAAGAGCTTTCAGGGCTGGCACCTTTCTTGTGGAAGATTGAGCCAGACGTTTGCCTTTTCAGAAAAAGTTTCTGCCGAGAACGAGCACCGTGACATGCTGAGTCTCTGGGAAAGCAGAGATCCCCAGTGCTGTTGCGGCTAAAGATAGGCTGCAGAGGGATAGTGAAGACCAGCAAGATCTTTCAGGGCTGGCACCTTCCTTGTGGGAGAAGGAGCCAGACGTTTGCCTTTTCAGAAAAAGTTTCTGCCGATAACGAGCACCGTGACATGCGGAGTCTCTGGGAAAGCAGAGATCCCCAGTGCTGTTGCGGCTAAAGATAGGCTGCAGAGGGATAGTGAAGACCAGCAAGAGCTTTCAGGGCTGGCACCTTCCTTGTGGAAGATTGAGCCAGACGTTTGCCTCTTCAGAAAAAGGTTCTGCCGTAAGCGAGCACCATGAGATTCTGAGTCTCTGGGAAAGCAGAGATCCCCAGTGCTGTTGTGCCTGTGGATAGGCTGCAGGGGGACGGTGAAGACCAGCAAGATCTTTCAGGGCTGGCACCTTTCTTGTGGAAGATTGAGCCAGACGTTTGCCTCTTCAGAAAAAGGTTCTGCCGTAAGCGAGCACCATGAGATGCTGAGTCTCTGGGAAAGCAGAGATCCCCAGTGCTGTTGTGCCTGTGGATAGGCTGCAGGGGGACGGTGAAGACCAGCAAGATCTTTCAGGGCTGGCACCTTCCTTGTGGGAGAAGGAGCCAGACGTTTGCCTTTTCAGAAAAAGTTTCTGCCGAGAACGAGCACCGTGACATGCTGAGTCTCTGGGAAAGCAGAGATCCCCAGTGCTGTTGCGGCTAAAGATAGGCTGCAGAGGGATAGTGAAGACCAGCAAGATCTTTCAGGGCTGGCACCTTCCTTGTGGAAGATGGAGCCAGACGTTTGCCTCTTCAGAAAAACGCTGTGCCGTAAGCGAGCACCATAAGATGCTGAATCTCTGGGAAAGCAGAGCTCCCCAGTGCTGTTGCGGCTATAGATAGGCTGCAGAGGGATAGTGAAGACCAGCACGAGCTTTCAGGGCTGGCAGCTTCCTTGTGGGAGAAGGAGCCAGACGTTTGCCTTTTCAGAAAAAGTTTCTGCCGAGAACGAGCACCGTGACATGCTGAGTCTCTGGGAAAGCAGAGATCCCCAGAGCTGTTGTGCCTGTGGATAGGCTGCAGGGGGACGGTGAAGACCAGCAAGATCTTTCAGGGCTGGCACCTTCCTTGTGGGAGAAGGAGCCAGACGTTTGCCTTTTCAGAAAAAGTTTCTGCCGAGAACGAGCACCGTGACATGCTGAGTGTCTGGGAAAGTAGAGATCCCCAGTTCTGTTGCGGCTAAAGATAGGCTGCAGAGGGATAGTGAAGACCAGCAAGAGCTTTCAGGGCTGGCACCTTCCTTGTGGGAGAAGGAGCCAGACGTTTGTCTTTTCAGAAAAAGTTTCTGCCGAGAACGAACACCGTGACATGCTGAGTCTCTGGGAAAGCAGAGATCCCCAGTGCTGTTGTGCCTGTGGATAGGCTGCAGGGGGACGGTGAAGACCAGCAAGATCTTTAAGGGCTGGCACCTTCCTTGTGGGAGAAGGAGCCAGACGTTTGCCTTTTCAGAAAAAGTTTCTGCCGAGAACGAGCACCGTGACATGCTGAGTCTCTGGGAAAGCAGAGATCCCCAGTGCTGTTGTGGCTAAAGATAGGCTACAGAGGGATAGTGAAGACCAGCAAGAGCTTTCAGGGCTGGCACCTTCCTTGTGGGAGAAGGAGCCGTAAGTTTGTCTTTTCAGAAAAAGTTTCTGCCGAGAACGAGCACCGTGACATGCTGAGTCTCTGGGAAAGCAGAGATCCCCAGAGCTGTTGTGCCTGTGGATAGGCTGCAGGGGGACGGTGAAGACCAGCAAGATCTTTCAGGGCTGGCACCTTCCTTGTGGGAGAAAGAGCCAGACGTTTGCCTTTTCAGAAAAAGTTTCTGCGAGAACGAGCACCGTGACATGCGGAGTCTCTGGGAAAGCACAGATCCCCAGTTCTGTTGCGGCTAAAGATAGGCTGCAGAGGGATAGTGAAGACCAGCAAGAGCTTTCAGGGCTGGCACCTTCCTTGGAGAAGGAGCCGTAAGTTTGTCTTTTCAGAAAAAGTTTCTGCCGAGAATGAGCACCGTGACATGCTGAGTCTCTGGGAAAGCAGAGATCCCCAGTGCTGTTGTGGCTAAAGATAGGCTGCAGAGGGATAGTGAAGACCTGCAAGAGCTTTCAGGGCTGGCACCTTTCTTGTGGAAGATTGAGCCAGACGTTTGCCTCTTCAGAAAAAGGTTCTGCCGTAAGCGAGCACCATGAGATGCTGAGTCTCTGGGAAAGCAGAGCTCCCCAGTGCTGTTGCGGCTATAGATAGGCTGCAGAGGGATAGTGAAGACCAGCACGAGCTTTCAGGCCTGGCACCTTCCTTGTGGGAGAAGGAGCCAGACGTTTGCCTTTTCAGAAAAAGTTTCTGCCGAGAACGAGCACCGTGACATGCTGAGTCTCTGGGAAAGCAGAGATCCCCAGAGCTGTTGTGCCTGTGGATAGGCTGCAGGGGGACGGTGAAGACCAGCAAGATCTTTCAGGGCTGGCACCTTCCTTGTGGGAGAAGGAGCCAGACGTTTGCCTTTTCAGAAAAAGTTTCTGCCGAGAACGAGCACCGTGACATGCTGAGTGTCTGGGAAAGCAGAGATCCCCAGTTCTGTTGCGGCTAAAGATAGGCTGCAGAGGGATAGTGAAGACCAGCAAGAGCTTTCAGGGCTGGCACCTTCCTTGTGGGAGAAGGAGCCAGACGTTTGTCTTTTCAGAAAAAGTTTCTGCCGAGAACGAGCACCGTGACATGCTGAGTCTCTGGGAAAGCAGAGATCCCCAGTGCTGTTGTGCCTGTGGATAGGCTGCAGGGGGACGGTGAAGACCAGCAAGATCTTTAAGGGCTGGCAGCTTCCTTGTGGGAGAAGGAGCCAGACGTTTGCCTTTTCAGAAAAAGTTTCTGCCGAGAACGAGCACCGTGACATGCTGAGTCTCTGGGAAAGCAGAGATCCCCAGTGCTGTTGCGGCTAAAGATAGGCTGCAGAGGGATAGTGAAGACCAGCAAGAGCTTTCAGGGCTGGCACCTTCCTTGTGGGAGAAGGAGCCAGACGTTTGCCTTTTCAGAAAAAGTTTCTGCCGAGAACGAGCACCGTGACATGCTGAGTCTCTGGGAAAGCACAGATCCCCAGAGCTGTTGTGCCTGTGGATAGGCTGCAGGGGGACGGTGAAGACCAGCAAGATCTTTCAGGGCTGGCACCTTCCTTGTGGGAGAAAGAGCCAGACGTTTGCCTTTTCAGAAAAAGTTTCTGCCGAGAACGAGCACCGTGACATGCGGAGTCTCTGGGAAAGCGCAGATCCCCAGTGCTGTTGCGGCTAAAGTTAGGCTGCAGAGGGATAGTGAAGACCAGCAAGATCTTTCAGGGCTGGCACCTTCCTTGGAGAAGGAGCCGTAAGTTTGTCTTTTCAGAAAAAGTTTCTGCCGAGAACGAGCACCGTGACATGCTGAGTCTCTGGGAAAGCAGAGATCCCCAGAGCTGTTGCGGCTAAAGATAGGCTGCAGAGGGATAGTGAAGACCAGCAAGAACTTTCAGGGCTGGCACCTTCCTTGTGGAAGATGGAGCCAGACGTTTGCCTCTTCAGAAAAACGCTCTGCCGTAAGCGAGCACCATAAGATGGTGAATCTCTGGGAAAGCAGAGCTCCCCAGTGCTGTTGTGGCTAAAGATAGGCTGCAGAGGGATAGTGAAGACCAGCAAGAGCTTTCAAGGCTGGCACCTTTCTTGTGGAAGATTGAGCCAGACGTTTGCCTCTTCAGAAAAAGGTTCTGCCGTAAGCGAGCACCATGAGATGCTGAGTCTCTGGGAAAGCAGAGATCCCCAGTGCTGTTGTGCCTGTGGATAGGCTGCAGGGGGACGGTGAAGACCAGCAAGATCTTTCAGGGCTGGCACCTTCCTTGTGGGAGAAGGAGCCAGACGTTTGCCTTTTCAGAAAAAGTTTCTGCCGAGAACGAGCACCGTGACATGCTGAGTCTCTGGGAAAGCAGAGATCCCCAGAGCTGTTGTGCCTGTGGATAGGCTGCAGAGGGATAGTGAAGACCAGCAAGAACTTTCAGGGCTGGCACCTTCCTTGTGGGAGAAGGAGCCAGACGTTTGCCTTTTCAGAAAAAGTTTCTGCCAAGAACGAGCACCGTGACATGCTAAGTCTCTGGGAAAGCAGAGATCCCCAGAGCTGTTGCGGCTAAAGATAGGCTGCAGAGGGATAGTGAAGACCTGCAAGACCTTTCAGGGCTGGCACCTTCCTTGTGGAAGATGGAGCCAGACGTTTGCCTCTTCAGAAAGACGCTCTGCCGTAAGCGAGCACCATAAGGTGCTGAGTCTCTGGGAAAGCAGAGCTCCCCAGTGCTGTTGCGGCTAAAGATAGGCTGCAGAGGGATAGTGAAGACCTGCAAGAGCTTTCAGGGCTGGCACCTTCCTTGTGGGAGAAGGAGCCAGACGTTTGCCTTTTCAGAAAAAGTTTCTGCCGAGAACGAGCACCGTGACATGCTGAGTCTCTGGGAAAGCAGAGATCCCCAGTGCTGTTGTGGCTAAAGATAGGCTGCAGAGGGATAGTGAAGACCTGCAAGAGCTTTCAGGGCTGGCACCTTTCTTGTGGAAGATTGAGCCAGACGTTTGCCTTTTCAGAAAAAGTTTCTGCCGAGAACGAGCACCGTGACATGCTGAGTCTCTGGGAAAGCAGAGATCCCCAGTGCTGTTGCGGCTAAAGATAGGCTGCAGAGGGATAGTGAAGACCAGCAAGATCTTTCAGGGCTGGCACCTTCCTTGTGGGAGAAGGAGCCAGACGTTTGCCTTTTCAGAAAAAGTTTCTGCCGAGAACGAGCACCGTGACATGCGGAGTCTCTGGGAAAGCAGAGATCCCCAGTGCTGTTGCGGCTAAAGATAGGCTGCAGAGGGATAGTGAAGACCAGCAAGAGCTTTCAGGGCTGGCACCTTCCTTGTGGAAGATTGAGCCAGACGTTTGCCTCTTCAGAAAAAGGTTCTGCCGTAAGCGAGCACCATGAGATGCTGAGTCTCTGGGAAAGCAGAGATCCCCAGTGCTGTTGTGCCTGTGGATAGGCTGCAGGGGGATGGTGAAGACCAGCAAGATCTTTCAGGGCTGGCACCTTTCTTGTGGAAGATTGAGCCAGACGTTTGCCTCTTCAGAAAAAGGTTCTGCCGTAAGCGAGCACCATGAGATGCTGAGTCTCTGGGAAAGCAGAGATCCCCAGTGCTTTTGTGCCTGTGGATAGGCTGCAGGGGGACGGTGAAGACCAGCAAGAGCTTTCAGGGCTGGCACCTTCCTTGTGGGAGAAGGAGCCAGACGTTTGCCTTTTCAGAAAAAGTTTCTGCCGAGAACGAGCACCGTGACATGCTGAGTCTCTGGGAAAGCAGAGATCCCCAGTGCTGTTGCGGCTAAAGATAGGCTGCAGAGGGATAGTGAAGACCAGCAAGAGCTTTCAGGGCTGGCACCTTCCTTGTGGGAGAAGGAGCCAGACGTTTGTCTTTTCAGAAAAAGTTTCTGCCGAGAACGAGCACCGTGACATGCTGAGTCTCTGGGAAAGCAGAGATCCCCAGTGCTGTTGTGCCTGTGGATAGGCTGCAGGGGGACGGTGAAGACCAGCAAGATCTTTAAGGGCTGGCACCTTCCTTGTGGGAGAAGGAGCCAGACGTTTGCCTTTTCAGAAAAAGTTTCTGCCGAGAACGAGCACCGTGACATGCTGAGTCTCTGGGAAAGCAGAGATCCCCAGTGCTGTTGCGGCTATAGATAGGCTGCAGAGGGATAGTGAAGACCAGCACGAGCTTTCAGGGCTGGCAGCTTCCTTGTGGGAGAAGGAGCCAGACGTTTGCCTTTTCAGAAAAAGTTTCTGCCGAGAACGAGCACCGTGACATGCTGAGTCTCTGGGAAAGCAGAGATCCCCAGAGCTGTTGTGCCTGTGGATAGGCTGCAGGGGGACGGTGAAGACCAGCAAGATCTTTCAGGGCTGGCACCTTCCTTGTGGGAGAAGGAGCCAGACGTTTGCCTTTTCAGAAAAAGTTTCTGCCGAGAACGAGCACCGTGACATGCTGAGTGTCTGGGAAAGTAGAGATCCCCAGTTCTGTTGCGGCTAAAGATAGGCTGCAGAGGGATAGTGAAGACCAGCAAGAGCTTTCAGGGCTGGCACCTTCCTTGTGGGAGAAGGAGCCAGACGTTTGTCTTTTCAGAAAAAGTTTCTGCCGAGAACGAACACCGTGACATGCTGAGTCTCTGGGAAAGCAGAGATCCCCAGTGCTGTTGTGCCTGTGGATAGGCTGCAGGGGGACGGTGAAGACCAGCAAGATCTTTAAGGGCTGGCACCTTCCTTGTGGGAGAAGGAGCCAGACGTTTGCCTTTTCAGAAAAAGTTTCTGCCGAGAACGAGCACCGTGACATGCTGAGTCTCTGGGAAAGCAGAGATCCCCAGTGCTGTTGTGGCTAAAGATAGGCTGCAGAGGGATAGTGAAGACCAGCAAGAGCTTTCAGGGCTGGCACCTTCCTTGTGGGAGAAGGAGCCGTAAGTTTGTCTTTTCAGAAAAAGTTTCTGCCGAGAACGAGCACCGTGACATGCTGAGTCTCTGGGAAAGCAGAGATCCCCAGAGCTGTTGTGCCTGTGGATAGGCTGCAGGGGGACGGTGAAGACCAGCAAGATCTTTCAGGGCTGGCACCTTCCTTGTGGGAGAAAGAGCCAGACGTTTGCCTTTTCAGAAAAAGTTTCTGCGAGAACGAGCACCGTGACATGCGGAGTCTCTGGGAAAGCACAGATCCCCAGTTCTGTTGCGGCTAAAGATAGGCTGCAGAGGGATAGTGAAGACCAGCATGAGCTTTCAGGGCTGGCACCTTCCTTGGAGAAGGAGCCGTAAGTTTGTCTTTTCAGAAAAAGTTTCTGCCGAGAACGAGCACCGTGACATGCTGAGTCTCTGGGAAAGCAGAGATCCCCAGTGCTGTTGTGGCTAAAGATAGGCTGCAGAGGGATAGTGAAGACCTGCAAGAGCTTTCAGGGCTGGCACCTTTCTTGTGGAAGATTGAGCCAGACGTTTGCCTCTTCAGAAAAAGGTTCTGCCGTAAGCGAGCACCATGAGATGCTGAGTCTCTGGGAAAGCAGAGCTCCCCAGTGCTGTTGCGGCTATAGATAGGCTGCAGAGGGATAGTGAAGACCAGCACGAGCTTTCAGGGCTGGCAGCTTCCTTGTGGGAGAAGGAGCCAGACGTTTGCCTTTTCAGAAAAAGTTTCTGCCGAGAACGAGCACCGTGACATGCTGAGTCTCTGGGAAAGCAGAGATCCCCAGAGCTGTTGTGCCTGTGGATAGGCTGCAGGGGGACGGTGAAGACCAGCAAGATCTTTCAGGGCTGGCACCTTCCTTGTGGGAGAAGGAGCCAGACGTTTGCCTTTTCAGAAAAAGTTTCTGCCGAGAACGAGCACCGTGACATGCTGAGTGTCTGGGAAAGCAGAGATCCCCAGTTCTGTTGCGGCTAAAGATAGGCTGCAGAGGGATAGTGAAGACCAGCAAGAGCTTTCAGGGCTGGCACCTTCCTTGTGGGAGAAGGAGCCAGACGTTTGTCTTTTCAGAAAAAGTTTCTGCCGAGAACGAGCACCGTGACATGCTGAGTCTCTGGGAAAGCAGAGATCCCCAGTGCTGTTGTGCCTGTGGATAGGCTGCAGGGGGACGGTGAAGACCAGCAAGATCTTTAAGGGCTGGCACCTTCCTTGTGGGAGAAGGAGCCAGACGTTTGCCTTTTCAGAAAAAGTTTCTGCCGAGAACGAGCACCGTGACATGCTGAGTCTCTGGGAAAGCAGAGATCCCCAGTGCTGTTGCGGCTAAAGATAGGCTGCAGAGGGATAGTGAAGACCAGCAAGAGCTTTCAGGGCTGGCACCTTCCTTGTGGGAGAAGGAGCCAGACGTTTGCCTTTTCAGAAAAAGTTTCTGCCGAGAACGAGCACCGTGACATGCTGAGTCTCTGGGAAAGCACAGATCCCCACAGCTGTTGTGCCTGTGGATAGGCTGCAGGGGGACGGTGAAGACCAGCAAGATCTTTCAGGGCTGGCACCTTCCTTGTGGGAGAAAGAGCCAGACGTTTGCCTTTTCAGAAAAAGTTTCTGCCGAGAACGAGCACCGTGACATGCGGAGTCTCTGGGAAAGCGCAGATCCCCAGTGCTGTTGCGGCTAAAGTTAGGCTGCAGAGGGATAGTGAAGACCAGCAAGAGCTTTCAGGGCTGGCACCTTCCTTGGAGAAGGAGCCGTAAGTTTGTCTTTTCAGAAAAAGTTTCTGCCGAGAACGAGCACCGTGACATGCTGAGTCTCTGGGAAAGCAGAGATCCCCAGAGCTGTTGCGGCTAAAGATAGGCTGCAGAGGGATAGTGAAGACCAGCAAGAACTTTCAGGGCTGGCACCTTCCTTGTGGAAGATGGAGCCAGACGTTTGCCTCTTCAGAAAAACGCTCTGCCGTAAGCGAGCACCATAAGATGGTGAATCTCTGGGAAAGCAGAGCTCCCCAGTGCTGTTGTGGCTAAAGATAGGCTGCAGAGGGATAGTGAAGACCTGCAAGAGCTTTCAAGGCTGGCACCTTTCTTGTGGAAGATTGAGCCAGACGTTTGCCTCTTCAGAAAAAGGTTCTGCCGTAAGCGAGCACCATGAGATGCTGAGTCTCTGGGAAAGCAGAGATCCCCAGTGCTGTTGTGCCTGTGGATAGGCTGCAGGGGGACGGTGAAGACCAGCAAGATCTTTCAGGGCTGGCACCTTCCTTGTGGGAGAAGGAGCCAGACGTTTGCCTTTTCAGAAAAAGTTTCTGCCGAGAACGAGCACCGTGACATGCTGAGTCTCTGGGAAAGCAGAGATCCCCAGAGCTGTTGTGCCTGTGGATAGGCTGCAGAGGGATAGTGAAGACCAGCAAGAACTTTCAGGGCTGGCACCTTCCTTGTGGGAGAAGGAGCCAGACGTTTGCCTTTTCAGAAAAAGTTTCTGCCAAGAACGAGCACCGTGACATGCTAAGTCTCTGGGAAAGCAGAGATCCCCAGAGCTGTTGCGGCTAAAGATAGGCTGCAGAGGGATAGTGAAGACCTGCAAGACCTTTCAGGGCTGGCACCTTCCTTGTGGAAGATGGAGCCAGACGTTTGCCTCTTCAGAAAGACGCTCTGCCGTAAGCGAGCACCATAAGGTGCTGAGTCTCTGGGAAAGCAGAGCTCCCCAGTGCTGTTGCGGCTAAAGATAGGCTGCAGAGGGATAGTGAAGACCTGCAAGAGCTTTCAGGGCTGGCAGCTTCCTTGTGGGAGAAGGAGCCAGACGTTTGCCTTTTCAGAAAAAGTTTCTGCCGAGAACGAGCACCGTGACATGCTGAGTCTCTGGGAAAGCAGAGATCCCCAGTGCTGTTGTGGCTAAAGATAGGCTGCAGAGGGATAGTGAAGACCTGCAAGAGCTTTCAGGGCTGGCACCTTTCTTGTGGAAGATTGAGCCAGACGTTTGCCTTTTCAGAAAAAGTTTCTGCCGAGAACGAGCACCGTGACATGCTGAGTCTCTGGGAAAGCAGAGATCCCCAGTGCTGTTGCGGCTAAAGATAGGCTGCAGAGGGATAGTGAAGACCAGCAAGATCTTTCAGGGCTGGCACCTTCCTTGTGGGAGAAGGAGCCAGACGTTTGCCTTTTCAGAAAAAGTTTCTGCCGAGAACGAGCACCGTGACATGCGGAGTCTCTGGGAAAGCAGAGATCCCCAGTGCTGTTGCGGCTAAAGATAGGCTGCAGAGGGATAGTGAAGACCAGCAAGAGCTTTCAGGGCTGGCACCTTCCTTGTGGAAGATTGAGCCAGACGTTTGCCTCTTCAGAAAAAGGTTCTGCCGTAAGCGAGCACCATGAGATGCTGAGTCTCTGGGAAAGCAGAGATCCCCAGTGCTGTTGTGCCTGTGGATAGGCTGCAGGGGGATGGTGAAGACCAGCAAGATCTTTCAGGGCTGGCACCTTTCTTGTGGAAGATTGAGCCAGACGTTTGCCTCTTCAGAAAAAGGTTCTGCCGTAAGCGAGCACCATGAGATGCTGAGTCTCTGGGAAAGCAGAGATCCCCAGTGCTGTTGTGCCTGTGGATAGGCTGCAGGGGGACGGTGAAGACCAGCAAGAGCTTTCAGGGCTGGCACCTTCCTTGTGGGAGAAGGAGCCAGACGTTTGCCTTTTCAGAAAAAGTTTCTGCCGAGAACGAGCACCGTGACATGCTGAGTCTCTGGGAAAGCAGAGATCCCCAGTGCTGTTGCGGCTAAAGATAGGCTGCAGAGGGATAGTGAAGACCAGCAAGAGCTTTCAGGGCTGGCACCTTCCTTGGAGAAGGAGCCGTAAGTTTGTCTTTTCAGAAAAAGTTTCTGCCGAGAACGAGCACCGTGACATGCTGAGTCTCTGGGAAAGCAGAGATCCCCAGTGCTGTTGTGGCTAAAGATAGGCTGCAGAGGGATAGTGAAGACCTGCAAGAGCTTTCAGGGCTGGCACCTTTCTTGTGGAAGATTGAGCCAGACGTTTGCCTCTTCAGAAAAAGGTTCTGCCGTAAGCGAGCACCATGAGATGCTGAGTCTCTGGGAAAGCAGAGCTCCCCAGTGCTGTTGCGGCTATAGATAGGCTGCAGAGGGATAGTGAAGACCAGCACGAGCTTTCAGGGCTGGCAGCTTCCTTGTGGGAGAAGGAGCCAGACGTTTGCCTTTTCAGAAAAAGTTTCTGCCGAGAACGAGCACCGTGACATGCTGAGTCTCTGGGAAAGCAGAGATCCCCAGAGCTGTTGTGCCTGTGGATAGGCTGCAGGGGGACGGTGAAGACCAGCAAGATCTTTCAGGGCTGGCACCTTCCTTGTGGGAGAAGGAGCCAGACGTTTGCCTTTTCAGAAAAAGTTTCTGCCGAGAACGAGCACCGTGACATGCTGAGTGTCTGGGAAAGCAGAGATCCCCAGTTCTGTTGCGGCTAAAGATAGGCTGCAGAGGGATAGTGAAGACCAGCAAGAGCTTTCAGGGCTGGCACCTTCCTTGTGGGAGAAGGAGCCAGACGTTTGTCTTTTCAGAAAAAGTTTCTGCCGAGAACGAGCACCGTGACATGCTGAGTCTCTGGGAAAGCAGAGATCCCCAGTGCTGTTGTGCCTGTGGATAGGCTGCAGGGGGACGGTGAAGACCAGCAAGATCTTTAAGGGCTGGCACCTTCCTTGTGGGAGAAGGAGCCAGACGTTTGCCTTTTCAGAAAAAGTTTCTGCCGAGAACGAGCACCGTGACATGCTGAGTCTCTGGGAAAGCAGAGATCCCCAGTGCTGTTGCGGCTAAAGATAGGCTGCAGAGGGATAGTGAAGACCAGCAAGAGCTTTCAGGGCTGGCACCTTCCTTGTGGGAGAAGGAGCCAGACGTTTGCCTTTTCAGAAAAAGTTTCTGCCGAGAACGAGCACCGTGACATGCTGAGTCTCTGGGAAAGCACAGATCCCCAGAGCTGTTGTGCCTGTGGATAGGCTGCAGGGGGACGGTGAAGACCAGCAAGATCTTTCAGGGCTGGCACCTTCCTTGTGGGAGAAAGAGCCAGACGTTTGCCTTTTCAGAAAAAGTTTCTGCCGAGAACGAGCACCGTGACATGCGGAGTCTCTGGGAAAGCGCAGATCCCCAGTGCTGTTGCGGCTAAAGTTAGGCTGCAGAGGGATAGTGAAGACCAGCAAGAGCTTTCAGGGCTGGCACCTTCCTTGGAGAAGGAGCCGTAAGTTTGTCTTTTCAGAAAAAGTTTCTGCCGAGAACGAGCACCGTGACATGCTGAGTCTCTGGGAAAGCAGAGATCCCCAGAGCTGTTGCGGCTAAAGATAGGCTGCAGAGGGATAGTGAAGACCAGCAAGAACTTTCAGGGCTGGCACCTTCCTTGTGGAAGATGGAGCCAGACGTTTGCCTCTTCAGAAAAACGCTCTGCCGTAAGCGAGCACCATAAGATGGTGAATCTCTGGGAAAGCAGAGCTCCCCAGTGCTGTTGTGGCTAAAGATAGGCTGCAGAGGGATAGTGAAGACCTGCAAGAGCTTTCAAGGCTGGCACCTTTCTTGTGGAAGATTGAGCCAGACGTTTGCCTCTTCAGAAAAAGGTTCTGCCGTAAGCGAGCACCATGAGATGCTGAGTCTCTGGGAAAGCAGAGATCCCCAGTGCTGTTGTGCCTGTGGATAGGCTGCAGGGGGACGGTGAAGACCAGCAAGATCTTTCAGGGCTGGCACCTTCCTTGTGGGAGAAGGAGCCAGACGTTTGCCTTTTCAGAAAAAGTTTCTGCCGAGAACGAGCACCGTGACATGCTGAGTCTCTGGGAAAGCAGAGATCCCCAGAGCTGTTGTGCCTGTGGATAGGCTGCAGAGGGATAGTGAAGACCAGCAAGAACTTTCAGGGCTGGCACCTTCCTTGTGGGAGAAGGAGCCAGACGTTTGCCTTTTCAGAAAAAGATTCAGCCAAGAACGAGCACCGTGACATGCTAAGTCTCTGGGAAAGCAGAGATCCCCAGAGCTGTTGCGGCTAAAGATAGGCTGCAGAGGGATAGTGAAGACCTGCAAGACCTTTCAGGGCTGGCACCTTCCTTGTGGAAGATGGAGCCAGACGTTTGCCTCTTCAGAAAGACGCTCTGCCGTAAGCGAGCACCATAAGGTGCTGAGTCTCTGGGAAAGCAGAGCTCCCCAGTGCTGTTGCGGCTAAAGATAGGCTGCAGAGGGATAGTGAAGACCTGCAAGAGCTTTCAGGGCTGGCAGCTTCCTTGTGGGAGAAGGAGCCAGACGTTTGCCTTTTCAGAAAAAGTTTCTGCCGAGAACGAGCACCGTGACATGCTGAGTCTCTGGGAAAGCAGAGATCCCCAGTGCTGTTGTGGCTAAAGATAGGCTGCAGAGGGATAGTGAAGACCTGCAAGAGCTTTCAGGGCTGGCACCTTTCTTGTGGAAGATTGAGCCAGACGTTTGCCTTTTCAGAAAAAGTTTCTGCCGAGAACGAGCACCGTGACATGCTGAGTCTCTGGGAAAGCAGAGATCCCCAGTGCTGTTGCGGCTAAAGATAGGCTGCAGAGGGATAGTGAAGACCAGCAAGATCTTTCAGGGCTGGCACCTTCCTTGTGGGAGAAGGAGCCAGACGTTTGCCTTTTCAGAAAAAGTTTCTGCCGAGAACGAGCACCGTGACATGCGGAGTCTCTGGGAAAGCAGAGATCCCCAGTGCTGTTGCGGCTAAAGATAGGCTGCAGAGGGATAGTGAAGACCAGCAAGAGCTTTCAGGGCTGGCACCTTCCTTGTGGAAGATTGAGCCAGACGTTTGCCTCTTCAGAAAAAGGTTCTGCCGTAAGCGAGCACCATGAGATGCTGAGTCTCTGGTAAAGCAGAGATCCCCAGTGCTGTTGTGCCTGTGGATAGGCTGCAGGGGGATGGTGAAGACCAGCAAGATCTTTCAGGGCTGGCACCTTTCTTGTGGAAGATTGAGCCAGACGTTTGCCTCTTCAGAAAAAGGTTCTGCCGTAAGCGAGCACCATGAGATGCTGAGTCTCTGGGAAAGCAGAGATCCCCAGTGCTGTTGTGCCTGTGGATAGGCTGCAGGGGGACGGTGAAGACCAGCAAGAGCTTTCAGGGCTGGCACCTTCCTTGTGGGAGAAGGAGCCAGACGTTTGCCTTTTCAGAAAAAGTTTCTGCCGAGAACGAGCACCGTGACATGCTGAGTCTCTGGGAAAGCAGAGATCCCCAGTGCTGTTGCGGCTAAAGATAGGCTGCAGAGGGATAGTGAAGACCAGCAAGAGCTTTCAGGGCTGGCACCTTCCTTGTGGGAGAAGGAGCCAGACGTTTGTCTTTTCAGAAAAAGTTTCTGCCGAGAACGAGCACCGTGACATGCTGAGTCTCTGGGAAAGCAGAGATCCCCAGTGCTGTTGTGCCTGTGGATAGGCTGCAGGGGGACGGTGAAGACCAGCAAGATCTTTAAGGGCTGGCACCTTCCTTGTGGGAGAAGGAGCCAGACGTTTGCCTTTTCAGAAAAAGTTTCTGCCGAGAACGAGCACCGTGACATGCTGAGTCTCTGGGAAAGCAGAGATCCCCAGTGCTGTTGCGGCTAAAGATAGGCTGCAGAGGGATAGTGAAGACCAGCAAGAGCTTTCAGGGCTGGCACCTTCCTTGTGGGAGAAGGAGCCAGACGTTTGCCTTTTCAGAAAAGGTTTCTGCCGAGAACGAGCACCGTGACATGCTGAGTCTCTGGGAAAGCAGAGATCCCCAGTGCTGTTGTGCCTGTGTATAGGCTGCAGGGGGACGGTGAAGACCAGCAAGATCTTTCAGGGCTGGCACCTTCCTTGTGGGAGAAGGAGCCAGACGTTTGCCTTTTCAGAAAAAGTTTCTGCCGAGAACGAGCACCGTAACATGCTGAGTCTCTGGGAAAGCAGAGATCCCCAGTGCTGTTGCGGCTAAAGATAGGCTGCAGGGGGACGGTGAAGACCAGCAAGATCTCTCAGGGCTGGCACCTTCCTTGTGGGAGAAGGAGCCAGACGTTTGCCTTTTCAGAAAAAGTTTCTGCCGAGAACGAGCACCGTGACATGCTGAGTCTCTGGGAAAGCAGAGATCCCCAGAGCTGTTGTGCCTGTGGATAGGCTGCAGGGGGACGGTGAAGACCAGCAAGATCTTTCAGGGCTGGCACCTTCCTTGTGGGAGAAAGAGCCAGACGTTTGCCTTTTCAGAAAAAGTTTCTGCCGAGAACGAGCACCGTGACAAGCTGAGTCTCTGGGAAAGCAGAGATCCCCAGAGCTGTTGCGGCTAAAGATAGGCTGCAGAGGGATAGTGAAGACCAGCAAGAGCTTTCAGGGCTGGCACCTTCCTTGTGGGAGAAGGAGCCAGACGTTTGCCTTTTCAGAAAAAGTTTCTGCCGAGAACGAGCACCGTGACATGCTGAGTCTCTGGGAAAGCAGAGATCCCCAGTGCTGTTGTGGCTAAAGATAGGCTGCAGAGGGATAGTGAAGACCAGCAAGAGCTTTCAGGGCTGGCAGCTTCCTTGTGGGAGAAGGAGCCGTAAGTTTGTCTTTTCAGAAAAAGTTTCTGCCGAGAACGAGCACCGTGACATGCTGAGTCTCTGGGAAAGCAGAGATCCCCAGAGCTGTTGTGCCTGTGGATAGGCTGCAGGGGGACGGTGAAGACCAGCAAGATCTTTCAGGGCTGGCACCTTCCTTGTGGGAGAAGGAGCCAGACGTTTGCCTTTTCAGAAAAAGTTTCTGCCGAGAACGAGCACCGTGACATGCTGAGTCTCTGGGAAAGCAGAGATCCCCAGAGCTGTTGTGCCTGTGGATAGGCTGCAGGGGGACGGTGAAGACCAGCAAGATCTTTCAGGGCTGGCACCTTCCTTGTGGGAGAAGGAGCCAGACGTTTGCCTTTTCAGAAAAAGTTTCTGCCGAGAACGAGCACCGTGACATGCTGAGTCTCTGGGAAAGCAGAGATCCCCAGAGCTGTTGTGCCTGTGGATAGGCTGCAGGGGGACGGTGAAGACCAGCAAGATCTTTCAGGGCTGGCACCTTCCTTGTGGGAGAAAGAGCCAGAAGTTTGCCTTTTCAGAAAAAGTTTCTGCGAGAACGAGCACCGTGACATGCGGAGTCTCTGGGAAAGCACAGATCCCCAGTTCTGTTGCGGCTAAAGATAGGCTGCAGAGGGATAGTGAAGACCAGCAAGAGCTTTCAGGGCTGGCACCTTCCTTGGAGAAGGAGCCGTAAGTTTGTCTTTTCAGAAAAAGTTTCTGCCGAGAACGAGCACCGTGACATGCTGAGTCTCTGGGAAAGCAGAGATCCCCAGTGCTGTTGTGGCTAAAGATAGGCTGCAGAGGGATAGTGAAGACCAGCAAGAGCTTTCAGGGCTGGCACCTTTCTTGTGGAAGATTGAGCCAGACGTTTGCCTCTTCAGAAAAAGGTTCTGCCGTAAGCGAGCACCATGAGATGCTGAGTCTCTGGGAAAGCAGAGATCCCCAGTGCTGTTGTGCCTGTGGATAGGCTGCAGGGGGACGGTGAAGACCAGCAAGATCTTTAAGGGCTGGCACCTTCCTTGTGGGAGAAGGAGCCAGACGTTTGCCTTTTCAGAAAAAGTTTCTGCCGAGAACGAGCACCGTGACATGCTGAGTCTCTGGGAAAGCAGAGATCCCCAGTGCTGTTGCGGCTAAAGATAGGCTGCAGAGGGATAGTGAAGACCTGCAAGAGCTTTCAGGGCTGGCACCTTCCTTGTGGGAGAAGGAGCCAGACGTTTGCCTTTTCAGAAAAAGTTTCTGCCGAGAACGAGCACCGTGACATGCGGAGTCTCTGGGAAAGCAGAGATCCCCAGTGCTGTTGCGGCTAAAGTTAGGCTGCAGAGGGATAGTGAAGACCAGCAAGAGCTTTCAGGGCTGGCACCTTCCTTGGAGAAGCAGCCGTAAGTTTGTCTTTTCAGAAAAAGTTTCTGCCGAGAACGAGCACCGTGACATGCTGAGTCTCTGGGAAAGCAGAGATCCCCAGAGCTGTTGCGGCTAAAGATAGGCTGCAGAGGGATAGTGAAGACCAGCAAGAACTTTCAGGGCTGGCACCTTCCTTGTGGAAGATGGAGCCAGACGTTTGCCTCTTCAGAAAAACGCTGTGCCGTAAGCGAGCACCATAAGATGGTGAATCTCTGGGAAAGCAGAGCTCCCCAGTGCTGTTGTGGCTAAAGATAGGCTGCAGAGGGATAGTGAAGACCTGCAAGAGCTTTCAGGGCTGGCACCTTTCTTGTGGAAGATTGAGCCAGACGTTTGCCTCTTCAGAAAAAGGTTCTGCCGTAAGCGAGCACCATGAGATGCTGAGTCTCTGGGAAAGCAGAGATCCCCAGTGCTGTTGTGCCTGTGGATAGGCTGCAGGGGGACGGTGAAGACCAGCAAGATCTTTCAGGGCTGGCACCTTCCTTGTGGGAGAAGGAGCCAGACGTTTGCCTTTTCAGAAAAAGGTTCTGCCGAGAACGAGCACCGTGACATGCTGAGTCTCTGGGAAAGCAGACATCCCCAGTGCTGTTGCGGCTAAAGATAGGCTGCAGAGGGATAGTGAAGACCTGCAAGAGCTTTCAGGGCTGGCACCTTCCTTGTGGAAGATGGAGCCAGACGTTTGCCTCTTCAGAAAGACGCTCTCCCGTAAGCGAGCACCATAAGGTGCTGAGTCTCTGGGAAAGCAGAGCTCCCCAGTGCTGTTGCGGCTAAAGATAGGCTGCAGAGGGATAGTGAAGACCTGCAAGAGCTTTCAGGGCTGGCACCTTCCTTGTGGGAGAAGGAGCCAGACGTTTGCCTTTTCAGAAAAAGTTTCTGCCGAGAACGAGCACCGTGACATGCTGAGTCTCTGGGAAAGCAGAGATCCCCAGTGCTGTTGTGGCTAAAGATAGGCTGCAGAGGGATAGTGAAGACCTGCAAGAGCTTTCAGGGCTGGCACCTTTCTTGTGGAAGATTGAGCCAGACGTTTGCCTTTTCAGAAAAAGTTTCTGCCGAGAACGAGCACCGTGACATGCTGAGTCTCTGGGAAAGCAGAGATCCCCAGAGCTGTTGCGGCTAAAGATAGGCTGCAGAGGGATAGTGAAGACCAGCAAGAGCTTTCAGGGCTGGCACCTTCCTTGTGGGAGAAGGAGCCAGACGTTTGCCCTTTCAGAAAAAGTTTCTGCCGAGAACGAGCACCGTGACATGCTGAGTCTCTGGGAAAGCAGAGATCCCCAGAGCTGTTGTGCCTGTGGATAGGCTGCAGGGGGACGGTGAAGACCAGCAAGATCTTTCAGGGCTGGAACCTTTCTTGTGGAAGATTGAGCCAGACGTTTGCCTCTTCAGAAAAACGCTCTGCCGTAAGCGAGCACCATGAGATGCTGAGTCTCTGGGAAAGCAGAGATCCCCAGTGCTGTTGTGCCTGTGGATAGGCTGCAGGGGGATGGTGAAGACCAGCAAGATCTTTCAGGGCTGGCACCTTCCTTGTGGGAGAAGGAGCCAGACGTTTGCCTTTTCAGAAAAAGTTTCTGCCGAGAACGAGCACCGTGACATGCTGAGTCTCTGGGAAAGCAGAGATCCCCAGTGCTGTTGCGGCTAAAGATAGGCTGCAGAGGGATAGTGAAGACCAGCAAGAGCTTTCAGGGCTGGCACCTTCCTTGTGGAAGATGGAGCCAGACGTTTGCCTCTTCAGAAAAACGCTCTGCCGTAAGCGAGCACCATAAGATGCTGAATCTCTGGGAAAGCAGAGCTCCCCAGTGCTGTTGCGGCTATAGATAGGCTGCAGAGGGATAGTGAAGACCAGCACGAGCTTTCAGGGCTGGCAGCTTCCTTGTGGGAGAAGGAGCCAGACGTTTGCCTTTTCAGAAAAAGTTTCTGCCGAGAACGAGCACCGTGACATGCTGAGTCTCTGGGAAAGCAGAGATCCCCAGAGCTGTTGTGCCTGTGGATAGGCTGCAGGGGGACGGTGAAGACCAGCAAGATCTTTCAGGGCTGGCACCTTCCTTGTGGGAGAAGGAGCCAGACGTTTGCCTTTTCAGAAAAAGTTTCTGCCGAGAACGAGCACCGTGACATGCTGAGTGTCTGGGAAAGCAGAGATCCCCAGTTCTGTTGCGGCTAAAGATAGGCTGCAGAGGGATAGTGAAGACCAGCAAGAGCTTTCAGGGCTGGCAGCTTCCTTGTGGGAGAAGGAGCCAGACGTTTGTCTTTTCAGAAAAAGTTTCTGCCGAGAACGAGCACCGTGACATGCTGAGTCTCTGGGAAAGCAGAGATCCCCAGTGCTGTTGCGGCTAAAGATAGGCTGCAGAGGGATAGTGAAGACCAGCAAGAGCTTTCAGGGCTGGCACCTTCCTTGTGGGAGAAGGAGCCAGACGTTTGCCTTTTCAGAAAAGGTTTCTGCCGAGAACGAGCACCGTGACATGCTGAGTCTCTGGGAAAGCAGAGATCCCCAGTGCTGTTGTGCCTGTGTATAGGCTGCAGGGGGACGGTGAAGACCAGCAAGATCTTTCAGGGCTGGCACCTTCCTTGTGGGAGAAGGAGCCATACGTTTGCCTTTTCAGAAAAAGTTTCTGCCGAGAACGAGCACCGTAACATGCTGAGTCTCTGGGAAAGCAGAGATCCCCAGTGCTGTTGCGGCTAAAGATAGGCTGCAGGGGGACGGTGAAGACCAGCAAGATCTCTCAGGGCTGGCACCTTCCTTGTGGGAGAAGGAGCCAGACGTTTGCCTTTTCAGAAAAAGTTTCTGCCGAGAACGAGCACCGTGACATGCTGAGTCTCTGGGAAAGCAGAGATCCCCAGAGCTGTTGTGCCTGTGGATAGGCTGCAGGGGGACGGTGAAGACCAGCAAGATCTTTCAGGGCTGGCACCTTCCTTGTGGGAGAAAGAGCCAGACGTTTGCCTTTTCAGAAAAAGTTTCTGCCGAGAACGAGCACCGTGACATGCTGAGTCTCTGGGAAAGCAGAGATCCCCAGAGCTGTTGCGGCTAAAGATAGGCTGCAGAGGGATAGTGAAGACCAGCAAGAACTTTCAGGGCTGGCACCTTCCTTGTGGGAGAAGGAGCCAGACGTTTGCCTTTTCAGAAAAAGTTTCTGCCGAGAACGAGCACCGTGACATGCGGAGTCTCTGGGAAAGCAGAGATCCCCAGAGCTGTTGCGGCTAAAGATAGGCTGCAGAGGGATAGTGAAGACCAGCAAGAACTTTCAGGGCTGGCACCTTCCTTGTGGGAGAAGGAGCCAGACGTTTGCCTTTTCAGAAAAAGTTTCTGCCGAGAACGAGCACCGTGACATGCTGAGTCTCTGGGAAAGCAGAGATCCCCAGTGCTGTTGTGCCTGTGGATAGGCTGCAGGGGGATGGTGAAGACCAGCAAGATCTTTCAGGGCTGGCACCTTTCTTGTGGAAGATTGAGCCAGACGTTTGCCTCTTCAGAAAAAGGTTCTGCCGTAAGCGAGCACCATGAGATGCTGAGTCTCTGGGAAAGCAGAGATCCCCAGTGCTGTTGTGCCTGTGGATAGGCTGCAGGGGGACGGTGAAGACCAGCAAGATCTTTCAGGGCTGGCACCTTCCTTGTGGGAGAAGGAGCCAGACGTTTGCCTTTTCAGAAAAAGGTTCTGCCCAGAACGAGCACCGTGACATGCTGAGTCTCTGGGAAAGCAGAGATCCCCAGTGCTGTTGCGGCTAAAGATAGGCTGCAGAGGGATAGTGAAGACCAGCAAGAACTTTCAGGGCTGGCACCTTCCTTGTGGAAGATGGAGCCAGACGTTTGCCTCTTCAGAAAAACGCTCTGCCGTAAGCGAGCAACATAAGATGCTGAATCTCTGGGAAAGCAGAGCTCCCGAGTGCTGTTGCGGCTATAGATAGGCTGCAGAGGGATAGTGAAGACCAGCACGAGCTTTCAGGGCTGGCAGCTTCCTTGTGGGAGAAGGAGCCAGACGTTTGCCTTTTCAGAAAAAGTTTCTGCCGAGAACGAGCACCGTGACATGCTGAGTCTCTGGGAAAGCAGAGATCCCCAGTGCTGTTGTGCCTGTGGATAGGCTGCAGGGGGACGGTGAAGACCAGCAAGATCTTTCAGGGCTGGCACCTTCCTTGTGGGAGAAGGAGCCAGACGTTTGCCTTTTCAGAAAAAGTTTCTGCCGAGAACGAGCACCGTGACATGCGGAGTCTCTGGGAAAGCACAGATCCCCAGTTCTGTTGCGGCTAAAGATAGGCTGCAGAGGGATAGTGAAGACCAGCAAGATCTTTCAGGGCTGGCACCTTCCTTGTGGGAGAAGGAGCCAGACGTTTGTCTTTTCAGAAAAAGTTTCTGCCGAGAACGAGCACCGTGACATGCTGAGTCTCTGGGAAAGCAGAGATCCCCAGTGCTGTTGTGCCTGTGGATAGGCTGCAGGGGGACGGTGAAGACCAGCAAGATCTTTAAGGGCTGGCACCTTCCTTGTGGGAGAAGGAGCCAGACGTTTGCCTTTTCAGAAAAAGTTTCTGCCGAGAACGAGCACCGTGACATGCTGAGTCTCTGGGAAAGCAGAGATCCCCAGTGCTGTTGCGGCTAAAGATAGGCTGCAGAGGGATAGTGAAGACCAGCAAGAGCTTTCAGGGCTGGCACCTTCCTTGTGGGAGAAGGAGCCAGACGTTTGCCTTTTCAGAAAAAGTTTCTGCCGAGAACGAGCACCGTGACATGCTGAGTCTCTGGGAAAGCAGAGATCCCCAGAGCTGTTGTGCCTGTGGATAGGCTGCAGGGGGACGGTGAAGACCAGCAAGATCTTTCAGGGCTGGCACCTTCCTTGTGGGAGAAAGAGCCAGACGTTTGCCTTTTCAGAAAAAGTTTCTGCCGAGAACGAGCACCGTGACATGCGGAGTCTCTGGGAAAGCACAGATCCCCAGTTCTGTTGCGGCTAAAGATAGGCTGCAGAGGGATAGTGAAGACCAGCAAGAGCTTTCAGGGCTGGCACCTTCCTTGGAGAAGGAGCCGTAAGTTTGCCTTTTCAGAAAAAGTTTCTGCCGAGAACGAGCACCGTGACATGCTGAGTCGCTGGGAAAGCAGAGATCCCCAGAGCTGTTGCGGCTAAAGATAGGCTGCAGAGGGATAGTGAAGTCCTGCAAGAGCTTTCAGGGCTGGCACCTTTCTTGTAGAAGATTGAGCCAGACGTTTGCCTCTTCAGAAAAAGGTTCTGCCGTAAGCGAGCACCATGAGATGCTGAGTCTCTGGGAAAGCAGAGATCCCCAGTGCTGTTGTGCCTGTGGATAGGCTGCAGGGGGATGGTGAAGACCAGCAAGATCTTTCAGGGCTGGCACCTTCCTTGTGGGAGAAGGAGCCAGACGTTTGCCTCTTCAGAAAAAGTTTCTGCCGAGAACGAGCACCGTGACATGCTGAGTCTCTGGGAAAGCAGAGATCCCCAGTGCTGTTGCGGCTAAAGATAGGCTGCAGAGGGATAGTGAAGACCAGCAAGAGCTTTCAGGGCTGGCACCTTCCTTGTGGAAGATGGAGCCAGACGTTTGCCTCTTCAGAAAAACGCTCTGCCGTAAGCGAGCACCATAAGATGCTGAATCTCTGGGAAAGCAGAGCTCCCCAGTGCTGTTGCGGCTATAGATAGGCTGCAGAGGGATAGTGAAGACCAGCACGAGCTTTCAGGGCTGGCAGCTTCCTTGTGGGAGAAGGAGCCAGACGTTTGCCTTTTCAGAAAAAGTTTCTGCCGAGAACGAGCACCGTGACATGCTGAGTCTCTGGGAAAGCAGAGATCCCCAGAGCTGTTGTGCCTGTGGATAGGCTGCAGGGGGACGGTGAAGACCAGCAAGATCTTTCAGGGCTGGCACCTTCCTTGTGGGAGAAAGAGCCAGACGTTTGCCTTTTCAGAAAAAGTTTCTGCCGAGAACGAGCACCGTGACATGCTGAGTCTCTGGGAAAGCAGAGATCCCCAGAGCTGTTGCGGCTAAAGATAGGCTGCAGAGGGATAGTGAAGACCAGCAAGAACTTTCAGGGCTGGCACCTTCCTTGTGGGAGAAGGAGCCAGACGTTTGCCTTTTCAGAAAAAGTTTCTGCCGAGAACGAGCACCGTGACATGCTGAGTCTGTGGGAAAGCAGAGATCCCCAGTGCTGTTGTGGCTAAAGATAGGCTGCAGAGGGATAGTGAAGACCTGCAAGAGCTTTCAGGGCTGGCACCTTTCTTGTGGAAGATTGAGCCAGACGTTTGCCTCTTCAGAAAAAGGTTCTGCCGTAAGCGAGCACCATGAGATGCTGAGTCTCTGGGAAAGCAGAGATCCCCAGTGCTGTTGTGCCTGTGGATAGGCTGCAGGGGGATGGTGAAGACCAGCAAGATCTTTCAGGGCTGGCACCTTTCTTGTGGAAGATTGAGCCAGACGTTTGCCTCTTCAGAAAAAGGTTCTGCCGTAAGCGAGCACCATGAGATGCTGAGTCTCTGGGAAAGCAGAGATCCCCAGTGCTGTTGTGCCTGTGGATAGGCTGCAGGGGGACGGTGAAGACCAGCAAGAGCTTTCAGGGCTGGCACCTTCCTTGTGGGAGAAGGAGCCAGACGTTTGCCTTTTCAGAAAAAGTTTCTGCCGAGAACGAGCACCGTGACATGCTGAGTCTCTGGGAAAGCAGAGATCCCCAGTGCTGTTGCGGCTAAAGATAGGCTGCAGAGGGATAGTGAAGACCAGCAAGAACTTTCAGGGCTGGCACCTTCCTTGTGGAAGATGGAGCCAGACGTTTGCCTCTTCAGAAAAACGCTCTGCCGTAAGCGAGCACCATAAGATGCTGAATCTCTGGGAAAGCAGAGCTCCCGAGTGCTGTTGCGGCTATAGATAGGCTGCAGAGGGATAGTGAAGACCAGCACGAGCTTTCAGGGCTGGCAGCTTCCTTGTGGGAGAAGGAGCCAGACGTTTGCCTTTTCAGAAAAAGTTTCTGCCGAGAACGAGCACCGTGACATGCTGAGTCTCTGGGAAAGCAGAGATCCCCAGTGCTGTTGTGCCTGTGGATAGGCTGCAGGGGGACGGTGAAGACCAGCAAGATCTTTCAGGGCTGGCACCTTCCTTGTGGGAGAAGGAGCCAGACGTTTGCCTTTTCAGAAAAAGTTTCTGCCGAGAACGAGCACCGTGACATGCTGAGTCTCTGGGAAAGCAGAGATCCCCAGTGCTGTTGCGGCTAAAGATAGGCTGCAGAGGGATAGTGAAGACCAGCAAGAGCTTTCAGGGCTGGCACCTTCCTTGTGGGAGAAGGAGCCAGACGTTTGCCTTTTCAGAAAAAGTTTCTGCCGAGAACGAGCACCGTGACATGCTGAGTCTCTGGGAAAGCAGAGATCCCCAGAGCTGTTGTGCCTGTGGATAGGCTGCAGGGGGACGGTGAAGACCAGCAAGATCTTTCAGGGCTGGCACCTTCCTTGTGGGAGAAAGAGCCAGACGTTTGCCTTTTCAGAAAAAGTTTCTGCCGAGAACGAGCACCGTGACATGCGGAGTCTCTGGGAAAGCACAGATCCCCAGTTCTGTTGCGGCTAAAGATAGGCTGCAGAGGGATAGTGAAGACCAGCAAGAGCTTTCAGGGCTGGCACCTTCCTTGGAGAAGGAGCCGTAAGTTTGTCTTTTCAGAAAAAGTTTCTGCCGAGAACGAGCACCGTGACATGCTGAGTCTCTGGGAAAGCAGAGATCCCCAGAGCTGTTGCGGCTAAAGATAGGCTGCAGAGGGATAGTGAAGACCTGCAAGAGCTTTCAGGGCTGGCACCTTTCTTGTGGAAGATTGAGCCAGACGTTTGCCTCTTCAGAAAAAGGTTCTGCCGTAAGCGAGCACCATGAGATGCTGAGTCTCTGGGAAAGCAGAGATCCCCAGTGCTGTTGTGCCTGTGGATAGGCTGCAGGGGGATGGTGAAGACCAGCAAGATCTTTCAGGGCTGGCACCTTCCTTGTGGGAGAAGGAGCCAGACGTTTGCCTTTTCAGAAAAAGTTTCTGCCGAGAACGAGCACCGTGACATGCTGAGTCTCTGGGAAAGCAGAGATCCCCAGTGCTGTTGCGGCTAAAGATAGGCTGCAGAGGGATAGTGAAGACCAGCAAGAGCTTTCAGGGCTGGCACCTTCCTTGTGGAAGATGGAGCCAGACGTTTGCCTCTTCAGAAAAACGCTCTGCCGTTATCGAGCACCATAAGATGCTGAATCTCTGGGAAAGCAGAGATCCCCAGTTCTGTTGCGGCTAAAGATAGGCTGCAGAGGGATAGTGAAGACCAGCAAGAGCTTTCAGGGCTGGCACCTTCCTTGTGGGAGAAGGAGCCAGACGTTTGCCTTTTCAGAAAAAGTTTCTGCCGAGAACGAGCACCGTGACATGCTGAGTCTCTGGGAAAGCAGAGATCCCCAGTGCTGTTGTGCCTGTGGATAGGCTGCAGGGGGACGGTGAAGACTAGCAAGATCTTTCAGGGCTGGCACCTTCCTTGTGGGAGAAGGAGCCAGACGTTTGCCTTTTCAGAAAAAGTTTCTGCCGAGAACGAGCACCGTGACATGCTGAGTCGCTGGGAAAGCAGAGATCCCCAGTGCTGTTGCGGCTAAAGATAGGCTGCAGAGGGATAGTGAAGACCAGCAAGAGCTTTCAGGGCTGGCACCTTCCTTGTGGGAGAAGGAGCCAGACGTTTGCCTTTTCAGAAAAGGTTTCTGCCGAGAACGAGCACCGTGACATGCTGAGTGTCTGGGAAAGCAGAGATCCCCAGTGCTGTTCTGCCTGTGGATAGGCTGCAGGGGGACGGTGAAGACCAGCAAGATCTTTCAGGGCTGGCACCTTCCTTGTGGGAGAAGGAGCCAGACGTTTGCCTTTTCAGAAAAAGTTTCTGCCGAGAACGAGCACCGTGACATGCTGAGTCTCTGGGAAAGCAGAGATCCCCAGTGCTGTTGCGGCTATAGATAGGCTGCAGGGGGACGGTGAAGACCAGCAAGATCTCTCAGGGCTGGCACCTTCCTTGTGGGAGAAGGAGCCAGACGTTTGCCTTTTCAGAAAAAGTTTCTGCCGAGAACGAGCACCGTGACATGCTGAGTCTCTGGGAAAGCAGAGATCCCCAGAGCTGTTGTGCCTGTGGATAGGCTGCAGGGGGACGGTGAAGACCAGCAAGATCTTTCAGGGCTGGCACCTTCCTTGTGGGAGAAAGAGCCAGACGTTTGCCTTTTCAGAAAAAGTTTCTGCCGAGAACGAGCACCGTGACATGCTGAGTCTCTGGGAAAGCAGAGATCCCCGGAGCTGTTGCGGCTAAAGATAGGCTGCAGAGGGATAGTGAAGACCAGCAAGAACTTTCAGGGCTGGCACCTTCCTTGTGGGAGAAGGAGCCAGACGTTTGCCTTTTCAGAAAAAGTTTCTGCCGAGAACGAGCACCGTGACATGCTGAGTCTCTGGGAAAGCAGAGATCCCCAGTGCTGTTGTGGCTAAAGATAGGCTGCAGAGGGATAGTGAAGACCTGCAAGAGCTTTCAGGGCTGGCACCTTTCTTGTGGAAGATTGAGCCAGACGTTTGCCTCTTCAGAAAAAGGTTCTGCCGTAAGCGAGCACCATGAGATGCTGAGTCTCTGGGAAAGCAGAGATCCCCAGTGCTGTTGTGCCTGTGGATAGGCTGCAGGGGGATGGTGAAGACCAGCAAGATCTTTCAGGGCTGGCACCTTTCTTGTGGAAGATTGAGCCAGACGTTTGCCTCTTCAGAAAAAGGTTCTGCCGTAAGCGAGCACCATGAGATGCTGAGTCTCTGGGAAAGCAGAGATCCCCAGTGCTGTTGTGCCTGTGGATAGGCTGCAGGGGGACGGTGAAGACCAGCAAGAGCTTTCAGGGCTGGCACCTTCCTTGTGGGAGAAGGAGCCAGACGTTTGCCTTTTCAGAAAAAGTTTCTGCCGAGAACGAGCACCGTGACATGCTGAGTCTCTGGGAAAGCAGAGATCCCCAGTGCTGTTGCGGCTAAAGATAGGCTGCAGAGGGATAGTGAAGACCAGCAAGAACTTTCAGGGCTGGCACCTTCCTTGTGGAAGATGGAGCCAGACGTTTGCCTCTTCAGAAAAACGCTCTGCCGTAAGCGAGCACCATAAGATGCTGAATCTCTGGGAAAGCAGAGCTCCCGAGTGCTGTTGCGGCTATAGATAGGCTGCAGAGGGATAGTGAAGACCAGCACGAGCTTTCAGGGCTGGCAGCTTCCTTGTGGGAGAAGGAGCCAGACGTTTGCCTTTTCAGAAAAAGTTTCTGCCGAGAACGAGCACCGTGACATGCTGAGTCTCTGGGAAAGCAGAGATCCCCAGTGCTGTTGTGCCTGTGGATAGGCTGCAGGGGGACGGTGAAGACCAGCAAGATCTTTCAGGGCTGGCACCTTCCTTGTGGGAGAAGGAGCCAGACGTTTGCCTTTTCAGAAAAAGTTTCTGCCGAGAACGAGCACCGTGACATGCTGAGTCTCTGGGAAAGCAGAGATCCCCAGTGCTGTTGCGGCTAAAGATAGGCTGCAGAGGGATAGTGAAGACCAGCAAGAGCTTTCAGGGCTGGCACCTTCCTTGTGGGAGAAGGAGCCAGACGTTTGCCTTTTCAGAAAAAGTTTCTGCCGAGAACGAGCACCGTGACATGCTGAGTCTCTGGGAAAGCAGAGATCCCCAGAGCTGTTGTGCCTGTGGATAGGCTGCAGGGGGACGGTGAAGACCAGCAAGATCTTTCAGGGCTGGCACCTTCCTTGTGGGAGAAAGAGCCAGACGTTTGCCTTTTCAGAAAAAGTTTCTGCCGAGAACGAGCACCGTGACATGCGGAGTCTCTGGGAAAGCACAGATCCCCAGTTCTGTTGCGGCTAAAGATAGGCTGCAGAGGGATAGTGAAGACCAGCAAGAGCTTTCAGGGCTGGCACCTTCCTTGGAGAAGGAGCCGTAAGTTTGTCTTTTCAGAAAAAGTTTCTGCCGAGAACGAGCACCGTGACATGCTGAGTCTCTGGGAAAGCAGAGATCCCCGGAGCTGTTGCGGCTAAAGATAGGCTGCAGAGGGATAGTGAAGACCAGCAAGAACTTTCAGGGCTGGCACCTTCCTTGTGGGAGAAGGAGCCAGACGTTTGCCTTTTCAGAAAAAGTTTCTGCCGAGAACGAGCACCGTGACATGCTGAGTCTGTGGGAAAGCAGAGATCCCCAGTGCTGTTGTGGCTAAAGATAGGCTGCAGAGGGATAGTGAAGACCTGCAAGAGCTTTCAGGGCTGGCACCTTTCTTGTGGAAGATTGAGCCAGACGTTTGCCTCTTCAGAAAAAGGTTCTGCCGTAAGCGAGCACCATGAGATGCTGAGTCTCTGGGAAAGCAGAGATCCCCAGTGCTGTTGTGCCTGTGGATAGGCTGCAGGGGGATGGTGAAGACCAGCAAGATCTTTCAGGGCTGGCACCTTTCTTGTGGAAGATTGAGCCAGACGTTTGCCTCTTCAGAAAAAGGTTCTGCCGTAAGCGAGCACCATGAGATGCTGAGTCTCTGGGAAAGCAGAGATCCCCAGTGCTGTTGTGCCTGTGGATAGGCTGCAGGGGGACGGTGAAGACCAGCAAGAGCTTTCAGGGCTGGCACCTTCCTTGTGGGAGAAGGAGCCAGACGTTTGCCTTTTCAGAAAAAGTTTCTGCCGAGAACGAGCACCGTGACATGCTGAGTCTCTGGGAAAGCAGAGATCCCCAGTGCTGTTGCGGCTAAAGATAGGCTGCAGAGGGATAGTGAAGACCAGCAAGAACTTTCAGGGCTGGCACCTTCCTTGTGGAAGATGGAGCCAGACGTTTGCCTCTTCAGAAAAACGCTCTGCCGTAAGCGAGCACCATAAGATGCTGAATCTCTGGGAAAGCAGAGCTCCCGAGTGCTGTTGCGGCTATAGATAGGCTGCAGAGGGATAGTGAAGACCAGCACGAGCTTTCAGGGCTGGCAGCTTCCTTGTGGGAGAAGGAGCCAGACGTTTGCCTTTTCAGAAAAAGTTTCTGCCGAGAACGAGCACCGTGACATGCTGAGTCTCTGGGAAAGCAGAGATCCCCAGTGCTGTTGTGCCTGTGGATAGGCTGCAGGGGGACGGTGAAGACCAGCAAGATCTTTCAGGGCTGGCACCTTCCTTGTGGGAGAAGGAGCCAGACGTTTGCCTTTTCAGAAAAAGTTTCTGCCGAGAACGAGCACCGTGACATGCTGAGTCTCTGGGAAAGCAGAGATCCCCAGTGCTGTTGCGGCTAAAGATAGGCTGCAGAGGGATAGTGAAGACCAGCAAGAGCTTTCAGGGCTGGCACCTTCCTTGTGGGAGAAGGAGCCAGACGTTTGCCTTTTCAGAAAAAGTTTCTGCCGAGAACGAGCACCGTGACATGCTGAGTCTCTGGGAAAGCAGAGATCCCCAGAGCTGTTGTGCCTGTGGATAGGCTGCAGGGGGACGGTGAAGACCAGCAAGATCTTTCAGGGCTGGCACCTTCCTTGTGGGAGAAAGAGCCAGACGTTTGCCTTTTCAGAAAAAGTTTCTGCCGAGAACGAGCACCGTGACATGCGGAGTCTCTGGGAAAGCACAGATCCCCAGTTCTGTTGCGGCTAAAGATAGGCTGCAGAGGGATAGTGAAGACCAGCAAGAGCTTTCAGGGCTGGCACCTTCCTTGGAGAAGGAGCCGTAAGTTTGTCTTTTCAGAAAAAGTTTCTGCCGAGAACGAGCACCGTGACATGCTGAGTCTCTGGGAAAGCAGAGATCCCCAGAGCTGTTGCGGCTAAAGATAGGCTGCAGAGGGATAGTGAAGACCTGCAAGAGCTTTCAGGGCTGGCACCTTTCTTGTGGAAGATTGAGCCAGACGTTTGCCTCTTCAGAAAAAGGTTCTGCCGTAAGCGAGCACCATGAGATGCTGAGTCTCTGGGAAAGCAGAGATCCCCAGTGCTGTTGTGCCTGTGGATAGGCTGCAGGGGGATGGTGAAGACCAGCAAGATCTTTCAGGGCTGGCACCTTCCTTGTGGGAGAAGGAGCCAGACGTTTGCCTTTTCAGAAAAAGTTTCTGCCGAGAACGAGCACCGTGACATGCTGAGTCTCTGGGAAAGCAGAGATCCCCAGTGCTGTTGCGGCTAAAGATAGGCTGCAGAGGGATAGTGAAGACCAGCAAGAGCTTTCAGGGCTGGCACCTTCCTTGTGGAAGATGGAGCCAGACGTTTGCCTCTTCAGAAAAACTCTCTGCCGTAAGCGAGCACCATAAGATGCTGAATCTCTGGGAAAGCAGAGATCCCCAGTTCTGTTGCGGCTAAAGATAGGCTGCAGAGGGATAGTGAAGACCAGCAAGAGCTTTCAGGGCTGGCACCTTCCTTGTGGGAGAAGGAGCCAGACGTTTGTCTTTTCAGAAAAAGTTTCTGCCGAGAACGAGCACCGTGACATGCTGAGTCTCTGGGAAAGCAGAGATCCCCAGTGCTGTTGTGCCTGTGGATAGGCTGCAGGGGGACGGTGAAGACTAGCAAGATCTTTCAGGGCTGGCACCTTCCTTGTGGGAGAAGGAGCCAGACGTTTGCCTTTTCAGAAAAAGTTTCTGCCGAGAACGAGCACCGTGACATGCTGAGTCGCTGGGAAAGCAGAGATCCCCAGTGCTGTTGCGGCTAAAGATAGGCTGCAGAGGGATAGTGAAGACCAGCAAGAGCTTTCAGGGCTGGCACCTTCCTTGTGGGAGAAGGAGCCAGACGTTTGCCTTTTCAGAAAAGGTTTCTGCCGAGAACGAGCACCGTGACATGCTGAGTGTCTGGGAAAGCAGAGATCCCCAGTGCTGTTGTGCCTGTGGATAGGCTGCAGGGGGACGGTGAAGACCAGCAAGATCTTTCAGGGCTGGCACCTTCCTTGTGGGAGAAGGAGCCAGACGTTTGCCTTTTCAGAAAAAGTTTCTGCCGAGAACGAGCACCGTGACATGCTGAGTCTCTGGGAAAGCAGAGATCCCCAGTGCTGTTGCGGCTATAGATAGGCTGCAGGGGGACGGTGAAGACCAGCAAGATCTCTCAGGGCTGGCACCTTCCTTGTGGGAGAAGGAGCCAGACGTTTGCCTTTTCAGAAAAAGTTTCTGCCGAGAACGAGCACCGTGACATGCTGAGTCTCTGGGAAAGCAGAGATCCCCAGAGCTGTTGTGCCTGTGGATAGGCTGCAGGGGGACGGTGAAGACCAGCAAGATCTTTCAGGGCTGGCACCTTCCTTGTGGGAGAAAGAGCCAGACGTTTGCCTTTTCAGAAAAAGTTTCTGCCGAGAACGAGCACCGTGACATGCTGAGTCTCTGGGAAAGCAGAGATCCCCGGAGCTGTTACGGATAAAGATAGGCTGCAGAGGGATAGTGAAGACCAGCAAGAACTTTCAGGGCTGGCACCTTCCTTGTGGGAGAAGGAGCCAGACGTTTGCCTTTTCAGAAAAAGTTTCTGCCGAGAACGAGCACCGTGACATGCTGAGTCTCTGGGAAAGCAGAGATCCCCAGTGCTGTTGTGGCTAAAGATAGGCTGCAGAGGGATAGTGAAGACCTGCAAGAGCTTTCAGGGCTGGCACCTTTCTTGTGGAAGATTGAGCCAGACGTTTGCCTCTTCAGAAAAAGGGTCTGCCGTAAGCGAGCACCATGAGATGCTGAGTCTCTGGGAAAGCAGAGATCCCCAGTGCTGTTGTGCCTGTGGATAGGCTGCAGGGGGACGGTGAAGACCAGCAAGATCTTTCAGGGCTGGCACCTTCCTTGTGGGAGAAGGAGCCAGACGTTTGCCTTTTCAAAAAATTTTCTGCCGAGAACGAGCACCGTGACATGCTGAGTCTGTGGGAAAGCAGAGATCCCCAGTACTGTTGCGGCTAAAGATAGGCTGCAGAGGGATAGTGAAGACCAGCACGAGCTTTCAGGGCTGGCACCTTCCTTGTGGGAGAAGGAGCCGTAAGTTTGTCTTTTCAGAAAAAGTTTCTGCCGAGAACGAGCACCGTGACATGCTGAGTCTCTGGGAACGCAGAGATCCCCAGTGCTGTTGTGCCTGTGGATGGGCTGCAGGGGGACGGTGAAGACCAGCAAGATCTTTCAGGGCTGGCACCTTCCTTGTGGGAGAAGGAGCCAGACGTTTGCCTTTTCAGAAAAAGTTTCTGCCGAGAACGAGCACCGTGACATGCTGAGTCTCTGGGAAAGCAGAGATCCCCAGTGCTGTTGCGGCTAAAGATAGGCTGCAGAGGGATAGTGAAGACCAGCAAGATCTTTCAGGGCTGGCACCTTTCTTGTGGAAGATTGAGCCAGACGTTTGCCTCTTCAGAAAAAGGTTCTGCCGTAAGCGAGCACCATGAGATGCTGAGTCTCTGGGAAAGCAGAGATCCCCAGTGCTGTTGTGCCTGTGGATAGGCTGCAGGGGGACGGTGAAGACCAGCAAGATCTTTCAGGGCTGGCACCTTCCTTGTGGGAGAAGGAGCCAGACGTTTGCCTTTTCAGAAAAAGTTTCTGCCGAGAACGAGCACCGTGACATGCTGAGTCTCTGGGAAAGCAGAGATCCCCAGTACTGTTGCGGCTAAAGATAGGCTGCAGAGGGATAGTGAAGACCAGCACGAGCTTTCAGGGCTGGCAGCTTCCTTGTGGGAGAAGGAGCCAGACGTTTGCCTTTTCAGAAAAAGTTTCTGCCGAGAACGAGCACCGTGACATGCTGAGTCTCTGGGAAAGCAGAGATCCCCAGAGCTGTTGTGCCTGTGGATAGGCTGCAGGGGGACGGTGAAGACCAGCAAGATCTTTCAGGGCTGGCACCTTCCTTGTGGGAGAAGGAGCCAGACGTTTGCCTTTTCAGAAAAAGTTTCTGCCGAGAACGAGCACCGTAACATGCTGAGTCGCTGGGAAAGCAGAGATCCCCAGTGCTGTTGCGGCTAAAGATAGGCTGCAGAGGGATAGTGAAGACCAGCAAGAGCTTTCAGGGCTGGCACCTTCCTTGTGGGAGAAGGAGCCGTAAGTTTGCCTTTTCAGAAAAAGTTTCTGCCGAGAACGAGCACTGTGACATGCTGAGTCTCTGGGAAAGCAGAGATCCCCAGTGCTGTTGTGCCTGTGGATAGGCTGCAGGGCGACGGTGAAGATCAGCAAGATCTTTCAGGGCTGGCACCTTCCTTGTGGGAGAAGGAGCCAGACGTTTGCCTTTTCAGAAAAATGTTCTGCCGAGAACGAGCACCGTGACATGCTGAGTCTCTGGGAAAGCAGAGATCCCCAGTGCTGTTGCGGCTAAAGATAGGCTGCAGGGGGATGGTGAAGACCAGCAAGATCTTTCAGGGCTGGCACCTTTCTTGTGGAAGATTGAGCCAGACGTTTGCCTCTTCAGAAAAACGCTCTGCCGTAAGCGAGCACCATGAGATGCTGAGTCTCTGGGAAAGCAGAGATCCCCAGTGCTGTTGTGCCTGTGGATAGGCTGCAGGGGGACGGTGAAGACCAGCAAGATCTTTCAGGGCTGGCACCTTCCTTGTGGGAGAAGGAGCCAGAGGTTTGCCTTTTCAGAAAAAGTTTCTGCCGAGAACGAGCACCGTGACATGCTGAGTCTCTGGGAAAGCAGAGATCCCCAGTGCTGTTGCGGCTAAAGATAGGCTGCAGAGGGATAGTGAAGACCAGCACGAGCTTTCAGGGCTGGCAGCTTCCTTGTGGGAGAAGGAGCCAGACGTTTGCCTTTTCAGAAAAAGTTTCTGCCGAGAACGAGCACCGTGACGTGCTGAGTCTCTGGGAAAGCAGAGATCCCCAGAGCTGTTGTGCCTGTGGATAGGCTGCAGGGGGACGGTGAAGACCAGCAAGATCTTTCAGGGCTGGCACCTTCCTTGTGGGAGAAAGAGCCAGACGTTTGCCTTTTCAGAAAAAGTTTCTGCCGAGAACGAGCACCGTGACATGCGGAGTCTCTGGGAAAGCACAGATCCCCAGTGCTGTTGGGGCTAAAGATAGGCTGCAGAGGGATAGTGAAGACCAGCAAGAGCTTTCAGGGCTCGCACCTTCCTTGGAGAAGGAGCCGTAAGTTTGTCTTTTCAGAAAAAGTTTCTGCCGAGAACGAGCACCGTGACATGCTGAGTCTCTGGGAAAGCAGAGATCCCCAGAGCTGTTGCGGCTAAAGATAGGCTGCAGAGGGATAGTGAAGACCTGCAAGAGCTTTCAGGGCTGGCACCTTTCTTGTGGAAGATTGAGCCAGACGTTTGCCTCTTCAGAAAAAGGTTCTGCCGTAAGCGAGCACCATGAGATGCTGAGTCTCTGGGAAAGCAGAGATCCCCAGTGCTGTTGTGCCTGTGGATAGGCTGCAGGGGGATGGTGAAGACCAGCAAGATCTTTCAGGGCTGGCACCTTCCTTGTGGGAGAAGGAGCCAGACGTTTGTCTTTTCAGAAAAAGTTTCTGCCGAGAACGAGCACCGTGACATGCTGAGTCTCTGGGAACGCAGAGATCCCCAGTGCTTTTGTGCCTGTGGATGGGCTGCAGGGGGACGGTGAAGACCAGCAAGATCTTTCAGGGCTGGCACCTTCCTTGTGGGAGAAGGAGCCAGACGTTTGCCTTTTCAGAAAAAGTTTCTGCCGAGAACGAGCACCGTGACATGCTGAGTCTCTGGGAAAGCAGAGATCCCCAGTGCTGTTGCGGCTAAAGATAGGCTGCAGAGGGATAGTGAAGACCAGCAAGATCTTTCAGGGCTGGCACCTTTCTTGTGGAAGATTGAGCCAGACGTTTGCCTCTTCAGAAAAAGGTTCTGCCGTAAGCGAGCACCATGAGATGCTGAGTCTCTGGGAAAGCAGAGATCCCCAGTGCTGTTGTGCCTGTGGATAGGCTGCAGGGGGACGGTGAAGACCAGCAAGATCTTTCAGGGCTGGCACCTTCCTTGTGGGAGAAGGAGCCAGACGTTTGCCTTTTCAGAAAAAGTTTCTGCCGAGAACGAGCACCGTGACATGCTGAGTCTCTGGGAAAGCAGAGATCCCCAGTACTGTTGCGGCTAAAGATAGGCTGCAGAGGGATAGTGAAGACCAGCAAGATCTTTCAGGGCTGGCACCTTCCTTGTGGGAGAAGGAGCCAGACGTTTGCCTTTTCAGAAAAAGTTTCTGCCGAGAACGAGCACCGTGACATGCTGAGTCGCTGGGAAAGCAGAGATCCCCAGTGCTGTTGCGGCTAAAGATAGGCTGCAGAGGGATAGTGAAGACCAGCAAGAGCTTTCAGGGCTGGCACCTTCCTTGTGGGAGAAGGAGCCGTAAGTTTGTCTTTTCAGAAAAAGTTTCTGCCGAGAACGAGCACCGTGACATGCTGAGTCTCTGGGAAAGCAGAGATCCCCAGTGCTATTGTGCCTGTGGATAGGCTGCAGGGCGACGGTGAAGATCAGCAAGATCTTTCAGGGCTGGCACCTTCCTTGTGGGAGAAGGAGCCAGACGTTTGCCTTTTCAGAAAAATTTTCTGCCGAGAACGAGCACCGTGACATGCTGAGTCTCTGGGAAAGCAGAGATCCCCAGTGCTGTTGTGCCTGTGGATAGGCTGCAGGGGGACGGTGAAGACCAGCAAGATCTTTCAGGGCTGACACCTTCCTTGTGGGAGAAGGAGCCAGACGTTTGCCTTTTCAGAAAAAGTTTCTGCCGAGAACGAGCACCGTGACATGCTGAGTCTCTGGGAAAGCAGAGATCCCCAGTACTGTTGCGGCTAAAGATAGGCTGCAGAGGGATAGTGAAGACCAGCACGAGCTTTCAGGGCTGGCAGCTTCCTTGTGGGAGAAGGAGCCAGACGTTTGCCTTTTCAGAAAAAGTTTCTGCCGAGAACGAGCACCGTGACATGCGGAGTCTCTGGGAAAGCACAGATCCCCAGAGCTGTTGTGCCTGTGGATAGGCTGCAGGGGGACGGTGAAGACCAGCAAGATCTTTCAGGGCTGGCACCTTCCTTGTGGGAGAAAGAGCCAGACGTTTGCCTTTTCAGAAAAAGTTTCTGCCGAGAACGAGCACCGTGACATGCGGAGTCTCTGGGAAAGCACAGATCCCCAGTGCTGTTGGGGCTAAAGATAGGCTGCAGAGGGATAGTGAAGACCAGCAAGAGCTTTCAGGGCTCGCACCTTCCTTGGAGAAGGAGCCGTAAGTTTGTCTTTTCAGAAAAAGTTTCTGCCGAGAACGAGCACCGTGACATGCTGAGTCTCTGGGAAAGCAGAGATCCCCAGAGCTGTTGCGGCTAAAGATAGGCTGCAGAGGGATAGTGAAGACCTGCAAGAGCTTTCAGGGCTGGCACCTTTCTTGTGGAAGATTGAGCCAGACGTTTGCCTCTTCAGAAAAAGGTTCTGCCGTAAGCGAGCACCATGAGATGCTGAGTCTCTGGGAAAGCAGAGATCCCCAGTGCTGTTGTGCCTGTGGATAGGCTGCAGGGGGATGGTGAAGACCAGCAAGATCTTTCAGGGCTGGCACCTTCCTTGTGGGAGAAGGAGCCAGACGTTTGCCTTTTCAAAAAATTTTCTGCCGAGAACGAGCACCGTGACATGCTGAGTCTGTGGGAAAGCAGAGATCCCCAGTGCTGTTGCGGCTATAGATAGGCTGCAGAGGGATAGTGAAGACCAGCAAGAGCTTTCAGGGCTGGCACCTTCCTTGTGGGAGAAGGAGCCGTAAGTTTGTCTTTTCAGAAAAAGTTTCTGCCGAGAACGAGCACCGTGACATGCTGAGTCTCTGGGAACGCAGAGATCCCCAGTGCTGTTGTGCCTGTGGATGGGCTGCAGGGGGACGGTGAAGACCAGCAAGATTTTTCAGGGCTGGCACCTTCCTTGTGGGAGAAGGAGCCAGACGTTTGCCTTTTCAGAAAAAGTTTCTGCCGAGAACGAGCACCGTGACATGCTGAGTCTCTGGGAAAGCAGAGATCCCCAGTGCTGTTGCGGCTAAAGATAGGCTGCAGAGGGATAGTGAAGACCAGCAAGATCTTTCAGGGCTGGCACCTTTCTTGTGGAAGATTGAGCCAGACGTTTGCCTCTTCAGAAAAAGGTTCTGCCGTAAGCGAGTACCATGAGATGCTGAGTCTCTGGGAAAGCAGAGATCCCCAGTGCTGTTGTGCCTGTGGATAGGCTGCAGGGGGACGGTGAAGACCAGCAAGATCTTTCAGGGCTGGCACCTTCCTTGTGGGAGAAGGAGCCAGACGTTTGCCTTTTCAGAAAAAGTTTCTGCCGAGAACGAGCACCGTGACATGCTGAGTCTCTGGGAAAGCAGAGATCCCCAGTGTTGTTGCGGCTAAAGATAGGCTGCAGAGGGATAGTGAAGACCTGCAAGACCTTTCAGGGCTGGCACCTTCCTTGTGGGAGAAGGAGCCAGACGTTTGCCTTTTCAGAAAAAGTTTCTGCCGAGAACGAGCACCGTGGCATGCTGAGTCTCTGGGAAAGCAGAGATCCCCAGAGCTGTTGCGGCTAAAGATAGGCTGCAGAGGGATAGTGAAGACCAGCAAGAACTTTCAGGGCTGGCACCTTCCTTGTGGAAGATGGAGCCAGACGTTTGCCTCTTCAGAAAAACGCTCTGCCGTAAGCGAGCACCATAAGATGGTGAATCTCTGGGAAAGCAGAGCTCCCCAGTGCTGTTGTGGCTAAAGATAGGCTGCAGAGGGATAGTGAAGACCTGCAAGAGCTTTCAGGGCTGGCACCTTTCTTGTGGAAGATTGAGCCAGACGTTTGCCTCTTCAGAAAAAGGTTCTGCGGTAAGCGAGCACCATGAGATGCTGAGTCTCTGGGAAAGCAGAGATCCCCAGTGCTGTTGTGCCTGTGGATAGGCTGCAGGGGGACGGTGAAGACCAGCAAGATCTTTCAGGGCTGGCACCTTCCTTGTGGGAGAAGGAGCCAGACGTTTGCCTTTTCAGAAAAAGTTTCTGCCGAGAACGAGCACCGTGACATGCGGAGTCTCTGGGAAAGCACAGATCCCCAGTTCTGTTGCGGCTAAAGATAGGCTGCAGAGGGATAGTGAAGACCTGCAAGAGCTTTCAGGGCTGGCACCTTCCTTGTGGGAGAAGGAGCCAGACGTTTGCCTTTTCAGAAAAAGTTTCTGCCGAGAACGAGCACCGTGACATGCTGAGTCTCTGGGAAAGCAGAGATCCCCAGTGCTGTTGCGGCTAAAGATAGGCTGCAGAGGGATAGTGAAGACCTGCAAGACCTTTCAGGGCTGACACCTTCCTTGTGGAAGATGGAGCCAGACGTTTGCCTCTTCAGAAAGACGCTCTGCCGTAAGCGAGCACCATAAGGTGCTGAATCTCTGGGAAAGCAGAGCTCCCCAGTGCTGTTGCGGCTAAAGATAGGCTGCAGAGGGATAGTGAACACCAGCACGAGCTTTCAGGGCTGGCAGCTTCCTTGTGGGAGAAGGAGCCAGACGTTTGCCTTTTCAGAAAAAGTTTCTGCCGAGAACGAGCACCGTGACATGCTGAGTGTCTGGGAAAGCAGAGATCCCCAGAGCTGTTGTGCCTGTGGATAGGCTGCAGGGGGACGGTGAAGACCAGCAAGATCTTTCAGGGCTGGCACCTTCCTTGTGGGAGAAGGAGCCAGACGTTTCCCTTTCAGAAAAAGTTTCTGCCGAGAACGAGCACCGTGACATGCGGAGTCTCTGGGAAAGCACAGATCCCCAGTTCTGTTGCGGCTAAAGATAGGCTGCAGAGGGATAGTGAAGACCAGCAAGAGCTTTCAGGGCTGGCACCTTCCTTGTGGGAGAAGGAGCCAGACGTTTGCCTTTTCAGAAAAAGTTTCTGCCGAGAACGAGCACCGTGACATGCTGAGTCTCTGGGAAAGCAGAGATCCCCAGAGCTGTTGTGCCTGTGGATAGGCTGCAGGGGGACGGTGAAGACCAGCAAGATCTTTCAGGGCTGGCACCTTCCTTGTGGGAGAAGGAGCCAGACGTTTGCCTTTTCAGAAAAAGGTTCTGCCGAGAACGAGCACCGTGACATGCTGAGTCTCTGGGAAAGCAGAGATCCCCAGTGCTGTTGCGGCTAAAGATAGGCTGCAGAGGGATAGTGAACACCAGCACGAGCTTTCAGGGCTGGCAGCTTCCTTGTGGGAGAAGGAGCCAGACGTTTGCCTTTTCAGAAAAAGTTTCTGCCGAGAACGAGCACCGTGACATGCTGAGTGTCTGGGAAAGCAGAGATCCCCAGAGCTGTTGTGCCTGTGGATAGGCTGCAGGGGGACGGTGAAGACCAGCAAGATCTTTCAGGGCTGGCACCTTCCTTGTGGGAGAAGGAGCCAGACGTTTCCCTTTCAGAAAAAGTTTCTGCCGAGAACGAGCACCGTGACATGCGGAGTCTCTGGGAAAGCACAGATCCCCAGTTCTGTTGCGGCTAAAGATAGGCTGCAGAGGGATAGTGAAGACCAGCAAGAGCTTTCAGGGCTGGCACCTTCCTTGTGGGAGAAGGAGCCAGACGTTTGCCTTTTCAGAAAAAGTTTCTGCCGAGAACGAGCACCGTAACATGCTGAGTCTCTGGGAAAGCAGAGATCCCCAGAGCTGTTGTGCCTGTGGATAGGCTGCAGGGGGACGGTGAAGACCAGCAAGATCTTTCAGGGCTGGCACCTTCCTTGTGGGAGAAGGAGCCAGACGTTTGCCTTTTCAGAAAAAGGTTCTGCCGAGAACGAGCACCGTGACATGCTGAGTCTCTGGGAAAGCAGAGATCCCCAGTGCTGTTGCGGCTAAAGATAGGCTGCAGAGGGATAGTGAAGACCAGCAAGAGCTTTCAGGGCTGGCACCTTCCTTGTGGGAGAAGGAGCCAGACGTTTGCCTTTTCAGAAAAAGTTTCTGCCGAGAACGAGCACCGTGACATGCTGAGTCTCTGGGAAAGCAGAGATCCCCAGAGCTGTTGTGCCTGTGGATAGGCTGCAGGGGGACGGTGAAGACCAGCAAGATCTTTCAGGGCTGGCACCTTCCTTGTGGGAGAAGGAGCCAGACGTTTGCCTTTTCAGAAAAAGGTTCTGCCGAGAACGAGCACCGTGACATGCTGAGTCTCTGGGAAAGCAGAGATCCCCAGTGCTGTTGCGGCTAAAGATAGGCTGCAGAGGGATAGTGAAGACCAGCAAGAGCTTTCAGGGCTGGCACCTTCCTTGTGGGAGAAGGAGCCAGACGTTTGCCTTTTCAGAAAAAGTTTCTGCCGAGAACGAACACCGTGACATGCTGAGTCTCTGGGAAAGCAGAGATCCCCAGAGCTGTTGTGCCTGTGGATAGGCTGCAGGGGGACGGTGAAGACCAGCAAGATCTTTCAGGGCTGGCACCTTCCTTGTGGGAGAAGGAGCCAGACGTTTGCCTTTTCAGAAAAAGTTTCTGCCGAGAACGAGCACCGTGACATGCTGAGTCTCTGGGAAAGCACAGATCCCCAGTTCTGTTGCGGCTAAAGATAGGCTGCAGAGGGATAGTGAAGACCAGCAAGAACTTTCAGGGCTGGCACCTTCCTTGTGGAAGATGGAGCCAGACGTTTGCCTCTTCAGAAAAACGCTCTGCCGTAAGCGAGCACCATAAGATGGTGAATCTCTGGGAAAGCAGAGCTCCCCAGTGCTGTTGTGGCTAAAGATAGGCTGCAGAGGTATAGTGAAGACCTGCAAGAGCTTTCAGGGCTGGCACCTTTCTTGTGGAAGATTGAGCCAGACGTTTGCCTCTTCAGAAAAAGGTTCTGCGGTAAGCGAGCACCATGAGATGCTGAGTCTCTGGGAAAGCAGAGATCCCCAGTGCTGTTGTGCCTGTGGATAGGCTGCAGGGGGACGGTGAAGACCAGCAAGATCTTTCAGGGCTGGCACCTTCCTTGTGGGAGAAGGAGCCAGACGTTTGCCTTTTCAGAAAAAGTTTCTGCCGAGAACGAGCACCGTGACATGCGGAGTCTCTGGGAAAGCACAGATCCCCAGTTCTGTTGCGGCTAAAGATAGGCTGCAGAGGGATAGTGAAGACCTGCAAGAGCTTTCAGGGCTGGCACCTTCCTTGTGGGAGAAGGAGCCAGACGTTTGCCTTTTCAGAAAAAGTTTCTGCCGAGAACGAGCACCGTGACATGCTGAGTCTCTGGGAAAGCAGACATCCCCAGTGCTGTTGTGCCTGTGGATAGGCTGCAGTGGGATGGTGAAGACCAGCAAGAGCTTTCAGGGCTGGCACCTTCCTTGTGGGAGAAGGAGCCAGACGTTTGCCTTTTCAGAAAAAGTTTCTGCCGAGAACGAGCACCGTGACATGCTGAGTCTCTGGGAAAGCAGAGATCCCCAGTGCTGTTGCGGCTAAAGATAGGCTGCAGAGGGATAGTGAAGACCTGCAAGACCTTTCAGGGCTGACACCCTCCTTGTGGAAGATGGAGCCAGACGTTTGCCTCTTCAGAAAGACGCTCTGCCGTAAGCGAGCACCATAAGGTGCTGAATCTCTGGGAAAGCAGAGCTCCCCAGTGCTGTTGCGGCTAAAGATAGGCTGCAGAGGGATAGTGAACACCAGCACGAGCTTTCAGGGCTGGCAGCTTCCTTGTGGGAGAAGGAGCCAGACGTTTGCCTTTTCAGAAAAAGTTTCTGCCGAGAACGAGCACCGTGACATGCTGAGTGTCTGGGAAAGCAGAGATCCCCAGAGCTGTTGTGCCTGTGGATAGGCTGCAGGGGGACGGTGAAGACCAGCAAGATCTTTCAGGGCTGGCACCTTCCTTGTGGGAGAAGGAGCCAGACGTTTCCCTTTCAGAAAAAGTTTCTGCCGAGAACGAGCACCGTGACATGCGGAGTCTCTGGGAAAGCACAGATCCCCAGTTCTGTTGCGGCTAAAGATAGGCTGCAGAGGGATAGTGAAGACCAGCAAGAGCTTTCAGGGCTGGCACCTTCCTTGTGGGAGAAGGAGCCAGACGTTTGTCTTTTCAGAAAAAGTTTCTGCCGAGAACGAGCACCGTGACATGCTGAGTCTCTGGGAAAGCAGAGATCCCCAGTGCTGTTGTGCCTGTGGATAGGCTGCAGGGGGACGGTGAAGACCAGCAAGATCTTTCAGGGCTGGCACCTTCCTTGTGGGAGAAGGAGCCAGACGTTTGCCTTTTCAGAAAAAGGTTCTGCCGAGAACGAGCACCGTGACATGCTGAGTCTCTGGGAAAGCAGAGATCCCCAGTGCTGTTGCGGTTAAAGATAGGCTGCAGAGGGATAGTGAAGACCAGCAAGAGCTTTCAGGGCTGGCACCTTCCTTGTGGGAGAAGGAGCCAGACGTTTGCCTTTTCAGAAAAAGTTTCTGCCGAGAACGAACACCGTGACATGCTGAGTCTCTGGGAAAGCAGAGATCCCCAGAGCTGTTCTGCCTGTGGATAGGCTGCAGAGGGATAGTGAAGACCAGCAAGAACTTTCAGGGCTGGCACCTTCCTTGTGGGAGAAGGAGCCAGACGTTTGCCTTTTCAGAAAAAGTTTCTGCCAAGAACGAGCACCGTGACATGCTGAGTCTCTGGGAAAGCAGAGATCCCCAGTGCTGTTGCGGCTAAAGATAGGCTGCAGAGGGATAGTGAAGACCTGCAAGACCTTTCAGGGCTGGCACCTTCCTTGTGGAAGATGGAGCCAGACGTTTGCCTCTTCAGAAAGACGCTCTGCCGTAATCGAGCACCATAAGGTGCTGAATCTCTGGGAAAGCAGAGCTCCCCAGTGCTGTTGCGGCTAAAGATAGGCTGCAGAGGGATAGTGAAGACCTGCAAGAGCTTTCAGGGCTGGCACCTTCCTTGTGGGAGAAGGAGCCAGACGTTTGCCTTTTCAGAAAAAGTTTCTGCCGAGAACGAGCACCGTGGCATGCTGAGTCTCTGGGAAAGCAGAGATCCCCAGTGCTGTTGTGCCTGTGGATAGGCTGCAGGGGGATGGTGAAGACCAGCAAGATCTTTCAGGGCTGGCACCTTTCTTGTGGAAGATTGAGCCAGACGTTTGCCTCTTCAGAAAAAGGTTCTGCCGTAAGCGAGCACCATGAGATGCTGAGTCTCTGGGAAAGCAGAGCACCCCAGTGCTGTTGCGGCTATAGATAGGCTGCAGAGGGATAGTGAAGACCAGCACGAGCTTTCAGGGCTGGCAGCTTCCTTGTGGGAGAAGGAGCCAGACGTTTGCCTTTTCATAAAAAGTTTCTGCCGAGAACAAGCACCGTGACATGCTGAGTCTCTGGGAAAGCAGAGATCCCCAGAGCTGTTGTGCCTGTGGATAGGCTGCAGGGGGACGGTGAAGACCAGCAAGATCTTTCAGGGCTGGCACCTTCCTTGTGGGAGAAGGAGCCAGACGTTTGCCTTTTCAGAAAAAGTTTCTGCCGAGAACGAGCACCGTGACATGCTGAGTCTCTGGGAAAGCAGAGATCCCCAGAGCTGTTGCGGCTAAAGATAGGCTGCAGAGGGATAGTGAAGACCAGCAAGAACTTTCAGGGCTGGCACCTTCCTTGTGGAAGATGGAGCCAGACGTTTGCCTCTTCAGAAAAACGCTCTGCCGTAAGCGAGCACCATAAGATGGTGAATCTCTGGGAAAGCAGAGCTCCCCAGTGCTGTTGTGGCTAAAGATAGGCTGCAGAGGGATAGTGAAGACCTGCAAGAGCTTTCAGGGCTGGCACCTTTCTTGTGGAAGATTGAGCCAGACGTTTGCCTCTTCAGAAAAAGGTTCTGCGGTAAGCGAGCACCATGAGATGCTGAGTCTCTGGGAAAGCAGAGATCCCCAGTGCTGTTGTGCCTGTGGATAGGCTGCAGGGGGACGGTGAAGACCAGCAAGATCTTTCAGGGCTGGCACCTTCCTTGTGGGAGAAGGAGCCGTAAGTTTGTCTTTTCAGAAAAAGTTTCTGCCGAGAACGAGCACCGTGACATGCTGAGTCTCTGGGAAAGCAGAGATCCCCAGTGCTGTTGTGCCTGTGGATAGGCTGCAGGGGGACGGTGAAGACCAGCAAGAGCTTTCAGGGCTGGCACCTTCCTTGTGGGAGAAGGAGCCAGACGTTTGCCTTTTCAGAAAAAGTTTCTGCCGAGAACGAGCACCGTGACATGCTGAGTCTCTGGGAAAGCAGAGATCCCCAGAGCTGTTGTGCCTGTGGATAGGTTGCAGGGGGACGGTGAAGACCAGCAAGATCTTTCAGGGCTGGCACCTTCCTTGTGGGAGAAGGAGCCAGACGTTTGCCTTTTCAGAAAAAGTTTCTGCCGAGAACGAGCACCGTGACATGCGGAGTCTCTGGGAAAGCACAGATCCCCAGTTCTGTTGCGGCTAAAGATAGGCTGCAGAGGGATAGTGAAGACCAGCAAGAGCTTTCAGGGCTGGCACCTTCCTTGTGGGAGAAGGAGCCAGACGTTTGCCTTTTCAGAAAAAGTTTCTGCCGAGAACGAGCACCGTGACATGCTGAGTCTCTGGGAAAGCAGAGATCCCCAGTGCTGTTGCGGCTAAAGATAGGCTGCAGAGGGATAGTGAAGACCTGCAAGACCTTTCAGGGCTGACACCTTCCTTGTGGAAGATGGAGCCAGACGTTTGCCTCTTCAGAAAGACGCTCTGCCGTAAGCGAGCACCATAAGGTGCTGAATCTCTGGGAAAGCAGAGCTCCCCAGTGCTGTTGCGGCTAAAGATAGGCTGCAGAGGGATAGTGAACACCAGCACGAGCTTTCAGGGCTGGCAGCTTCCTTGTGGGAGAAGGAGCCAGACGTTTGCCTTTTCAGAAAAAGTTTCTGCCGAGAACGAGCACCGTGACATGCTGAGTCTCTGGGAAAGCAGAGATCCCCAGTGCTGTTGTGGCTAAAGATAGGCTGCAGAGGGATAGTGAAGACCTGCAAGAGCTTTCAGGGCTGGCACCTTTCTTGTGGAAGATTGAGCCAGACGTTTGCCTCTTCAGAAAAAGGTTCTGCCGTAAGCGAGCACCATGAGATGCTGAGTCTCTGGGAAAGCAGAGATCCCCAGTGCTGTTGCGGCTAAAGATAGGCTGCAGGGGGACGGTGAAGACCAGCAAGGTCTTTCAGGGCTGGCACCTTCCTTGTGGGAGAAGGAGCCAGACGTTTGCCTTTTCAGAAAAAGTTTCTGCCGAGAACGAGCACCGTGACATGCTGAGTCTCTGGGAAAGCAGAGATCCCCAGTGCTGTTGCGGCTAAAGATAGGCTGCAGAGGGATAGTGAAGACCAGCACGAGCTTTCAGGGCTGGCAGCTTCCTTGTGGGAGAAGGAGCCAGACGTTTGCCTTTTCAGAAAAAGTTTCTGCCGAGAACGAGCACCGTGACATGCTGAGTCTCTGGGAAAGCAGAGATCCCCAGAGCTGTTGTGCCTGTGGATAGGCTGCAGGGGGACGGTGAAGACCAGCAAGATCTTTCAGGGCTGGCACCTTCCTTGTGGGAGAAGGAGCCAGACGTTTGCCTTTTCAGAAAAAGTTTCTGCCGAGAACGAGCACCGTGACATGCTGAGTGTCTGGGAAAGCAGAGATCCCCAGTTCTGTTGCGGCTAAAGATAGACTGCAGAGGGATAGTGAAGACCAGCAAGAGCTTTCAGGGCTGTCACCTTCCTTGTGGGAGAAGGAGCCAGACGTTTGTCTTTTCAGAAAAAGTTTCTGCCGAGAACGAGCACCGTGACATGCTGAGTCTCTGGGAAAGCAGAGATCCCCAGTGCTGTTGTGCCTGTGGATAGGCTGCAGGGGGACGGTGAAGACCAGCAAGATCTTTCAGGGCTGGCACCTTCCTTGTGGGAGAAGGAGCCAGACGTTTGCCTTTTCAGAAAAAGTTTCTGCCGAGAACGAGCACCGTGACATGCTGAGTCTCTGGGAAAGCAGAGATCCCCAGTGCTGTTGCGGCTAAAGATAGGCTGCAGAGGGATAGTGAAGACCAGCAAGAGCTTTCAGGGCTGGCACCTTCCTTGTGGGAGAAGGAGCCAGACGTTTGCCTTTTCAGAAAAAGTTTCTGCCGAGAACGAGCACCGTGACATGCTGAGTCTCTGGGAAAGCACAGATCCCCAGAGCTGTTGTGCCTGTGGATAGGCTGCAGGGGGACGGTGAAGACCAGCAAGATCTTTCAGGGCTGGCACCTTCCTTGTGGGAGAAAGAGCCAGACGTTTGCCTTTTCAGAAAAAGTTTCTGCCGAGAACGAGCACCGTGACATGCGGAGTCTCTGGGAAAGCGCAGATCCCCAGTGCTGTTGCGGCTAAAGTTAGGCTGCAGAGGGATAGTGAAGACCAGCAAGAGCTTTCAGGGCTGGCACCTTCCTTGGAGAAGGAGCCGTAAGTTTGTCTTTTCAGAAAAAGTTTCTGCCGAGAACGAGCACCGTGACATGCTGAGTCTCTGGGAAAGCAGAGATCCCCAGAGCTGTTGCGGCTAAAGATAGGCTGCAGAGGGATAGTGAAGACCAGCAAGAACTTTCAGGGCTGGCACCTTCCTTGTGGAAGATGGAGCCAGACGTTTGCCTCTTCAGAAAAACGCTCTGCCGTAAGCGAGCACCATAAGATGGTGAATCTCTGGGAAAGCAGAGCTCCCCAGTGCTGTTGTGGCTAAAGATAGGCTGCAGAGGGATACTGAAGACCTGCAAGACCTTTCAGGGCTGGCACCTTCCTTGTGGAAGATGGAGCCAGACGTTTGCCTCTTCAGAAAGACGCTCTGCCGTAAGCGAGCACCATAAGGTGCTGAGTCTCTGGGAAAGCAGAGCTCCCCAGTGCTGTTGCGGCTAAAGATAGGCTGCAGAGGGATAGTGAACACCAGCACGAGCTTTCAGGGCTGGCAGCTTCCTTGTGGGAGAAGGAGCCAGACGTTTGCCTTTTCAGAAAAAGTTTCTGCCGAGAACGAGCACCGTGACATGCTGAGTCTCTGGGAAAGCAGAGATCCCCAGTGCTGTTGTGGCTAAAGATAGGCTGCAGAGGGATAGTGAAGACCTGCAAGAGCTTTCAGGGCTGGCACCTTTCTTGTGGAAGATTGAGCCAGACGTTTGCCTCTTCAGAAAAAGTTTCTGCCGAGAACGAGCACCGTGACATGCTGAGTCTCTGGGAAAGCAGAGATCCCCAGTGCTGTTGCGGCTAAAGATAGGCTGCAGGGGGACGGTGAAGACCAGCAAGATCTTTCAGGGCTGGCACCTTCCTTGTGGGAGAAGGAGCCAGACGTTTGCCTTTTCAGAAAAAGTTTCTGCCGAGAACGAGCACCGTGACATGCGGAGTCTCTGGGAAAGCAGAGATCCCCAGAGCTGTTGCGGCTAAAGATAGGCTGCAGAGGGATAGTGAAGACCAGCAAGAACTTTCAGGGCTGGCACCTTCCTTGTGGAAGATGGAGCCAGACGTTTGCCTCTTCAGAAAAACGCTCTGCCGTAAGCGAGCACCATAAGATGGTGAATCTCTGGTAAAGCAGAGCTCCCCAGTGCTGTTGTGGCTAAAGATAGGCTGCAGAGGGATAGTGAAGACCAGCACGAGCTTTCAGGGCTGGCAGCTTTCTTGTGGAAGATTGAGCCAGACGTTTGCCTCTTCAGAAAAAGGTTCTGCGGTAAGCGAGCACCATGAGATGGTGAGTCTCTGGGAAAGCAGAGATCCCCAGTGCTGTTGTGCCTGTGGATAGGCTGCAGGGGGACGGTGAAGACCAGCAAGATCTTTCAGGGCTGGCACCTTCCTTGTGGGAGAAGGAGCCAGACGTTTGACTTTTCAGAAAAAGTTTCTGCAGAGAACGAGCACCGTGACATGCTGAGTCTCTGGGAAAGCAGAGATCCCCAGAGCTGTTGCGGCTAAAGATAGGCTGCAGAGGGATAGTGAAGACCAGCAAGAGCTTTCAGGGCTGGCACCTTCCTTGTGGGAGAAGGAGCCGTAAGTTTGTCTTTTCAGAAAAAGTTTCTGCCGAGAACGAGCACCGTGACATGCTGAGTCTCTGGGAAAGCAGAGATCCCCAGAGCTGTTGTGCCTGTGGATAGGCTGCAGGGGGACGGTGAAGACCAGCAAGATCTTTCAGGGCTGGCACCTTCCTTGTGGGAGAAGGAGCCGTAAGTTTGTCTTTTCAGAAAAAGTTTCTGCCGAGAACGAGCACCGTGACATGCTGAGTCTCTGGGAAAGCAGAGATCCCCAGTGCTGTTGTGCCTGTGGATAGGCTGCAGGGGGACGGTGAAGACCAGCAAGATCTTTCAGGGCTGGCACCTTCCTTGTGGGAGAAGGAGCCAGACGTTTGCCTTTTCAGAAAAAGTTTCTGCCGAGAACGAGCACCGTGACATGCTGAGTCTCTGGGAAAGCAGAGATCCCCAGAGCTGTTGTGCCTGTGGATAGGTTGCAGGGGGACGGTGAAGACCAGCAAGATCTTTCAGGGCTGGCACCTTCCTTGTGGGAGAAGGAGCCAGACGTTTGCCTTTTCAGAAAAAGTTTCTGCCGAGAACGAGCACCGTGACATGCGGAGTCTCTGGGAAAGCACAGATCCCCAGTTCTGTTGCGGCTAAAGATAGGCTGCAGAGGGATAGTGAAGACATGCAAGAGCTTTCAGGGCTGGCACCTTCCTTGTGGGAGAAGGAGCCAGACGTTTGCCTTTTCAGAAAAAGTTTCTGCCGAGAACGAGCACCGTGACATGCTGAGTCTCTGGGAAAGCAGACATCCCCAGTGCTGTTGTGCCTGTGGATAGGCTGCAGGGGGATGGTGAAGACCAGCAAGAGCTTTCAGGGCTGGCACCTTCCTTGTGGGAGAAGGAGCCAGACGTTTGCCTTTTCAGAAAAAGTTTCTGCCGAGAACGAGCACCGTGACATGCTGAGTCTCTGGGAAAGCAGAGATCCCCAGTGCTGTTGTGGCTAAAGATAGGCTGCAGAGGGATAGTGAAGACCTGCAAGACCTTTCAGGGCTGACACCTTCCTTGTCGAAGATGGAGCCAGACGTTTGCCTCTTCAGAAAGACGCTCTGCCGTAAGCGAGCACCATAAGGTGCTGAATCTCTGGGAAAGCAGAGCTCCCCAGTGCTGTTGCGGCTAAAGATAGGCTGCAGGGGGATAGTGAACACCAGCACGAGCTTTCAGGGCTGGCAGCTTCCTTGTGGGAGAAGGAGCCAGACGTTTGCCTCTTCAGAAAAAGGTTCTGCCGTAAGCGAGCACCATGAGATGCTGAGTCTCTGGGAAAGCAGAGATCCCCAGTGCTGTTGCGGCTAAAGATAGGCTGCAGGGGGACGGTGAAGACCAGCAAGGTCTTTCAGGGCTGGCACCTTCCTTGTGGGAGAAGGAGCCAGACGTTTGCCTTTTCAGAAAAAGTTTCTGCCGAGAACGAGCACCGTGACATGCTGAGTCTCTGGGAAAGCAGAGATCCCCAGTGCTGTTGCGGCTAAAGATAGGCTGCAGAGGGATAGTGAAGACCAGCACGAGCTTTCAGGGCTGGCAGCTTCCTTGTGGGAGAAGGAGCCAGACGTTTGCCTTTTCAGAAAAAGTTTCTGCCGAGAACGAGCACCGTGACATGCTGAGTCTCTGGGAAAGCACAGATCCCCAGAGCTGTTGTGCCTGTGGATAGGCTGCAGAGGGATAGTGAAGACCAGCAAGAGCTTTCAGGGCTGGCACCTTCCTTGTGGGAGAAGGAGCCAGACGTTTGCCTTTTCAGAAAAAGTTTCTGCCGAGAACGAGCACCGTGACATGCTGAGTCTCTGGGAAAGCAGAGATCCCCAGAGCTGTTGTGCCTGTGGATAGGCTGCAGGGGGACGGTGAAGACCAGCAAGATCTTTCAGGGCTGGCACCTTCCTTGTGGGAGAAAGAGCCAGACGTTTGCCTTTTCAGAAAAAGTTTCTGCCGAGAACGAGCACCGTGACATGCGGAGTCTCTGGGAAAGCGCAGATCCCCAGTGCTGTTGCGGCTAAAGTTAGGCTGCAGAGGGATAGTGAAGACCAGCAAGAGCTTTCAGGGCTGGCACCTTCCTTGGAGAATGAGCCGTAAGTTTGTCTTTTCAGAAAAAGTTTCTGCCGAGAACGAGCACCGTGACATGCTGAGTCTCTGGGAAAGCAGAGATCCCCAGAGCTGTTGCGGCTAAAGATAGGCTGCAGAGGGATAGTGAAGACCAGCAAGAACTTTCAGGGCTGGCACCTTCCTTGTGGAAGATGGAGCCAGACGTTTGCCTCTTCAGAAAAACGCTCTGCCGTAAGCGAGCACCATAAGATGGTGAATCTCTGGGAAAGCAGAGCTCCCCAGTGCTGTTGTGGCTAAAGATAGGCTGCAGAGGGATAGTGAAGACCTGCAAGACCTTTCAGGGCTGGCACCTTCCTTGTGGAAGATGGAGCCAGACGTTTGCCTCTTCAGAAAGATGCTCTGCCGTAAGCGAGCACCATAAGGTGCTGAGTCTCTGGGAAAGCAGAGCTCCCCAGTGCTGTTGCGGCTAAAGATAGGCTGCAGAGGGATAGTGAAGACCTGCAAGAGCTTTCAGGGCTGGCACCTTCCTTGTGGGAGAAGGAGCCAGACGTTTGCCTTTTCAGAAAAAGTTTCTGCCGAGAACGAGCACCGTGACATGCTGAGTCTCTGGGAAAGCAGAGATCCCCAGTGCTGTTGCGGCTAAAGATAGGCTGCAGAGGGATAGTGAAGACCAGCAAGAGCTTTCAGGGCTGGCACCTTCCTTGTGGGAGAAGGAGCCAGACGTTTGCCTTTTCAGAAAAAGTTTCTGCCGAGAACGAGCACCGTGACATGCTGAGTCTCTGGGAAAGCAGAGATCCCCAGAGCTGTTGTGCCTGTGGATAGGCTGCAGGGGGACGGTGAAGACCAGCAAGATCTTTCAGGGCTGGCACCTTCCTTGTGGGAGAAGGAGCCAGACGTTTGCCTTTTCAGAAAAAGTTTCTGCCGAGAACGAGCACCGTGACATGCGGAGTCTCTGGGAAAGCAGAGATCCCCAGTGCTGTTGAGGCTAAAGATAGGCTGCAGAGGGATAGTGAAGACCAGCAAGAGCTTTCAGGGCTGGCACCTTCCTTGTGGGAGATTCAGAAAAAGTTTCTGCCGAGAACGAGCACCGTGACATGCGGAGTCTCTGGGAAAGCACAGATCCCCAGTTCTGTTGCGGCTAAAGATAGGCTGCAGAGGGATAGTGAAGACATGCAAGAGCTTTCAGGGCTGGCACCTTCCTTGTGGGAGAAGGAGCCAGACGTTTGCCTTTTCAGAAAAAGTTTCTGCCGAGAACGAGCACCGTGACATGCTGAGTCTCTGGGAAAGCAGACATCCCCAGTGCTGTTGTGCCTGTGGATAGGCTGCAGGGGGATGGTGAAGACCAGCAAGAGCTTTCAGGGCTGGCACCTTCCTTGTGGGAGAAGGAGCCAGACGTTTGCCTTTTCAGAAAAAGTTTCTGCCGAGAACGAGCACCGTGACATGCTGAGTCTCTGGGAAAGCAGAGATCCCCAGTGCTGTTGCGGCTAAAGATAGGCTGCAGAGGGATAGTGAAGACCTGCAAGACCTTTCAGGGCTGACACCTTCCTTGTGGAAGATGGAGCCAGACGTTTGCCTCTTCAGAAAGACGCTCTGCCGTAAGCGAGCACCATAAGGTGCTGAATCTCTGGGAAAGCAGAGCTCCCCAGTGCTGTTGCGGCTAAAGATAGGCTGCAGGGGGATAGTGAACACCAGCACGAGCTTTCAGGGCTGGCAGCTTCCTTGTGGGAGAAGGAGCCAGACGTTTGTCTTTTCAGAAAAAGTTTCTGCCGAGAACGAGCACCGTGACATGCTGAGTCTCTGGGAAAGCAGAGATCCCCAGTGCTGTTGTGGCTAAAGATAGGCTGCAGAGGGATAGTGAAGACCAGCAAGAGCTTTCAGGGCTGGCACCTTTCTTGTGGAGGATTGAGCCAGACGTTTGCCTCTTCAGAAAAAGGTTCTGCCGTAAGCGAGCACCATGAGATGCTGAGTCTCTGGGAAAGCAGAGATCCCCAGTGCTGTTGCGGCTAAAGATAGGCTGCAGGGGGACGGTGAAGACCAGCAAGGTCTTTCAGGGCTGGCACCTTCCTTGTGGGAGAAGGAGCCAGACGTTTGCCTTTTCAGAAAAAGTTTCTGCCGAGAACGAGCACCGTGACATGCTGAGTCTCTGGGAAAGCAGAGATCCCCAGTGCTGTTGCGGCTAAAGATAGGCTGCAGAGGGATAGTGAAGACCAGCACGAGCTTTCAGGGCTGGCAGCTTCCTTGTGGGAGAAGGAGCCAGACGTTTGCCTTTTCAGAATAAGTTTCTGCCGAGAACGAGCACCGTGACATGCTGAGTCTCTGGGAAAGCAGAGATCCCCAGAGCTGTTGTACCTGTGGATAGGCTGCAGGGGGACGGTGAAGACCAGCAAGATCTTTCAGGGCTGGCACCTTCCTTGTGGGAGAAGGAGCCAGACGTTTGCCTTTTCAGAAAAAGTTTCTGCCGAGAACGAGCACCGTGACATGCTGAGTCTCTGGGAAAGCAGAGATCCCCAGTGCTGTTGCGGCTAAAGATAGGCTGCAGAGGGATAGTGAAGACCAGCAAGAGCTTTCAGGGCTGGCACCTTCCTTGTGGGAGAAGGAGCCAGACGTTTGCCTTTTCAGAAAAAGTTTCTGCCGAGAACGAGCACCGTGACATGCTGAGTCTCTGGGAAAGCAGAGATCCCCAGAGCTGTTGTGCCTGTGGATAGGCTGCAGGGGGACGGTGAAGACCAGCAAGATCTTTCAGGGCTGGCACCTTCCTTGTGGGAGAAGGAGCCAGACGTTTGCCTTTTCAGAAAAAGTTTCTGCCGAGAACGAGCACCGTGACATGCGGAGTCTCTGGGAAAGCAGAGATCCCCAGTGCTGTTGCGGCTAAAGATAGGCTGCAGAGGGATAGTGAAGACCAGCAAGAGCTTTCAGGGCTGGCACCTTCCTTGTGGGAGAAGGAGCCGTAAGTTTGTCTTTTCAGAAAAAGTTTCTGCCGAGAACGAGCACCATGACATGCTGAGTCTCTGGGAAAGCAGAGATCCCCAGTGCTGTTGTGCCTGTGGATAGGCTGCAGGGGGACGGTGAAGACCAGCAAGATCTTTCAGGGCTGGCACCTTCCTTGTGGGAGAAGGAGCCAGACGTTTGCCTTTTCAGAAAAAGTTTCTGCCGAGAACGAGCACCGTGACATGCTGAGTCTCTGGGAAAGCAGAGATCCCCAGTGCTGTTTCGGCTAAAGATAGGCTGCAGAGGGATAGTGAAGACCAGCAAGATCTTTCAGGGCTGGCACCTTCCTTGTGGAAGATGGAGCCAGACGTTTGCCTCTTCAGAAAAACGCTCTGCCGTAAGCGAGCACCATAAGATGCTGAATCTCTGGGAAAGCAGAGCTCCCCAGTGCTGTTGCGGCTATAGATAGGCTGCAGAGGGATAGTGAAGACCAGCACGAGCTTTCAGGGCTGGCAGCTTCCTTGTGGGAGAAGGAGCCAGACGTTTGCCTTTTCAGAAAAAGTTTCTGCCGAGAACGAGCACCGTGACATGCTGAGTCTCTGGGAAAGCAGAGATCCCCAGAGCTGTTGTGCCTGTGGATAGGCTGCAGGGGGACGGTGAAGACCAGCAAGATCTTTCAGGGCTGGCACCTTCCTTGTGGGAGAAGGAGCCAGACGTTTGCCTTTTCAGAAAAAGTTTCTGCCGAGAACGAGCACCGTGACATGCTGAGTGTCTGGGAAAGCAGAGATCCCCAGTTCTGTTGCGGCTAAAGATAGGCTGCAGAGGGATAGTGAAGACCAGCAAGAGCTTTCAGGGCTGGCACATTCCTTGTGGGAGAAGGAGCCAGACGTTTGTCTTTTCAGAAAAAGTTTCTGCCGAGAACGAGCACCGTGACATGCTGAGTCTCTGGGAAAGCAGAGATCCCCAGTGCTGTTGTGCCTGTGGATAGGCTGCAGGGGGACGGTGAAGACCAGCAAGATCTTTCAGGGCTGGCACCTTCCTTGTGGGAGAAGGAGCCAGACGTTTGCCTTTTCAGAAAAAGTTTCTGCCGAGAACGAGCACCGTAACATGCTGAGTCTCTGGGAAAGCAGAGATCCCCAGTGCTGTTGCGGCTAAAGATAGGCTGCAGGGGGACGGTGAAGACCAGCAAGATCTCTCAGGGCTGGCACCTTCCTTGTGGGAGAAGGAGCCAGACGTTTGCCTTTTCAGAAAAAGTTTCTGCCGAGAACGAGCACCGTGACATGCTGAGTCTCTGGGAAAGCAGAGATCCCCAGAGCTGTTGTGCCTGTGGATAGGCTGCAGGGGGTCGGTGAAGACCAGCAAGATCTTTCAGGGCTGGCACCTTCCTTGTGGGAGAAAGAGCCAGACGTTTGCCTTTTCAGAAAAAGTTTCTGCCGAGAACGAGCACCGTGACATGCTGAGTCTCTGGGAAAGCAGAGATCCCCAGAGCTGTTGCGGCTAAAGATAGGCTGCAGAGGGATAGTGAAGACCAGCAAGAACTTTCAGGGCTGGCACCTTCCTTGTGGGAGAAGGAGCCAGACGTTTGACTTTTCAGAAAAAGTTTCTGCCGAGAACGAGCACCGTGACATGCTGAGTCTCTGGGAAAGCAGAGATCCCCAGTGCTGTTGTGGCTAAAGATAGGCTGCAGAGGGATAGTGAAGACCAGCAAGAGCTTTCAGGGCTGGCAGCTTCCTTGTGGGAGAAGGAGCCGTAAGTTTGTCTTTTCAGAAAAAGTTTCTGCCGAGAACGAGCACCGTGACATGCTGAGTCTCTGGGAAAGCAGAGATCCCCAGAGCTGTTGTGCCTGTGGATAGGCTGCAGGGGGACGGTGAAGACCAGCAAGATCTTTCAGGGCTGGCACCTTCCTTGTGGGAGAAGGAGCCAGACGTTTGCCTTTTGAGAAAAAGTTTCTGCCGAGAACGAGCACCGTGACATGCTGAGTCTCTGGGAAAGCAGAGATCCCCAGAGCTGTTGTGCCTGTGGATAGGCTGCAGGGGGACGGTGAAGACCAGCAAGATCTTTCAGGGCTGGCACCTTCCTTGTGGGAGAAAGAGCCAGACGTTTGCCTTTTCAGAAAAAGTTTCTGCGAGAAGGAGCACCGTGACATGCGGAGTCTCTGGGAAAGCACAGATCCCCAGTTCTGTTGCGGCTAAAGATAGGCTGCAGAGGGATAGTGAAGACCAGCAAGAGCTTTCAGGGCTGGCACCTTCCTTGGAGAAGGAGCCGTAAGTTTGTCTTTTCAGAAAAAGTTTCTGCCGAGAACGAGCACCGTGACATGCTGAGTCTCTGGGAAAGCAGAGATCCCCAGAGCTGTTGCGGCTAAAGATAGGCTGCAGAGGGATAGTGAAGACCAGCAAGAACTTTCAGGGCTGGCACCTTCCTTGTGGAAGATGGAGCCAGACGTTTGCCTCTTCAGAAAAACGCTCTGCCGTAAGCGAGCACCATAAGATGGTGAATCTCTGGGAAAGCAGAGCTCCCCAGTGCTGTTGTGGCTAAAGATAGGCTGCAGAGGGATAGTGAAGACCTGCAAGACCTTTCAGGGCTGGCACCTTCCTTGTGGAAGATGGAGCCAGACGTTTGCCTCTTCAGAAAGATGCTCTGCCGTAAGCGAGCACCATAAGGTGCTGAGTCTCTGGGAAAGCAGAGCTCCCCAGTGCTGTTGCGGCTAAAGATAGGCTGCAGAGGGATAGTGAAGACCTGCAAGAGCTTTCAGGGCTGGCACCTTCCTTGTGGGAGAAGGAGCCAGACGTTTGCCTTTTCAGAAAAAGTTTCTGCCGAGAACGAGCACCGTGACATGCTGAGTCTCTGGGAAAGCAGAGATCCCCAGTGCTGTTGCGGCTAAAGATAGGCTGCAGAGGGATAGTGAAGACCAGCAAGAGCTTTCAGGGCTGGCACCTTCCTTGTGGGAGAAGGAGCCAGACGTTTGCCTTTTCAGAAAAAGTTTCTGCCGAGAACGAGCACCGTGACATGCTGAGTCTCTGGGAAAGCAGAGATCCCCAGAGCTGTTGTGCCTGTGGATAGGCTGCAGGGGGACGGTGAAGACCAGCAAGATCTTTCAGGGCTGGCACCTTCCTTGTGGGAGAAGGAGCCAGACGTTTGCCTTTTCAGAAAAAGTTTCTGCCGAGAACGAGCACCGTGACATGCGGAGTCTCTGGGAAAGCAGAGATCCCCAGTGCTGTTGCGGCTAAAGATAGGCTGCAGAGGGATAGTGAAGACCAGCAAGAGCTTTCAGGGCTGGCACCTTCCTTGTGGGAGAAGGAGCCAGACGTTTGCCTTTTCAGAAAAAGTTTCTGCCGAGAACGAGCACCGTGACATGCGGAGTCTCTGGGAAAGCACAGATCCCCAGTTCTGTTGCGGCTAAAGATAGGCTGCAGAGGGATAGTGAAGACATGCAAGAGCTTTCAGGGCTGGCACCTTCCTTGTGGGAGAAGGAGCCAGACGTTTGCCTTTTCAGAAAAAGTTTCTGCCGAGAACGAGCACCGTGACATGCTGAGTCTCTGGGAAAGCAGACATCCCCAGTGCTGTTGTGCCTGTGGATAGGCTGCAGGGGGATGGTGAAGACCAGCAAGAGCTTTCAGGGCTGGCACCTTCCTTGTGGGAGAAGGAGCCAGACGTTTGCCTTTTCAGAAAAAGTTTCTGCCGAGAACGAGCACCGTGACATGCTGAGTCTCTGGGAAAGCAGAGATCCCCAGTGCTGTTGCGGCTAAAGATAGGCTGCAGAGGGATAGTGAAGACCTGCAAGACCTTTCAGGGCTGACACCTTCCTTGTGGAAGATGGAGCCAGACGTTTGCCTCTTCAGAAAGACGCTCTGCCGTAAGCGAGCACCATAAGGTGCTGAATCTCTGGGAAAGCAGAGCTCCCCAGTGCTGTTGCGGCTAAAGATAGGCTGCAGGGGGATAGTGAACACCAGCACGAGCTTTCAGGGCTGGCAGCTTCCTTGTGGGAGAAGGAGCCAGACGTTTGTCTTTTCAGAAAAAGTTTCTGCCGAGAACGAGCACCGTGACATGCTGAGTCTCTGGGAAAGCAGAGATCCCCAGTGCTGTTGTGGCTAAAGATAGGCTGCAGAGGGATAGTGAAGACCAGCAAGAGCTTTCAGGGCTGGCACCTTTCTTGTGGAGGATTGAGCCAGACGTTTGCCTCTTCAGAAAAAGGTTCTGCCGTAAGCGAGCACCATGAGATGCTGAGTCTCTGGGAAAGCAGAGATCCCCAGTGCTGTTGCGGCTAAAGATAGGCTGCAGGGGGACGGTGAAGACCAGCAAGGTCTTTCAGGGCTGGCACCTTCCTTGTGGGAGAAGGAGCCAGACGTTTGCCTTTTCAGAAAAAGTTTCTGCCGAGAACGAGCACCGTGACATGCTGAGTCTCTGGGAAAGCAGAGATCCCCAGTGCTGTTGCGGCTAAAGATAGGCTGCAGAGGGATAGTGAAGACCAGCACGAGCTTTCAGGGCTGGCAGCTTCCTTGTGGGAGAAGGAGCCAGACGTTTGCCTTTTCAGAATAAGTTTCTGCCGAGAACGAGCACCGTGACATGCTGAGTCTCTGGGAAAGCAGAGATCCCCAGAGCTGTTGTACCTGTGGATAGGCTGCAGGGGGACGGTGAAGACCAGCAAGATCTTTCAGGGCTGGCACCTTCCTTGTGGGAGAAGGAGCCAGACGTTTGCCTTTTCAGAAAAAGTTTCTGCCGAGAACGAGCACCGTGACATGCTGAGTCTCTGGGAAAGCAGAGATCCCCAGTGCTGTTGCGGCTAAAGATAGGCTGCAGAGGGATAGTGAAGACCAGCAAGAGCTTTCAGGGCTGGCACCTTCCTTGTGGGAGAAGGAGCCAGACGTTTGCCTTTTCAGAAAAAGTTTCTGCCGAGAACGAGCACCGTGACATGCTGAGTCTCTGGGAAAGCAGAGATCCCCAGAGCTGTTGTGCCTGTGGATAGGCTGCAGGGGGACGGTGAAGACCAGCAAGATCTTTCAGGGCTGGCACCTTCCTTGTGGGAGAAGGAGCCAGACGTTTGCCTTTTCAGAAAAAGTTTCTGCCGAGAACGAGCACCGTGACATGCGGAGTCTCTGGGAAAGCAGAGATCCCCAGTGCTGTTGCGGCTAAAGATAGGCTGCAGAGGGATAGTGAAGACCAGCAAGAGCTTTCAGGGCTGGCACCTTCCTTGTGGGAGAAGGAGCCGTAAGTTTGTCTTTTCAGAAAAAGTTTCTGCCGAGAACGAGCACCATGACATGCTGAGTCTCTGGGAAAGCAGAGATCCCCAGTGCTGTTGTGCCTGTGGATAGGCTGCAGGGGGACGGTGAAGACCAGCAAGATCTTTCAGGGCTGGCACCTTCCTTGTGGGAGAAGGAGCCAGACGTTTGCCTTTTCAGAAAAAGTTTCTGCCGAGAACGAGCACCGTGACATGCTGAGTCTCTGGGAAAGCAGAGATCCCCAGTGCTGTTTCGGCTAAAGATAGGCTGCAGAGGGATAGTGAAGACCAGCAAGATCTTTCAGGGCTGGCACCTTCCTTGTGGAAGATGGAGCCAGACGTTTGCCTCTTCAGAAAAACGCTCTGCCGTAAGCGAGCACCATAAGATGCTGAATCTCTGGGAAAGCAGAGATCCCCAGTGCTGTTGCGGCTAAAGATAGGCTGCAGGGGGACGGTGAAGACCAGCAAGATCTCTCAGGGCTGGCACCTTCCTTGTGGGAGAAGGAGCCAGACGTTTGCCTTTTCAGAAAAAGTTTCTGCCGAGAACGAGCACCGTGACATGCTGAGTCTCTGGGAAAGCAGAGATCCCCAGAGCTGTTGTGCCTGTGGATAGGCTGCAGGGGGTCGGTGAAGACCAGCAAGATCTTTCAGGGCTGGCACCTTCCTTGTGGGAGAAAGAGCCAGACGTTTGCCTTTTCAGAAAAAGTTTCTGCCGAGAACGAGCACCGTGACATGCTGAGTCTCTGGGAAAGCAGAGATCCCCAGAGCTGTTGAGGCTAAAGATAGGCTGCAGAGGGATAGTGAAGACCAGCAAGAACTTTCAGGGCTGGCACCTTCCTTGTGGGAGAAGGAGCCAGACGTTTGCCTTTTCAGAAAAAGTTTCTGCCGAGAACGAGCACCGTGACATGCTGAGTCTCTGGGAAAGCAGAGATCCCCAGTGCTGTTGTGGCTAAAGATAGGCTGCAGAGGGATAGTGAAGACCAGCAAGAGCTTTCAGGGCTGGCAGCTTCCTTGTGGGAGAAGGAGCCGTAAGTTTGTCTTTTCAGAAAAAGTTTCTGCCGAGAACGAGCACCGTGACATGCTGAGTCTCTGGGAAAGCAGAGATCCCCAGAGCTGTTGTGCCTGTGGATAGGCTGCAGGGGGACGGTGAAGACCAGCAAGATCTTTCAGGGCTGGCACCTTCCTTGTGGGAGAAGGAGCCAGACGTTTGCCTTTTCAGAAAAAGTTTCTGCCGAGAACGAGCACCGTGACATGCTGAGTCTCTGGGAAAGCAGAGATCCCCAGAGCTGTTGTGCCTGTGGATAGGCTGCAGGGGGACGGTGAAGACCAGCAAGATCTTTCAGGGCTGGCACCTTCCTTGTGGGAGAAAGAGCCAGACGTTTGCCTTTTCAGAAAAAGTTTCTGCGAGAAGGAGCACCGTGACATGCGGAGTCTCTGGGAAAGCACAGATCCCCAGTTCTGTTGCGGCTAAAGATAGGCTGCAGAGGGATAGTGAAGACCAGCAAGAGCTTTCAGGGCTGGCACCTTCGTTGGAGAAGGAGCCGTGAGTTTGTCTTTTCAGAAAAAGTTTCTGCCGAGAACGAGCACCGTGACATGCTGAGTCTCTGGGAAAGCAGAGATCCCCAGTGCTGTTGTGGCTAAAAATAGGCTGCAGAGGGATAGTGAAGACCTGCAAGAGCTTTCAGGGCTGGCACCTTTCTTGTGGAAGATTGAGCCAGACGTTTGCCTCTTCAGAAAAAGTTTCTGCCGTAAGCGAGCACCATGAGATGCTGAGTCTCTGGGAAAGCAGAGATCCCCAGAGCTGTTGTGCCTGTGGATAGGCTGCAGGGGGACGGTGAAGACCAGCAAGATCTTTCAGGGCTGGCACCTTCCTTGTGGGAGAAGGAGCCAGACGTTTGCCTTTTCAGAAAAAGTTTCTGCCGAGAACGAGCACCGTGACATGCTGAGTCTCTGGGAAAGCAGAGATACCCAGTTCTGTTGCGGCTAAAGATAGGCTGCAGAGGGATAGTGAAGACCAGCAAGAGCTTTCAGGGCTGGCACCTTCCTTGTGGGAGAAGGAGCCAGACGTTTGTCTTTTCAGAAAAAGTTTCTGCCGAGAACGAGCACCGTGACATGCTGAGTCTCTGGGAAAGCAGAGATCCCCAGTGCTGTTGTGCCTGTGGATAGGCTGCAGGGGGACGGTGAAGACCAGCAAGATCTTTAAGGGCTGGCACCTTCCTTGTGGGAGAAGGAGCCAGACGTTTGCCTTTTCAGAAAAAGTTTCTGCCGAGAACGAGCACCGTGACATGCTGAGTCTCTGGGAAAGCAGAGATCCCCAGTGCTGTTGCGGCTAAAGATAGGCTGCAGAGGGATAGTGAAGACCAGCAAGAGCTTTCACGGCTGGCACCTTCCTTGTGGGAGAAGGAGCCAGACGTTTGCCTTTTCAGAAAAAGTTTCTGCCGAGAACGAGCACCGTGACATGCTGAGTCTCTGGGAAAGCACAGATCCCCAGAGCTGTTGTGCCTGTGGATAGGCTGCAGGGGGACGGTGAAGACCGGCAAGATCTTTCAGGGCTGGCACCTTCCTTGTGGGAGAAAGAGCCAGACGTTTGCCTTTTCAGAAAAAGTTTCTGCCGAGAACGAGCACCGTGACATGCGGAGTCTCTGGGAAAGCGCAGATCCCCAGTGCTGTTGCGGCTAAAGTTAGGCTGCAGAGGGATAGTGAAGACCAGCAAGAGCTTTCAGGGCTGGCACCTTCCTTGGAGAAGGAGCCGTAAGTTTGTCTTTTCAGAAAAAGTTTCTGCCGAGAACGAGCACCGTGACATGCTGAGTCTCTGGGAAAGCAGAGATCCCCAGAGCTGTTGCGGCTAAAGATAGGCTGCAGAGGGATAGTGAAGACCAGCAAGAACTTTCAGGGCTGGCACCTTCCTTGTGGAAGATGGAGCCAGACGTTTGCCTCTTCAGAAAAACGCTCTGCCGTAAGCGAGCACCGTAAGATGGTGAATCTCTGGGAAAGCAGAGCTCCCCAGTGCTGTTGTGGCTAAAGATAGGCTGCAGAGGGATAGTGAAGACCAGCAAGATCTTTCAGGGCTGGCACCTTTCTTGTGGAAGATTGAGCCAGACGTTTGCCTCTTCAGAAAAAGGTTCTGCCGTAAAGCGAGCACCATGAGATGCTGAGTCTCTGGGAAAGCAGAGATCCCCAGTGCTGTTGTGCCTGTGGATAGGCTGCAGGGGGACGGTGAAGACCAGCAAGATATTTCAGGGCTGGCACCTTCCTTGTGGGAGAAGGAGCCAGACGTTTGCCTTTTCAGAAAAAGGTTCTGCCGAGAACGAGCACCGTGACATGCTGAGTCTCTGGGAAAGCAGAGATCCCCAGTGCTGTTGCGGCTAAAGATAGGCTGCAGAGGGATAGTGAAGACCAGCAAGAGCTTTCAGGGCTGGCACCTTCCTTGTGGGAGAAGGAGCCAGACGTTTGCCTTTTCAGAAAAAGTTTCTGCCGAGAACGAGCACCGTGACATGCTGAGTCTCTGGGAAAGCAGAGATCCCCAGAGCTGTTGTGCCTGTGGATAGGCTGCAGAGGGATAGTGAAGACCAGCAAGAACTTTCAGGGCTGGCACCTTCCTTGTGGGAGAAGGAGCCAGACGTTTGCCTTTTCAGAAAAAGTTTCTGCCAAGAACGAGCACCGTGACATGCTAAGTCTCTGGGAAAGCAGAGATCCCCAGAGCTGTTGTGCCTGTGGATAGGCTGCAGGGGGACGGTGAAGACCAGCAAGATCTTTCAGGGCTGGCACCTTCCTTGTGGGAGAAGGAGCCAGACGTTTGCCTTTTCAGAAAAAGTTTCTGCCGAGAACGAGCACCGTGACATGCTGAGTGTCTGGGAAAGCAGAGATCCCCAGTTCTGTTGCGGCTAAAGATAGGCTGCAGAGGGATAGTGAAGACCAGCAAGAGCTTTCAGGGCTGGCACCTTCCTTGTGGGAGAAGGAGCCAGACGTTTGTCTTTTCAGAAAAAGTTTCTGCCGAGAACGAGCACCGTGACATGCTGAGTCTCTGGGAAAGCAGAGATCCCCAGTGCTGTTGCGGCTAAAGGTAGGCTGCAGAGGGATAGTGAAGACCAGCAAGAGCTTTCAGGGCTGGCACCTTCCTTGTGGGAGAAGGAGCCAGACGTTTGCCTTTTCAGAAAAGGTTTCTGCCGAGAACGAGCACCGTGACATGCTGAGTCTCTGGGAAAGCAGAGATCCCCAGTGCTGTTGTGCCTGTGGATAGGCTGCAGGGGGACGGTGAAGACCAGCAAGATCTTTCAGGGCTGGCACCTTCCTTGTGGGAGAAGGAGCCAGACGTTTGCCTTTTCAGAAAAAGTTTCTGCCGAGAACGAGCACCGTAACATGCTGAGTCTCTGGGAAAGCAGAGATCCCCAGTGCTGTTGCGGCTAAAGATAGGCTGCAGGGGGACGGTGAAGACCAGCAAGATCTCTCAGGGCTGGCACCTTCCTTGTGGGAGAAGGAGCCAGACGTTTGCCTTTTCAGAAAAAGTTTCTGCCGAGAACGAGCACCGTGACATGCTGAGTCTCTGGGAAAGCAGAGATCCCCAGAGCTGTTGTGCCTGTGGATAGGCTGCAGGGGGACGGTGAAGACCAGCAAGATCTTTCAGGGCTGGCACCTTCCTTGTGGGAGAAAGAGCCAGACGTTTGCCTTTTCAGAAAAAGTTTCTGCCGAGAACGAGCACCGTGACATGCTGAGTCTCTGGGAAAGCAGAGATCCCCAGAGCTGTTGCGGCTAAAGATAGGCTGCAGAGGGATAGTGAAGACCAGCAAGAACTTTCAGGGCTGGCACCTTCCTTGTGGGAGAAGGAGCCAGACGTTTGCCTTTTCAGAAAAAGTTTCTGCCGAGAACGAGCACCGTGACATGCAGAGTGTCTGGGAAAGCAGAGATCCCCAGTGCTGTTGCGGCTAAAGATAGGCTGCAGAGGGATAGTGAAGACCTGCAAGACCTTTCAGGGCTGGCACCTTCCTTGTGGAAGATGGAGCCAGACGTTTGCCTTTTCAGAAAAAGTTTCTGCCGAGAACGAGCACCGTGACATGCTGAGTCTCTGGGAAAGCAGAGATCCCCAGTGCTGTTGTGGCTAAAGATAGGCTGCAGAGGGATAGTGAAGACCTGCAAGAGCTTTCAGGGCTGGCACCTTTCTTGTGGAAGATTGAGCCAGACGTTTGCCTCTTCAGAAAAAGGTTCTGCCGTAAGCGAGCACCATGAGATGCTGAGTCTCTGGGAAAGCAGAGATCCCCAGTGCTGTTGTGCCTGTGGATAGGCTGCAGGGGGATGTTGAAGACCAGCAAGATCTTTCAGGGCTGGCACCTTTCTTGTGGAAGATTGAGCCAGACGTTTGCCTCTTCAGAAAAAGGTTCTGCCGTAAGCGAGCACCATGAGATGCTGAGTCTCTGGGAAAGCAGAGATCCCCAGTGCTGTTGTGCCTGTGGATAGGCTGCAGGGGGACGGTGAAGACCAGCAAGATCTTTCAGGGCTGGCACCTTCCTTGTGGGAGAAGGAGCCAGACGTTTGCCTTTTCAGAAAAAGTTTCTGCCGAGAACGAGCACCGTAACATGCTGAGTCTCTGGGAAAGCACAGATCCCCAGTGCTGTTGCGGCTAAAGATAGGCTGCAGAGGGATAGTGAAGACCAGCAAGAACTTTCAGGGCTGGCACCTTCCTTGTGGAAGATGGAGCCAGACGTTTGCCTCTTCAGAAAAACGCTCTGCCGTAAGCGAGCACCATAAGATGCTGAATCTCTGGGAAAGCAGAGCTCCCCAGTGCTGTTGCGGCTATAGATAGGCTGCAGAGGGATAGTGAAGACCAGCACGAGCTTTCAGGGCTGGCACCTTCCTTGTGGGAGAAGGAGCCAGACGTTTGCCTTTTCAGAAAAAGTTTCTGCCGAGAACGAGCACCGTGACATGATGAGTCTCTGGGAAAGCAGAGATCCCCAGAGCTGTTGTGCCTGTGGATAGGCTGCAGGGGGACGGTGAAGACCAGCAAGATCTTTCAGGGCTGGCACCTTCCTTGTGGGAGAAGGAGCCAGACGTTTGTCTTTTCAGAAAAAGTTTCTGCCGAGAACGAGCACCGTGACATGCTGAGTCTCTGGGAAAGCACAGATCCCCAGTTCTGTTGCGGCTAAAGATAGGCTGCAGAGGGATAGTGAAGACCAGCAAGAGCTTTCAGGGCTGGCACCTTCCTTGTGGGAGAAGGAGCCAGACATTTGCCTTTTCAGAAAAAGTTTCTGCCGAGAACGAGCACCGTGACATGCTGAGTCTCTGGGAAAGCAGAGATCCCCAGAGCTGTTGCGGCTAAAGATAGGCTGCAGAGGGATAGTGAAGACCTGCAAGAGCTTTCAGGGCTGGCACCTTTCTTGTGGGAGATTGAGCCAGACGTTTGCCTCTTCAGAAAAAGTTTCTGCCGTAAGCGAGCACCATGAGATGCTGAGTCTCTGGGAAAGCAGAGATCCCCAGTGCTGTTGTGCCTGTGGATAGGCTGCAGGGGGATGGTGAAGACCAGCAAGATCTTTCAGGGCTGGCACCTTCCTTGTGGGAGAAGGAGCCAGACGTTTGCCTTTTCAGAAAAAGTTTCTGCCGAGAACGAGCACCGTGACATGCTGAGTCTCTGGGAAAGCAGAGATCCCCAGTGCTGTTGTGCCTGTGGATAGGCTGCAGGGGGACGGTGAAGACCAGCAAGATCTTTCAGGGCTGGCACCTTCCTTGTGGGAGAAGGAGCCAGACGTTTGCCTTTTCAGAAAAAGTTTCTGCCGAGAACGAGCACCGTAACATGCTGAGTCTCTGGGAAAGCACAGATAACCAGTGCTGTTGTGGCTAAAGATAGGCTGCAGAGGGATAGTGAAGACCTGCAAGATCTTTCAGGGCTGGCACCTTCCTTGTGGGAAAAGGAGCCAGACGTTTGCCTTTTCAGAAAAAGTTTCTGCCGAGAACGAGCACCGTAACATGCTGAGTCTCTGGGAAAGCACAGATCCCCAGTGCTGTTGCGGCTAAAGATAGGCTGCAGAGGGATAGTGAAGACCTGCAAGATCTTTCAGGGCTGGCACCTTCCTTGTGGGAGAAGGAGCCAGACGTTTGCCTTTTCAGAAAAAGTTTCTGCCGAGAACGAGCACCGTGACATGCTGAGTCTCTGGGAAAGCACAGATCCCCAGTGCTGTTGCGGCTAAAGATAGGCTGCAGAGGGATAGTGAAGACCAGCAAGAACTTTCAGGGCTGGCACCTTCCTTGTGGAAGTTGGAGCCAGACGTTTGCCTCTTCAGAAAAACGCTCTGCCGTAAGCGAGCACCATAAGATGCTGAATCTCTGGGAAAGCAGAGCTCCCCAGTGCTGTTGCGGCTATAGATAGGCTGCAGAGGGATAGTGAAGACCAGCACGAGCTTTCAGGGCTGGCACCTTCCTTGTGGGAGAAGGAGCCAGACGTTTGCCTTTTCAGAAAAAGTTTCTGCCGAGAACGAGCACCGTGACATGATGAGTCTCTGGGAAAGCAGAGATCCCCAGAGCTGTTGTGCCTGTGGATAGGCTGCAGGGGGACGGTGAAGACCAGCAAGATCTTTCAGGGCTGGCACCTTCCTTGTGGGAGAAGGAGCCAGACGTTTGTCTTTTCAGAAAAAGTTTCTGCCGAGAACGAGCACCGTGACATGCTGAGTCTCTGGGAAAGCACAGATCCCCAGTTCTGTTGCGGCTAAAGATAGGCTGCAGAGGGATAGTGAAGACCAGCAAGAGCTTTCAGGGCTGGCACCTTCCTTGTGGGAGAAGGAGCCAGACATTTGCCTTTTCAGAAAAAGTTTCTGCCGAGAACGAGCACCGTGACATGCTGAGTCTCTGGGAAAGCAGAGATCCCCAGAGCTGTTGCGGCTAAAGATAGGCTGCAGAGGGATAGTGAAGACCTGCAAGAGCTTTCAGGGCTGGCACCTTTCTTGTGGGAGATTGAGCCAGACGTTTGCCTCTTCAGAAAAAGTTTCTGCCGTAAGCGAGCACCATGAGATGCTGAGTCTCTGGGAAAGCAGAGATCCCCAGTGCTGTTGTGCCTGTGGATAGGCTGCAGGGGGATGGTGAAGACCAGCAAGATCTTTCAGGGCTGGCACCTTCCTTGTGGGAGAAGGAGCCAGACGTTTGCCTTTTCAGAAAAAGTTTCTGCCGAGAACGAGCACCGTAACATGCTGAGTCTCTGGGAAAGCACAGATCCCCAGTGCTGTTGCGGCTAAAGATAGGCTGCAGAGGGATAGTGAAGACCTGCAAGATCTTTCAGGGCTGGCACCTTCCTTGTGGGAGAAGGAGCCAGACGTTTGCCTTTTCAGAAAAAGTTTCTGCCGAGAACGAGCACCGTAACATGCTGAGTCTCTGGGAAAGCACAGATCCCCAGTGCTGTTGCGGCTAAAGATAGGCTGCAGAGGGATAGTGAAGACCTGCAAGATCTTTCAGGGCTGGCACCTTCCTTGTGGGAGAAGGAGCCAGACGTTTGCCTTTTCAGAAAAAGTTTCTGCCGAGAACGAGCACCGTGACATGCTGAGTCTCTGGGAAAGCAGAGATCCCCAGTGCTGTTGCAGCTAAAGATAGGCTGCAGAGGGATAGTAAAGACCAGCAAGAACTTTCAGGGCTGGCACCTTCCTTGTGGGAGAAGGAGCCAGACGTTTGCCTTTTCAGAAAAAGTTTCTGCCAAGAACGAGCACCGTGACATGCTGAGTCTCTGGGAAAGCAGAGATCCCCAGTGCTGTTGCGGCTAAAGATAGGCTGCAGAGGGATAGTGAAGACCTGCAAGACCTTTCAGGGCTGGCACCTTCCTTGTGGAAGATGGAGCCAGACGTTTGCCTCTTCAGAAAAACGCTCTGCCGTAAGCGAGCACCATAAGATGCTGAATCTCTGGGAGAGCAGAGCTCCCCAGTGCTGTTGCGGCTAAAGATAGGCTGCAGAGGGATAGTGAAGACCAGCAAGAGCTTTCAGGGCTGGCACCTTCCTTGTGGGAGAAGGAGCCAGACGTTTGCCTTTTCAGAAAAAGTTTCTGCCGAGAACGAGCACCTGACATGATGAGTCTCTGGGAAAGCAGAGATCCCCAGAGCTGTTGTGCCTGTGGATAGGCTGCAGGGGGACGGTGAAGACCAGCAAGATCTTTCAGGGCTGGCACCTTCCTTGTGGGAGAAGGAGCCAGACGTTTGTCTTTTCAGAAAAAGTTTCTGCCGAGAACGAGCACCGTGACATGCTGAGTCTCTGGGAAAGCACAGATCCCCAGTTCTGTTGCGGCTAAAGATAGGCTGCAGAGGGATAGTGAAGACCAGCAAGAGCTTTCAGGGCTGGCACCTTCCTTGTGGGAGAAGGAGCCAGACATTTGCCTTTTCAGAAAAAGTTTCTGCCGAGAACGAGCACCGTAACATGCTGAGTCTCTGGGAAAGCAGAGATCCCCAGAGCTGTTGCGGCTAAAGATAGGCTGCAGAGGGATAGTGAAGACCTGCAAGAGCTTTCAGGGCTGGCACCTTTCTTGTGGGAGATTGAGCCAGACGTTTGCCTCTTCAGAAAAAGTTTCTGCCGTAAGCGAGCACCATGAGATGCTGAGTCTCTGGGAAAGCAGAGATCCCCAGTGCTGTTGTGCCTGTGGATAGGCTGCAGGGGGATGGTGAAGACCAGCAAGATCTTTCAGGGCTGGCACCTTCCTTGTGGGAGAAGGAGCCAGACGTTTGCCTTTTCAGAAAAAGTTTCTGCCGAGAACGAGCACCGTGACATGCTGAGTCTCTGGGAAAGCAGAGATCCCCAGTGCTGTTGTGCCTGTGGATAGGCTGCAGGGGGACGGTGAAGACCAGCAAGATCTTTCAGGGCTGGCACCTTCCTTGTGGGAGAAGGAGCCAGACGTTTGCCTTTTCAGAAAAAGTTTCTGCCGAGAACGAGCACCGTAACATGCTGAGTCTCTGGGAAAGCACAGATCCCCAGTGCTGTTGCGGCTAAAGATAGGCTGCAGAGGGATAGTGAAGACCTGCAAGATCTTTCAGGGCTGGCACCTTCCTTGTGGGAGAAGGAGCCAGACGTTTGCCTTTTCAGAAAAAGTTTCTGCCGAGAACGAGCACCGTAACATGCTGAGTCTCTGGGAAAGCACAGATCCCCAGTGCTGTTGCGGCTAAAGATAGGCTGCAGAGGGATAGTGAAGACCTGCAAGATCTTTCAGGGCTGGCACCTTCCTTGTGGGAGAAGGAGCCAGACGTTTGCCTTTTCAGAAAAAGTTTCTGCCGAGAACGAGCACCGTGACATGCTGAGTCTCTGGGAAAGCAGAGATCCCCAGTGCTGTTGCAGCTAAAGATAGGCTGCAGAGGGATAGTAAAGACCAGCAAGAACTTTCAGGGCTGGCACCTTCCTTGTGGGAGAAGGAGCCAGACGTTTGCCTTTTCAGAAAAAGTTTCTGCCAAGAACGAGCACCGTGACATGCTGAGTCTCTGGGAAAGCAGAGATCCCCAGTGCTGTTGCGGCTAAAGATAGGCTGCAGAGGGATAGTGAAGACCTGCAAGACCTTTCAGGGCTGGCACCTTCCTTGTGGAAGATGGAGCCAGACGTTTGCCTCTTCAGAAAAACGCTCTGCCGTAAGCGAGCACCATAAGATGCTGAATCTCTGGGAGAGCAGAGCTCCCCAGTGCTGTTGCGGCTAAAGATAGGCTGCAGAGGGATAGTGAAGACCAGCAAGAGCTTTCAGGGCTGGCACCTTCCTTGTGGGAGAAGGAGCCAGACGTTTGCCTTTTCAGAAAAAGTTTCTGCCGAGAACGAGCACCTGACATGATGAGTCTCTGGGAAAGCAGAGATCCCCAGAGCTGTTGTGCCTGTGGATAGGCTGCAGGGGGACGGTGAAGACCAGCAAGATCTTTCAGGGCTGGCACCTTCCTTGTGGGAGAAGGAGCCAGACGTTTGTCTTTTCAGAAAAAGTTTCTGCCGAGAACGAGCACCGTGACATGCTGAGTCTCTGGGAAAGCACAGATCCCCAGTTCTGTTGCGGCTAAAGATAGGCTGCAGAGGGATAGTGAAGACCAGCAAGAGCTTTCAGGGCTGGCACCTTCCTTGTGGGAGAAGGAGCCAGACATTTGCCTTTTCAGAAAAAGTTTCTGCCGAGAACGAGCACCGTAACATGCTGAGTCTCTGGGAAAGCAGAGATCCCCAGAGCTGTTGCGGCTAAAGATAGGCTGCAGAGGGATAGTGAAGACCTGCAAGAGCTTTCAGGGCTGGCACCTTTCTTGTGGGAGATTGAGCCAGACGTTTGCCTCTTCAGAAAAAGTTTCTGCCGTAAGCGAGCACCATGAGATGCTGAGTCTCTGGGAAAGCAGAGATCCCCAGTGCTGTTGTGCCTGTGGATAGGCTGCAGGGGGATGGTGAAGACCAGCAAGATCTTTCAGGGCTGGCACCTTCCTTGTGGGAGAAGGAGCCAGACGTTTGCCTTTTCAGAAAAAGTTTCTGCCGAGAACGAGCACCGTGACATGCTGAGTCTCTGGGAAAGCAGAGATCCCCAGTGCTGTTGTGCCTGTGGATAGGCTGCAGGGGGACGGTGAAGACCAGCAAGATCTTTCAGGGCTGGCACCTTCCTTGTGGGAGAAGGAGCCAGACGTTTGCCTTTTCAGAAAAAGTTTCTGCCGAGAACGAGCACCGTAACATGCTGAGTCTCTGGGAAAGCACAGATCCCCAGTGCTGTTGCGGCTAAAGATAGGCTGCAGAGGGATAGTGAAGACCTGCAAGATCTTTCAGGGCTGGCACCTTCCTTGTGGGAGAAGGAGCCAGACGTTTGCCTTTTCAGAAAAAGTTTCTGCCGAGAACGAGCACCGTGACATGCTGAGTCTCTGGGAAAGCACAGATCCCCAGTGCTGTTGCGGCTAAAGATAGGCTGCAGAGGGATAGTGAAGACCAGCAAGAACTTTCAGGGCTGGCACCTTCCTTGTGGAAGATGGAGCCAGACGTTTGCCTCTTCAGAAAAACGCTCTGCCGTAAGCGAGCACCATAAGATGCTGAATCTCTGGGAAAGCAGAGCTCCCCAGTGCTGTTGCGGCTATAGATAGGCTGCAGAGGGATAGTGAAGACCAGCACGAGCTTTCAGGGCTGGCAGCTTCCTTGTGGGAGAAGGAGCCAGACGTTTGCCTTTTCAGAAAAAGTTTCTGCCGAGAACGAGCACCGTGACATGATGAGTCTCTGGGAAAGCAGAGATCCCCAGAGCTGTTGTGCCTGTGGATAGGCTGCAGGGGGACGGTGAAGACCAGCAAGATCTTTCAGGGCTGGCACCTTCCTTGTGGGAGAAGGAGCCAGACGTTTGTCTTTTCAGAAAAAGTTTCTGCCGAGAACGAGCACCGTGACATGCTGAGTCTCTGGGAAAGCACAGATCCCCAGTTCTGTTGCGGCTAAAGATAGGCTGCAGAGGGATAGTGAAGACCAGCAAGAGCTTTCAGGGCTGGCACCTTCCTTGTGGGAGAAGGAGCCAGACATTTGCCTTTTCAGAAAAAGTTTCTGCCGAGAACGAGCACCGTGACATGCTGAGTCTCTGGGAAAGCAGAGATCCCCAGAGCTGTTGCGGCTAAAGATAGGCTGCAGCGGGATAGTGAAGACCTGCAAGAGCTTTCAGGGCTGGCACCTTTCTTGTGGGAGATTGAGCCAGACGTTTGCCTCTTCAGAAAAAGTTTCTGCCGTAAGCGAGCACCATGAGATGCTGAGTCTCTGGGAAAGCAGAGATCCCCAGTGCTGTTGTGCCTGTGGATAGGCTGCAGGGGGATGGTGAAGACCAGCAAGATCTTTCAGGGCTGGCACCTTCCTTGTGGGAGAAGGAGCCAGACGTTTGCCTTTTCAGAAAAAGTTTCTGCCGAGAACGAGCACCGTGACATGCTGAGTCTCTGGGAAAGCAGAGATCCCCAGTGCTGTTGTGCCTGTGGATAGGCTGCAGGGGGACGGTGAAGACCAGCAAGATCTTTCAGGGCTGGCACCTTCCTTGTGGGAGAAGGAGCCAGACGTTTGCCTTTTCAGAAAAAGTTTCTGCCGAGAACGAGCACCGTAACATGCTGAGTCTCTGGGAAAGCACAGATCCCCAGTGCTGTTGCGGCTAAAGATAGGCTGCAGAGGGATAGTGAAGACCTGCAAGATCTTTCAGGGCTGGCACCTTCCTTGTGGGAGAAGGAGCCAGACGTTTGCCTTTTCAGAAAAAGTTTCTGCCGAGAACGAGCACCGTAACATGCTGAGTCTCTGGGAAAGCACAGATCCCCAGTGCTGTTGCGGCTAAAGATAGGCTGCAGAGGGATAGTGAAGACCTGCAAGATCTTTCAGGGCTGGCACCTTCCTTGTGGGAGAAGGAGCCAGACGTTTGCCTTTTCAGAAAAAGTTTCTGCCGAGAACGAGCACCGTGACATGCTGAGTCTCTGGGAAAGCAGAGATCCCCAGTGCTGTTGCGGCTAAAGATAGGCTGCAGAGGGATAGTAAAGACCAGCAAGAACTTTCAGGGCTGGCACCTTCCTTGTGGGAGAAGGAGCCAGACGTTTGCCTTTTCAGAAAAAGTTTCTGCCAAGAACGAGCACCGTGACATGCTGAGTCTCTGGGAAAGCAGAGATCCCCAGTGCTGTTGCGGCTAAAGATAGGCTGCAGAGGGATAGTGAAGACCTGCAAGACCTTTCAGGGCTGGCACCTTCCTTGTGGAAGATGGAGCCAGACGTTTGCCTCTTCAGAAAAACGCTCTGCCGTAAGCGAGCACCATAAGATGCTGAATCTCTGGGAGAGCAGAGCTCCCCAGTGCTGTTGCGGCTAAAGATAGGCTGCAGAGGGATAGTGAAGACCAGCAAGAGCTTTCAGGGCTGGCACCTTCCTTGTGGGAGAAGGAGCCAGACGTTTGCCTTTTCAGAAAAAGTTTCTGCCGAGAACGAGCACCGTGACATGCTGAGTCTCTGGGAAAGCAGAGATCCCCAGTGCTGTTGTGCCTGTGGATAGGCTGCAGGGGGACGGTGAAGACCAGCAAGATCTTTCAGGGCTGGCACCTTCCTTGTGGGAGAAGGAGCCAGACGTTTGCCTTTTCAGAAAAAGTTTCTGCCGAGAACGAGCACCGTGACATGCTGAGTCTCTGGGAAAGCACAGATCCCCAGTGCTGTTGCGGCTAAAGATAGGCTGCAGAGGGATAGTGAAGACCTGCAAGAGCTTTCAGGGCTGGCACCTTCCTTGTGGGAGAAGGAGCCAGACGTTTGCCTTTTCAGAAAAAGTTTCTGCCGAGAACGAGCACCGTGACATGCTGAGTCTCTGGGAAAGCAGAGATCCCCAGAGCTGTTGTGCCTGTGGATAGGCTTCAGGGGGACGGTGAAGACCAGCAAGATCTTTCAGGGCTGGCACCTTCCTTGTGGGAGAAAGAGCCAGACGTTTGCCTTTTCAGAAAAAGTTTCTGCCGAGAACGAGCACCGTGACATGCGCAGTCTCTGGGAAAGCACAGATCCCCAGTTCTGTTGCGGCTAAAGATAGGCTGCAGAGGGATAGTGAAGACCAGCAAGAGCTTTCAGGGCTGGCACCTTCCTTGGAGAAGGAGCCAGACATTTGCCTTTTCAGAAAAAGTTTCTGCCGAGAACGAGCACCGTGACATGCTGAGTCTCTGGGAAAGCAGAGATCCCCAGAGCTGTTGCGGCTAAAGATAGGCTGCAGAGGGATAGTGAAGACCAGCAAGAACTTTCAGGGCTGGCACCTTCCTTGTGGGAGAAGGAGCCAGACGTTTGCCTTTTCAGAAAAAGTTTCTGCCGAGAACGAGCACCGTGACATGCAGAGTGTCTGGGAAAGCAGAGATCCCCAGTGCTGTTGCGGCTAAAGATAGGCTGCAGAGGGATAGTGAAGACCTGCAAGACCTTTCAGGGCTGGCACCTTCCTTGTGGAAGATGGAGCCAGACGTTTGCCTTTTCAGAAAAAGTTTCTGCCGAGAACGAGCACCGTGACATGCTGAGTCTCTGGGAAAGCAGAGATCCCCAGTGCTGTTGTGGCTAAAGATAGGCTGCAGAGGGATAGTGAAGACCTGCAAGAGCTTTCAGGGCTGGCACCTTTCTTGTGGAAGATTGAGCCAGACGTTTGCCTCTTCAGAAAAAGGTTCTGCCGTAAGCGAGCACCATGAGATGCTGAGTCTCTGGGAAAGCAGAGATCCCCAGTGCTGTTGTGCCTGTGGATAGGCTGCAGGGGGATGGTGAAGACCAGCAAGATCTTTCAGGGCTGGCACCTTTCTTGTGGAAGATTGAGCCAGACGTTTGCCTCTTCAGAAAAAGGTTCTGCGGTAAGCGAGCACCATGAGATGCTGAGTCTCTGGGAAAGCAGAGATCCCCAGTGCTGTTGTGCCTGTGGATAGGCTGCAGGGGGACGGTGAAGACCAGCAAGATCTTTCAGGGCTGGCACCTTCCTTGTGGGAGAAGGAGCCAGACGTTTGCCTTTTCAGAAAAAGTTTCTGCCGAGAACGAGCACCGTAACATGCTGAGTCTCTGGGAAAGCACAGATCCCCAGTGCTGTTGCGGCTAAAGATAGGCTGCAGAGGGATAGTGAAGACCAGCAAGAACTTTCAGGGCTGGCACCTTCCTTGTGGAAGATGGAGCCAGACGTTTGCCTCTTCAGAAAAACGCTCTGCCGTAAGCGAGCACCATAAGATGCTGAATCTCTGGGAAAGCAGAGCTCCCCAGTGCTGTTGCGGCTATAGATAGGCTGCAGAGGGATAGTGAAGACCAGCACGAGCTTTCAGGGCTGGCACCTTCCTTGTGGGAGAAGGAGCCAGACGTTTGCCTTTTCAGAAAAAGTTTCTGCCGAGAACGAGCACCGTGACATGATGAGTCTCTGGGAAAGCAGAGATCCCCAGAGCTGTTGTGCCTGTGGATAGGCTGCAGGGGGACGGTGAAGACCAGCAAGATCTTTCAGGGCTGGCACCTTCCTTGTGGGAGAAGGAGCCAGACGTTTGTCTTTTCAGAAAAAGTTTCTGCCGAGAACGAGCACCGTGACATGCTGAGTCTCTGGGAAAGCACAGATCCCCAGTTCTGTTGCGGCTATAGATAGGCTGCAGAGGGATAGTGAAGACCAGCAAGAGCTTTCAGGGCTGGCACCTTCCTTGTGGGAGAAGGAGCCAGACATTTGCCTTTTCAGAAAAAGTTTCTGCCGAGAACGAGCACCGTGACATGCTGAGTCTCTGGGAAAGCAGAGATCCCCAGAGCTGTTGCGGCTAAAGATAGGCTGCAGAGGGATAGTGAAGACCTGCAAGAGCTTTCAGGGCTGGCACCTTTCTTGTGGGAGATTGAGCCAGACGTTTGCCTCTTCAGAAAAAGTTTCTGCCGTAAGCGAGCACCATGAGATGCTGAGTCTCTGGGAAAGCAGAGATCCCCAGTGCTGTTGTGCCTGTGGATAGGCTGCAGGGGGATGGTGAAGACCAGCAAGATCTTTCAGGGCTGGCACCTTCCTTGTGGGAGAAGGAGCCAGACGTTTGCCTTTTCAGAAAAAGTTTCTGCCGAGAACGAGCACCGTGACATGCTGAGTCTCTGGGAAAGCAGAGATCCCCAGTGCTGTTGTGCCTGTGGATAGGCTGCAGGGGGACGGTGAAGACCAGCAAGATCTTTCAGGGCTGGCACCTTCCTTGTGGGAGAAGGAGCCAGACGTTTGCCTTTTCAGAAAAAGTTTCTGCCGAGAACGAGCACCGTAACATGCTGAGTCTCTGGGAAAGCACAGATCCCCAGTGCTGTTGCGGCTAAAGATAGGCTGCAGAGGGATAGTGAAGACCTGCAAGATCTTTCAGGGCTGGCACCTTCCTTGTGGGAGAAGGAGCCAGACGTTTGCCTTTTCAGAAAAAGTTTCTGCCGAGAACGAGCACCGTAACATGCTGAGTCTCTGGGAAAGCACAGATCCCCAGTGCTGTTGCGGCTAAAGATAGGCTGCAGAGGGATAGTGAAGACCTGCAAGATCTTTCAGGGCTGGCACCTTCCTTGTGGAAGATGGAGCCAGTCGTTTGCCTCTTCAGAAAAACGCTCTGCTGTAAGCGAGCACCATAAGATGCTGAATCTCTGGGAAAGCAGAGATCCCCAGTGCTGTTGCGGCTAAAGATAGGCTGCAGAGGGATAGTGAAGACCAGCAAGATCTTTCAGGGCTGGCACCTTCCTTGTGGGAGAAGGAGCCAGACGTTTGCCTTTTCAGAAAAAGTTTCTGCCGAGAACGAGCACCGTGACATGCTGAGTCTCTGGGAAAGCAGAGATCCCCAGTGCTGTTGTGCCTGTGGATAGGCTGCAGGGGGACGGTGAAGACCAGCAAGATCTTTAAGGGCTGGCACCTTCCTTGTGGGAGAAGGAGCCAGACGTTTGCCTTTTCAGAAAAAGTTTCTGCCGAGAACGAGCACCGTGACATGCTGAGTCTCTGGGAAAGCAGAGATCCCCAGTGCTGTTGCGGCTAAAGATAGGCTGCAGAGGGATAGTGAAGACCAGCAAGAGCTTTCAGGGCTGGCACCTTCCTTGTGGGAGAAGGAGCCAGACATTTGCCTTTTCAGAAAAAGTTTCTGCCGACAACGAGCACCGTGACATGCTGAGTCTCTGGGAAAGCAGAGATCCCCAGAGCTGTTGTGCCTGTGGATAGGCTGCAGGGGGACGGTGAAGACCAGCAAGATCTTTCAGGGCTGGCACCTTCCTTGTGGGAGAAGGAGCCAGACGTTTGCCTTTTCAGAAAAAGTTTCTGCCGAGAAAGAGCACCGTGACATGCTGAGTCTCTGGGAAAGCAGAGATCCCCAGAGCTGTTGCGGCTAAAGATAGGCTGCAGAGGGATAGTGAAGACCTGCAAGAGCTTTCAGGGCTGGCACCTTTCTTGTGGAAGATTGAGACAGACGTTTGCCTCTTCAGAAAAAGGTTCTGCCGTAAGCGAGCACCATGAGATGCTGAGTCTCTGGGAAAGCAGAGATCCCCAGTGCTGTTGTGCCTGTGGATAGGCTGCAGGGGGATGGTGAAGACCAGCAAGATCTTTCAGGGCTGGCACCTTCCTTGTGGGAGAAGGAGCCGTAAGTTTGTCTTTTCAGAAAAAGTTTCTGCCGAGAACGAGCACCGTGACATGCTGAGTCTCTGGGAAAGCAGAGATCCCCAGTGCTGTTGTGCCTGTGGATAGGCTGCAGGGGGATGGTGAAGACCAGCAAGATCTTTCAGGGCTGGCACCTTTCTTGTGGAAGATTGAGCCAGACGTTTGCCTCTTCAGAAAAAGGTTCTGCCGTAAGCGAGCACCATGAGATGCTGAGTCTCTGGGAAAGCAGAGATCCCCAGTGCTGTTGTGCCTGTGGATAGGCTGCAGGGGGACGGTGAAGACCAGCAAGATCTTTCAGGGCTGGCACCTTTCTTGTGGAAGATGGAGCCAGACGTTTGCCTCTTCAGAAAAACGCTCTGCCGTAAGCGAGCACCATAAGATGCTGAATCTCTGGGAAAGCAGAGCTCCCCAGTGCTGTTGCGGCTATAGATAGGCTGCAGAGGGATAGTGAAGACCAGCACGAGCTTTCAGGGCTGGCAGCTTCCTTGTGGAAGATGGAGCCAGACGTTTGCCTCTTCAGAAAAACGCTCTGCCGAGAACGAGCACCGTGACATGATGAGTCTCTGGGAAAGCAGAGATCCCCAGAGCTGTTGTGGCTAAAGATAGGCTGCAGAGGGATAGTGAAGACCTGCAAGAGCTTTCAGGGCTGGCACCTTTCTTGTGGGAGATTGAGCCAGACGTTTGCCTCTTCAGAAAAAGTTTCTGCCGTAAGCGAGCACCATGAGATGCTGAGTCTCTGGGAAAGCAGAGATCCCCAGTGCTGTTGTGCCTGTGGATAGGCTGCAGGGGGACGGTGAAGACCAGCAAGATCTTTCAGGGCTGGCACCTTCCTTGTGGGAGAAGGAGCCAGACGTTTGCCTTTTCAGAAAAAGTTTCTGCCGAGAACGAGCACCGTAACATGCTGAGTCTCTGGGAAAGCAGAGATCCCCAGTGCTGTTGCGGCTAAAGATAGGCTGCAGAGGGATAGTGAAGACCTGCAAGATCTTTCAGGGCTGGCACCTTCCTTGTGGGAGAAGGAGCCAGACGTTTGCCTTTTCAGAAAAAGTTTCTGCCGAGAACGAGCACCGTAACATGCTGAGTCTCTGGGAAAGCACAGATCCCCAGTGCTGTTGCGGCTAAAGATAGGCTGCAGAGGGATAGTGAAGACCAGCAAGATCTTTCAGGGCTGGCACCTTCCTTGTGGGAGAAGGAGCCAGACGTTTGCCTTTTCAGAAAAAGTTTCTGCCGAGAACGAGCACCGTGACATGCTGAGTCTCTGGGAAAGCAGAGATCCCCAGTGCTGTTGTGCCTGTGGATAGGCTGCAGGGGGACGGTGAAGACCAGCAAGATCTTTCAGGGCTGGCACCTTCCTTGTGGGAGAAGGAGCCAGACGTTTGCCTTTTCAGAAAAAGTTTCTGCCGAGAACGAGCACCGTGACATGCTGAGTCTCTGGGAAAGCAGAGATCCCCAGAGCTGTTGCGGCTAAAGATAGGCTGCAGAGGGATAGTGAAGACCTGCAAGAGCTTTCAGGGCTGGCACCTTTCTTGTGGAAGATTGAGCCAGACGTTTGCCTCTTCAGAAAAAGGTTCTGCCGTAAGCGAGCACCATGAGATGCTGAGTCTCTGGGAAAGCAGAGATCCCCAGTGCTGTTGTGCCTGTGGATAGGCTGCAGGGGGACGGTGAAGACCAGCAAGATCTTTCAGGGCTGGCACCTTCCTTGTGGGAGGAGGAGCCAGACGTTTGCCTTTTCAGAAAATGTTTCTGCCGAGAACGAGCACCGTAACATGCTGAGTCTCTGGGAAAGCACAGATCCCCAGTGCTGTTGCGGCTAAAGATAGGCTGCAGAGGGATAGTGAAGACCAGCAAGAACTTTCAGGGCTGGCACCTTCCTTGTGGAAGATGGAGCCAGACGTTTGCCTCTTCAGAAAAACGCTCTGCCGTAAGCGAGCACCATAAGATGCTGAATCTCTGGGAAAGCAGAGCTCCCCAGTGCTGTTGCGGCTATAGATAGGCTGCAGAGGGATAGTGAAGACCAGCACGAGCTTTCAGGGCTGGCAGCTTCCTTGTGGGAGAAGGAGCCAGACGTTTGCCTTTTCAGAAAAAGTTTCTGCCGAGAACGAGCACCGTGACATGATGAGTCTCTGGGAAAGCAGAGATCCCCAGAGCTGTTGCGGCTAAAGATAGGCTGCAGAGGGATAGTGAAGACCTGCAAGACCTTTCAGGGCTGGCACCTTCCTTGTGGAAGATGGAGCCAGACGTTTGCCTCTTCAGAAAAACGCTCTGCCGTAAGCGAGCACCATAAGATGCTGAATCTCTGGGAAAGCAGAGCTCCCCAGAGCTGTTGCGGCTAAAGATAGGCTGCAGAGGGATAGTGAAGACCTGCAAGACCTTTCAGGGCTGGCACCTTCCTTGTGGGAGATTGAGCCAGACGTTTGCCTCTTCAGAAAAAGTTTCTGCCGTAAGCGAGCACCGTGACATGCTGAGTCTCTGGGAAAGCAGAGATCCCCAGTGCTGTTGTGCCTGTGGATAGGCTGCAGGGGGACGGTGAAGACCAGCAAGATCTTTCAGGGCTGGCACCTTCCTTGTGGGAGAAGGAGCCAGACGTTTGCCTTTTCAGAAAAAGTTTCTGCCGAGAACGAGCACCGTAACATGCTGAGTCTCTGGGAAAGCACAGATCCCCAGTGCTGTTGCGGCTAAAGATAGGCTGCAGAGGGATGGTGAAGACCAGCAAGATCTTTCAGGGCTGGCACCTTCCTTGTGGGAGAAGGAGCCAGACGTTTGCCTTTTCAGAAAAAGTTTCTGCCGAGAACGAGCACCGTAACATGCTGAGTCTCTGGGAAAGCACAGGTCCCCAGTGCTGTTGCGGCTAAAGATAGGCTGCAGAGGGATAGTGAAGACCAGCAAGATCTTTCAGGGCTGGCACCTTCCTTGTGGGAGAAGGAGCCAGACGTTTGCCTTTTCAGAAAAAGTTTCTGCCGAGAACGAGCACCGTGACATGCTGAGTCTCTGGGAAAGCAGAGATCCCCAGTGCTGTTGTGCCTGTGGATAGGCTGCAGGGGGACGGTGAAGACCAGCAAGATCTTTCAGGGCTGGCACCTTCCTTGTGGGAGAAGGAGCCAGACGTTTGCCTTTTCAGAAAAAGTTTCTGCCGAGAACGAGCACCGTGACATGCGGAGTCTCTGGGAAAGCACAGATCCCCAGTTCTGTTGCGGCTAAAGATAGGCTGCAGAGGGATAGTGAAGACCAGCAAGAGCTTTCAGGGCTGGCACCTTCCTTGTGGGAGAAGGAGCCAGACGTTTGTCTTTTCAGAAAATGTTTCTGCCGAGAACGAGCACCGTGACATGCTGAGTCTCTGGGAAAGCAGAGATCCCCAGTGCTGTTGTGCCTGTGGATAGGCTGCAGGGGGACGCTGAAGACCAGCAAGATCTTTCAGGGCTGGCACCTTCCTTGTGGGAGAAGGAGCCAGACGTTTGCCTTTTCAGAAAAAGTTTCTGCCGAGAACGAGCACCGTGACATGCTGAGTCTCTGGGAAAGCAGAGATCCCCAGTGCTGTTGCGGCTAAAGATAGGCTGCAGAGGGATAGTGAAGACCAGCAAGAGCTTTCAGGGCTGGCACCTTCCTTGTGGGAGAAGGAGCCAGACGTTTGCCTTTTCAGAAAAAGTTTCTGCCGACAACGAGCACCGTGACATGCTGAGTCTCTGGGAAAGCAGAGATCCCCAGAGCTGTTGTGCCTGTGGATAGGCTGCAGAGGGATAGTGAAGACCAGCAAGATCTTTCAGGGCTGGCACCTTCCTTGTGGGAGAAGGAGCCAGACATTTGCCTTTTCAGAAAAAGTTTCTGCCGAGAACGAGCACCGTGACATGCTGAGTCTCTGGGAAAGCAGAGATCCCCAGAGCTGTTGCGGCTAAAGATAGGCTGCAGAGGGATAGTGAAGACCTGCAAGAGCTTTCAGGGCTGGCACCTTTCTTGTGGAAGATTGAGCCAGACGTTTGCCTCTTCAGAAAAAGGTTCTGCCGTAAGCGAGCACCATGAGATGCTGAGTCTCTGGGAAAGCAGAGATCCCCAGTGCTGTTGTGCCTGTGGATAGGCTGCAGGGGGACGGTGAAGACCAGCAAGATCTTTCAGGGCTGGCACCTTCCTTGTGGGAGAAGGAGCCGTAAGTTTGTCTTTTCAGAAAAAGTTTCTGCCGAGAATGAGCACCGTGACATGCTGAGTCTCTGGGAAAGCAGAGATCCCCAGTGCTGCTGTGCCTGTGGATAGGCTGCAGAGGGATAGTGAAGACCTGCAAGAGCTTTCAGGGCTGGCACCTTTCTTGTGGAAGATTGAGCCAGACGTTTGCCTTTTCAGAAAAAGTTTCTGCCGAGAACGAGCACCGTGACATGCTGAGTCTCTGGGAAAGCAGAGATCCCCAGTGCTGTTGCGGCTAAAGATAGGCTGCAGAGGGATAGTGAAGACCAGCAAGATCTTTCAGGGCTGGCACCTTCCTTGTGGGAGAAGGAGCCAGACGTTTGCCTTTTCAGAAAAAGTTTCTGCCGAGAACGAGCACCGTGACATGCTGAGTCTCTGGGAAAGCAGAGATCCCCAGAGCTGTTGTGCCTGTGGATAGGCTGCAGGGGGATGGTGAAGACCAGCAAGATCTTTCAGGGCTGGCACCTTCCTTGTGGGAGAAAGAGCCAGACGTTTGCCTTTTCAGAAAAAGTTTCTGCCGAGAACGAGCACCGTGACATGCGGAGTCTCTGGGAAAGCACAGATCACCAGTTCTGTTGCGGCTAAAGATAGGCTGCAGAGGGATAGTGAAGACCTGCAAGAGCTTTCAGGGCTGGCACCTTCCTTGGAGAAGGAGCCGTAAGTTTGTCTTTTCAGAAAAAGTTTCTGCCGAGAACGAGCACCGTGACATGCTGAGTCTCTGGGAAAGCAGAGATCCCCAGTGCTGTTGCGGCTAAAGATAGGCTGCAGAGGGATAGTGAAGACCTGCAAGACCTTTCAGGGCTGGCACCTTCCTTGTGGAAGATGGAGCCAGACGTTTGCCTCTTCAGAAAAACGCTCTGCCGTAAGCGAGCACCATAAGATGCTGAATCTCTGGGAAAGCAGAGATCCCCAGTGCTGTTGTGGCTAAAGATAGGCTGCAGAGGGATAGTGAAGACCAGCAAGAGCTTTCAGGGCTGGCACCTTCCTTGTGGAAGATGGAGCCAGACGTTTGCCTCTTCAGAAAAACGCTCTGCCGTAAGCGAGCACCATAAGATGGTGAATCTCTGGGAAAGCAGAGCTCCCCAGTGCTGTTGTGGCTAAAGATAGGCTGCAGAGGGATAGTGAAGGCCTGCAAGAGCTTTCAGGGCTGGCACCTTTCTTGTGGAAGATTGAGCCAGACGTTTGCCTCTTCAGAAAAAGGTTCTGCCGTAAGCGAGCACCATGAGATGCTGAGTCTCTGGGAATGCAGAGATCCCCAGTGCTGTTGTGCCTGTGGATAGGCTGCAGGGGGACGGTGAAGACCAGCAAGATCTTTCAGGGCTGGCACCTTCCTTGTGGGAGAAGGAGCCAGACGTTTGCCTTTTCAGAAAAAGTTTCTGCCGAGAACGAGCACCGTGACATGCTGAGTCTCTGGGAAAGCAGAGATCCCCAGAGCTGTTGTGCCTGTGGATAGGCTGCAGGGGGACGGTGAAGACCAGCAAGATCTTTCAGGGCTGGCACCTTCCTTGTGGGAGAAGGAGCCAGACGTTTGCCTTTTCAGAAAAAGTTTCTGCCGAGAACGAGCCCCGTGACATGCTGAGTCTCTGGGAAAGCAGAGATCCCCAGTGCTGTTGCGGCTAAAGATAGGCTGCAGAGGGATAGTGAAGACCAGCAAGAGCTTTCAGGGCTGGCACCTTCCTTGTGGGAGAAGGAGCCAGACGTTTGCCTTTTCAGAAAAAGTTTCTGCCGAGAACGAGCACCGTGACATGCTGAGTCTCTGGGAAAGCAGAGATCCCCAGAGCTGTTGTGCCTGTGGATAGGCTGCAGAGGGATAGTGAAGACCTGCAAGAACTTTCAGGGCTGGCACCTTCCTTGTGGGAGAAGGAGCCAGACGTTTGCCTTTTCAGAAAAAGTTTCTGCCAAGAACGAGCACCGTGACATGCTGAGTCTCTGGGAAAGCAGAGATCCCCAGTGCTGTTGCGGCTAAAGATAGGCTGCAGAGGGATAGTGAAGACCTGCAAGACCTTTCAGGGCTGGCACCTTCCTTGTGGGAGAAGGAGCCAGACGTTTGCCTTTTCAGAAAAAGGTTCTGCCGTAAGCGAGCACCATGAGATGCTGAGTCTCTGGGAAAGCAGAGATCCCCAGTGCTGTTGTGCCTGTGGATAGGCTGCAGGGGGATGGTGAAGACCAGCAAGATCTTTCAGAGCTGGCACCTTTCTTGTGGAAGATTGAGCCAGACGTTTGCCTCTTCAGAAAAAGATTCTGCCGTAAGCGAGCACCATGAGATGCTGAGTCTCTGGGAAAGCAGAGATCCCCAGTGCTGTTGTGGCTAAAGATAGGCTGCAGGGGGATGGTGAAGACCAGCAAGATCTTTCAGGGCTGGCACCTTTCTTGTGGAAGATTGAGCCAGACGTTTGCCTCTTCAGAAAAAGGTTCTGCCGTAAGCGAGCACCGTGACATGCTGAGTCTCTGGGAAAGCAGAGATCCCCAGTGCTGTTGCGGCTAAAGATAGGCTGCAGAGGGATAGTGAAGACCAGCAAGAGCTTTCAGGGCTGGCACCTTCCTTGTGGGAGAAGGAGCCGTAAGTTTGTCTTTTCAGAAAAAGTTTCTGCCGAGAACGAGCACCGTGACATGCTGAGTCTCTAGGAAAGCAGAGATCCCCAGAGCTGTTGTGCCTGTGGATAGGCTGCAGGGGGACGGTGAAGACCAGCAAGATCTTTCAGGGCTGGCACCTTCCTTGTGGGAGAAAGAGCCAGACGTTTGCCTTTTCAGAAAAAGTTTCTGCCGAGAACGAGCACCGTGACATGCGGAGTCTCTGGGAAAGCACAGATCCCCAGTTCTGTTGCGGCTAAAGATAGGCTGCAGAGGGATAGTGAAGACCAGCAAGAGCTTTCAGGGCTGGCATCTTCCTTGGAGAAGGAGCCGTAACTTTGTCTTTTCAGAAAAAGTTTCTGCCGAGAACGAGCACCGTGACATGCTGAGTCTCTGGAAAAGCAGAGATCCTCAGAGCTGTTGCGGCTAAAGATAGGCTGCAGAGGGATAGTGAAGACCAGCAAGAACTTTCAGGGCTGGCACCTTCCTTGTGGAAGATGGAGCCAGACGTTTGCCTCTTCAGAAAAACGCTCTGCCGTAAGCGAGCACCATAAGATGGTGAATCTCTGGGAAAGCAGAGCTCCCCAGTGCTGTTGTGGCTAAAGATAGGCTGCAGAGGGATAGTGAAGACCTGCAAGAGCTTTCAGGGCTGGCACCTTTCTTGTGGAAGATTGAGCCAGACGTTTGCCTCTTCAGAAAAAGGTTCTGCCGTAAGCGAGCACCATGAGATGCTGAGTCTCTGGGAAAGCAGAGAGCCCCAGTGCTGTTGTGCCTGTGGATAGGCTGCAGGGGGACGGTGAAGACCAGCAAGATCTTTCAGGGCTGGCACCTTCCTTGTGGGAGAAGGAGCCAGACGTTTGCCTTTTCAGAAAAAGTTTCTGCCGAGAACGAGCACCGTGACATGCTGAGTCTCTGGGAAAGCAGAGATCCCCAGTACTGTTGCGGCTAAAGATAGGCTGCAGAGGGATAGTGAAGACCAGCAAGAGCTTTCAGGGCTGGCACCTTCCTTGTGGGAGAAGGAGCCAGACGTTTGCCTTTTCAGAAAAAGTTTCTGCCGAGAACGAGCACCGTGACATGCTGAGTCTCTGGGAAAGCAGAGATCCCCAGTGCTGTTGTGCCTAAAGATAGGCTGCAGAGGGATAGTGAAGACCTGCAAGAGCTTTCAGGGCTGGCACCTTTCTTGTGGAAGATTGAGCCAGACGTTTGCCTTTTCAGAAAAAGTTTCTGCCGAGAACGAGCACCGTGACATGCTGAGTCTCTGGGACAGCAGAGATCCCCAGTGCTGTTGCGGCTAAAGATAGGCTGCAGAGGGATAGTGAAGACCTGCAAGAGCTTTCAGGGCTGGCACCTTTCTTGTGGAAGATTGAGCCAGACGTTTGCCTCTTCAGAAAAAGGTTCTGCCGTAAGCGAGCACCATGAGATGCTGAGTCTCTGGGAAAGCAGAGATCCCCAGTGCTGTTGTGCCTGTGGATAGGCTGCAGGGGGATGGTGAAGACCAGCAAGATCTTTCAGGGCTGGCACCTTTCTTGTGGAAGATTGAGCCAGACGTTTGCCTCTTCAGAAAAAGGTTCTGCCGTAAGCGAGCACCGTGACATGCTGAGTCTCTGGGAAAGCAGAGATCCCCAGAGCTGTTGTGCCTGTGGATAGGCTGCAGGGGGACGGTGAAGACCAGCAAGATCTTTCAGGGCTGGCACCTTCCTTGTGGGAGAAGGAGCCAGACGTTTGCCTTTTCAGAAAAAGTTTCTGCCGAGAACGAGCACCGTGACATGCTGAGTCTCTGGGAAAGCAGAGATCCCCAGAGCTGTTGCGGCTAAAGATAGGCTGCAGAGGGATAGTGAAGACCAGCAAGAACTTTCAGGGCTGGCACCTTCCTTGTGGAAGATGGAGCCAGACGTTTGCCTCTTCAGAAAAACGCTCTGCCGTAAGCGAGCACCATAAGATGGTGAATCTCTGGGAAAGCAGAGCTCCCCAGTGCTGTTGTGGCTAAAGATAGGCTGCAGAGGGATAGTGAAGACCTGCAAGAGCTTTCAGGGCTGGCACCTTTCTTGTGGAAGATTGAGCCAGACGTTTGCCTCTTCAGAAAAAGGTTCTGCCGTAAGCGAGCACCATGAGATGCTGAGTCTCTGGGAAAGCAGAGAGCCCCAGTGCTGTTGTGCCTGTGGATAGGCTGCAGGGGGACGGTGAAGACCAGCAAGATCTTTCAGGGCTGGCACCTTCCTTGTGGGAGAAGGAGCCAGACGTTTGCCTTTTCAGAAAAAGTTTCTGCCGAGAACGAGCACCGTGACATGCTGAGTCTCTGGGAAAGCAGAGATCCCCAGTACTGTTGCGGCTAAAGATAGGCTGCAGAGGGATAGTGAAGACCAGCAAGAGCTTTCAGGGCTGGCACCTTCCTTGTGGGAGAAGGAGCCAGACGTTTGCCTTTTCAGAAAAAGTTTCTGCCGAGAACGAGCACCGTGACATGCTGAGTCTCTGGGAAAGCAGAGATCCCCAGTGGTGTTGTGCCTAAAGATAGGCTGCAGAGGGATAGTGAAGACCTGCAAGAGCTTTCAGGGCTGGCACCTTTCTTGTGGAAGATTGAGCCAGACGTTTGCCTTTTCAGAAAAAGTTTCTGCCGAGAACGAGCACCGTGACATGCTGAGTCTCTGGGAAAGCAGAGATCCCCAGTGCTGTTGCGGCTAAAGATAGGCTGCAGAGGGATAGTGAAGACCTGCAAGAGCTTTCAGGGCTGGCACCTTTCTTGTGGAAGATTGAGCCAGACGTTTGCCTCTTCAGAAAAAGGTTCTGCCGTAAGCGAGCACCATGAGATGCTGAGTCTCTGGGAAAGCAGAGCACCCCCGTGCTGTTGCGGCTATAGATAGGCTGCAGAGGGATAGTGAAGACCAGCACGAGCTTTCAGGGCTGGCAGCTTCCTTGTGGGAGAAGGAGCCAGACGTTTGCCTTTTCAGAAAAAGTTTCTGCCGAGAACAAGCACCGTGACATGCTGAGTCTCTGGGAAAGCAGAGATCCCCAGAGCTGTTGTGCCTGTGGATAGGCTGCAGGGGGACGGTGAAGACCAGCAAGATCTTTCAGGGCTGGCACCTTCCTTGTGGGAGAAGGAGCCAGACGTTTGCCTTTTCAGAAAAAGTTTCTGCCGAGAACGAGCACCGTGACATGCTGAGTCTCTGGGAAAGCAGAGATCCCCAGAGCTGTTGCGGCTAAAGATAGGCTGCAGAGGGATAGTGAAGACCAGCAAGAACTTTCAGGGCTGGCACCTTCCTTGTGGAAGATGGAGCCAGACGTTTGCCTCTTCAGAAAAACGCTCTGCCGTAAGCGAGCACCATAAGATGGTGAATCTCTGGGAAAGCAGAGCTCCCCAGTGCTGTTGTGGCTAAAGATAGGCTGCAGAGGGATAGTGAAGACCTGCAAGAGCTTTCAGGGCTGGCACCTTTCTTGTGGAAGATTGAGCCAGACGTTTGCCTCTTCAGAAAAAGGTTCTGCGGTAAGCGAGCACCATGAGATGCTGAGTCTCTGGGAAAGCAGAGATCCCCAGTGCTGTTGTGCCTGTGGATAGGCTGCAGGGGGACGGTGAAGACCAGCAAGATCTTTCAGGGCTGGCACCTTCCTTGTGGGAGAAGGAGCCAGACGTTTGCCTTTTCAGAAAAAGTTTCTGCCGAGAACGAGCACCGTGACATGCTGAGTCGCTGGGAAAGCAGAGATCCCCAGTGCTGTTGCGGCTAAAGATAGGCTGCAGAGGGATAGTGAAGACCAGCAAGAGCTTTAAGGGCTGGCACCTTCCTTGTGGGAGAAGGAGCCGTAAGTTTGTCTTTTCAGAAAAAGTTTCTGCCGAGAACGAGCACCGTGACATGCTGAGTCTCTGGGAAAGCAGAGATCCCCAGAGCTGTTGTGCCTGTGGATAGGCTGCAGGGGGACGGTGAAGACCAGCAAGATCTTTAAGGGCTGGCACCTTCCTTGTGGGAGAAGGAGCCGTAAGTTTGTCTTTTCAGAAAAAGTTTCTGCCGAGAACGAGCACCGTGACATGCTGAGTCTCTGGGAAAGCAGAGATCCCCAGTGCTGTTGTGCCTGTGGATAGGCTGCAGGGGGATGGTGAAGACCAGCAAGATCTTTCAGGGCTGGCACCTTCCTTGTGGGAGAAGGAGCCAGACGTTTGCCTTTTCAGAAAAAGTTTCTGCCGAGAACGAGCACCGTGACATGCTGAGTCTCTGGGAAAGCAGAGATCCCCAGAGCTGTTGTGCCTGTGGATAGGTTGCAGGGGGACGGTGAAGACCAGCAAGATCTTTCAGGGCTGGCACCTTCCTTGTGGGAGAAGGAGCCAGACGTTTGCCTTTTCAGAAAAAGTTTCTGCCGAGAACGAGCACCGTGACATGCGGAGTCTCTGGGAAAGCACAGATCCCCAGTTCTGTTGCGGCTAAAGATAGGCTGCAGAGGGATAGTGAAGACCTGCAAGAGGTTTCAGGGCTGGCACCTTCCTTGTGGGAGAAGGAGCCAGACGTTTGCCTTTTCAGAAAAAGTTTCTGCCGAGAACGAGCACCGTGACATGCTGAGTCTCTGGGAAAGCAGACATCCCCAGTGCTGTTGTGCCTGTGGATAGGCTGCAGGGGGATGGTGAAGACCAGCAAGAGCTTTCAGGGCTGGCACCTTCCTTGTGGGAGAAGGAGCCAGACGTTTGCCTTTTCAGAAAAAGTTTCTGCCAAGAACGAGCACCGTGACATGCTGAGTCTCTGGGAAAGCAGAGATCCCCAGTGCTGTTGCGGCTAAAGATAGGCTGCAGAGGGATAGTGAAGACCTGCAAGAGCTTTCAGGGCTGGCACCTTTCTTGTGGAAGATTGAGCCAGACGTTTGCCTCTTCAGAAAAAGGTTCTGCCGTAAGCGAGCACCATGAGATGCTGAGTCTCTGGGAAAGCAGAGCACCCCAGTGCTGTTGCGGCTATAGATAGGCTGCAGAGGGATAGTGAAGACCAGCACGAGCTTTCAGGGCTGGCAGCTTCCTTGTGGGAGAAGGAGCCAGACGTTTGCCTTTTCAGAAAAAGTTTCTGCCGAGAACAAGCACCGTGACATGCTGAGTCTCTGGGAAAGCAGAGATCCCCAGAGCTGTTGTGCCTGTGGATAGGCTGCAGGGGGACGGTGAAGACCAGCAAGATCTTTCAGGGCTGGCACCTTCCTTGTGGGAGAAGGAGCCAGACGTTTGCCTTTTCAGAAAAAGTTTCTGCCGAGAACGAGCACCGTGACATGCTGAGTCTCTGGGAAAGCAGAGATCCCCAGAGCTGTTGCGGCTAAAGATAGGCTGCAGAGGGATAGTGAAGACCAGCAAGAACTTTCAGGGCTGGCACCTTCCTTGTGGAAGATGGAGCCAGACGTTTGCCTCTTCAGAAAAACGCTCTGCCGTAAGCGAGCACCATAAGATGGTGAATCTCTGGGAAAGCAGAGCTCCCCAGTGCTGTTGTGGCTAAAGATAGGCTGCAGAGGGATAGTGAAGACCTGCAAGAGCTTTCAGGGCTGGCACCTTTCTTGTGGAAGATTGAGCCAGACGTTTGCCTCTTCAGAAAAAGGTTCTGCGGTAAGCGAGCACCATGAGATGCTGAGTCTCTGGGAAAGCAGAGATCCCCAGTGCTGTTGTGCCTGTGGATAGGCTGCAGGGGGACGGTGAAGACCAGCAAGATCTTTCAGGGCTGGCACCTTCCTTGTGGGAGAAGGAGCCAGACGTTTGCCTTTTCAGAAAAAGTTTCTGCCGAGAACGAGCACCGTGACATGCTGAGTCGCTGGGAAAGCAGAGATCCCCAGTGCTGTTGCGGCTAAAGATAGGCTGCAGAGGGATAGTGAAGACCAGCAAGAGCTATCAGGGCTGGCACCTTCCTTGTGGGAGAAGGAGCCGTAAGTTTGTCTTTTCAGAAAAAGTTTCTGCCGAGAACGAGCACCGTGACATGCTGAGTCTCTGGGAAAGCAGAGATCCCCAGAGCTGTTGTGCCTGTGGATAGGCTGCAGGGGGACGGTGAAGACCAGCAAGATCTTTAAGGGCTGGCACCTTCCTTGTGGGAGAAGGAGCCGTAAGTTTGTCTTTTCAGAAAAAGTTTCTGCCGAGAACGAGCACCGTGACATGCTGAGTCTCTGGGAAAGCAGAGATCCCCAGTGCTGTTGTGCCTGTGGATAGGCTGCAGGGGGATGGTGAAGACCAGCAAGATCTTTCAGGGCTGGCACCTTCCTTGTGGGAGAAGGAGCCAGACGTTTGCCTTTTCAGAAAAAGTTTCTGCCGAGAACGAGCACCGTGACATGCTGAGTCTCTGGGAAAGCAGAGATCCCCAGAGCTGTTGTGCCTGTGGATAGGTTGCAGGGGGACGGTGAAGACCAGCAAGATCTTTCAGGGCTGGCACCTTCCTTGTGGGAGAAGGAGCCAGACGTTTGCCTTTTCAGAAAAAGTTTCTGCCGAGAACGAGCACCGTGACATGCGGAGTCTCTGGGAAAGCACAGATCCCCAGTTCTGTTGCGGCTAAAGATAGGCTGCAGAGGGATAGTGAAGACCTGCAAGAGCTTTCAGGGCTGGCACCTTCCTTGTGGGAGAAGGAGCCAGACGTTTGCCTTTTCAGAAAAAGTTTCTGCCGAGAACGAGCACCGTGACATGCTGAGTCTCTGGGAAAGCAGACATCCCCAGTGCTGTTGTGCCTGTGGATAGGCTGCAGGGGGATGGTGAAGACCAGCAAGAGCTTTCAGGGCTGGCACCTTCCTTGTGGGAGAAGGAGCCAGACGTTTGCCTTTTCAGAAAAAGTTTCTGCCAAGAACGAGCACCGTGACATGCTGAGTCTCTGGGAAAGCAGAGATCCCCAGTGCTGTTGCGGCTAAAGATAGGCTGCAGAGGGATAGTGAAGACCTGCAAGACCTTTCAGGGCTGACACCTTCCTTGTGGAAGATGGAGCCAGACGTTTGCCTCTTCAGAAAGACGCTCTGCCGTAAGCGAGCACCATAAGGTGCTGAATCTCTGGGAAAGCAGAGCTCCCCAGTGCTGTTGCGGCTAAAGATAGGCTGCAGAGGGATAGTGAACACCAGCACGAGCTTTCAGGGCTGGCAGCTTCCTTGTGGGAGAAGGAGCCAGACGTTTGCCTTTTCAGAAAAAGTTTCTGCCGAGAACGAGCACCGTGACATGCTGAGTCTCTGGGAAAGCAGAGATCCCCAGTGCTGTTATGGCTAAAGATAGGCTGCAGAGGGATAGTGAAGACCTGCAAGAGCTTTCAGGGCTGGCACCTTTCTTGTGGAAGATTGAGCCAGACGTTTGCCTCTTCAGAAAAAGGTTCTGCCGTAAGCGAGCACCATGAGATGCTGAGTCTCTGGGAAAGCAGAGATCCCCAGTGCTGTTGCGGCTAAAGATAGGCTGCAGGGGGACGGTGAAGACCAGCAAGATCTTTCAGGGCTGGCACCTTCCTTGTGGGAGAAGGAGCCAGACGTTTGCCTTTTCAGAAAAAGTTTCTGCCGAGAACGAGCACCGTGACATGCTGAGTCTCTGGGAAAGCAGAGATCCCCAGAGCTGTTGCGGCTAAAGATAGGCTGCAGAGGGATAGTGAAGACCAGCAAGAACTTTCAGGGCTGGCACCTTCTTTGTGGAAGATGGAGCCAGACGTTTGCCTCTTCAGAAAAACGCTCTGCCGTAAGCGAGCACCATAAGATGGTGAATCTCTGGGAAAGCACAGCTCCCCAGTGCTGTTGTGGCTAAAGATAGGCTGCAGAGGGATAGTGAAGACCTGCAAGAGCTTTCAGGGCTGGCACCTTTCTTGTGGAAGATTGAGCCAGACGTTTGCCTCTTCAGAAAAAGGTTCTGCGGTAAGCGAGCACCATGAGATGCTGAGTCTCTGGGAAAGCAGAGATCCCCAGTGCTGTTGTGCCTGTGGATAGGCTGCAGGGGGACGGTGAAGACCAGCAAGATCTTTCAGGGCTGGCACCTTCCTTGTGGGAGAAGGAGCCAGACGTTTGCCTTTTCAGAAAAAGTTTCTGCCGAGAACGAGCACCGTGACATGCTGAGTCGCTGGGAAAGCAGAGATCCCCAGTGCTGTTGCGGCTAAAGATAGGCTGCAGAGGGATAGTGAAGACCAGCAAGAGCTTTCAGGGCTGGCACCTTCCTTGTGGGAGAAGGAGCCGTAAGTTTGTCTTTTCAGAAAAAGTTTCTGCCGAGAACGAGCACCGTGACATGCTGAGTCTCTGGGAAAGCAGAGATCCCCAGAGCTGTTGTGCCTGTGGATAGGCTGCAGGGGGACGGTGAAGACCAGCAAGATCTTTCAGGGCTGGCACCTTCCTTGTGGGAGAAGGAGCCGTAAGTTTGTCTTTTCAGAAAAAGTTTCTGCCGAGAACGAGCACCGTGACATGCTGAGTCTCTGGGAAAGCAGAGATCCCCAGTGCTGTTGTGCCTGTGGATAGGCTGCAGGGGGACGGTGAAGACCAGCAAGATCTTTCAGGGCTGGCACCTTCCTTGTGGGAGAAGGAGCCAGACGTTTGCCTTTTCAGAAAAAGTTTCTGCCGAGAACGAGCACCGTGACATGCTGAGTCTCTGGGAAAGCACAGATCCCCAGTTCTGTTGCGGCTAAAGATAGGCTGCAGAGGGATAGTGAAGACCTGCAAGAGCTTTCAGGGCTGGCACCTTCCTTGTGGGAGAAGGAGCCAGACGTTTGCCTTTTCAGAAAAAGTTTCTGCCGAGAACGAGCACCGTGACATGCTGAGTCTCTGGGAAAGCAGACATCCCCAGTGCTGTTGTGCCTGTGGATAGGCTGCAGGGGGATGGTGAAGACCAGCAAGAGCTTTCAGGGCTGGCACCTTCCTTGTGGGACAAGGAGCCAGACGTTTGCCTTTTCAGAAAAAGTTTCTGCCGAGAACGAGCACCGTGACATGCGGAGTCTCTGGGAAAGCACAGATCCCCAGTTCTGTTGCGGCTAAAGATAGGCTGCAGAGGGATAGTGAAGACCTGCAAGAGCTTTCAGGGCTGGCACCTTCCTTGTGGGAGAAGGAGCCAGACGTTTGCCTTTTCAGAAAAAGTTTCTGCCGAGAACGAGCACCGTGACATGCTGAGTCTCTGGGAAAGCACACATCCCCAGTGCTGTTGTGCCTGTGGATAGGCTGCAGGGGGATGGTGAAGACCAGCAAGAGCTTTCAGGGCTGGCACCTTCCTTGTGGGAGAAGGAGCCAGACGTTTGCCTTTTCAGAAAAAGTTTCTGCCAAGAACGAGCACCGTGACATGCTGAGTCTCTGGGAAAGCAGAGATCCCCAGTGCTGTTGCGGCTAAAGATAGGCTGCAGAGGGATAGTGAAGACCTGCAAGACCTTTCAGGGCTGACACCTTCCTTGTGGAAGATGGAGCCAGACGTTTGCCTCTTCAGAAAGACGCTCTGCCGTAAGCGAGCACCATAAGGTGCTGAATCTCTGGGAAAGCAGAGCTCCCCAGTGCTGTTGCGGCTAAAGATAGGCTGCAGGGGGACGGTGAAGACCAGCAAGATCTTTCAGGGCTGGCACCTTCCTTGTGGGAGAAGGAGCCAGACGTTTGCCTTTTCAGAAAAAGTTTCTGCCGAGAACGAGCACCGTGACATGCTGAGTCTCTGGGAAAGCAGAGATCCCCAGTGCTGTTGCGGCTAAAGATAGGCTGCAGAGGGATAGTGAAGACCTGCAAGAGCTTTCAGGGCTGGCACCTTTCTTGTGGAAGGTTGAGCCAGACGTTTGCCTCTTCAGAAAAAGGTTCTGCCGTAAGCGAGCACCATGAGATGCTGAGTCTCTGGGAAAGCAGAGATCCCCAGTGCTGTTGCGGCTAAAGATAGGCTGCAGGGGGACGGTGAAGACCAGCACGAGCTTTCAGGGCTGGCAGCTTCCTTGTGGGAGAAGGAGCCAGACGTTTGCCTTTTCAGAAAAAGTTTCTGCCGAGAACGAGCACCGTGACATGCTGAGTCTCTGGGAAAGCAGAGATCCCCAGAGCTGTTGTGCCTGTGGATAGGCTGCAGGGGGACGGTGAAGACCAGCAAGATCTTTCAGGGCTGGCACCTTCCTTGTGGGAGAAGGAGCCAGACGTTTGCCTTTTCAGAAAAAGTTTCTGCCGAGAACGAGCACCGTGACATGCTGAGTCTCTGGGAAAGCAGAGATCCCCAGAGCTGTTGCGGCTAAAGATAGGCTGCAGAGGGATAGTGAAGACCAGCAAGAACTTTCAGGGCTGGCACCTTCCTTGTGGAAGATGGAGCCAGACGTTTGCCTCTTCAGAAAAACGCTCTGCCGTAAGCGAGCACCATAAGATGGTGAATCTCTGGGAAAGCAGAGCTCCCCAGTGCTGTTGTGGCTAAAGATAGGCTGCAGAGGGATAGTGAAGACCTGCAAGAGCTTTCAGGGCTGGCACCTTTCTTGTGGAAGATTGAGCCAGACGTTTGCCTCTTCAGAAAAAGGTTCTGCGGTAAGCGAGCACCATGAGATGCTGAGTCTCTGGGAAAGCAGAGATCCCCAGTGCTGTTGTGCCTGTGGATAGGCTGCAGGGGGACGGTGAAGACCAGCAAGATCTTTCAGGGCTGGCACCTTCCTTGTGGGAGAAGGAGCCAGACGTTTGCCTTTTCAGAAAAAGTTTCTGCCGAGAACGAGCACCGTGACATGCTGAGTCGCTGGGAAAGCAGAGATCCCCAGTGCTGTTGCGGCTAAAGATAGGCTGCAGAGGGATAGTGAAGACCAGCAAGAGCTTTCAGGGCTGGCACCTTCCTTGTGGGAGAAGGAGCCGTAAGTTTGTCTTTTCAGAAAAAGTTTCTGCCGAGAACGAGCACCGTGACATGCTGAGTCTCTGGGAAAGCAGAGATCCCCAGAGCTGTTGTGCCTGTGGATAGGCTGCAGGGGGACGGTGAAGACCAGCAAGATCTTTAAGGGCTGGCACCTTCCTTGTGGGAGAAGGAGCCGTAAGTTTGTCTTTTCAGAAAAAGTTTCTGCCGAGAACGAGCACCGTGACATGCTGAGTCTCTGGGAAAGCAGAGATCCCCAGTGCTGTTGTGCCTGTGGATAGGCTGCAGGGGGATGGTGAAGACCAGCAAGATCTTTCAGGGCTGGCACCTTCCTTGTGGGAGAAGGAGCCAGACGTTTGCCTTTTCAGAAAAAGTTTCTGCCGAGAACGAGCACCGTGACATGCTGAGTCTCTGGGAAAGCAGAGATCCCCAGAGCTGTTGTGCCTGTGGATAGGTTGCAGGGGGACGGTGAAGACCAGCAAGATCTTTCAGGGCTGGCACCTTCCTTGTGGGAGAAGGAGCCAGACGTTTGCCTTTTCAGAAAAAGTTTCTGCCGAGAACGAGCACCGTGACATGCGGAGTCTCTGGGAAAGCACAGATCCCCAGTTCTGTTGCGGCTAAAGATAGGCTGCAGAGGGATAGTGAAGACCTGCAAGAGCTTTCAGGGCTGGCACCTTCCTTGTGGGAGAAGGAGCCAGACGTTTGCCTTTTCAGAAAAAGTTTCTGCCGAGAACGAGCACCGTGACATGCTGAGTCTCTGGGAAAGCAGACATCCCCAGTGCTGTTGTGCCTGTGGATAGGCTGCAGGGGGATGGTGAAGACCAGCAAGAGCTTTCAGGGCTGGCACCTTCCTTGTGGGAGAAGGAGCCAGACGTTTGCCTTTTCAGAAAAAGTTTCTGCCAAGAACGAGCACCGTGACATGCTGAGTCTCTGGGAAAGCAGAGATCCCCAGTGCTGTTGCGGCTAAAGATAGGCTGCAGAGGGATAGTGAAGACCTGCAAGAGCTTTCAGGGCTGGCACCTTTCTTGTGGAAGATTGAGCCAGACGTTTGCCTCTTCAGAAAAAGGTTCTGCCGTAAGCGAGCACCATGAGATGCTGAGTCTCTGGGAAAGCAGAGCACCCCAGTGCTGTTGCGGCTATAGATAGGCTGCAGAGGGATAGTGAAGACCAGCACGAGCTTTCAGGGCTGGCAGCTTCCTTGTGGGAGAAGGAGCCAGACGTTTGCCTTTTCAGAAAAAGTTTCTGCCGAGAACAAGCACCGTGACATGCTGAGTCTCTGGGAAAGCAGAGATCCCCAGAGCTGTTGTGCCTGTGGATAGGCTGCAGGGGGACGGTGAAGACCAGCAAGATCTTTCAGGGCTGGCACCTTCCTTGTGGGAGAAGGAGCCAGACGTTTGCCTTTTCAGAAAAAGTTTCTGCCGAGAACGAGCACCGTGACATGCTGAGTCTCTGGGAAAGCAGAGATCCCCAGAGCTGTTGCGGCTAAAGATAGGCTGCAGAGGGATAGTGAAGACCAGCAAGAACTTTCAGGGCTGGCACCTTCCTTGTGGAAGATGGAGCCAGACGTTTGCCTCTTCAGAAAAACGCTCTGCCGTAAGCGAGCACCATAAGATGGTGAATCTCTGGGAAAGCAGAGCTCCCCAGTGCTGTTGTGGCTAAAGATAGGCTGCAGAGGGATAGTGAAGACCTGCAAGAGCTTTCAGGGCTGGCACCTTTCTTGTGGAAGATTGAGCCAGACGTTTGCCTCTTCAGAAAAAGGTTCTGCGGTAAGCGAGCACCATGAGATGCTGAGTCTCTGGGAAAGCAGAGATCCCCAGTGCTGTTGTGCCTGTGGATAGGCTGCAGGGGGACGGTGAAGACCAGCAAGATCTTTCAGGGCTGGCACCTTCCTTGTGGGAGAAGGAGCCAGACGTTTGCCTTTTCAGAAAAAGTTTCTGCCGAGAACGAGCACCGTGACATGCTGAGTCGCTGGGAAAGCAGAGATCCCCAGTGCTGTTGCGGCTAAAGATAGGCTGCAGAGGGATAGTGAAGACCAGCAAGAGCTTTCAGGGCTGGCACCTTCCTTGTGGGAGAAGGAGCCGTAAGTTTGTCTTTTCAGAAAAAGTTTCTGCCGAGAACGAGCACCGTGACATGCTGAGTCTCTGGGAAAGCAGAGATCCCCAGAGCTGTTGTGCCTGTGGATAGGCTGCAGGGGGACGGTGAAGACCAGCAAGATCTTTAAGGGCTGGCACCTTCCTTGTGGGAGAAGGAGCCGTAAGTTTGTCTTTTCAGAAAAAGTTTCTGCCGAGAACGAGCACCGTGACATGCTGAGTCTCTGGGAAAGCAGAGATCCCCAGTGCTGTTGTGCCTGTGGATAGGCTGCAGGGGGATGGTGAAGACCAGCAAGATCTTTCAGGGCTGGCACCTTCCTTGTGGGAGAAGGAGCCAGACGTTTGCCTTTTCAGAAAAAGTTTCTGCCGAGAACGAGCACCGTGACATGCTGAGTCTCTTGGAAAGCAGAGATCCCCAGAGCTGTTGTGCCTGTGGATAGGTTGCAGGGGGACGGTGAAGACCAGCAAGATCTTTCAGGGCTGGCACCTTCCTTGTGGGAGAAGGAGCCAGACGTTTGCCTTTTCAGAAAAAGTTTCTGCCGAGAACGAGCACCGTGACATGCGGAGTCTCTGGGAAAGCACAGATCCCCAGTTCTGTTGCGGCTAAAGATAGGCTGCAGAGGGATAGTGAAGACCTGCAAGAGCTTTCAGGGCTGGCACCTTCCTTGTGGGAGAAGGAGCCAGACGTTTGCCTTTTCAGAAAAAGTTTCTGCCGAGAACGAGCACCGTGACATGCTGAGTCTCTGGGAAAGCAGACATCCCCAGTGCTGTTGTGCCTGTGGATAGGCTGCAGGGGGATGGTGAAGACCAGCAAGAGCTTTCAGGGCTGGCACCTTCCTTGTGGGAGAAGGAGCCAGACGTTTGCCTTTTCAGAAAAAGTTTCTGCCAAGAACGAGCACCGTGACATGCTGAGTCTCTGGGAAAGCAGAGATCCCCAGTGCTGTTGCGGCTAAAGATAGGCTGCAGAGGGATAGTGAAGACCTGCAAGACCTTTCAGGGCTGACACCTTCCTTGTGGAAGATGGAGCCAGACGTTTGCCTCTTCAGAAAGACGCTCTGCCGTAAGCGAGCACCATAAGGTGCTGAATCTCTGGGAAAGCAGAGCTCCCCAGTGCTGTTGCGGCTAAAGATAGGCTGCAGAGGGATAGTGAACACCAGCACGAGCTTTCAGGGCTGGCACCTTCCTTGTGGGAGAAGGAGCCAGACGTTTGCCTTTTCAGAAAAAGTTTCTGCCGAGAACGAGCACCGTGACATGCTGAGTCTCTGGGAAAGCAGAGATCCCCAGTGCTGTTATGGCTAAAGATAGGCTGCAGAGGGATAGTGAAGACCTGCAAGAGCTTTCAGGGCTGGCACCTTTCTTGTGGAAGATTGAGCCAGACGTTTGCCTCTTCAGAAAAAGGTTCTGCCGTAAGCGAGCACCATGAGATGCTGAGTCTCTGGGAAAGCAGAGATCCCCAGTGCTGTTGCGGCTAAAGATAGGCTGCAGGGGGACGGTGAAGACCAGCAAGATCTTTCAGGGCTGGCACCTTCCTTGTGGGAGAAGGAGCCAGACGTTTGCCTTTTCAGAAAAAGTTTCTGCCGAGAACGAGCACCGTGACATGCTGAGTCTCTGGGAAAGCAGAGATCCCCAGAGCTGTTGCGGCTAAAGATAGGCTGCAGAGGGATAGTGAAGACCAGCAAGAACTTTCAGGGCTGGCACCTTCTTTGTGGAAGATGGAGCCAGACGTTTGCCTCTTCAGAAAAACGCTCTGCCGTAAGCGAGCACCATAAGATGGTGAATCTCTGGGAAAGCACAGCTCCCCAGTGCTGTTGTGGCTAAAGATAGGCTGCAGAGGGATAGTGAAGACCTGCAAGAGCTTTCAGGGCTGGCACCTTTCTTGTGGAAGATTGAGCCAGACGTTTGCCTCTTCAGAAAAAGGTTCTGCGGTAAGCGAGCACCATGAGATGCTGAGTCTCTGGGAAAGCAGAGATCCCCAGTGCTGTTGTGCCTGTGGATAGGCTGCAGGGGGACGGTGAAGACCAGCAAGATCTTTCAGGGCTGGCACCTTCCTTGTGGGAGAAGGAGCCAGACGTTTGCCTTTTCAGAAAAAGTTTCTGCCGAGAACGAGCACCGTGACATGCTGAGTCGCTGGGAAAGCAGAGATCCCCAGTGCTGTTGCGGCTAAAGATAGGCTGCAGAGGGATAGTGAAGACCAGCAAGAGCTTTCAGGGCTGGCACCTTCCTTGTGGGAGAAGGAGCCGTAAGTTTGTCTTTTCAGAAAAAGTTTCTGCCGAGAACGAGCACCGTGACATGCTGAGTCTCTGGGAAAGCAGAGATCCCCAGAGCTGTTGTGCCTGTGGATAGGCTGCAGGGGGACGGTGAAGACCAGCAAGATCTTTCAGGGCTGGCACCTTCCTTGTGGGAGAAGGAGCCGTAAGTTTGTCTTTTCAGAAAAAGTTTCTGCCGAGAACGAGCACCGTGACATGCTGAGTCTCTGGGAAAGCAGAGATCCCCAGTGCTGTTGTGCCTGTGGATAGGCTGCAGGGGGACGGTGAAGACCAGCAAGATCTTTCAGGGCTGGCACCTTCCTTGTGGGAGAAGGAGCCAGACGTTTGCCTTTTCAGAAAAAGTTTCTGCCGAGAACGAGCACCGTGACATGCTGAGTCTCTGGGAAAGCACAGATCCCCAGTTCTGTTGCGGCTAAAGATAGGCTGCAGAGGGATAGTGAAGACCTGCAAGAGCTTTCAGGGCTGGCACCTTCCTTGTGGGAGAAGGAGCCAGACGTTTGCCTTTTCAGAAAAAGTTTCTGCCGAGAACGAGCACCGTGACATGCTGAGTCTCTGGGAAAGCAGACATCCCCAGTGCTGTTGTGCCTGTGGATAGGCTGCAGGGGGATGGTGAAGACCAGCAAGAGCTTTAAGGGCTGGCACCTTCCTTGTGGGACAAGGAGCCAGACGTTTGCCTTTTCAGAAAAAGTTTCTGCCGAGAACGAGCACCGTGACATGCGGAGTCTCTGGGAAAGCACAGATCCCCAGTTCTGTTGCGGCTAAAGATAGGCTGCAGAGGGATAGTGAAGACCTGCAAGAGCTTTCAGGGCTGGCACCTTCCTTGTGGGAGAAGGAGCCAGACGTTTGCCTTTTCAGAAAAAGTTTCTGCCGAGAACGAGCACCGTGACATGCTGAGTCTCTGGGAAAGCACACATCCCCAGTGCTGTTGTGCCTGTGGATAGGCTGCAGGGGGATGGTGAAGACCAGCAAGAGCTTTCAGGGCTGGCACCTTCCTTGTGGGAGAAGGAGCCAGACGTTTGCCTTTTCAGAAAAAGTTTCTGCCAAGAACGAGCACCGTGACATGCTGAGTCTCTGGGAAAGCAGAGATCCCCAGTGCTGTTGCGGCTAAAGATAGGCTGCAGAGGGATAGTGAAGACCTGCAAGACCTTTCAGGGCTGACACCTTCCTTGTGGAAGATGGAGCCAGACGTTTGCCTCTTCAGAAAGACGCTCTGCCGTAAGCGAGCACCATAAGGTGCTGAATCTCTGGGAAAGCAGAGCTCCCCAGTGCTGTTGCGGCTAAAGATAGGCTGCAGGGGGACGGTGAAGACCAGCAAGATCTTTCAGGGCTGGCACCTTCCTTGTGGGAGAAGGAGCCAGACGTTTGCCTTTTCAGAAAAAGTTTCTGCCGAGAACGAGCACCGTGACATGCTGAGTCTCTGGGAAAGCAGAGATCCCCAGTGCTGTTGCGGCTAAAGATAGGCTGCAGAGGGATAGTGAAGACCTGCAAGAGCTTTCAGGGCTGGCACCTTTCTTGTGGAAGGTTGAGCCAGACGTTTGCCTCTTCAGAAAAAGGTTCTGCCGTAAGCGAGCACCATGAGATGCTGAGTCTCTGGGAAAGCAGAGATCCCCAGTGCTGTTGCGGCTAAAGATAGGCTGCAGGGGGACGGTGAAGACCAGCACGAGCTTTCAGGGCTGGCAGCTTCCTTGTGGGAGAAGGAGCCAGACGTTTGCCTTTTCAGAAAAAGTTTCTGCCGAGAACGAGCACCGTGACATGCTGAGTCTCTGGGAAAGCAGAGATCCCCAGAGCTGTTGTGCCTGTGGATAGGCTGCAGGGGGACGGTGAAGACCAGCAAGATCTTTCAGGGCTGGCACCTTCCTTGTGGGAGAAGGAGCCAGACGTTTGCCTTTTCAGAAAAAGTTTCTGCCGAGAACGAGCACCGTGACATGCGGAGTCTCTGGGAAAGCACAGACCCCCAGTTCTGTTGCGGCTAAAGATAGGCTGCAGAGGGATAGTGAAGACCAGCAAGAGCTTTCAGGGCTGGCACCTTCCTTGTGGGAGAAGGAGCCAGACGTTTGCCTTTTCAGAAAAAGTTTCTGCCGAGAACGAGCACCGTGACATGCTGAGTCTCTGGGAAAGCACAGATCCCCAGAGCTGTTGTGCCTGTGGATAGGCTGCAGGGGGACGGTGAAGACCAGCAAGAGCTTTCAGGGCTGGCACCTTCCTTGTGGGAGAAGGAGCCAGACGTTTGCCTTTTCAGAAAAAGTTTCTGCCGAGAACGAGCACCGTGACATGCGGAGTCTCTGGGAAAGCGCAGATCCCCAGTGCTGTTGCGGCTAAAGTTAGGCTGCAGAGGGATAGTGAAGACCAGCAAGAGCTTTCAGGGCTGGCACCTTCCTTGGAGAAGGAGCCGTAAGTTTGTCTTTTCAGAAAAAGTTTCTGCCGAGAACGAGCACCGTGACATGCTGAGTCTCTGGGAAAGCAGAGATCCCCAGAGCTGTTGCGGCTAAAGATAGGCTGCAGAGGGATAGTGAAGACCAGCAAGAACTTTCAGGGCTGGCACCTTCCTTGTGGAAGATGGAGCCAGACGTTTGCCTCTTCAGAAAAACGCTCTGCCGTAAGCGAGCACCATAAGATGGTGAATCTCTGGGAAAGCAGAGCTCCCCAGTGCTGTTGTGGCTAAAGATAGGCTGCAGAGGGATAGTGAAGACCAGCACGAGCTTTCAAGGCTGGCACCTTTCTTGTGGAAGATTGAGCCAGACGTTTGCCTCTTCAGAAAAAGGTTCTGCCGTAAGCGAGCACCATGAGATGCTGAGTCTCTGGGAAAGCAGAGATCCCCAGTGCTGTTGTGCCTGTGGATAGGCTGCAGGGGGACGGTGAAGACCAGCAAGATCTTTCAGGGCTGGCACCTTCCTTGTGGGAGAAGGAGCCAGACGTTTGCCTTTTCAGAAAAAGTTTCTGCCGAGAACGAGCACCGTGACATGCTGAGTCTCTGGGAAAGCAGAGATCCCCAGAGCTGTTGTGCCTGTGGATAGGCTGCAGAGGGATAGTGAAGACCAGCAAGAACTTTCAGGGCTGGCACCTTCCTTGTGGGAGAAGGAGCCAGACGTTTGCCTTTTCAGAAAAAGTTTCTGCCAAGAACGAGCACCGTGACATGCTAAGTCTCTGGGAAAGCAGAGATCCCCAGAGCTGTTGCGGCTAAAGATAGGCTGCAGAGGGATAGTGAAGACCTGCAAGACCTTTCAGGGCTGGCACCTTCCTTGTGGAAGATGGAGCCAGACGTTTGCCTCTTCAGAAAGACGCTCTGCCGTAAGCGAGCACCATAAGGTGCTGAGTCTCTGGGAAAGCAGAGCTCCCCAGTGCTGTTGCGGCTAAAGATAGGCTGCAGAGGGATAGTGAAGACCTGCAAGAGCTTTCAGGGCTGGCACCTTCCTTGTGGGAGAAGGAGCCAGACGTTTGCCTTTTCAGAAAAAGTTTCTGCCGAGAACGAGCACCGTGACATGCTGAGTCTCTGGGAAAGCAGAGATCCCCAGTGCTGTTGTGGCTAAAGATAGGCTGCAGAGGGATAGTGAAGACCTGCAAGAGCTTTCAGGGCTGGCACCTTTCTTGTGGAAGATTGAGCCAGACGTTTGCCTTTTCAGAAAAAGTTTCTGCCGAGAACGAGCACCGTGACATGCTGAGTCTCTGGGAAAGCAGAGATCCCCAGTGCTGTTGCGGCTAAAGATAGGCTGCAGAGGGATAGTGAAGACCTGCAAGAGCTTTCAGGGCTGGCACCTTCCTTGTGGAAGATTGAGCCAGACGTTTGCCTTTTCAGAAAAAGGTTCTGCCGTAAGCGAGCACCATGAGATTCTGAGTCTCTGGGAAAGCAGAGATCCCCAGTGCTGTTGTGCCTGTGGATGGGCTGCAGGGGGACGGTGAAGACCAGCAAGATCTTTCAGGGCTGGCACCTTTCTTGTGGAAGATTGAGCCAGACGTTTGCCTCTTCAGAAAAAGGTTCTGCCGTAAGCGAGCACCATGAGATGCTGAGTCTCTGGGAAAGCAGAGATCCCCAGTGCTGTTGTGCCTGTGGATAGGCTGCAGGGGGATGGTGAAGACCAGCAAGAGCTTTCAGGGCTGGCACCTTCCTTGTGGGAGAAGGAGCCAGACGTTTGCCTTTTCAGAAAAAGTTTCTGCCGAGAACGAGCACCGTGACATGCTGAGTCTCTGGGAAAGCAGAGATCCCCAGTGCTGTTGCGGCTAAAGATAGGCTGCAGAGGGATAGTGAAGACCAGCAAGATCTTTCAGGGCTGGCACCTTCCTTGTGGAAGATGGAGCCAGGCGTTTGCCTCTTCAGAAAAACGCTCTGCCGTAAGCGAGCACCATAAGATGCTGAATCTCTGGGAAAGCAGAGCTCCCCAGTGCTGTTGCGGCTATAGATAGGCTGCAGAGGGATAGTGAAGACCAGCACGAGCTTTCAGGGCTGGCAGCTTCCTTGTGGGAGAAGGAGCCAGACGTTTGCCTTTTCAGAAAAAGTTTCTGCCGAGAACGAGCACCGTGACATGCTGAGTCTCTGGGAAAGCAGAGATCCCCAGAGCTGTTGTGCCTGTGGATAGGCTGCAGGGGGACGGTGAAGACCAGCAAGATCTTTCAGGGCTGGCACCTTCCTTGTGGGAGAAGGAGCCAGACGTTTGCCTTTTCAGAAAAAGTTTCTGCCGAGAACGAGCACCGTGACATGCTGAGTGTCTGGGAAAGCAGAGATCCCCAGTTCTGTTGCGGCTAAAGATAGGCTGCAGAGGGATAGTGAAGACCAGCAAGAGCTTTCAGGGCTGGCACCTTCCTTGTGGGAGAAGGAGCCAGACGTTTGTCTTTTCAGAAAAAGTTTCTGCCGAGAACGAACACCGTGACATGCTGAGTCTCTGGGAAAGCAGAGATCCCCAGTGCTGTTGTGCCTGTGGATAGGCTGCAGGGGGACGGTGAAGACCAGCAAGATCTTTAAGGGCTGGCACCTTCCTTGTGGGAGAAGGAGCCAGACGTTTGCCTTTTCAGAAAAAGTTTCTGCCGAGAACGAGCACCGTGACATGCTGAGTCTCTGGGAAAGCAGAGATCCCCAGTGCTGTTGCGGCTAAAGATAGGCTGCAGAGGGATAGTGAAGACCAGAAAGAGCTTTCAGGGCTGGCACCTTCCTTGTGGGAGAAGGAGCCAGACGTTTGCCTTTTCAGAAAAGGTTTCTGCCGAGAACGAGCACCGTGACATGCTGAGTCTCTGGGAAAGCAGAGATCCCCAGAGCTGTTGTGCCTGTGGATAGGCTGCAGGGGGACGGTGAAGACCAGCAAGATCTTTCAGGGCTGGCACCTTCCTTGTGGGAGAAAGAGCCAGACGTTTGCCTTTTCAGAATATGTTTCTGCCGAGAACGAGCACCGTGACATGCTGAGTCTCTGGGAAAGCAGAGATCCCCAGAGCTGTTGCGGCTAAAGATAGGCTGCAGAGGGATAGTGAAGACCAGCAAGAACTTTCAGGGCTGGCACCTTCCTTGTGGGAGAAGGAGCCAGACGTTTGCCTTTTCAGAAAAAGTTTCTGCCGAGAACGAGCACCGTGACATGCTGAGTCTCTGGGAAAGCAGAGATCCCCAGAGCTGTTGTGCCTGTGGATAGGCTGCAGAGGGATAGTGAAGACCAGCAAGAGCTTTCAGGGCTGGCACCTTCCTTGTGGGAGAAGGAGCCAGACGTTTGTCTTTTCAGAAAAAGTTTCTGCCGAGAACGAGCACCGTGACATGCTGAGTCTCTGGGAAAGCAGAGATCCCCAGAGCTGTTGTGCCTGTGGATAGGCTGCAGGGGGACGGTGAAGACCAGCAAGATCTTTAAGGGCTGGCACCTTCCTTGTGGGAGAAGGAGCCAGACGTTTGCCTTTTCAGAAAAAGTTTCTGCCGAGAACGAGCACCGTGACATGCTGAGTCTCTGGGAAAGCAGAGATCCCCAGAGCTGTTGTGCCTGTGGATAGGCTGCAGGGGGACGGTGAAGACCAGCAAGATCTTTCAGGGCTGGCACCTTCCTTGTGGGAGAAAGAGCCAGACGTTTGCCTTTTCAGAAAAAGTTTCTGCGAGAACGAGCACCGTGACATGCGGAGTCTCTGGGAAAGCACAGATCCCCAGTTCTGTTGCGGCTAAAGATAGGCTGCAGAGGGATAGTGAAGACCAGCAAGAGCTTTCAGGGCTGGCACCTTCCTTGGAGAAGGAGCCGTAAGTTTGTCTTTTCAGAAAAAGTTTCTGCCGAGAACGAGCACCGTGACATGCTGAGTCTCTGGGAAAGCAGAGATCCCCAGTGCTGTTGTGGCTAAAGATAGGCTGCAGAGGGATAGTGAAGACCTGCAAGAGCTTTCAGGGCTGGCACCTTTCTTGTGGAAGATTGAGCCAGACGTTTGCCTCTTCAGAAAAAGGTTCTGCCGTAAGCGAGCACCATGAGATGCTGAGTCTCTGGGAAAGCAGAGATCCCCAGTGCTGTTGTGCCTGTGGATAGGCTGCAGAGGGATAGTGAAGACCAGCACGAGCTTTCAGGGCTGGCAGCTTCCTTGTGGGAGAAGGAGCCAGACGTTTGCCTTTTCAGAAAAAGTTTCTGCCGAGAACGAGCACCGTGACATGCTGAGTCTCTGGGAAAGCAGAGATCCCCAGAGCTGTTGTGCCTGTGGATAGGCTGCAGGGGGACGGTGAAGACCAGCAAGATCTTTCAGGGCTGGCACCTTCCTTGTGGGAGAAAGAGCCAGACGTTTGCCTTTTCAGAAAAAGTTTCTGCGAGAACGAGCACCGTGACATGCGGAGTCTCTGGGAAAGCACAGATCCCCAGTTCTGTTGCGGCTAAAGATAGGCTGCAGAGGGATAGTGAAGACCAGCAAGAGCTTTCAGGGCTGGCACCTTCCTTGGAGAAGGAGCCGAAAGTTTGTCTTTTCAGAAAAAGTTTCTGCCGAGAACGAGCACCGTGACATGCTGAGTCTCTGGGAAAGCAGAGATCCCCAGTGCTGTTGTGGCTAAAGATAGGCTGCAGAGGGATAGTGAAGACCTGCAAGAGCTTTCAGGGCTGGCACCTTTCTTGTGGAAGATTGAGCCAGACGTTTGCCTCTTCAGAAAAAGGTTCTGCCGTAAGCGAGCACCATGAGATGCTGAGTCTCTGGGAAAGCAGAGCTCCCCAGTGCTGTTGCGGCTATAGATAGGCTGCAGAGGGATAGTGAAGACCAGCACGAGCTTTCAGGGCTGGCAGCTTCCTTGTGGGAGAAGGAGCCAGACGTTTGCCTTTTCAGAAAAAGTTTCTGCCGAGAACGAGCACCGTGACATGCTGAGTCTCTGGGAAAGCAGAGATCCCCAGAGCTGTTGTGCCTGTGGATAGGCTGCAGGGGGACGGTGAAGACCAGCAAGATCTTTCAGGGCTGGCACCTTCCTTGTGGGAGAAGGAGCCAGACGTTTGCCTTTTCAGAAAAAGTTTCTGCCGAGAACGAGCACCGTGACATGCTGAGTCTCTGGGAAAGCAGAGATCCCCAGTGCTGTTGCGGCTAAAGATAGGCTGCAGAGGGATAGTGAAGACCAGCAAGAGCTTTCAGGGCTGGCACCTTCCTTGTGGGAGAAGGAGCCAGACGTTTGCCTTTTCAGAAAAAGTTTCTGCCGAGAACGAGCACCGTGACATGCTGAGTCTCTGGGAAAGCACAGATCCCCAGAGCTGTTGTGCCTGTGGATAGGCTGCAGGGGGACGGTGAAGACCAGCAAGATCTTTCAGGGCTGGCACCTTCCTTGTGGGAGAAAGAGCCAGACGTTTGCCTTTTCAGAAAAAGTTTCTGCCGAGAACGAGCACCGTGACATGCGGAGTCTCTGGGAAAGCGCAGATCCCCAGTGCTGTTGCGGCTAAAGTTAGGCTGCAGAGGGATAGTGAAGACCAGCAAGAGCTTTCAGGGCTGGCACCTTCCTTGGAGAAGGAGCCGTAAGTTTGTCTTTTCAGAAAAAGTTTCTGCCGAGAACGAGCACCGTGACATGCTGAGTCTCTGGGAAAGCAGAGATCCCCAGAGCTGTTGCGGCTAAAGATAGGCTGCAGAGGGATAGTGAAGACCAGCAAGAACTTTCAGGGCTGGCACCTTCCTTGTGGAAGATGGAGCCAGACGTTTGCCTCTTCAGAAAAACGCTCTGCCGTAAGCGAGCACCATAAGATGGTGAATCTCTGGGAAAGCAGAGCTCCCCAGTGCTGTTGTGGCTAAAGATAGGCTGCAGAGGGATAGTGAAGACCAGCACGAGCTTTCAGGGCTGGCAGCTTCCTTGTGGGAGAAGGAGCCAGACGTTTGCCTCTTCAGAAAAAGGTTCTGCCGTAAGCGAGCACCATGAGATGCTGAGTCTCTGGGAAAGCAGAGATCCCCAGTGCTGTTGTGCCTGTGGATAGGCTGCAGGGGGACGGTGAAGACCAGCAAGATCTTTTAGGGCTGGCACCTTCCTTGTGGGAGAAGGAGCCAGACGTTTGCCTTTTCAGAAAAAGTTTCTGCCGAGAACGAGCACCGTGACATGCTGAGTCTCTGGGAAAGCAGAGATCCACAGAGCTGTTGTGCCTGTGGATAGGCTGCAGAGGGATAGTGAAGACCAGCAAGAACTTTCAAGGCTGGCACCTTCCTTGTGGGAGAAGGAGCCAGACGTTTGCCTTTTCAGAAAAAGTTTCTGCCAAGAACGAGCACCGTGACATGCTAAGTCTCTGGGAAAGCAGAGATCCCCAGAGCTGTTGCGGCTAAAGATAGGCTGCAGAGGGATAGTGAATACCTGCAAGACCTTTCAGGGCTGGCACCTTCCTTGTGGAAGATGGAGCCAGACGTTTGCCTCTTCAGAAAGACGCTCTGCCGTAAGCGAGCACCATAAGGTGCTGAGTCTCTGGGAAAGCAGAGCTCCCCAGTGCTGTTGCGGCTAAAGATAGGCTGCAGAGGGATAGTGAAGACCTGCAAGACCTTTCAGGGCTGGCACCTTCCTTGTGGAAGATGGAGCCAGACGTTTGCCTCTTCAGAAAGACGCTCTGCCGTAAGCGAGCACCATAAGGTGCTGAGTCTCTGGGAAAGCAGAGATCCCCAGTGCTGTTGTGCCTGTGGATAGGCTGCAGGGGGATGGTGAAGACCAGCAAGATCTTTCAGGGCTGGCACCTTTCTTGTGGAAGATTGAGTCAGACGTTTGCCTCTTCAGAAAAAGGTTCTGTCGTAAGCGAGCACCAAGAGATGCTGAGTCTCTGGGAAAGCAGAGATCCCCAGTGCTGTTGTGCCTGTGGATAGGCTGCAGGGGGACGGTGAAGACCAGCAAGATCTTTCAGGGCTGGCACCTTCCTTGTGGGAGAAGGAGCCAGACGTTTGCCTTTTCAGAAAAAGTTTCTGCCGAGAACGAGCACCGTGACATGCTGAGTCTCTGGGAAAGCAGAGATCCCCAGTGCTGTTGCGGCTAAAGATAGGCTGCAGAGGGATAGTGAAGACCAGCAAGATCTTTCAGGGCTGGCACCTTCCTTGTGGAAGATGGAGCCAGACGTTTGCCTCTTCAGAAAAACGCTCTGCCGTAAGCGAGCACCATAAGATGCTGAATCTCTGGGAAAGCAGAGATCCCCAGTGCTGTTGCGGCTATAGATAGGCTGCAGAGGGATAGTGAAGACCAGCACGAGCTTTCAGGGCTGGCAGCTTCCTTGTGGGAGAAGGAGCCAGACGTTTGCCTTTTCAGAAAAAGTTTCTGCCGAGAACGAGCACCGTGACATGCTGAGTCTCTGGGAAAGCAGAGATCCCCAGAGCTGTTGTGCCTGTGGATAGGCTGCAGGGGGACGGTGAAGACCAGCAAGATCTTTCAGGGCTGGCACCTTCCTTGTGGGAGAAGGAGCCAGACGTTTGCCTTTTCAGAAAAAGTTTCTGCCGAGAACGACCACCGTGACATGCTGAGTCTCTGGGAAAGCAGAGATCCCCAGTTCTGTTGCGGCTAAAGATAGGCTGCAGAGGGATAGTGAAGACCAGCAAGAGCTTTCAGGGCTGGCACGTTCCTTGTGGGAGAAGGAGCCAGACGTTTGTCTTTTCAGAAAAAGTTTCTGCCGAGAACGAGCACCGTGACATGCTGAGTCTCTGGGAAAGCAGAGATCCCCAGTGCTGTTGTGCCTGTGGATAGGCTGCAGGGGGACGGTGAAGACCAGCAAGATCTTTAAGGGCTGGCACCTTCCTTGTGGGAGAAGGAGCCAGACGTTTGCCTTTTCAGAAAAAGTTTCTGCCGAGAACGAGCACCGTGACATGCTGAGTCGCTGGGAAAGCAGAGATCCCCAGTGCTGTTGCGGCTAAAGATAGGCTGCAGAGGGATAGTGAAGACCAGCAAGAGCTTTCAGGGCTGGCACCTTCCTTGTGGGAGAAGGAGCCAGACGTTTGCCTTTTCAGAAAAGGTTTCTGCCGAGAACGAGCACCGTGACATGCTGAGTCTCTGGGAAAGCAGAGATCCCCAGTGCTGTTGTGCCTGTGTATAGGCTGCAGGGGGACGGTGAAGACCAGCAAGATCTTTCAGGGCTGGCACCTTCCTTGTGGGAGAAGGAGCCAGACGTTTGCCTTTTCAGAAAAAGTTTCTGCCGAGAACGAGCACCGTAACATGCTGAGTCTCTGGGAAAGCAGAGATCCCCAGTGCTGTTGCGGCTAAAGATAGGCTGCAGGGGGACGGTGAAGACCAGCAAGATCTCTCAGGGCTGGCACCTTCCTTGTGGGAGAAGGAGCCAGACGTTTGCCTTTTCAGAAAAAGTTTCTGCCGAGAACGAGCACCGTGACATGCTGAGTCTCTGGGAAAGCAGAGATCCCCAGAGCTGTTGTGCCTGTGGATAGGCTGCAGGGGGACGGTGAAGACCAGCAAGATCTTTCAGGGCTGGCACCTTCCTTGTGGGAGAAAGAGCCAGACGTTTGCCTTTTCAGAAAAAGTTTCTGCCGAGAACGAGCACCGTGACATGCTGAGTCTCTGGGAAAGCAGAGATCCCCAGAGCTGTTGCGGCTAAAGATAGGCTGCAGAGGGATACTGAAGACCAGCAAGAACTTTCAGGGCTGGCACCTTCCTTGTGGGAGAAGGAGCCAGACGTTTGCCTTTTCAGAAAAAGTTTCTGCCGAGAACGAGCACCGTGACATGCTGAGTCTCTGGGAAAGCAGAGATCCCCAGTGCTGTTGTGGCTAAAGATAGGCTGCAGAGGGATAGTGAAGACCAGCAAGAGCTTTCAGGGCTGGCAGCTTCCTTGTGGGAGAAGGAGCCGTAAGTTTGTCTTTTCAGAAAAAGTTTCTGCCGAGAACGAGCACCGTGACATGCTGAGTCTCTGGGAAAGCAGAGATCCCCAGAGCTGTTGTGCCTGTGGATAGGCTGCAGGGGGACGGTGAAGACCAGCAAGATCTTTCAGGGCTGGCACCTTCCTTGTGGGAGAAGGAGCCAGACGTTTGTCTTTTCAGAAAAAGTTTCTGCCGAGAACGAGCACCGTGACATGCTGAGTCTCTGGGAAAGCAGAGATCCCCAGAGCTGTTGTGCCTGTGGATAGGCTGCAGGGGGACGGTGAAGACCAGCAAGATCTTTCAGGGCTGGCACCTTCCTTGTGGGAGAAAGAGCCAGACGTTTGCCTTTTCAGAAAAAGTTTCTGCGAGAACGAGCACCGTGACATGCGGAGTCTCTGGGAAAGCACAGATCCCCAGTTCTGTTGCGGCTAAAGATAGGCTGCAGAGGGATAGTGAAGACCAGCAAGAGCTTTCAGGGCTGGCACCTTCCTTGGAGAAGGAGCCGTAAGTTTGTCTTTTCAGAAAAAGTTTCTGCCGAGAACGAGCACCGTGACATGCTGAGTCTCTGGGAAAGCAGAGATCCCCAGTGCTGTTGTGGCTAAAGATAGGCTGCAGAGGGATAGTGAAGACCTGCAAGAGCTTTCAGGGCTGGCACCTTTCTTGTGGAAGATTGAGCCAGACGTTTGCCTCTTCAGAAAAAGGTTCTGCCGTAAGCGAGCACCATGAGATGCTGAGTCTCTGGGAAAGCAGAGATCCCCAGTGCTGTTGTGCCTGTGGATAGGCTGCAGGGGGACGGTGAAGACCAGCAAGATCTTTCAGGGCTGGCACCTTCCTTGTGGGAGAAGGAGCCAGACGTTTGCCTTTTCAGAAAAAGTTTCTGCCGAGAACGAGCACCGTGACATGCTGAGTGTCTGGGAAAGCAGAGATACCCAGTTCTGTTGCGGCTAAAGATAGGCTGCAGAGGGATAGTGAAGACCAGCAAGAGCTTTCAGGGCTGGCACCTTCCTTGTGGGAGAAGGAGCCAGACGTTTGTCTTTTCAGAAAAAGTTTCTGCCGAGAATGAGCACCGTGACATGCTGAGTCTCTGGGAAAGCAGAGATCCCCAGTGCTGTTGTGCCTGTGGATAGGCTGCAGGGGGACGGTGAAGACCAGCAAGATCTTTAAGGGCTGGCACCTTCCTTGTGGGAGAAGGAGCCAGACGTTTGCCTTTTCAGAAAAAGTTTCTGCCGAGAACGAGCACCGTGACATGCTGAGTCTCTGGGAAAGCAGAGATCCCCAGTGCTGTTGCGGCTAAAGATAGGCTGCAGAGGGATAGTGAAGACCAGCAAGAGCTTTCAGGGCTGGCACCTTCCTTGTGGGAGAAGGAGCCAGACGTTTGCCTTTTCAGAAAAAGTTTCTGCCGAGAACGAGCACCGTGACATGCGGAGTCTCTGGGAAAGCAGAGATCCCCAGTGCTGTTGCGGCTAAAGTTAGGCTGCAGAGGGATAGTGAAGACCAGCAAGAGCTTTCAGGGCTGGCACCTTCCTTGGAGAAGCAGCCGTAAGTTTGTCTTTTCAGAAAAAGTTTCTGCCAAGAACGAGCACCGTGACATGCTGAGTCTCTGGGAAAGCAGAGATCCCCAGAGCTGTTGCGGCTAAAGATAGGCTGCAGAGGGATAGTGAAGACCAGCAAGAACTTTCAGGGCTGGCACCTTCCTTGTGGAAGATGGAGCCAGACGTTTGCCTCTTCAGAAAAACGCTGTGCCGTAAGCGAGCACCATAAGATGGTGAATCTCTGGGAAAGCAGAGCTCCCCAGTGCTGTTGTGGCTAAAGATAGGCTGCAGAGGGATAGTGAAGACCTGCAAGAGCTTTCAGGGCTGGCACCTTTCTTGTGGAAGATTGAGCCAGACGTTTGCCTCTTCAGAAAAAGGTTCTGCCGTAAGCGAGCACCATGAGATGCTGAGTCTCTGGGAAAGCAGAGATCCCCAGTGCTGTTGTGCCTGTGGATAGGCTGCAGGGGGACGGTGAAGACCAGCAAGATCTTTCAGGGCTGGCACCTTCCTTGTGGGAGAAGGAGCCAGACGTTTGCCTTTTCAGAAAAAGGTTCTGCCGAGAACGAGCACCGTGACATGCTGAGTCTCTGGGAAAGCAGACATCCCCAGTGCTGTTGCGGCTAAAGATAGGCTGCAGAGGGATAGTGAAGACCAGCAAGAGCTTTCAGGGCTGGCACCTTCCTTGTGGAAGATGGAGCCAGACGTTTGCCTCTTCAGAAAGACGCTCTGCCGTAAGCGAGCACCATAAGGTGCTGAGTCTCTGGGAAAGCAGAGCTCCCCAGTGCTGTTGCGGCTAAAGATAGGCTGCAGAGGGATAGTGAAGACCTGCAAGAGCTTTCAGGGCTGGCACCTTCCTTGTGGGAGAAGGAGCCAGACGTTTGCCTTTTCAGAAAAAGTTTCTGCCGAGAACGAGCACCGTGACATGCTGAGTCTCTGGGAAAGCAGAGATCCCCAGAGCTGTTGTGCCTGTGGATAGGCTGCAGGGGGACGGTGAAGACCAGCAAGATCTTTCAGGGCTGGCACCTTCCTTGTGGGAGAAGGAGCCAGACGTTTGTCTTTTCAGAAAAAGTTTCTGCCGAGAACGAGCACCGTGACATGCTGAGTCTCTGGGAAAGCAGAGATCCCCAGAGCTGTTGTGCCTGTGGATAGGCTGCAGGGGGACGGTGAAGACCAGCAAGATCTTTCAGGGCTGGCACCTTCCTTGTGGGAGAAAGAGCCAGACGTTTGCCTTTTCAGAAAAAGTTTCTGCGAGAACGAGCACCGTGACATGCGGAGTCTCTGGGAAAGCACAGATCCCCAGTTCTGTTGCGGCTAAAGATAGGCTGCAGAGGGATAGTGAAGACCAGCAAGAGCTTTCAGGGCTGGCACCTTCCTTGGAGAAGGAGCCGTAAGTTTGTCTTTTCAGAAAAAGTTTCTGCCGAGAACGAGCACCGTGACATGCTGAGTCTCTGGGAAAGCAGAGATCCCCAGTGCTGTTGTGGCTAAAGATAGGCTGCAGAGGGATAGTGAAGACCTGCAAGAGCTTTCAGGGCTGGCACCTTTCTTGTGGAAGATTGAGCCAGACGTTTGCCTCTTCAGAAAAAGGTTCTGCCGTAAGCGAGCACCATGAGATGCTCAGTCTCTGGGAAAGCAGAGATCCCCAGTGCTGTTGTGCCTGTGGATAGGCTGCAGGGGGACGGTGAAGACCAGCAAGATCTTTCAGGGCTGGCACCTTCCTTGTGGGAGAAGGAGCCAGACGTTTGCCTTTTCAGAAAAAGTTTCTGCCGAGAACGAGCACCGTGACATGCTGAGTGTCTGGGAAAGCAGAGATACCCAGTTCTGTTGCGGCTAAAGATAGGCTGCAGAGGGATAGTGAAGACCAGCAAGAGCTTTCAGGGCTGGCACCTTCCTTGTGGGAGAAGGAGCCAGACGTTTGTCTTTTCAGAAAAAGTTTCTGCCGAGAACGAGCACCGTGACATGCTGAGTCTCTGGGAAAGCAGAGATCCCCAGTGCTGTTGTGCCTGTGGATAGGCTGCAGGGGGACGGTGAAGACCAGCAAGATCTTTAAGGGCTGGCACCTTCCTTGTGGGAGAAGGAGCCAGACGTTTGCCTTTTCAGAAAAAGTTTCTGCCGAGAACGAGCACCGTGACATGCTGAGTCTCTGGGAAAGCAGAGATCCCCAGTGCTGTTGCGGCTAAAGATAGGCTGCAGAGGGATAGTGAAGACCAGCAAGAGCTTTCAGGGCTGGCACCTTCCTTGTGGGAGAAGGAGCCAGACGTTTGCCTTTTCAGAAAAAGTTTCTGCCGAGAACGAGCACCGTGACATGCGGAGTCTCTGGGAAAGCAGAGATCCCCAGTGCTGTTGCGGCTAAAGTTAGGCTGCAGAGGGATAGTGAAGACCAGCAAGAGCTTTCAGGGCTGGCACCTTCCTTGGAGAAGCAGCCGTAAGTTTGTCTTTTCAGAAAAAGTTTCTGCCGAGAACGAGCACCGTGACATGCTGAGTCTCTGGGAAAGCAGAGATCCCCAGAGCTGTTGCGGCTAAAGATAGGCTGCAGAGGGATAGTGAAGACCAGCAAGAACTTTCAGGGCTGGCACCTTCCTTGTGGAAGATGGAGCCAGACGTTTGCCTCTTCAGAAAAACGCTGTGCCGTAAGCGAGCACCATAAGATGGTGAATCTCTGGGAAAGCAGAGCTCCCCAGTGCTGTTGTGGCTAAAGATAGGCTGCAGAGGGATAGTGAAGACCTGCAAGAGCTTTCAGGGCTGGCACCTTTCTTGTGGAAGATTGAGCCAGACGTTTGCCTCTTCAGAAAAAGGTTCTGCCGTAAGCGAGCACCATGAGATGCAGAGTCTCTGGGAAAGCAGAGAGCCCCAGTGCTGTTGTGCCTGTGGATAGGCTGCAGGGGGACGGTGAAGACCAGCAAGATCTTTCAGGGCTGGCACCTTCCTTGTGGGAGAAGGAGCCAGACGTTTGCCTTTTCAGAAAAAGGTTCTGCCGAGAACGAGCACCGTGACATGCTGAGTCTCTGGGAAAGCAGACATCCCCAGTGCTGTTGCGGCTAAAGATAGGCTGCAGAGGGATAGTGAAGACCAGCAAGAGCTTTCAGGGCTGGCACCTTCCTTGTGGAAGATGGAGCCAGACGTTAGCCTCTTCAGAAAAACGCTCTGCCGTAAGCGAGCACCATAAGATGCTGAATCTCTGGGAAAGCAGAGCTCCCGAGTGCTGTTGCGGCTATAGATAGGCTGCAGAGGGATACTGAAGACCAGCAAGAACTTTCAGGGCTGGCACCTTCCTTGTGGGAGAAGGAGCCAGACGTTTGCCTTTTCAGAAAAAGTTTCTGCCGAGAACGAGCACCGTGACATGCTGAGTCTCTGGGAAAGCAGAGATCCCCAGTGCTGTTGTGGCTAAAGATAGGCTGCAGAGGGATAGTGAAGACCAGCAAGAGCTTTCAGGGCTGGCAGCTTCCTTGTGGGAGAAGGAGCCGTAAGTTTGTCTTTTCAGAAAAAGTTTCTGCCGAGAACGAGCACCGTGACATGCTGAGTCTCTGGGAAAGCAGAGATCCCCAGTGCTGTTGTGCCTGTGGATAGGCTGCAGGGGGACGGTGAAGACCAGCAAGATCTTTCAGGGCTGGCTCCTTCCTTGTGGGAGAAGGAGCCAGACGTTTGTCTTTTCAGAAAAAGTTTCTGCCGAGAACGAGCACCGTGACATGCTGAGTCTCTGGGAAAGCAGAGATCCCCAGAGCTGTTGTGCCTGTGGATAGGCTGCAGGGGGACGGTGAAGACCAGCAAGATCTTTCAGGGCTGGCACCTTCCTTGTGGGAGAAAGAGCCAGACGTTTGCCTTTTCAGAAAAAGTTTCTGCGAGAACGAGCACCGTGACATGCGGAGTCTCTGGGAAAGCACAGATCCCCAGTTCTGTTGCGGCTAAAGATAGGCTGCAGAGGGATAGTGAAGACCAGCAAGAGCTTTCAGGGCTGGCACCTTCCTTGGAGAAGGAGCCGTAAGTTTGTCTTTTCAGAAAAAGTTTCTGCCGAGAACGAGCACCGTGACATGCTGAGTCTCTGGGAAAGCAGAGATCCCCAGTGCTGTTGTGGCTAAAGATAGGCTGCAGAGGGATAGTGAAGACCTGCAAGAGCTTTCAGGGCTGGCACCTTTCTTGTGGAAGATTGAGCCAGACGTTTGCCTCTTCAGAAAAAGGTTCTGCCGTAAGCGAGCACCATGAGATGCTGAGTCTCTGGGAAAGCAGAGATCCCCAGTGCTGTTGTGCCTGTGGATAGGCTGCAGGGGGACGGTGAAGACCAGCAAGATCTTTCAGGGCTGGCACCTTCCTTGTGGGAGAAGGAGCCAGACGTTTGCCTTTTCAGAAAAAGTTTCTGCCGAGAACGAGCACCGTGACATGCTGAGTGTCTGGGAAAGCAGAGATACCCAGTTCTGTTGCGGCTAAAGATAGGCTGCAGAGGGATAGTGAAGACCAGCAAGAGCTTTCAGGGCTGGCACCTTCCTTGTGGGAGAAGGAGCCAGACGTTTGTCTTTTCAGAAAAAGTTTCTGCCGAGAACGAGCACCGTGACATGCTGAGTCTCTGGGAAAGCAGAGATCCCCAGTGCTGTTGTGCCTGTGGATAGGCTGCAGGGGGACGGTGAAGACCAGCAAGATCTTTAAGGGCTGGCACCTTCCTTGTGGGAGAAGGAGCCAGACGTTTGCCTTTTCAGAAAAAGTTTCTGCCGAGAACGAGCACCGTGACATGCTGAGTCTCTGGGAAAGCAGAGATCCCCAGTGCTGTTGCGGCTAAAGATAGGCTGCAGAGGGATAGTGAAGACCAGCAAGAGCTTTCAGGGCTGGCACCTTCCTTGTGGGAGAAGGAGCCAGACGTTTGCCTTTTCAGAAAAAGTTTCTGCCGAGAACGAGCACCGTGACATGCGGAGTCTCTGGGAAAGCAGAGATCCCCAGTGCTGTTGCGGCTAAAGTTAGGCTGCAGAGGGATAGTGAAGACCAGCAAGAGCTTTCAGGGCTGGCACCTTCCTTGGAGAAGCAGCCGTAAGTTTGTCTTTTCAGAAAAAGTTTCTGCCAAGAACGAGCACCGTGACATGCTGAGTCTCTGGGAAAGCAGAGATCCCCAGAGCTGTTGCGGCTAAAGATAGGCTGCAGAGGGATAGTGAAGACCAGCAAGAACTTTCAGGGCTGGCACCTTCCTTGTGGAAGATGGAGCCAGACGTTTGCCTCTTCAGAAAAACGCTGTGCCGTAAGCGAGCACCATAAGATGGTGAATCTCTGGGAAAGCAGAGCTCCCCAGTGCTGTTGTGGCTAAAGATAGGCTGCAGAGGGATAGTGAAGACCTGCAAGAGCTTTCAGGGCTGGCACCTTTCTTGTGGAAGATTGAGCCAGACGTTTGCCTCTTCAGAAAAAGGTTCTGCCGTAAGCGAGCACCATGAGATGCTGAGTCTCTGGGAAAGCAGAGATCCCCAGTGCTGTTGTGCCTGTGGATAGGCTGCAGGGGGACGGTGAAGACCAGCAAGATCTTTCAGGGCTGGCACCTTCCTTGTGGGAGAAGGAGCCAGACGTTTGCCTTTTCAGAAAAAGGTTCTGCCGAGAACGAGCACCGTGACATGCTGAGTCTCTGGGAAAGCAGACATCCCCAGTGCTGTTGCGGCTAAAGATAGGCTGCAGAGGGATAGTGAAGACCAGCAAGAGCTTTCAGGGCTGGCACCTTCCTTGTGGAAGATGGAGCCAGACGTTTGCCTCTTCAGAAAGACGCTCTGCCGTAAGCGAGCACCATAAGGTGCTGAGTCTCTGGGAAAGCAGAGCTCCCCAGTGCTGTTGCGGCTAAAGATAGGCTGCAGAGGGATAGTGAAGACCTGCAAGAGCTTTCAGGGCTGGCACCTTCCTTGTGGGAGAAGGAGCCAGACGTTTGCCTTTTCAGAAAAAGTTTCTGCCGAGAACGAGCACCGTGACATGCTGAGTCTCTGGGAAAGCAGAGATCCCCAGAGCTGTTGTGCCTGTGGATAGGCTGCAGGGGGACGGTGAAGACCAGCAAGATCTTTCAGGGCTGGCACCTTCCTTGTGGGAGAAGGAGCCAGACGTTTGTCTTTTCAGAAAAAGTTTCTGCCGAGAACGAGCACCGTGACATGCTGAGTCTCTGGGAAAGCAGAGATCCCCAGAGCTGTTGTGCCTGTGGATAGGCTGCAGGGGGACGGTGAAGACCAGCAAGATCTTTCAGGGCTGGCACCTTCCTTGTGGGAGAAAGAGCCAGACGTTTGCCTTTTCAGAAAAAGTTTCTGCGAGAACGAGCACCGTGACATGCGGAGTCTCTGGGAAAGCACAGATCCCCAGTTCTGTTGCGGCTAAAGATAGGCTGCAGAGGGATAGTGAAGACCAGCAAGAGCTTTCAGGGCTGGCACCTTCCTTGGAGAAGGAGCCGTAAGTTTGTCTTTTCAGAAAAAGTTTCTGCCGAGAACGAGCACCGTGACATGCTGAGTCTCTGGGAAAGCAGAGATCCCCAGTGCTGTTGTGGCTAAAGATAGGCTGCAGAGGGATAGTGAAGACCTGCAAGAGCTTTCAGGGCTGGCACCTTTCTTGTGGAAGATTGAGCCAGACGTTTGCCTCTTCAGAAAAAGGTTCTGCCGTAAGCGAGCACCATGAGATGCTGAGTCTCTGGGAAAGCAGAGATCCCCAGTGCTGTTGTGCCTGTGGATAGGCTGCAGGGGGACGGTGAAGACCAGCAAGATCTTTCAGGGCTGGCACCTTCCTTGTGGGAGAAGGAGCCAGACGTTTGCCTTTTCAGAAAAAGTTTCTGCCGAGAACGAGCACCGTGACATGCTGAGTGTCTGGGAAAGCAGAGATACCCAGTTCTGTTGCGGCTAAAGATAGGCTGCAGAGGGATAGTGAAGACCAGCAAGAGCTTTCAGGGCTGGCACCTTCCTTGTGGGAGAAGGAGCCAGACGTTTGTCTTTTCAGAAAAAGTTTCTGCCGAGAACGAGCACCGTGACATGCTGAGTCTCTGGGAAAGCAGAGATCCCCAGTGCTGTTGTGCCTGTGGATAGGCTGCAGGGGGACGGTGAAGACCAGCAAGATCTTTAAGGGCTGGCACCTTCCTTGTGGGAGAAGGAGCCAGACGTTTGCCTTTTCAGAAAAAGTTTCTGCCGAGAACGAGCACCGTGACATGCTGAGTCTCTGGGAAAGCAGAGATCCCCAGTGCTGTTGCGGCTAAAGATAGGCTGCAGAGGGATAGTGAAGACCAGCAAGAGCTTTCAGGGCTGGCACCTTCCTTGTGGGAGAAGGAGCCAGACGTTTGCCTTTTCAGAAAAAGTTTCTGCCGAGAACGAGCACCGTGACATGCTGAGTCTCTGGGAAAGCAGAGATCCCCAGTGCTGTTGCGGCTAAAGTTAGGCTGCAGAGGGATAGTGAAGACCAGCAAGAGCTTTCAGGGCTGGCACCTTCCTTGGAGAAGCAGCCGTAAGTTTGTCTTTTCAGAAAAAGTTTCTGCCGAGAACGAGCACCGTGACATGCTGAGTCTCTGGGAAAGCAGAGATCCCCAGAGCTGTTGCGGCTAAAGATAGGCTGCAGAGGGATAGTGAAGACCAGCAAGAACTTTCAGGGCTGGCACCTTCCTTGTGGAAGATGGAGCCAGACGTTTGCCTCTTCAGAAAAACGCTGTGCCGTAAGCGAGCACCATAAGATGGTGAATCTCTGGGAAAGCAGAGCTCCCCAGTGCTGTTGTGGCTAAAGATAGGCTGCAGAGGGATAGTGAAGACCTGCAAGAGCTTTCAGGGCTGGCACCTTTCTTGTGGAAGATTGAGCCAGACGTTTGCCTCTTCAGAAAAAGGTTCTGCCGTAAGCGAGCACCATGAGATGCTGAGTCTCTGGGAAAGCAGAGATCCCCAGTGCTGTTGTGCCTGTGGATAGGCTGCAGGGGGACGGTGAAGACCAGCAAGATCTTTCAGGGCTGGCACCTTCCTTGTGGGAGAAGGAGCCAGACGTTTGCCTTTTCAGAAAAAGGTTCTGCCGAGAACGAGCACCGTGACATGCTGAGTCTCTGGGAAAGCAGACATCCCCAGTGCTGTTGCGGCTAAAGATAGGCTGCAGAGGGATAGTGAAGACCAGCAAGAGCTTTCAGGGCTGGCACCTGCCTTGTGGAAGATGGAGACAGACGTTTGCCTCTTCAGAAAGACGCTCTGCCGTAAGCGAGCACCATAAGGTGCTGAGTCTCTGGGAAAGCAGAGCTCCCCAGTGCTGTTGCGGCTAAAGATAGGCTGCAGAGGGATAGTGAAGACCTGCAAGAGCTTTCAGGGCTGGCACCTTCCTTGTGGGAGAAGGAGCCAGACGTTTGCCTTTTCAGAAAAAGTTTCTGCCGAGAACGAGCACCGTGACATGCTGAGTCTCTGGGAAAGCAGAGATCCCCAGTGCTGTTGTGGCTAAAGATAGGCTGCAGAGGGATAGTGAAGACCTGCAAGAGCTTTCAGGGCTGGCACCTTTCTTGTGGAAGATTGAGCCAGACGTTTGCCTTTTCAGAAAAAGTTTCTGCCGAGAACGAGCACCGTGACATGCTGAGTCTCTGGGAAAGCAGAGATCCCCAGAGCTGTTGCGGCTAAAGATAGGCTGCAGAGGGATAGTGAAGACCAGCAAGAGCTTTCAGGGCTGGCACCTTCCTTGTGGGAGAAGGAGCCAGACGTTTGCCCTTTCAGAAAAAGTTTCTGCCGAGAACGAGCACCGTGACATGCTGAGTCTCTGGGAAAGCAGAGATCCCCAGAGCTGTTGTGCCTGTGGATAGGCTGCAGGGCGACGGTGAAGACCAGCAAGATCTTTCAGGGCTGGCACCTTCCTTGTGGGAGAAGGAGCCAGACGTTTGCCTTTTCAGAAAAAGTTTCTGCCGAGAACGAGCACCGTGACATGCGGAGTCTCTGGGAAAGCAGAGATCCCCAGTGCTGTTGCGGCTAAAGATAGGCTGCAGAGGGATAGTGAAGACCAGCAAGAGCTTTCAGGGCTGGCACCTTCCTTGTGGAAGATTGAGCCAGACGTTTGCCTCTTCAGAAAAAGGTTCTGCCGTAAGCGAGCACCATGAGATTCTGAGTCTCTGGGAAAGCAGAGATCCCCAGTGCTGTTGTGCCTGTGGATAGGCTGCAGGGGGATGGTGAAGACCAGCAAGATCTTTCAGGGCTGGAACCTTTCTTGTGGAAGATTGAGCCAGACGTTTGCCTCTTCAGAAAAACGCTCTGCCGTAAGCGAGCACCATGAGATGCTGAGTCTCTGGGAAAGCAGAGATCCCCAGTGCTGTTGTGCCTGTGGATAGGCTGCAGGGGGATGGTGAAGACCAGCAAGATCTTTCAGGGCTGGCACCTTCCTTGTGGGAGAAGGAGCCAGACGTTTGCCTTTTCAGAAATAGTTTCTGCCGAGAACGAGCACCGTGACATGCTGAGTCTCTGGGAAAGCAGAGATCCCCAGTGCTGTTGTGGCTAAAGATAGGCTGCAGAGGGATAGTGAAGACCAGCAAGAGCTTTCAGGGCTGGCAGCTTCCTTGTGGGAGAAGGAGCCGTAAGTTTGTCTTTTCAGAAAAAGTTTCTGCCGAGAACGAGCACCGTGACATGCTGAGTCTCTGGGAAAGCAGAGATCCCCAGAGCTGTTGTGCCTGTGGATAGGCTGCAGGGGGACGGTGAAGACCAGCAAGATCTTTCAGGGCTGGCACCTTCCTTGTGGGAGAAAGAGCCAGACGTTTGCCTTTTCAGAAAAAGTTTCTGCCGAGAACGAGCACCGTGACATGCTGAGTCTCTGGGAAAGCAGAGATCCCCAGAGCTGTTGCGGCTAAAGATAGGCTGCAGAGGGATACTGAAGACCAGCAAGAACTTTCAGGGCTGGCACCTTCCTTGTGGGAGAAGGAGCCAGACGTTTGCCTTTTCAGAAAAAGTTTCTGCCGAGAACGAGCACCGTGACATGCTGAGTCTCTGGGAAAGCAGAGATCCCCAGTGCTGTTGTGGCTAAAGATAGGCTGCAGAGGGATAGTGAAGACCAGCAAGAGCTTTCAGGGCTGGCAGCTTCCTTGTGGGAGAAGGAGCCGTAAGTTTGTCTTTTCAGAAAAAGTTTCTGCCGAGAACGAGCACCGTGACATGCTGAGTCTCTGGGAAAGCAGAGATCCCCAGAGCTGTTGTGCCTGTGGATAGGCTGCAGGGGGACGGTGAAGACCAGCAAGATCTTTCAGGGCTGGCACCTTCCTTGTGGGAGAAGGAGCCAGACGTTTGTCTTTTCAGAAAAAGTTTCTGCCGAGAACGAGCACCGTGACATGCTGAGTCTCTGGGAAAGCAGAGATCCCCAGAGCTGTTGTGCCTGTGGATAGGCTGCAGGGGGACGGTGAAGACCAGCAAGATCTTTCAGGGCTGGCACCTTCCTTGTGGGAGAAAGAGCCAGACGTTTGCCTTTTCAGAAAAAGTTTCTGCGAGAACGAGCACCGTGACATGCGGAGTCTCTGGGAAAGCACAGATCCCCAGTTCTGTTGCGGCTAAAGATAGGCTGCAGAGGGATAGTGAAGACCAGCAAGAGCTTTCAGGGCTGGCACCTTCCTTGGAGAAGGAGCCGTAAGTTTGTCTTTTCAGAAAAAGTTTCTGCCGAGAACGAGCACCGTGACATGCTGAGTCTCTGGGAAAGCAGAGATCCCCAGTGCTGTTGTGGCTAAAGATAGGCTGCAGAGGGATAGTGAAGACCTGCAAGAGCTTTCAGGGCTGGCACCTTTCTTGTGGAAGATTGAGCCAGACGTTTGCCTCTTCAGAAAAAGGTTCTGCCGTAAGCGAGCACCATGAGATGCTGAGTCTCTGGGAAAGCAGAGATCCCCAGTGCTGTTGTGCCTGTGGATAGGCTGCAGGGCGACGGTGAAGACCAGCAAGATCTTTCAGGGCTGGCACCTTCCTTGTGGGAGAAGGAGCCAGACGTTTGCCTTTTCAGAAAAAGTTTCTGCCGAGAACGAGCACCGTGACATGCTGAGTGTCTGGGAAAGCAGAGATACCCAGTTCTGTTGCGGCTAAAGATAGGCTGCAGAGGGATAGTGAAGACCAGCAAGAGCTTTCAGGGCTGGCACCTTTCTTGTGGAAGATTGAGCCAGACGTTTGCCTCTTCAGAAAAAGGTTCTGCCGTAAGCGAGCACCATGAGATGCTGAGTCTCTGGGAAAGCAGAGATCCCCAGTGCTGTTGTGCCTGTGGATAGGCTGCAGGGGGACGGTGAAGACCAGCAAGATCTTTCAGGGCTGGCACCTTCCTTGTGGGAGAAGGAGCCAGACGTTTGCCTTTTCAGAAAAAGGTTCTGCCGAGAACGAGCACCGTGACATGCTGAGTCTCTGGGAAAGCAGACATCCCCAGTGCTGTTGCGGCTAAAGATAGGCTGCAGAGGGATAGTGAAGACCAGCAAGAGCTTTCAGGGCTGGCACCTTCCTTGTGGAAGATGGAGCCAGACGTTTGCCTCTTCAGAAAGACGCTCTGCCGTAAGCGAGCACCATAAGGTGCTGAGTCTCTGGGAAAGCAGAGCTCCCCAGTGCTGTTGCGGCTAAAGATAGGCTGCAGAGGGATAGTGAAGACCTGCAAGAGCTTTCAGGGCTGGCACCTTTCTTGTGGAAGATTGAGCCAGACGTTTGCCTTTTCAGAAAAAGTTTCTGCCGAGAACGAGCACCGTGACATGCTGAGTCTCTGGGAAAGCAGAGATCCCCAGAGCTGTTGCGGCTAAAGATAGGCTGCAGAGGGATAGTGAAGACCAGCAAGAGCTTTCAGGGCTGGCACCTTCCTTGTGGGAGAAGGAGCCAGACGTTTGCCCTTTCAGAAAAAGTTTCTGCCGAGAACGAGCACCGTGACATGCTGAGTCTCTGGGAAAGCAGAGATCCCCAGAGCTGTTGTGCCTGTGGATAGGCTGCAGGGCGACGGTGAAGACCAGCAAGATCTTTCAGGGCTGGCACCTTCCTTGTGGGAGAAGGAGCCAGACGTTTGCCTTTTCAGAAAAAGTTTCTGCCGAGAACGAGCACCGTGACATGCGGAGTCTCTGGGAAAGCAGAGATCCCCAGTGCTGTTGCGGCTAAAGATAGGCTGCAGAGGGATAGTGAAGACCAGCAAGAGCTTTCAGGGCTGGCACCTTCCTTGTGGAAGATTGAGCCAGACGTTTGCCTCTTCAGAAAAAGGTTCTGCCGTAAGCGAGCACCATGAGATTCTGAGTCTCTGGGAAAGCAGAGATCCCCAGTGCTGTTGTGCCTGTGGATAGGCTGCAGGGGGATGGTGAAGACCAGCAAGATCTTTCAGGGCTGGAACCTTTCTTGTGGAAGATTGAGCCAGACGTTTGCCTCTTCAGAAAAACGCTCTGCCGTAAGCGAGCACCATGAGATGCTGAGTCTCTGGGAAAGCAGAGATCCCCAGTGCTGTTGTGCCTGTGGATAGGCTGCAGGGGGATGGTGAAGACCAGCAAGATCTTTCAGGGCTGGCACCTTCCTTGTGGGAGAAGGAGCCAGACGTTTGCCTTTTCAGAAAAAGTTTCTGCCGAGAACGAGCACCGTGACATGCTGAGTCTCTGGGAAAGCAGAGATCCCCAGTGCTGTTGCGGCTAAAGATAGGCTGCAGAGGGATAGTGAAGACCAGCAAGAGCTTTCAGGGCTGGCACCTTCCTTGTGGAAGATGGAGCCAGACGTTTGCCTCTTCAGAAAAACGCTCTGCCGTAAGCGAGCACCATAAGATGCTGAATCTCTGGGAAAGCAGAGCTCCCCAGTGCTGTTGCGGCTATAGATAGGCTGCAGAGGGATAGTGAAGACCAGCACGAGCTTTCAGGGCTGGCAGCTTCCTTGTGGGAGAAGGAGCCAGACGTTTGCCTTTTCAGAAAAAGTTTCTGCCGAGAACGAGCACCGTGACATGCTGAGTCTCTGGGAAAGCAGAGATCCCCAGTGCTGTTGCGGCTAAAGATAGGCTGCAGAGGGATAGTGAAGACCAGCACGAGCTTTCAGGGCTGGCACCTTCCTTGTGGGAGAAAGAGCCAGACGTTTGCCTTTTCAGAAAAAGTTTCTGCCGAGAACGAGCACCGTGACATGCTGAGTCTCTGGGAAAGCAGAGATCCCCAGAGCTGTTGCGGCTAAAGATAGGCTGCAGAGGGATAGTGAAGACCAGCAAGAACTTTCAGGGCTGGCACCTTCCTTGTGGGAGAAGGAGCCAGACGTTTGCCTTTTCAGAAAAAGTTTCTGCCGAGAACGAGCACCGTGACATGCTGAGTCTCTGGGAAAGCAGAGATCCCCAGAGCTGTTGCGGCTAAAGATAGGCTGCAGAGGGATAGTGAAGACCAGCAAGAACTTTCAGGGCTGGCACCTTCCTTGTGGGAGAAGGAGCCAGACGTTTGCCTTTTCAGAAAAAGTTTCTGCCGAGAACGAGCACCGTGACATGCTGAGTCTCTGGGAAAGCAGAGATCCCCAGTGCTGTTGTGCCTGTGGATAGGCTGCAGGGGGATGGTGAAGACCAGCAAGATCTTTCAGGGCTGGCACCTTTCTTGTGGAAGATTGAGCCAGACGTTTGCCTCTTCAGAAAAAGGTTCTGCCGTAAGCGAGCACCATGAGATGCTGAGTCTCTGGGAAAGCAGAGATCCCCAGTGCTGTTGTGCCTGTGGATAGGCTGCAGGGGGACGGTGAAGACCAGCAAGATCTTTCAGGGCTGGCAGCTTCCTTGTGGGAGAAGGAGCCAGACGTTTGCCTTTTCAGAAAAAGGTTCTGCCCAGAACGAGCACCGTGACATGCTGAGTCTCTGGGAAAGCAGAGATCCCCAGTGCTGTTGCGGCTAAAGATAGGCTGCAGAGGGATAGTGAAGACCAGCAAGAACTTTCAGGGCTGGCACCTTCCTTGTGGAAGATGGAGCCAGACGTTTGCCTCTTCAGAAAAACGCTCTGCCGTAAGCGAGCACCATAAGATGCTGAATCTCTGGGAAAGCAGAGCTCCCGAGTGCTGTTGCGGCTATAGATAGGCTGCAGAGGGATAGTGAAGACCAGCAAGAGCTTTCAGGGCTGGCAGCTTCCTTGTGGGAGAAAGAGCCAGACGTTTGCCTTTTCAGAAAAAGTTTCTGCCGAGAACGAGCACCGTGACATGCTGAGTCTCTGGGAAAGCAGAGATCCCCAGTGCTGTTGTGCCTGTGGATAGGCTGCAGGGGGACGGTGAAGACCAGCAAGATCTTTCAGGGCTGGCACCTTCCTTGTGGGAGAAGGAGCCAGACGTTTGCCTTTTCAGAAAAAGTTTCTGCCGAGAACGAGCACCGTGACATGCGGAGTCTCTGGGAAAGCACAGATCCCCAGTTCTGTTGCGGCTAAAGATAGGCTGCAGAGGGATAGTGAAGACCAGCAAGATCTTTCAGGGCTGGCACCTTCCTTGTGGGAGAAGGAGCCAGACGTTTGTCTTTTCAGAAAAAGTTTCTGCCGAGAACGAGCACCGTGACATGCTGAGTCTCTGGGAAAGCAGAGATCCCCAGTGCTGTTGTGCCTGTGGATAGGCTGCAGGGGGACGGTGAAGACCAGCAAGATCTTTAAGGGCTGGCACCTTCCTTGTGGGAGAAGGAGCCAGACGTTTGCCTTTTCAGAAAAAGTTTCTGCCGAGAACGAGCACCGTGACATGCTGAGTCTCTGGGAAAGCAGAGATCCCCAGTGCTGTTGCGGCTAAAGATAGGCTGCAGAGGGATAGTGAAGACCAGCAAGAGCTTTCAGGGCTGGCACCTTCCTTGTGGGAGAAGGAGCCAGACGTTTGCCTTTTCAGAAAAAGTTTCTGCCGAGACCGAGCACCGTGACATGCTGAGTCGCTGGGAAAGCAGAGATCCCCAGAGCTGTTGCGGCTAAAGATAGGCTGCAGAGGGATAGTGAAGTCCTGCAAGAGCTTTCAGGGCTGGCACCTTTCTTGTAGAAGATTGAGCCAGACGTTTGCCTCTTCAGAAAAAGGTTCTGCCGTAAGCGAGCACCATGAGATGCTGAGTCTCTGGGAAAGCAGAGATCCCCAGTGCTGTTGTGCCTGTGGATAGGCTGCAGGGGGATGGTGAAGACCAGCAAGATCTTTCAGGGCTGGCACCTTCCTTGTGGGAGAAGGAGCCAGACGTTTGCCTCTTCAGAAAAAGTTTCTGCCGAGAACGAGCACCGTGACATGCTGAGTCTCTGGGAAAGCAGAGATCCCCAGTGCTGTTGCGGCTAAAGATAGGCTGCAGAGGGATAGTGAAGACCAGCAAGAGCTTTCAGGGCTGGCACCTTCCTTGTGGAAGATGGAGCCAGACGTTTGCCTCTTCAGAAAAACGCTCTGCCGTAAGCGAGCACCATAAGATGGTGAATCTCTGGGAAAGCAGAGCTCCCCAGTGCTGTTGCGGCTATAGATAGGCTGCAGAGGGATAGTGAAGACCAGCACGAGCTTTCAGGGCTGGCAGCTTCCTTGTGGGAGAAGGAGCCAGACGTTTGCCTTTTCAGAAAAAGTTTCTGCCGAGAACGAGCACCGTGACATGCTGAGTCTCTGGGAAAGCAGAGATCCCCAGAGCTGTTGTGCCTGTGGATAGGCTGCAGGGGGACGGTGAAGACCAGCAAGATCTTTCAGGGCTGGCACCTTCCTTGTGGGAGAAGGAGCCAGACGTTTGCCTTTTCAGAAAAAGTTTCTGCCGAGAACGAGCACCGTGACATGCTGAGTCGCTGGGAAAGCAGAGATCCCCAGTGCTGTTGCGGCTAAAGATAGGCTGCAGAGGGATAGTGAAGACCAGCAAGAGCTTTCAGGGCTGGCACCTTCCTTGTGGGAGAAGGAGCCAGACGTTTGCCTTTTCAGAAAAGGTTTCTGCCGAGAACGAGCACCGTGACATGCTGAGTCTCTGGGAAAGCAGAGATCCCCAGAGCTGTTGTGCCTGTGGATAGGCTGCAGGGGGACGGTGAAGACCAGCAAGATCTTTCAGGGCTGGCACCTTCCTTGTGGGAGAAGGAGCCAGACGTTTGCCTTTTCAGAAAAAGTTTCTGCCGAGAACGAGCACCGTGACATGCTGAGTCTCTGGGAAAGCAGAGATCCCCAGTGCTGTTGAGGCTATAGATAGGCTGCAGGGGGACGGTGAAGACCAGCAAGATCTCTCAGGGCTGGCACCTTCCTTGTGGGAGAAGGAGCCAGACGTTTGCCTTTTCAGAAAAAGTTTCTGCCGAGAACGAGCACCGTGACATGCTGAGTCTCTGGGAAAGCAGAGATCCCCAGAGCTGTTGTGCCTGTGGATAGGCTGCAGGGGGACGGTGAAGACCAGCAAGATCTTTCAGGGCTGGCACCTTCCTTGTGGGAGAAAGAGCCAGACGTTTGCCTTTTCAGAAAAAGTTTCTGCCGAGAACGAGCACCGTGACATGCTGAGTCTCTGGGAAAGCAGAGCTCCCGAGTGCTGTTGCGGCTAAAGATAGGCTGCAGAGGGATAGTGAAGACCTGCAAGAGCTTTCAGGGCTGGCACCTTTCTTGTGGAAGATTGAGCCAGACGTTTGCCTCTTCAGAAAAAGGTTCTGCCGTAAGCGAGCACCATGAGATGCTGAGTCTCTGGGAAAGCAGAGATCCCCAGTGCTGTTGTGCCTGTGGATAGGCTGCAGGGGGACGGTGAAGACCAGCAAGAGCTTTCAGGGCTGGCACCTTCCTTGTGGGAGAAGGAGCCAGACGTTTGCCTTTTCAGAAAAAGGTTCTGCCCAGAACGAGCACCGTGACATGCTGAGTCTCTGGGAAAGCAGAGATCCCCAGTGCTGTTGCGGCTAAAGATAGGCTGCAGAGGGATAGTGAAGACCAGCAAGAACTTTCAGGGCTGGCACCTTCCTTGTGGAAGATGGAGCCAGACGTTAGCCTCTTCAGAAAAACGCTCTGCCGTAAGCGAGCACCATAAGATGCTGAATCTCTGGGAAAGCAGAGCTCCCGAGTGCTGTTGCGGCTATAGATAGGCTGCAGAGGGATAGTGAAGACCAGCACGAGCTTTCAGGGCTGGCAGCTTCCTTGTGGGAGAAGGAGCCAGACGTTTGCCTTTTCAGAAAAAGTTTCTGCCGAGAACGAGCACCGTGACATGCTGAGTCTCTGGGAAAGCAGAGATCCCCAGTGCTGTTGTGCCTGTGGATAGGCTGCAGGGGGACGGTGAAGACCAGCAAGATCTTTAAGGGCTGGCACCTTCCTTGTGGGAGAAGGAGCCAGACGTTTGCCTTTTCAGAAAAAGTTTCTGCCGAGAACGAGCACCGTGACATGCTGAGTCTCTGGGAAAGCAGAGATCCCCAGTGCTGTTGCGGCTAAAGATAGGCTGCAGAGGGATAGTGAAGACCAGCAAGAGCTTTCAGGGCTGGCACCTTCCTTGTGGGAGAAGGAGCCAGACGTTTGCCTTTTCAGAAAAAGTTTCTGCCGAGAACGAGCACCGTGACATGCTGAGTCTCTGGGAAAGCAGAGATCCCCAGAGCTGTTGTGCCTGTGGATAGGCTGCAGGGGGACGGTGAAGACCACCAAGATCTTTCAGGGCTGGCACCTTCCTTGTGGGAGAAAGAGCCAGACGTTTGCCTTTTCAGAAACAGTTTCTGCCGAGAACGAGCACCGTGACATGCGGAGTCTCTGGGAAAGCACAGATCCCCAGTTCTGTTGCGGCTAAAGATAGGCTGCAGAGGGATAGTGAAGACCAGCAAGAGCTTTCAGGGCTGGCACCTTCCTTGGAGAAGGAGCCGTAAGTTTGCCTTTTCAGAAAAAGTTTCTGCCGAGAACGAGCACCGTGACATGCTGAGTCTCTGGGAAAGCAGAGATCCCCAGAGCTGTTGCGGCTAAAGATAGGCTGCAGAGGGATAGTGAAGTCCTGCAAGAGCTTTCAGGGCTGGCACCTTTCTTGTAGAAGATTGAGCCAGACGTTTGCCTCTTCAGAAAAAGGTTCTGCCGTAAGCGAGCACCATGAGATGCTGAGTCTCTGGGAAAGCAGAGATCCCCAGTGCTGTTGTGCCTGTGGATAGGCTGCAGGGGGATGGTGAAGACCAGCAAGATCTTTCAGGGCTGGCACCTTCCTTGTGGGAGAAGGAGCCAGACGTTTGCCTTTTCAGAAAAAGTTTCTGCCGAGAACGAGCACCGTGACATGCTGAGTCTCTGGGAAAGCAGAGATCCCCAGTGCTGTTGCGGCTAAAGATAGGCTGCAGAGGGATAGTGAAGACCAGCAAGAGCTTTCAGGGCTGGCACCTTCCTTGTGGAAGATGGAGCCAGACGTTTGCCTCTTCAGAAAAACGCTCTGCCGTAAGCGAGCACCATAAGATGCTGAATCTCTGGGAAAGCAGAGATCCCCAGTTCTGTTGCGGCTAAAGATAGGCTGCAGAGGGATAGTGAAGACCAGCAAGAGCTTTCAGGGCTGGCACCTTCCTTGTGGGAGAAGGAGCCAGACGTTTGTCTTTTCAGAAAAAGTTTCTGCCGAGAACGAGCACCGTGACATGCTGAGTCTCTGGGAAAGCAGAGATCCCCAGTGCTGTTGTGCCTGTGGATAGGCTGCAGGGGGACGGTGAAGACCAGCAAGATCTTTAAGGGCTGGCACCTTCCTTGTGGGAGAAGGAGCCAGACGTTTGCCTTTTCAGAAAAAGTTTCTGCCGAGAACGAGCACCGTGACATGCTGAGTTGCTGGGAAAGGAGAGATCCCCAGTGCTGTTGCGGCTAAAGATAGGCTGCAGAGGGATAGTGAAGACCAGCACGAGCTTTCAGGGCTGGCAGCTTCCTTGTGGGAGAAGGAGCCAGACGTTTGCTTTTTCAGAAAAAGTTTCTGCCGAGAACGAGCACCGTGACATGCTGAGTGTCTGGGAAAGCAGAGATCCCCAGTTCTGTTGCGGCTAAAGATAGGCTGCAGAGGGATAGTGAAGACCAGCAAGAGCTTTCAGGGCTGGCACCTTCCTTGTGGGAGAAGGAGCCAGACGTTTGTCTTTTCAGAAAAAGTTTCTGCCGAGAACGAGCACCGTGACATGCTGAGTCTCTGGGAAAGCAGAGATCCCCAGTGCTGTTGTGCCTGTGGATAGGCTGCAGGGGGACGGTGAAGACCAGCAAGATCTTTCAGGGCTGGCACCTTCCTTGTGGGAGAAGGAGCCAGACGTTTGCCTTTTCAGAAAAAGTTTCTGCCGAGAACGAGCACCGTGACATGCTGAGTCTCTGGGAAAGCAGAGATCCCCAGTGCTGTTGCGGCTAAAGATAGGCTGCAGAGGGATAGTGAAGACCAGCAAGAGCTTTCAGGGCTGGCACCTTCCTTGTGGGAGAAGGAGCCAGACGTTTGCCTTTTCAGAAAAGGTTTCTGCCGAGAACGAGCACCGTGACATGCTGAGTCTCTGGGAAAGCAGAGATCCCCAGTGCTGTTGTGCCTGTGGATAGGCTGCAGGGGGACGGTGAAGACCAGCAAGATCTTTCAGGGCTGGCACCTTCCTTGTGGGAGAAGGAGCCAGACGTTTGCCTTTTCAGAAAAAGTTTCTGCCGAGAACGAGCACCGTGACATGCTGAGTCTCTGGGAAAGCAGAGATCCCCAGTGCTGTTGCGGCTATAGATAGGCTGCAGGGGGACGGTGAAGACCAGCAAGATCTCTCAGGGCTGGCACCTTCCTTGTGGGAGAAGGAGCCAGACGTTTGCCTTTTCAGAAAAAGTTTCTGCCGAGAACGAGCACCGTGACATGCTGAGTCTCTGGGAAAGCAGAGATCCCCAGAGCTGTTGTGCCTGTGCATAGGCTGCAGGGGGACGGTGAAGACCAGCAAGATCTTTCAGGGCTGGCACCTTCCTTGTGGGAGAAAGAGCCAGACGTTTGCCTTTTCAGAAAAAGTTTCTGCCGAGAACGAGCACCGTGACATGCTGAGTCTCTGGGAAAGCAGAGATCCCCAGAGCTGTTGCGGATAAAGATAGGCTGCAGAGGGATAGTGAAGACCAGCAAGAACTTTCAGGGCTGGCACCTTCCTTGTGGGAGAAGGAGCCAGACGTTTGCCTTTTCAGAAAAAGTTTCTGCCGAGAACGAGCACCGTGACATGCTGAGTCTCTGGGAAAGCAGAGATCCCCAGTGCTGTTGTGGCTAAAGATAGGCTGCAGAGGGATAGTGAAGACCTGCAAGAGCTTTCAGGGCTGGCACCTTTCTTGTGGAAGATTGAGCCAGACGTTTGCCTCTTCAGAAAAAGGTTCTGCCGTAAGTGAGCACCATGAGATGCTGAGTCTCTAGGAAAGCAGAGATCCCCAGTGCTGTTGTGCCTGTGGATAGGCTGCAGGGGGATGGTGAAGACCAGCAAGATCTTTCAGGGCTGGCACCTTTCTTGTGGAAGATTGAGCCAGACGTTTGCCTCTTCAGAAAAAGGTTCTGCCGTAAGCGAGCACCATGAGATGCTGAGTCTCTGGGAAAGCAGAGATCCCCAGTGCTGTTGTGCCTGTGGATAGGCTGCAGGGGGACGGTGAAGACCAGCAAGATCTTTCAGGGCTGGCACCTTCCTTGTGGGAGAAGGAGCCAGACGTTTGCCTTTTCAGAAAAAGTTTCTGCCGAGAACGAGCACCGTGACATGCGGAGTCTCTGGGAAAGCACAGATCCCCAGTTCTGTTGCGGCTAAAGATAGGCTGCAGAGGGATAGTGAAGACCAGCAAGATCTTTCAGGGCTGGCACCTTCCTTGTGGGAGAAGGAGCCAGACGTTTGTCTTTTCAGAAAAAGTTTCTGCCGAGAACGAGCACCGTGACATGCTGAGTCTCTGGGAAAGCAGAGATCCCCAGTGCTGTTGTGCCTGTGGATAGGCTGCAGGGGGACGGTGAAGACCAGCAAGATCTTTCAGGGCTGGCACCTTCCTTGTGGGAGAAGGAGCCAGACGTTTGCCTTTTCAGAAAAAGTTTCTGCCGAGAACGAGCACCGTGACATGCTGAGTCTCTGGGAAAGCAGAGATCCCCAGTGCTGTTGCGGCTAAAGATAGGCTGCAGAGGGATAGTGAAGACCAGCAAGAGCTTTCAGGGCTGGCACCTTCCTTGTGGGAGAAGGAGCCAGACGTTTGCCTTTTCAGAAAAAGTTTCTGCCGAGAACGAGCACCGTGACATGCTGAGTCTCTGGGAAAGCAGAGATCCCCAGAGCTGTTGTGCCTGTGGATAGGCTGCAGGGGGACGGTGAAGACCAGCAAGATCTTTCAGGGCTGGCACCTTCCTTGTGGGAGAAGGAGCCAGACGTTTGCCTTTTCAGAAAAAGTTTCTGCCGAGAACGAGCACCGTGACATGCGGAGTCTCTGGGAAAGCACAGATCCCCAGTTCTGTTGCGGCTAAAGATAGGCTGCAGGGGGATAGTGAAGACCAGCAAGAGCTTTCAGGGCTGGCACCTTCCTTGGAGAAGGAGCCGTAAGTTTGTCTTTTCAGAAAAAGTTTCTGCCGAGAACGAGCACCGTGACATGCTGAGTCTCTGGGAAAGCAGAGATCCCCAGTGCTGTTGTGGCTAAAGATAGGCTGCAGAGGGATAGTGAAGACCTGCAAGAGCTTTCAGGGCTGGCACCTTTCTTGTGGAAGATTGAGCCAGACGTTTGCCTCTTCAGAAAAAGGGTCTGCCGTAAGCGAGCACCATGAGATGCTGAGTCTCTGGGAAAGCAGAGATCCCCAGTGCTGTTGTGCCTGTGGATAGGCTGCAGGGGGATGGTGAAGACCAGCAAGATCTTTCAGGGCTGGCACCTTTCTTGTGGAAGATTGAGCCAGACGTTTGCCTCTTCAGAAAAAGGTTCTGCCATAAGCGAGCACCATGAGATGCTGAGTCTCTGGGAAAGCAGAGATCCCCAGTGCTGTTGTGCCTGTGGATAGGCTGCAGGGGGATGGTGAAGACCAGCAAGATCTTTCAGGGCTGGCACCTTTCTTGTGGAAGATTGAGCCAGACGTTTGCCTCTTCAGAAAAAGGTTCTGCCGTAAGCGAGCACCATGAGATGTTGAGTCTCTGGGAAAGCAGAGATCCCCAGTGCTGTTGTGCCTGTGGATAGGCTGCAGAGGGACGGTGAAGACCAGCAAGATCTTTCAGGGCTGGCACCTTCCTTGTGGGAGAAGGAGCCAGACGTTTGCCTTTTCAGAAAAAGTTTCTGCCGAGAACGAGCACCGTGACATGCTGAGTCTCTGGGAAAGCAGAGATCCCCAGTGCTGTTGCGGCTAAAGATAGGCTGCAGAGGGATAGTGAAGACCAGCACGAGCTTTCAGGGCTGGCAGCTTCCTTGTGGGAGAAGGAGCCAGACGTTTGCATTTTCAGAAAAAGTTTCTGCCGAGAACGAGCACCGTGACATGCTGAGTCTCTGGGAAAGCAGAGATCCCCAGTGCTGTTGTGCCTGTGGATAGGCTGCAGGGGGACGGTGAAGACCAGCAAGATCTTTCAGGGCTGGCACCTTCCTTGTGGGAGAAGGAGCCAGACGTTTGCCTTTTCAGAAAAAGTTTCTGGCGAGAACGAGCACCGTGACATGCGGAGTCTCTGGGAAAGCACAGATCCCCAGTTCTGTTGCGGCTAAAGATAGGCTGCAGAGGGATAGTGAAGACCAGCAAGAGCTTTCAGGGCTGGCACCTTCCTTGTGGGAGAAGGAGCCAGACGTTTGTCTTTTCAGAAAAAGTTTCTGCCGAGAACGAGCACCGTGACATGCTGAGTCTCTGGGAAAGCAGAGATCCCCAGTGCTGTTGTGCCTGTGGATAGGCTGCAGGGGGACGGTGAAGACCAGCAAGATCTTTAAGGGCTGGCACCTTCCTTGTGGGAGAAGGAGCCAGACGTTTGCCTTTTCAGAAAAAGTTTCTGCCGAGAACGAGCACCGTGACATGCTGAGTCTCTGGGAAAGCAGAGATCCCCAGTGCTGTTGCGGCTAAAGATAGGCTGCAGGGGGACGGTGAAGACCAGCAAGATCTTTCAGGGCTGGCACCTTCCTTGTGGGAGAAGGAGCCAGACGTTTGCCTTTTCAGAAAAAGTTTCTGCCGAGAACGAGCACCGTGACATGCTGAGTCTCTGGGAAAGCAGAGATCCCCAGAGCTGTTGTGCCTGTGGATAGGCTGCAGGCGGACGGTGAAGACCAGCAAGATCTTTCAGGGCTGGCACCTTCCTTGTGGGAGAAAGAGCCAGACGTTTGCCTTTTCAGAAAAAGTTTCTGCCGAGAACGAGCACCGTGACATGCGGAGTCTCTGGGAAAGCAGAGATCCCCAGTGCTGTTGCGGCTAAAGATAGGCTGCAGAGGGATAGTGAAGACCAGCAAGAACTTTCAGGGCTGGCACCTTCCTTGTGGGAGAAGGAGCCAGACGTTTGCCTTTTCAGAAAAAAGTTTCTGCCGAGAACGAGCACCGTAACATGCTGAGTCTCTGGGAAAGCAGAGATCCCCAGTGCTGTTGTGCCTGTGGATAGGCTGCAGGGGGATGGTGAAGACCAGCAAGATCTTTCAGGGCTGGCACCTTCCTTGTGGGAGAAGGAGCCAGACGTTTGCCTTTTCAAAAAATTTTCTGCCGAGAACGAGCACCGTGACATGCTGAGTCTGTGGGAAAGCAGAGATCCCCAGTGCTGTTGCGGCTAAAGATAGGCTGCAGAGGGATAGTGAAGACCAGCAAGAGCTTTCAGGGCTGGCACCTTCCTTGTGGGAGAAGGAGCCGTAAGTTTGTCTTTTCAGAAAAAGTTTCTGCCGAGAACGAGCACCGTGACATGCTGAGTCTCTGGGAACGCAGAGATCCCCAGTGCTGTTGTGCCTGTGGATGGGCTGCAGGGGGACAGTGAAGACCAGCAAGATCTTTCAGGGCTGGCACCTTCCTTGTGGGAGAAGGAGCCAGACGTTTGCCTTTTCAGAAAAAGTTTCTGCCGAGAACGAGCACCGTGACATGCTGAGTTGCTGGGAAAGGAGAGATCCCCAGTGCTGTTGCGGCTAAAGATAGGCTGCAGAGGGATAGTGAAGACCAGCACGAGCTTTCAGGGCTGGCAGCTTCCTTGTGGGAGAAGGAGCCAGACGTTGGCTTTTTAAGAAAAAGTTTCTGCCGAGAACGAGCACCGTGACATGCTGAGTGTCTGGGAAAGCAGAGATCCCCAGTTCTGTTGCGGCTAAAGATAGGCTGCAGAGGGATAGTGAAGACCAGCAAGAGCTTTCAGGGCTGGCACCTTCCTTGTGGGAGAAGGAGCCAGACGTTTGTCTTTTCAGAAAAAGTTTCTGCCGAGAACGAGCACCGTGACATGCTGAGTCTCTGGGAAAGCAGAGATCCCCAGTGCTGTTGTGCCTGTGGATAGGCTGCAGGGGGACGGTGAAGACCAGCAAGATCTTTCAGGGCTGGCACCTTCCTTGTGGGAGAAGGAGCCAGACGTTTGCCTTTTCAGAAAAAGTTTCTGCCGAGAACGAGCACCGTGACATGCTGAGTCTCTGGGAAAGCAGAGATCCCCAGTGCTGTTGCGGCTAAAGATAGGCTGCAGAGGGATAGTGAAGACCAGCAAGAGCTTTCAGGGCTGGCACCTTCCTTGTGGGAGAAGGAGCCAGACGTTTGCCTTTTCAGAAAAGGTTTCTGCCGAGAACGAGCACCGTGACATGCTGAGTCTCTGGGAAAGCAGAGATCCCCAGTGCTGTTGTGCCTGTGGATAGGCTGCAGGGGGACGGTGAAGACCAGCAAGATCTTTCAGGGCTGGCACCTTCCTTGTGGGAGAAGGAGCCAGACGTTTGCCTTTTCAGAAAAAGTTTCTGCCGAGAACGAGCACCGTGACATGCTGAGTCTCTGGGAAAGCAGAGATCCCCAGTGCTGTTGCGGCTATAGATAGGCTGCAGGGGGACGGTGAAGACCAGCAAGATCTCTCAGGGCTGGCACCTTCCTTGTGGGAGAAGGAGCCAGACGTTTGCCTTTTCAGAAAAAGTTTCTGCCGAGAACGAGCACCGTGACATGCTGAGTCTCTGGGAAAGCAGAGATCCCCAGAGCTGTTGTGCCTGTGCATAGGCTGCAGGGGGACGGTGAAGACCAGCAAGATCTTTCAGGGCTGGCACCTTCCTTGTGGGAGAAAGAGCCAGACGTTTGCCTTTTCAGAAAAAGTTTCTGCCGAGAACGAGCACCGTGACATGCTGAGTCTCTGGGAAAGCAGAGATCCCCAGAGCTGTTGCGGATAAAGATAGGCTGCAGAGGGATAGTGAAGACCAGCAAGAACTTTCAGGGCTGGCACCTTCCTTGTGGGAGAAGGAGCCAGACGTTTGCCTTTTCAGAAAAAGTTTCTGCCGAGAACGAGCACCGTGACATGCTGAGTCTCTGGGAAAGCAGAGATCCCCAGTGCTGTTGTGGCTAAAGATAGGCTGCAGAGGGATAGTGAAGACCTGCAAGAGCTTTCAGGGCTGGCACCTTTCTTGTGGAAGATTGAGCCAGACGTTTGCCTCTTCAGAAAAAGGTTCTGCCGTAAGCGAGCACCATGAGATGCTGAGTCTCTAGGAAAGCAGAGATCCCCAGTGCTGTTGTGCCTGTGGATAGGCTGCAGGGGGATGGTGAAGACCAGCAAGATCTTTCAGGGCTGGCACCTTTCTTGTGGAAGATTGAGCCAGACGTTTGCCTCTTCAGAAAAAGGTTCTGCCGTAAGCGAGCACCATGAGATGCTGAGTCTCTGGGAAAGCAGAGATCCCCAGTGCTGTTGTGCCTGTGGATAGGCTGCAGGGGGACGGTGAAGACCAGCAAGATCTTTCAGGGCTGGCACCTTCCTTGTGGGAGAAGGAGCCAGACGTTTGCCTTTTCAGAAAAAGTTTCTGCCGAGAACGAGCACCGTGACATGCGGAGTCTCTGGGAAAGCACAGATCCCCAGTTCTGTTGCGGCTAAAGATAGGCTGCAGAGGGATAGTGAAGACCAGCAAGATCTTTCAGGGCTGGCACCTTCCTTGTGGGAGAAGGAGCCAGACGTTTGTCTTTTCAGAAAAAGTTTCTGCCGAGAACGAGCACCGTGACATGCTGAGTCTCTGGGAAAGCAGAGATCCCCAGTGCTGTTGTGCCTGTGGATAGGCTGCAGGGGGACGGTGAAGACCAGCAAGATCTTTCAGGGCTGGCACCTTCCTTGTGGGAGAAGGAGCCAGACGTTTGCCTTTTCAGAAAAAGTTTCTGCCGAGAACGAGCACCGTGACATGCTGAGTCTCTGGGAAAGCAGAGATCCCCAGTGCTGTTGCGGCTAAAGATAGGCTGCAGAGGGATAGTGAAGACCAGCAAGAGCTTTCAGGGCTGGCACCTTCCTTGTGGGAGAAGGAGCCAGACGTTTGCCTTTTCAGAAAAAGTTTCTGCCGAGAACGAGCACCGTGACATGCTGAGTCTCTGGGAAAGCAGAGATCCCCAGAGCTGTTGTGCCTGTGGATAGGCTGCAGGGGGACGGTGAAGACCAGCAAGATCTTTCAGGGCTGGCACCTTCCTTGTGGGAGAAGGAGCCAGACGTTTGCCTTTTCAGAAAAAGTTTCTGCCGAGAACGAGCACCGTGACATGCGGAGTCTCTGGGAAAGCACAGATCCCCAGTTCTGTTGCGGCTAAAGATAGGCTGCAGGGGGATAGTGAAGACCAGCAAGAGCTTTCAGGGCTGGCACCTTCCTTGGAGAAGGAGCCGTAAGTTTGTCTTTTCAGAAAAAGTTTCTGCCGAGAACGAGCACCGTGACATGCTGAGTCTCTGGGAAAGCAGAGATCCCCAGTGCTGTTGTGGCTAAAGATAGGCTGCAGAGGGATAGTGAAGACCTGCAAGAGCTTTCAGGGCTGGCACCTTTCTTGTGGAAGATTGAGCCAGACGTTTGCCTCTTCAGAAAAAGGGTCTGCCGTAAGCGAGCACCATGAGATGCTGAGTCTCTGGGAAAGCAGAGATCCCCAGTGCTGTTGTGCCTGTGGATAGGCTGCAGGGGGATGGTGAAGACCAGCAAGATCTTTCAGGGCTGGCACCTTTCTTGTGGAAGATTGAGCCAGACGTTTGCCTCTTCAGAAAAAGGTTCTGCCATAAGCGAGCACCATGAGATGCTGAGTCTCTGGGAAAGCAGAGATCCCCAGTGCTGTTGTGCCTGTGGATAGGCTGCAGGGGGATGGTGAAGACCAGCAAGATCTTTCAGGGCTGGCACCTTTCTTGTGGAAGATTGAGCCAGACGTTTGCCTCTTCAGAAAAAGGTTCTGCCGTAAGCGAGCACCATGAGATGTTGAGTCTCTGGGAAAGCAGAGATCCCCAGTGCTGTTGTGCCTGTGGATAGGCTGCAGAGGGACGGTGAAGACCAGCAAGATCTTTCAGGGCTGGCACCTTCCTTGTGGGAGAAGGAGCCAGACGTTTGCCTTTTCAGAAAAAGTTTCTGCCGAGAACGAGCACCGTGACATGCTGAGTCTCTGGGAAAGCAGAGATCCCCAGTGCTGTTGCGGCTAAAGATAGGCTGCAGAGGGATAGTGAAGACCAGCACGAGCTTTCAGGGCTGGCAGCTTCCTTGTGGGAGAAGGAGCCAGACGTTTGCATTTTCAGAAAAAGTTTCTGCCGAGAACGAGCACCGTGACATGCTGAGTCTCTGGGAAAGCAGAGATCCCCAGTGCTGTTGTGCCTGTGGATAGGCTGCAGGGGGACGGTGAAGACCAGCAAGATCTTTCAGGGCTGGCACCTTCCTTGTGGGAGAAGGAGCCAGACGTTTGCCTTTTCAGAAAAAGTTTCTGGCGAGAACGAGCACCGTGACATGCGGAGTCTCTGGGAAAGCACAGATCCCCAGTTCTGTTGCGGCTAAAGATAGGCTGCAGAGGGATAGTGAAGACCAGCAAGAGCTTTCAGGGCTGGCACCTTCCTTGTGGGAGAAGGAGCCAGACGTTTGTCTTTTCAGAAAAAGTTTCTGCCGAGAACGAGCACCGTGACATGCTGAGTCTCTGGGAAAGCAGAGATCCCCAGTGCTGTTGTGCCTGTGGATAGGCTGCAGGGGGACGGTGAAGACCAGCAAGATCTTTAAGGGCTGGCACCTTCCTTGTGGGAGAAGGAGCCAGACGTTTGCCTTTTCAGAAAAAGTTTCTGCCGAGAACGAGCACCGTGACATGCTGAGTCTCTGGGAAAGCAGAGATCCCCAGTGCTGTTGCGGCTAAAGATAGGCTGCAGGGGGACGGTGAAGACCAGCAAGATCTTTCAGGGCTGGCACCTTCCTTGTGGGAGAAGGAGCCAGACGTTTGCCTTTTCAGAAAAAGTTTCTGCCGAGAACGAGCACCGTGACATGCTGAGTCTCTGGGAAAGCAGAGATCCCCAGAGCTGTTGTGCCTGTGGATAGGCTGCAGGCGGACGGTGAAGACCAGCAAGATCTTTCAGGGCTGGCACCTTCCTTGTGGGAGAAAGAGCCAGACGTTTGCCTTTTCAGAAAAAGTTTCTGCCGAGAACGAGCACCGTGACATGCGGAGTCTCTGGGAAAGCAGAGATCCCCAGTGCTGTTGCGGCTAAAGATAGGCTGCAGAGGGATAGTGAAGACCAGCAAGAACTTTCAGGGCTGGCACCTTCCTTGTGGGAGAAGGAGCCAGACGTTTGCCTTTTCAGAAAAAAGTTTCTGCCGAGAACGAGCACCGTAACATGCTGAGTCTCTGGGAAAGCAGAGATCCCCAGTGCTGTTGTGCCTGTGGATAGGCTGCAGGGGGATGGTGAAGACCAGCAAGATCTTTCAGGGCTGGCACCTTCCTTGTGGGAGAAGGAGCCAGACGTTTGCCTTTTCAAAAAATTTTCTGCCGAGAACGAGCACCGTGACATGCTGAGTCTGTGGGAAAGCAGAGATCCCCAGTGCTGTTGCGGCTAAAGATAGGCTGCAGAGGGATAGTGAAGACCAGCAAGAGCTTTCAGGGCTGGCACCTTCCTTGTGGGAGAAGGAGCCGTAAGTTTGTCTTTTCAGAAAAAGTTTCTGCCGAGAACGAGCACCGTGACATGCTGAGTCTCTGGGAACGCAGAGATCCCCAGTGCTGTTGTGCCTGTGGATGGGCTGCAGGGGGACAGTGAAGACCAGCAAGATCTTTCAGGGCTGGCACCTTCCTTGTGGGAGAAGGAGCCAGACGTTTGCCTTTTCAGAAAAAGTTTCTGCCGAGAACGAGCACCGTGACATGCTGAGTCTCTGGGAAAGCAGAGATCCCCAGTGCTGTTGCGGCTAAAGATAGGCTGCAGAGGGATAGTGAAGACCAGCAAGATCTTTCAGGGCTGGCACCTTTCTTGTGGAAGATTGAGCCAGACGTTTGCCTCTTCAGAAAAAGGTTCTGCCGTAAGAGAGCACCATGAGATGCTGAGTCTCTGGGAAAGCAGAGATCCCCAGTGCTGTTGTGCCTGTGGATAGGCTGCAGGGGGACGGTGAAGACCAGCAAGATCTTTCAGGGCTGGCACCTTCCTTGTGGGAGAAGGAGCCAGACGTTTGCCTTTTCAGAAAAAGTTTCTGCCGAGAACGAGCACCGTGACATGCTGAGTCTCTGGGAAAGCAGAGATCCCCAGTACTGTTGCGGCTAAAGATAGGCTGCAGAGGGATAGTGAAGACCAGCACGAGCTTTCAGGGCTGGCAGCTTCCTTGTGGGAGAAGGAGCCAGACGTTTGCCTTTTCAGAAAAAGTTTCTGCCGAGAACGAGCACCGTGACATGCGGAGTCTCTGGGAAAGCACAGATCCCCAGTGCTGTTGGGGCTAAAGATAGGCTGCAGAGGGATAGTGAAGACCAGCAAGAGCTTTCAGGGCTCGCACCTTCCTTGGAGAAGGAGCCGTAAGTTTGTCTTTTCAGAAAAAGTTTCTGCCGAGAACGAGCACCGTGACATGCTGAGTCTCTGGGAAAGCAGAGATCCCCAGAGCTGTTGCGGCTAAAGATAGGCTGCAGAGGGATAGTGAAGACCTGCAAGAGCTTTCAGGGCTGGCACCTTTCTTGTGGAAGATTGAGCCAGACGTTTGCCTCTTCAGAAAAAGGTTCTGCCGTAAGCGAGCACCATGAGATGCTGAGTCTCTGGGAAAGCAGAGATCCCCAGTGCTGTTGTGCCTGTGGATAGGCTGCAGGGGGATGGTGAAGACCAGCAAGATCTTTCAGGGCTGGCACCTTCCTTGTGGGAGAAGGAGCCAGACGTTTGCCTTTTCAAAAAATTTTCTGCCGAGAACGAGCACCGTGACATGCTGAGTCTCTGGGAAAGCAGAGATCCCCAGTGCTGTTGCGGCTATAGATAGGCTGCAGGGGGACGGTGAAGACCAGCAAGATCTCTCAGGGCTGGCACCTTCCTTGTGGGAGAAGGAGCCAGACGTTTGCCTTTTCAGAAAAAGTTTCTGCCGAGAACGAGCACCGTGACATGCTGAGTCTCTGGGAAAGCAGAGATCCCCAGAGCTGTTGTGCCTGTGGATAGGCTGCACGGGGACGGTGAAGACCAGCAAGATCTTTCAGGGCTGGCACCTTCCTTGTGGGAGAAAGAGCCAGACGTTTGCCTTTTCAGAAAAAGTTTCTGCCGAGAACGAGCACCGTGACATGCTGAGTCTCTGGGAAAGCAGAGATCCCCAGAGCTGTTGCGGATAAAGATAGGCTGCAGAGGGATAGTGAAGACCAGCAAGAACTTTCAGGGCTGGCACCTTCCTTGTGGGAGAAGGAGCCAGACGTTTGCCTTTTCAGAAAAAGTTTCTGCCGAGAACGAGCACCGTGACATGCTGAGTCTCTGGGAAAGCAGAGATCCCCAGTGCTGTTGTGGCTAAAGATAGGCTGCAGAGGGATAGTGAAGACCTGCAAGAGCTTTCAGGGCTGGCACCTTTCTTGTGGAAGATTGAGCCAGACGTTTGCCTCTTCAGAAAAAGGTTCTGCCGTAAGCGAGCACCATGAGATGCTGAGTCTCTAGGAAAGCAGAGATCCCCAGTGCTGTTGTGCCTGTGGATAGGCTGCAGGGGGATGGTGAAGACCAGCAAGATCTTTCAGGGCTGGCACCTTTCTTGTGGAAGATTGAGCCAGACGTTTGCCTCTTCAGAAAAAGGTTCTGCCGTAAGCGAGCACCATGAGATGCTGAGTCTCTGGGAAAGCAGAGATCCCCAGTGCTGTTGTGCCTGTGGATAGGCTGCAGGGGGACGGTGAAGACCAGCAAGATCTTTCAGGGCTGGCACCTTCCTTGTGGGAGAAGGAGCCAGACGTTTGCCTTTTCAGAAAAAGTTTCTGCCGAGAACGAGCACCGTGACATGCGGAGTCTCTGGGAAAGCAGAGATCCCCAGTGCTGTTGCGGCTAAAGATAGGCTGCAGAGGGATAGTGAAGACCAGCAAGAGCTTTCAGGGCTGGCACCTTCCTTGTGGGAGAAGGAGCCAGACGTTTGTCTTTTCAGAAAAAGTTTCTGCCGAGAACGAGCACCGTGACATGCTGAGTCTCTGGGAAAGCAGAGATCCCCAGTGCTGTTGTGCCTGTGGATAGGCTGCAGGGGGATGGTGAAGACCAGCAAGATCTTTCAGGGCTGGCACCTTTCTTGTGGAAGATTGAGCCAGACGTTTGCCTCTTCAGAAAAAGGGTCTGCCGTAAGCGAGCACCATGAGATGCTGAGTCTCTGGGAAAGCAGAGATCCCCAGTGCTGTTGTGCCTGTGGATAGGCTGCAGGGGGATGGTGAAGACCAGCAAGATCTTTCAGGGCTGGCACCTTTCTTGTGGAAGATTGAGCCAGACGTTTGCCTCTTCAGAAAAAGGTTCTGCCATAAGCGAGCACCATGAGATGCTGAGTCTCTGGGAAAGCAGAGATCCCCAGTGCTGTTGTGCCTGTGGATAGGCTGCAGGGGGATGGTGAAGACCAGCAAGATCTTTCAGGGCTGGCACCTTTCTTGTGGAAGATTGAGCCAGACGTTTGCCTCTTCAGAAAAAGGTTCTGCCGTAAGCGAGCACCATGAGATGTTGAGTCTCTGGGAAAGCAGAGATCCCCAGTGCTGTTGTGCCTGTGGATAGGCTGCAGAGGGACGGTGAAGACCAGCAAGATCTTTCAGGGCTGGCACCTTCCTTGTGGGAGAAGGAGCCAGACGTTTGCCTTTTCAGAAAAAGTTTCTGCCGAGAACGAGCACCGTGACATGCTGAGTCTCTGGGAAAGCAGAGATCCCCAGTGCTGTTGCGGCTAAAGATAGGCTGCAGAGGGATAGTGAAGACCAGCACGATCTTTCAGGGCTGGCAGCTTCCTTGTGGGAGAAGGAGCCAGACGTTTGCATTTTCAGAAAAAGTTTCTGCCGAGAACGAGCACCGTGACATGCTGAGTCTCTGGGAAAGCAGAGATCCCCAGTGCTGTTGTGCCTGTGGATAGGCTGCAGGGGGACGGTGAAGACCAGCAAGATCTTTCAGGGCTGGCACCTTCCTTGTGGGAGAAGGAGCCAGACGTTTGCCTTTTCAGAAAAAGTTTCTGCCGAGAACGAGCACCGTGACATGCGGAGTCTCTGGGAAAGCACAGATCCCCAGTTCTGTTGCGGCTAAAGATAGGCTGCAGAGGGATAGTGAAGACCAGCAAGAGCTTTCAGGGCTGGCACCTTCCTTGTGGGAGAAGGAGCCAGACGTTTGTCTTTTCAGAAAAAGTTTCTGCCGAGAACGAGCACCGTGACATGCTGAGTCTCTGGGAAAGCAGAGATCCCCAGTGCTGTTGTGCCTGTGGATAGGCTGCAGGGGGACGGTGAAGACCAGCAAGATCTTTAAGGGCTGGCACCTTCCTTGTGGGAGAAGGAGCCAGACGTTTGCCTTTTCAGAAAAAGTTTCTGCCGAGAACGAGCACCGTGACATGCTGAGTCTCTGGGAAAGCAGAGATCCCCAGTGCTGTTGCGGCTAAAGATAGGCTGCAGGGGGACGGTGAAGACCAGCAAGATCTTTCAGGGCTGGCACCTTCCTTGTGGGAGAAGGAGCCAGACGTTTGCCTTTTCAGAAAAAGTTTCTGCCGAGAACGAGCACCGTGACATGCGGAGTCTCTGGGAAAGCAGAGATCCCCAGTGCTGTTGCGGCTAAAGATAGGCTGCAGAGGGATAGTGAAGACCAGCAAGAACTTTCAGGGCTGGCACCTTCCTTGTGGGAGAAGGAGCCAGACGTTTGCCTTTTCAGAAAATGTTTCTGCCGAGAACGAGCACCGTGCCATGCTGAGTCTCTGGGAAAGCAGAGATCCCCAGTGCTGTTGTGCCTGTGGATAGGTTGCAGGGGGATGGTGAAGACCAGCAAGATCTTTCAGGGCTGGCACCTTTCTTGTGGAAGATTGAGCCAGACGTTTGCCTCTTCAGAAAAAGGTTCTGCCGTAAGCGAGCACCATGAGATGCTGAGTCTCTGGGAAAGCAGAGATCCCCAGTGCTGTTGTGCCTGTGGATAGGCTGCAGGGGGACGGTGAAGACCAGCAAGATCTTTCAGGGCTGGCACCTTCCTTGTGGGAGAAGGAGCCAGACGTTTGCCTTTTCAGAAAAAGTTTCTGCCGAGAACGAGCACCGTGACATGCTGAGTCTCTGGGAAAGCAGAGATCCCCGGTGCTGTTGTGCCTGTGGATAGGCTGCAGGGGGACGGTGAAGACCAGCAAGATCTTTCAGGGCTGGCACCTTCCTTGTGGGAGAAGGAGCCAGACGTTTGCCTTTTCAGAAAAAAGTTTCTGCCGAGAACGAGCACCGTAACATGCTGAGTCTCTGGGAAAGCAGAGATCCCCAGTGCTGTTGTGCCTGTGGATAGGCTGCAGGGGGATGGTGAAGACCAGCAAGATCTTTCAGGGCTGGCACCTTCCTTGTGGGAGAAGGAGCCAGACGTTTGCCTTTTCAGAAAAAGTTTCTGCCGAGAACGAGCACCGTGACATGCTGAGTCTCTGGGAAAGCAGAGATCCCCAGTGCTGTTGCGGCTAAAGATAGGCTGCAGAGGGATAGTGAAGACCAGCACGAGCTTTCAGGGCTGGCAGCTTCCTTGTGGGAGAAGGAGCCAGACGTTTGCATTTTCAGAAAAAGTTTCTGCCGAGAACGAGCACCGTGACATGCTGAGTCTCTGGGAAAGCAGAGATCCCCAGTGCTGTTGTGCCTGTGGATAGGCTGCAGGGGGACGGTGAAGACCAGCAAGATCTTTCAGGGCTGGCACCTTCCTTGTGGGAGAAGGAGCCAGACGTTTGCCTTTTCAGAAAAAGTTTCTGCCGAGAACGAGCACCGTGACATGCGGAGTCTCTGGGAAAGCACAGATCCCCAGTTCTGTTGCGGCTAAAGATAGGCTGCAGAGGGATAGTGAAGACCAGCAAGAGCTTTCAGGGCTGGCACCTTCCTTGTGGGAGAAGGAGCCAGACGTTTGTCTTTTCAGAAAAAGTTTCTGCCGAGAACGAGCACCGTGACATGCTGAGTCTCTGGGAAAGCAGAGATCCCCAGTGCTGTTGTGCCTGTGGATAGGCTGCAGGGGGACGGTGAAGACCAGCAAGATCTTTAAGGGCTGGCACCTTCCTTGTGGGAGAAGGAGCCAGACGTTTGCCTTTTCAGAAAAAGTTTCTGCCGAGAACGAGCACCGTGACATGCTGAGTCTCTGGGAAAGCAGAGATCCCCAGTGCTGTTGCGGCTAAAGATAGGCTGCAGGGGGACGGTGAAGACCAGCAAGATCTTTCAGGGCTGGCACCTTCCTTGTGGGAGAAGGAGCCAGACGTTTGCCTTTTCAGAAAAAGTTTCTGCCGAGAACGAGCACCGTGACATGCTGAGTCTCTGGGAAAGCAGAGATCCCCAGAGCTGTTGTGCCTGTGGATAGGCTGCAGGCGGACGGTGAAGACCAGCAAGATCTTTCAGGGCTGGCACCTTCCTTGTGGGAGAAAGAGCCAGACGTTTGCCTTTTCAGAAATTGTTTCTGCCGAGAACGAGCACCGTGACATGCGGAGTCTCTAGGAAAGCAGAGATCCCCAGTGCTGTTGCGGCTAAAGATAGGCTGCAGAGGGATAGTAAAGACCAGCAAGAACTTTCAGGGCTGGCACCTTCCTTGTGGGAGAAGGAGCCAGACGTTTGCCTTTTCAGAAAATGTTTCTGCCGAGAACGAGCACCGTGACATGCTGAGTCTCTGGGAAAGCAGAGATCCCCAGTGCTGTTGTGCCTGTGGATAGGTTGCAGGGGGATGGTGAAGACCAGCAAGATCTTTCAGGGCTGGCACCTTTCTTGTGGAAGATTGAGCCAGACGTTTGCCTCTTCAGAAAAAGGTTCTGCCGTAAGCGAGCACCATGAGATGCTGAGTCTCTGGGAAAGCAGAGATCCCCAGTGCTGTTGTGCCTGTGGATAGGCTGCAGGGGGACGGTGAAGACCAGCAAGATCTTTCAGGGCTGGCACCTTCCTTGTGGGAGAAGGAGCCAGACGTTTGCCTTTTCAGAAAAAGTTTCTGCCGAGAACGAGCACCGTGACATGCTGAGTCTCTGGGAAAGCAGAGATCCCCGGTGCTGTTGTGCCTGTGGATAGGCTGCAGGGGGACGGTGAAGACCAGCAAGATCTTTCAGGGCTGGCACCTTCCTTGTGGGAGAAGGAGCCAGACGTTTGCCTTTTCAGAAAAAAGTTTCTGCCGAGAACGAGCACCGTGACATGCTGAGTCTCTGGGAAAGCAGAGATCCCCAGTGCTGTTGTGCCTGTGGATAGGCTGCAGGGGGATGGTGAAGACCAGCAAGATCTTTCAGGGCTGGCACCTTCCTTGTGGGAGAAGGAGCCAGACGTTTGCCTTTTCAGAAAAAGTTTCTGCCGAGAACGAGCACCGTGACATGCTGAGTCTCTGGGAAAGCAGAGATCCCCAGTGCTGTTGCGGCTAAAGATAGGCTGCAGAGGGATAGTGAAGACCAGCACGAGCTTTCAGGGCTGGCAGCTTCCTTGTGGGAGAAGGAGCCAGACGTTTGCATTTTCAGAAAAAGTTTCTGCCGAGAACGAGCACCGTGACATGCTGAGTCTCTGGGAAAGCAGAGATCCCCAGTGCTGTTGTGCCTGTGGATAGGCTGCAGGGGGACGGTGAAGACCAGCAAGATCTTTCAGGGCTGGCACCTTCCTTGTGGGAGAAGGAGCCAGACGTTTGCCTTTTCAGAAAAAGTTTCTGCCGAGAACGAGCACCGTGACATGCGGAGTCTCTGGGAAAGCACAGATCCCCAGTTCTGTTGCGGCTAAAGATAGGCTGCAGAGGGATAGTGAAGACCAGCAAGAGCTTTCAGGGCTGGCACCTTCCTTGTGGGAGAAGGAGCCAGACGTTTGTCTTTTCAGAAAAAGTTTCTGCCGAGAACGAGCACCGTGACATGCTGAGTCTCTGGGAAAGCAGAGATCCCCAGTGCTGTTGTGCCTGTGGATAGGCTGCAGGGGGACGGTGAAGACCAGCAAGATCTTTAAGGGCTGGCACCTTCCTTGTGGGAGAAGGAGCCAGACGTTTGCCTTTTCAGAAAAAGTTTCTGCCGAGAACGAGCACCGTGACATGCTGAGTCTCTGGGAAAGCAGAGATCCCCAGTGCTGTTGCGGCTAAAGATAGGCTGCAGGGGGACGGTGAAGACCAGCAAGATCTTTCAGGGCTGGCACCTTCCTTGTGGGAGAAGGAGCCAGACGTTTGCCTTTTCAGAAAAAGTTTCTGCCGAGAACGAGCACCGTGACATGCTGAGTCTCTGGGAAAGCAGAGATCCCCAGAGCTGTTGTGCCTGTGGATAGGCTGCAGGCGGACGGTGAAGACCAGCAAGATCTTTCAGGGCTGGCACCTTCCTTGTGGGAGAAAGAGCCAGACGTTTGCCTTTTCAGAAAAAGTTTCTGCCGAGAACGAGCACCGTGACATGCGGAGTCTCTGGGAAAGCAGAGATCCCCAGTGCTGTTGCGGCTAAAGATAGGCTGCAGAGGGATAGTGAAGACCAGCAAGAACTTTCAGGGCTGGCACCTTCCTTGTGGGAGAAGGAGCCAGACGTTTGCCTTTTCAGAAAATGTTTCTGCCGAGAACGAGCACCGTGACATGCTGAGTCTCTGGGAAAGCAGAGATCCCCAGTGCTGTTGTGCCTGTGGATAGGTTGCAGGGGGATGGTGAAGACCAGCAAGATCTTTCAGGGCTGGCACCTTTCTTGTGGAAGATTGAGCCAGACGTTTGCCTCTTCAGAAAAAGGTTCTGCCGTAAGCGAGCACCATGAGATGCTGAGTCTCTGGGAAAGCAGAGATCCCCAGTGCTGTTGTGCCTGTGGATAGGCTGCAGGGGGACGGTGAAGACCAGCAAGATCTTTCAGGGCTGGCACCTTCCTTGTGGGAGAAGGAGCCAGACGTTTGCCTTTTCAGAAAAAGTTTCTGCCGAGAACGAGCACCGTGACATGCTGAGTCTCTGGGAAAGCAGAGATCCCCGGTGCTGTTGTGCCTGTGGATAGGCTGCAGGGGGACGGTGAAGACCAGCAAGATCTTTCAGGGCTGGCACCTTCCTTGTGGGAGAAGGAGCCAGACGTTTGCCTTTTCAGAAAAAAGTTTCTGCCGAGAACGAGCACCGTAACATGCTGAGTCTCTGGGAAAGCAGAGATCCCCAGTGCTGTTGTGCCTGTGGATAGGCTGCAGGGGGATGGTGAAGACCAGCAAGATCTTTCAGGGCTGGCACCTTCCTTGTGGGAGAAGGAGCCAGACGTTTGCCTTTTCAAAAAATTTTCTGCCGAGAACGAGCACCGTGACATGCTGAGTCTGTGGGAAAGCAGAGATCCCCAGTGCTGTTGCGGCTAAAGATAGGCTGCAGAGGGATAGTGAAGACCAGCAAGAGCTTTCAGGGCTGGCACCTTCCTTGTGGGAGAAGGAGCCGTAAGTTTGTCTTTTCAGAAAAAGTTTCTGCCGAGAACGAGCACCGTGACATGCTGAGTCTCTGGGAACGCAGAGATCCCCAGTGCTGTTGTGCCTGTGGATGGGCTGCAGGGGGACGGTGAAGACCAGCAAGATCTTTCAGGGCTGGCACCTTCCTTGTGGGAGAAGGAGCCAGACGTTTGCCTTTTCAGAAAAAGTTTCTGCCGAGAACGAGCACCGTGACATGCTGAGTCTCTGGGAAAGCAGAGATCCCCAGTGCTGTTGCGGCTAAAGATAGGCTGCAGAGGGATAGTGAAGACCAGCAAGATCTTTCAGGGCTGGCACCTTTCTTGTGGAAGATTGAGCCAGACGTTTGCCTCTTCAGAAAAAGGTTCTGCCGTAAGCGAGCACCATGAGATGCTGAGTCTCTGGGAAAGCAGAGATCCCCAGTGCTGTTGTGCCTGTGGATAGGCTGCAGGGGGACGGTGAAGACCAGCAAGATCTTTCAGGGCTGGCACCTTCCTTGTGGGAGAAGGAGCCAGACGTTTGCCTTTTCAGAAAAAGTTTCTGCCGAGAACGAGCACCGTGACATGCTGAGTCTCTGGGAAAGCAGAGATCCCCAGTACTGTTGCGGCTAAAGATAGGCTGCAGAGGGATAGTGAAGACCAGCACGAGCTTTCAGGGCTGGCAGCTTCCTTGTGGGAGAAGGAGCCAGACGTTTGCCTTTTCAGAAAAAGTTTCTGCCGAGAACGAGCACCGTGACATGCTGAGTCTCTGGGAAAGCAGAGATCCCCAGAGCTGTTGTGCCTGTGGATAGGCTGCAGGGGGACGGTGAAGACCAGCAAGATCTTTCAGGGCTGGCACCTTCCTTGTGGGAGAAGGAGCCAGACGTTTGCCTTTTCAGAAAAAGTTTCTGCCGAGAACGAGCACCGTAACATGCTGAGTCTCTGGGAAAGCACAGATCCCCAGTGCTGTTGCGGCTAAAGATAGGCTGCAGAGGGATAGTGAAGACCTGCAAGATCTTTCAGGGCTGGCACCTTCCTTGTGGGAGAAGGAGCCAGACGTTTGCCTTTTCAGAAAAAGTTTCTGCCGAGAACGAGCACCGTGACATGCTGAGTCGCTGGGAAAGCAGAGATCCCCAGTGCTGTTGCGGCTAAAGATAGGCTGCAGAGGGATAGTGAAGACCAGCAAGAGCTTTCAGGGCTGGCACCTTCCTTGTGGGAGAAGGAGCCGTAAGTTTGTCTTTTCAGAAAAAGTTTCTGCCGAGAACGAGCACTGTGACATGCTGAGTCTCTGGGAAAGCAGAGATCCCCAGTGCTGTTGTGCCTGTGGATAGGCTGCAGGGCGACGGTGAAGATCAGCAAGATCTTTCAGGGCTGGCACCTTCCTTGTGGGAGAAGGAGCCAGACGTTTGCCTTTTCAGAAAAATGTTCTGCCGAGAACGAGCACCGTGACATGCTGAGTCTCTGGGAAAGCAGAGATCCCCAGTGCTGTTGCGGCTAAAGATAGGCTGCAGGGGGATGGTGAAGACCAGCAAGATCTTTCAGGGCTGGCACCTTTCTTGTGGAAGATTGAGCCAGACGTTTGCCTCTTCAGAAAAACGCTCTGCCGTAAGCGAGCACCCTGAGATGCTGAGTCTCTGGGAAAGCAGAGATCCCCAGTGCTGTTGTGCCTGTGGATAGGCTGCAGGGGGACGGTGAAGACCAGCAAGATCTTTCAGGGCTGGCACCTTCCTTGTGGGAGAAGGAGCCAGACGTTTGCCTTTTCAGAAAAAGTTTCTGCCGAGAACGAGCACCATGACATGCTGAGTCTCTGGGAAAGCAGAGATCCCCAGTGCTGTTGCGGCTAAAGATAGGCTGCAGAGGGATAGTGAAGACCAGCACGAGCTTTCAGGGCTGGCAGCTTCCTTGTGGGAGAAGGAGCCAGACGTTTGCCTTTTCAGAAAAAGTTTCTGCCGAGAACGAGCACCGTGACATGCTGAGTCTCTGGGAAAGCAGAGATCCCCAGAGCTGTTGTGCCTGTGGATAGGCTGCAGGGGGACGGTGAAGACCAGCAAGATCTTTCAGGGCTGGCACCTTCCTTGTGGGAGAAAGAGCCAGACGTTTGCCTTTTCAGAAAAAGTTTCTGCCGAGAACGAGCACCGTGACATGCGGAGTCTCTGGGAAAGCACAGATCCCCAGTGCTGTTGGGGCTAAAGATAGGCTGCAGAGGGATAGTGAAGACCAGCAAGAGCTTTCAGGGCTCGCACCTTCCTTGGAGAAGGAGCCGTAAGTTTGTCTTTTCAGAAAAAGTTTCTGCCGAGAACGAGCACCGTGACATGCTGAGTCTCTGGGAAAGCAGAGATCCCCAGAGCTGTTGCGGCTAAAGACAGGCTGCAGAGGGATAGTGAAGACCTGCAAGAGCTTTCAGGGCTGGCACCTTTCTTGTGGACGATTGAGCCAGACGTTTGCCTCTTCAGAAAAAGGTTCTGCCGTAAGCGAGCACCATGAGATGCTGAGTCTCTGGGAAAGCAGAGATCCCCAGTGCTGTTGTGCCTGTGGATAGGCTGCAGGGGGATGGTGAAGACCAGCAAGATCTTTCAGGGCTGGCACCTTCCTTGTGGGAGAAGGAGCCAGACGTTTGCCTTTTCAAAAAATTTTCTGCCGAGAACGAGCACCGTGACATGCTGAGTCTGTGGGAAAGCAGAGATCCCCAGTGCTGTTGCGGCTAAAGATAGGCTGCAGAGGGATAGTGAAGACCAGCAAGAGCTTTCAGGGCTGGCACCTTCCTTGTGGGAGAAGGAGCCGTAAGTTTGTCTTTTCAGAAAAAGTTTCTGCCGAGAACGAGCACCGTGACATGCTGAGTCTCTGGGAACGCAGAGATCCCCAGTGCTCTTGTGCCTGTGGATGGGCTGCAGGGGGACGGTGAAGACCAGCAAGATCTTTCAGGGCTGGCACCTTCCTTGTGGGAGAAGGAGCCAGACGTTTGCCTTTTCAGAAAAAGTTTCTGCCGAGAACGAGCACCGTGACATGCTGAGTCTCTTGGAAAGCAGAGATCCCCAGTGCTGTTGCGGCTAAAGATAGGCTGCAGAGGGATAGTGAAGACCAGCAAGAACTTTCAGGGCTGGCACCTTTCTTGTGGAAGATTGAGCCAGACGTTTGCCTCTTCAGAAAAAGGTTCTGCCGTAAGCGAGCACCATGAGATGCTGAGTCTCTGGGAAAGCAGAGATCCCCAGTGCTGTTGTGCCTGTGGATAGGCTGCAGGGGGACGGTGAAGACCAGCAAGATCTTTCAGGGCTGGCACCTTCCTTGTGGGAGAAGGAGCCAGACGTTTGCCTTTTCAGAAAAAGTTTCTGCCGAGAACGAGCACCGTGACATGCTGAGTCTCTGGGAAAGCAGAGATCCCCAGTACTGTTGCGGCTAAAGATAGGCTGCAGAGGGATAGTGAAGACCAGCACGAGCTTTCAGGGCTGGCAGCTTCCTTGTGGGAGAAGGAGCCAGATGTTTGCCTTTTCAGAAAAAGTTTCTGCTGAGAACGAGCACCGTGACATGCTGAGTCTCTGGGAAAGCAGAGATCCCCAGAGCTGTTGTGCCTGTGGATAGGCTGCAGGGGGACGGTGAAGACCAGCAAGATCTTTCAGGGCTGGCACCTTCCTTGTGGGAGAAGGAGCCAGACGTTTGCCTTTTCAGAAAAAGTTTCTGCCGAGAACGAGCACCGTAACATGCTGAGTCTCTGGGAAAGCAGAGATCCCCAGTGCTGTTGCAGTTAAAGATAGGCTGCAGAGGGATAGTGAAGACCTGCAAGATCTTTCAGGGCTGGCACCTTCCTTGTGGGAGAAGGAGCCAGACGTTTGCCTTTTCAGAAAAAGTTTCTGCCGAGAACGAGCACCGTGACATGCTGAGTCGCTGGGAAAGCAGAGATCCCCAGTGCTGTTGCGGCTAAAGATAGGCTGCAGAGGGATAGTGAAGACCAGCAAGAGCTTTCAGGGCTGGCACCTTCCTTGTGGGAGAAGGAGCCGTAAGTTTGTCTTTTCAGAAAAAGTTTCTGCCGTAAGCGAGCACCATGAGATGCTGAGTCTCTGGGAAAGCAGAGATCCCCAGTGCTGTTGTGCCTGTGGATAGGCTGCAGGGGGACGGTGAAGACCAGCAAGATCTTTCAGGGCTGGCACCTTCCTTGTGGGAGAAGGAGCCAGACGTTTGCCTTTTCAGAAAAAGTTTCTGCCGAGAACGAGCACCGTGACATGCTGAGTCTCTGGGAAAGCAGAGATCCCCAGTACTGTTGCGGCTAAAGATAGGCTGCAGAGGGATAGTGAAGACCAGCACGAGCTTTCAGGGCTGGCAGCTTCCTTGTGGGAGAAGGAGCCAGACGTTTGCCTTTTCAGAAAAAGTTTCTGCCGAGAACGAGCACCGTGACATGCTGAGTCTCTGGGAAAGCAGAGATCCCCAGAGCTGTTGTGCCTGTGGATAGGCTGCAGGGGGACGGTGAAGACCAGCAAGATCTTTCAGGGCTGGCACCTTCCTTGTGGGAGAAAGAGCCAGACGTTTGCCTTTTCAGAAAAAGTTTCTGCCGAGAACGAGCACCGTGACATGCGGAGTCTCTGGGAAAGCACAGATCCCCAGTGCTGTTGGGGCTAAAGATAGGCTGCAGAGGGATAGTGAAGACCAGCAAGAGCTTTCAGGGCTCGCACCTTCCTTGGAGAAGGAGCCGTAAGTTTGTCTTTTCAGAAAAAGTTTCTGCCGAGAACGAGCACCGTGACATGCTGAGTCTCTGGGAAAGCAGAGATCCCCAGAGCTGTTGCGGCTAAAGATAGGCTGCAGAGGGATAGTGAAGACCTGCAAGAGCTTTCAGGGCTGGCACCTTTCTTGTGGAAGATTGAGCCAGACGTTTGCCTCTTCAGAAAAAGGTTCTGCCGTAAGCGAGCACCATGAGATGCTGAGTCTCTGGGAAAGCAGAGATCCCCAGTGCTGTTGTGCCTGTGGATAGGCTGCAGGGGGATGGTGAAGACCAGCAAGATCTTTCAGGGCTGGCACCTTCCTTGTGGGAGAAGGAGCCAGACGTTTGCCTTTTCAAAAAATTTTCTGCCGAGAACGAGCACCGTGACATGCTGAGCCTGTGGGAAAGCAGAGATCCCCAGTGCTGTTGCGGCTAAAGATAGGCTGCAGAGGGATAGTGAAGACCAGCAAGAGCTTTCAGGGCTGGCACCTTCCTTGTGGGAGAAGGAGCCGTAAGTTTGTCTTTTCAGAAAAAGTTTCTGCCGAGAACGAGCACCGTGACATGCTGAGTCTCTGGGAACGCAGAGATCCCCAGTGCTGTTGTGCCTGTGGATGGGCTGCAGGGGGACGGTGAAGACCAGCAAGATCTTTCAGGGCTGGCACCTTCCTTGTGGGAGAAGGAGCCAGACGTTTGCCTTTTCAGAAAAAGTTTCTGCCGAGAACGAGCACCGTGACATGCTGAGTCTCTGGGAAAGCAGAGATCCCCAGTGCTGTTGCGGCTAAAGATAGGCTGCAGAGGGATAGTGAAGACCAGCAAGATCTTTCAGGGCTGGCACCTTTCTTGTGGAAGATTGAGCCAGACGTTTGCCTCTTCAGAAAAAGGTTCTGCCGTAAGCGAGCACCATGACATGCTGAGTCTCTGGGAAAGCAGAGATCCCCAGTGCTGTTGTGCCTGTGGATAGGCTGCAGGGGGACGGTGAAGACCAGCAAGATCTTTCAGGGCTGGCACCTTCCTTGTGGGAGAAGGAGCCAGACGTTTGCCTTTTCAGAAAAAGTTTCTGCCGAGAACGAGCACCGTGACATGCTGAGTCTCTGGGAAAGCAGAGATCCCCAGTACTGTTGCGGCTAAAGATAGGCTGCAGAGGGATAGTGAAGACCTGCAAGACCTTTCAGGGCTGGCACCTTCCTTGTGGGAGAAGGAGCCAGACGTTTGCCTTTTCAGAAAAAGTTTCTACCGAGAACGAGCACCGTGACATGCTGAGTGTCTGGGAAAGCAGAGATCCCCAGAGCTGTTGTGCCTGTGGATAGGCTGCAGGGGGACGGTGAAGACCAGCAAGATCTTTCAGGGCTGGCACCTTCCTTGTGGGAGAAGGAGCCAGACGTTTCCCTTTCAGAAAAAGTTTCTGCCGAGAACGAGCACCGTGACATGCGGAGTCTCTGGGAAAGCACAGATCCCCAGTTCTGTTGCGGCTAAAGATAGGCTGCAGAGGGATAGTGAAGACCAGCAAGAGCTTTCAGGGCTGGCACCTTCCTTGTGGGAGAAGGAGCCAGACGTTTGTCTTTTCAGAAAAAGTTTCTGCCGAGAACGAGCACCGTGACATGCTGAGTCTCTGGGAAAGCAGAGATCCCCAGTGCTGTTGTGCCTGTGGATAGGCTGCAGGGGGACGGTGAAGACCAGCAAGATCTTTCAGGGCTGGCACCTTCCTTGTGGGAGAAGGAGCCAGACGTTTGCCTTTTCAGAAAAAGTTTCTGCCGAGAACGAGCACCGTGACATGCTGAGTCTCTGGGAAAGCAGAGATCCCCAGTGTTGTTGCGGCTAAAGATAGGCTGCAGAGGGATAGTGAAGACCAGCAAGAGCTTTCAGGGCTGGCACCTTCCTTGTGGGAGAAGGAGCCAGACGTTTGCCTTTTCAGAAAAAGTTTCTGCCGAGAACGAACACCGTGACATGCTGAGTCTCTGGGAAAGCAGAGATCCCCAGAGCTGTTCTGCCTGTGGATAGGCTGCAGAGGGATAGTGAAGACCAGCAAGAACTTTCAGGGCTGGCACCTTCCTTGTGGGAGAAGGAGCCAGACGTTTGCCTTTTCAGAAAAAGTTTCTGCCAAGAACGAGCACCGTGACATGCTGAGTCTCTGGGAAAGCAGAGATCCCCAGTGCTGTTGCGGCTAAAGATAGGCTGCAGACGGATAGTGAAGACCTGCAAGACCTTTCAGGGCTGGCACCTTCCTTGTGGGAGAAGGAGCCAGACGTTTGCCTTTTCAGAAAAAGTTTCTGCCGAGAACGAACACCGTGACATGCTGAGTCTCTGGGAAAGCAGAGATCCCCAGAGCTGTTCTGCCTGTGGATAGGCTGCAGAGGGATAGTGAAGACCAGCAAGAACTTTCAGGGCTGGCACCTTCCTTGTGGGAGAAGGAGCCAGACGTTTGCCTTTTCAGAAAAAGTTTCTGCCGAGAACGAGCACCGTGGCATGCTGAGTCTCTGGGAAAGCAGAGATCCCCAGTGCTGTTGTGCCTGTGGATAGGCTGCAGGGGGATGGTGAAGACCAGCAAGATCTTTCAGGGCTGGCACCTTTCTTGTGGAAGATTGAGCCAGACGTTTGCCTCTTCAGAAAAAGGTTCTGCCGTAAGCGAGCACCATGAGATGCTGAGTCTCTGGGAAAGCAGAGCACCCCAGTGCTGTTGCGGCTATAGATAGGCTGCAGAGGGATAGTGAAGACCAGCACGAGCTTTCAGGGCTGGCAGCTTCCTTGTGGGAGAAGGAGCCAGACGTTTGCCTTTTCATAAAAAGTTTCTGCCGAGAACAAGCACCGTGACATGCTGAGTCTCTGGGAAAGCAGAGATCCCCAGAGCTGTTGTGCCTGTGGATAGGCTGCAGGGGGACGGTGAAGACCAGCAAGAGCTTTCAGGGCTGGCACCTTCCTTGTGGGAGAAGGAGCCAGACGTTTGCCTTTTCAGAAAAAGTTTCTGCCGAGAACGAGCACCGTGACATGCTGAGTCTCTGGGAAAGCAGAGATCCCCAGAGCTGTTGCGGCTAAAGATAGGCTGCAGAGGGATAGTGAAGACCAGCAAGAACTTTCAGGGCTGGCACCTTCCTTGTGGAAGATGGAGCCAGACGTTTGCCTCTTCAGAAAAACGCTCTGCCGTAAGCGAGCACCATAAGATGGTGAATCTCTGGGAAAGCAGAGCTCCCCAGTGCTGTTGTGGCTAAAGATAGGCTGCAGAGGTATAGTGAAGACCTGCAAGAGCTTTCAGGGCTGGCACCTTTCTTGTGGAAGATTGAGCCAGACGTTTGCCTCTTCAGAAAAAGGTTCTGCGGTAAGCGAGCACCATGAGATGCTGAGTCCTGGGAAAGCAGAGATCCCCAGTGCTGTTGTGCCTGTGGATAGGCTGCAGGGGGACGGAGAAGACCAGCAAGATCTTTCAGGGCTGGCACCTTCCTTGTGGGAGAAGGAGCCAGACGTTTGCCTTTTCAGAAAAAGTTTCTGCCGAGAACGAGCACCGTGACATGCGGAGTCTCTGGGAAAGCACAGATCCCCAGTTCTGTTGCGGCTAAAGATAGGCTGCAGAGGGATAGTGAAGACCTGCAAGAGCTTTCAGGGCTGGCACCTTCCTTGTGGGAGAAGGAGCCAGACGTTTGCCTTTTCAGAAAAAGTTTCTGCCGAGAACGAGCACCGTGACATGCTGAGTCTCTGGGAAAGCAGACATCCCCAGTGCTGTTGTGCCTGTGGATAGGCTGCAGGGGGATGGTGAAGACCAGCAAGAGCTTTCAGGGCTGGCACCTTCCTTGTGGGAGAAGGAGCCAGACGTTTGCCTTTTCAGAAAAAGTTTCTGCCGAGAACGAGCACCGTGACATGCTGAGTCTCTGGGAAAGCAGAGATCCCCAGTGCTGTTGCGGCTAAAGATAGGCTGCAGAGGGATAGTGAAGACCTGCAAGACCTTTCAGGGCTGACACCTTCCTTGTGGAAGATGGAGCCAGACGTTTGCCTCTTCAGAAAGACGCTCTGCCGTAAGCGAGCACCATAAGGTGCTGAATCTCTGGGAAAGCAGAGCTCCCCAGTGCTGTTGCGGCTAAAGATAGGCTGCAGAGGGATAGTGAACACCAGCACGAGCTTTCAGGGCTGGCAGCTTCCTTGTGGGAGAAGGAGCCAGACGTTTGTCTTTTCAGAAAAAGTTTCTGCCGAGAACGAGCACCGTGACATGCGGAGTCTCTGGGAAAGCACAGATCCCCAGTTCTGTTGCGGCTAAAGATAGGCTGCAGAGGGATAGTGAAGACCAGCAAGAGCTTTCAGGGCTGGCACCTTCCTTGTGGGAGAAGGAGCCAGACGTTTGTCTTTTCAGAAAAAGTTTCTGCCGAGAACGAGCACCGTGACATGCTGAGTCTCTGGGAAAGCAGAGATCCCCAGTGCTGTTGTGCCTGTGGATAGGCTGCAGGGGGACGGTGAAGACCAGCAAGATCTTTCAGGGCTGGCACCTTCCTTGTGGGAGAAGGAGCCAGACGTTTGCCTTTTCAGAAAAAGGTTCTGCCGAGAACGAGCACCGTGACATGCTGAGTCGCTGGGAAAGCAGAGATCCCCAGTGCTGTTGCGGCTAAAGATAGGCTGCAGAGGGATAGTGAAGACCAGCAAGAGCTTTCAGGGCTGGCACCTTACTTGTGGGAGAAGGAGCCAGACGTTTGCCTTTTCAGAAAAAGTTTCTGCCGAGAACGAACACCGTGACATGCTGAGTCTCTGGGAAAGCAGAGATCCCCAGAGCTGTTCTGCCTGTGGATAGGCTGCAGAGGGATAGTGAAGACCAGCAAGAACTTTCAGGGCTGGCACCTTCCTTGTGGGAGAAGGAGCCAGACGTTTGCCTTTTCAGAAAAAGTTTCTGCCAAGAACGAGCACCGTGACATGCTGAGTCTCTGGGAAAGCAGAGATCCCCAGTGCTGTTGCGGCTAAAGATAGGCTGCAGAGGGATAGTGAAGACCTGCAAGAGCTTTCAGGGCTGGCACCTTCCTTGTGGGAGAAGGAGCCAGACGTTTGCCTTTTCAGAAAAAGTTTCTGCCGAGAACGAGCACCGTGACATGCTGAGTCTCTGGGAAAGCAGACATCCCCAGTGCTGTTGTGCCTGTGGATAGGCTGCAGGGGGATGGTGAAGACCAGCAAGAGCTTTCAGGGCTGGCACCTTCCTTGTGGGAGAAGGAGCCAGACGTTTGCCTTTTCAGAAAAAGTTTCTGCCGAGAACGAGCACCGTGACATGCTGAGTCTCTGGGAAAGCAGAGATCCCCAGTGCTGTTGCGGCTAAAGATAGGCTGCAGAGGGATAGTGAAGACCTGCAAGACCTTTCAGGGCTGACACCTTCCTTGTGGAAGATGGAGCCAGACGTTTGCCTCTTCAGAAAGACGCTCTGCCGTAAGCGAGCACCATAAGGTGCTGAATCTCTGGGAAAGCAGAGCTCCCCAGTGCTGTTGCGGCTAAAGATAGGCTGCAGAGGGATAGTGAACACCAGCACGAGCTTTCAGGGCTGGCAGCTTCCTTGTGGGAGAAGGAGCCAGACGTTTGTCTTTTCAGAAAAAGTTTCTGCCGAGAACGAGCACCGTGACATGCGGAGTCTCTGGGAAAGCACAGATCCCCAGTTCTGTTGCGGCTAAAGATAGGCTGCAGAGGGATAGTGAAGACCAGCAAGAGCTTTCAGGGCTGGCACCTTCCTTGTGGGAGAAGGAGCCAGACGTTTGTCTTTTCAGAAAAAGTTTCTGCCGAGAACGAGCACCGTGACATGCTGAGTCTCTGGGAAAGCAGAGATCCCCAGTGCTGTTGTGCCTGTGGATAGGCTGCAGGGGGACGGTGAAGACCAGCAAGATCTTTCAGGGCTGGCACCTTCCTTGTGGGAGAAGGAGCCAGACGTTTGCCTTTTCAGAAAAAGGTTCTGCCGAGAACGAGCACCGTGACATGCTGAGTCGCTGGGAAAGCAGAGATCCCCAGTGCTGTTGCGGCTAAAGATAGGCTGCAGAGGGATAGTGAAGACCAGCAAGAGCTTTCAGGGCTGGCACCTTACTTGTGGGAGAAGGAGCCAGACGTTTGCCTTTTCAGAAAAAGTTTCTGCCGAGAACGAACACCGTGACATGCTGAGTCTCTGGGAAAGCAGAGATCCCCAGAGCTGTTCTGCCTGTGGATAGGCTGCAGAGGGATAGTGAAGACCAGCAAGAACTTTCAGGGCTGGCACCTTCCTTGTGGGAGAAGGAGCCAGACGTTTGCCTTTTCAGAAAAAGTTTCTGCCAAGAACGAGCACCGTGACATGCTGAGTCTCTGGGAAAGCAGAGATCCCCAGTGCTGTTGCGGCTAAAGATAGGCTGCAGAGGGATAGTGAAGACCTGCAAGACCTTTCAGGGCTGGCACCTTCCTTGTGGAAGATGGAGCCAGACGTTTGCCTCTTCAGAAAGACGCTCTGCCGTAATCGAGCACCATAAGGTGCTGAATCTCTGGGAAAGCAGAGCTCCCCAGTGCTGTTGCGGCTAAAGATAGGCTGCAGAGGGATAGTGAAGACCTGCAAGAGCTTTCAGGGCTGGCACCTTCCTTGTGGGAGAAGGAGCCGTAAGGTTGTCTTTTCAGAAAAAGTTTCTGCCGAGAACGAGCACCGTGGCATGCTGAGTCTCTGGGAAAGCAGAGATCCCCAGTGCTGTTGTGCCTGTGGATAGGCTGCAGGGGGATGGTGAAGACCAGCAAGATCTTTCAGGGCTGGCACCTTTCTTGTGGAAGATTGAGCCAGACGTTTGCCTCTTCAGAAAAAGGTTCTGCCGTAAGCGAGCACCATGAGATGCTGAGTCTCTGGGAAAGCAGAGCACCCCAGTGCTGTTGCGGCTATAGATAGGCTGCAGAGGGATAGTGAAGACCAGCACGAGCTTTCAGGGCTGGCAGCTTCCTTGTGGGAGAAGGAGCCAGACGTTTGCCTTTTCATAAAAAGTTTCTGCCGAGAACAAGCACCGTGACATGCTGAGTCTCTGGGAAAGCAGAGATCCCCAGAGCTGTTGTGCCTGTGGATAGGCTGCAGGGGGACGGTGAAGACCAGCAAGATCTTTCAGGGCTGGCACCTTCCTTGTGGGAGAAGGAGCCAGACGTTTGCCTTTTCAGAAAAAGTTTCTGCCGAGAACGAGCACCGTGACATGCTGAGTCTCTGGGAAAGCAGAGATCCCCAGAGCTGTTGTGCCTGTGGATAGGTTGCAGGGGGACGGTGAAGACCAGCAAGATCTTTCAGGGCTGGCACCTTCCTTGTGGGAGAAGGAGCCAGACGTTTGCCTTTTCAGAAAAAGTTTCTGCCGAGAACGAGCACCGTGACATGCGGAGTCTCTGGGAAAGCACAGATCCCCAGTTCTGTTGCGGCTAAAGATAGGCTGCAGAGGGATAGTGAAGACCTGCAAGAGCTTTCAGGGCTGGCACCTTCCTTGTGGGAGAAGGAGCCAGACGTTTGCCTTTTCAGAAAAAGTTTCTGCCGAGAACGAGCACCGTGACATGCTGAGTCTCTGGGAAAGCAGAGATCCCCAGTGCTGTTGCGGCTAAAGATAGGCTGCAGAGGGATAGTGAAGACCTGCAAGACCTTTCAGGGCTGACACCTTCCTTGTGGAAGATGGAGCCAGACGTTTGCCTCTTCAGAAAGACGCTCTGCCGTAAGCGAGCACCATAAGGTGCTGAATCTCTGGGAAAGCAGAGCTCCCCAGTGCTGTTGCGGCTAAAGATAGGCTGCAGAGGGATAGTGAACACCAGCACGAGCTTTCAGGGCTGGCAGCTTCCTTGTGGGAGAAGGAGCCAGACGTTTGCCTTTTCAGAAAAAGTTTCTGCCGAGAACGAGCACCGTGACATGCTGAGTCTCTGGGAAAGCAGAGATCCCCAGTGCTGTTGTGGCTAAAGATAGGCTGCAGAGGGATAGTGAAGACCTGCAAGAGCTTTCAGGGCTGGCACCTTTCTTGTGGAAGATTGAGCCAGACGTTTGCCTCTTCAGAAAAAGGTTCTGCCGTAAGCGAGCACCATGAGATGCTGAGTCTCTGGGAAAGCAGAGATCCCCAGTGCTGTTGCGGCTAAAGATAGGCTGCAGGGGGACGGTGAAGACCAGCAAGGTCTTTCAGGGCTGGCACCTTCCTTGTGGGAGAAGGAGCCAGACGTTTGCCTTTTCAGAAAAAGTTTCTGCCGAGAATGAGCACCGTGACATGCTGAGTCTCTGGGAAAGCAGAGATCCCCAGTGCTGTTGCGGCTAAAGATAGGCTGCAGAGGGATAGTGAAGACCAGCACGAGCTTTCAGGGCTGGCAGCTTCCTTGTGGGAGAAGGAGCCAGACGTTTGCCTTTTCAGAAAAAGTTTCTGCCGAGAACGAGCACCGTGACATGCTGAGTCTCTGGGAAAGCAGAGATCCCCAGAGCTGTTGTGCCTGTGGATAGGCTGCAGGGGGACGGTGAAGACCAGCAAGATCTTTCAGGGCTGGCACCTTCCTTGTGGGAGAAGGAGCCAGACGTTTGCCTTTTCAGAAAAAGTTTCTGCCGAGAACGAGCACCGTGACATGCTGAGTGTCTGGGAAAGCAGAGATCCCCAGTTCTGTTGCGGCTAAAGATAGGCTGCAGAGGGATAGTGAAGACCAGCAAGAGCTTTCAGGGCTGGCACCTTACTTGTGGGAGAAGGAGCCAGACGTTTGTCTTTTCAGAAAAAGTTTCTGCCGAGAACGAGCACCGTGACATGCTGAGTCTCTGGGAAAGCAGAGATCCCCAGTGCTGTTGTGCCTGTGGATAGGCTGCAGGGGGACGGTGAAGACCAGCAAGATCTTTAAGGGCTGGCACCTTCCTTGTGGGAGAAGGAGCCAGACGTTTGCCTTTTCAGAAAAAGTTTCTGCCGAGAACGAGCACCGTGACATGCTGAGTCTCTGGGAAAGCAGAGATCCCCAGTGCTGTTGCGGCTAAAGATAGGCTGCAGAGGGATAGTGAAGACCAGCAAGAGCTTTCAGGGCTGGCACCTTCCTTGTGGGAGAAGGAGCCAGACGTTTGCCTTTTCAGAAAAAGTTTCTGCCGAGAACGAGCACCGTGACATGCTGAGTCTCTGGGAAAGCACAGATCCCCAGAGCTGTTGTGCCTGTGGATAGGCTGCAGGGGGACGGTGAAGACCAGCAAGATCTTTCAGGGCTGGCACCTTCCTTGTGGGAGAAAGAGCCAGACGTTTGCCTTTTCAGAAAAAGTTTCTGCCGAGAACGAGCACCGTGACATGCGGAGTCTCTGGGAAAGCGCAGATCCCCAGTGCTGTTGCGGCTAAAGTTAGGCTGCAGAGGGATAGTGAAGACCAGCAAGAGCTTTCAGGGCTGGCACCTTCTTTGGAGAAGGAGCCGTAAGTTTGTCTTTTCAGAAAAAGTTTCTGCCGAGAACGAGCACCGTGACATGCTGAGTCTCTGGGAAAGCAGAGATCCCCAGAGCTGTTGCGGCTAAAGATAGGCTGCAGAGGGATAGTGAAGACCAGCAAGAACTTTCAGGGCTGGCACCTTCCTTGTGGAAGATGGAGCCAGACGTTTGCCTCTTCAGAAAAACGCTCTGCCGTAAGCGAGCACCATAAGATGGTGAATCTCTGGGAAAGCAGAGCTCCCCAGTGCTGTTGTGGCTAAAGATAGGCTGCAGAGGGATAGTGAAGACCTGCAAGACCTTTCAGGGCTGGCACCTTCCTTGTGGAAGATGGAGCCAGACGTTTGCCTCTTCAGAAAGACGCTCTGCCGTAAGCGAGCACCATAAGGTGCTGAGTCTCTGGGAAAGCAGAGCTCCCCAGTGCTGTTGCGGCTAAAGATAGGCTGCAGAGGGATAGTGAAGACCTGCAAGAGCTTTCAGGGCTGGCACCTTCCTTGTGGGAGAAGGAGCCAGACGTTTGCCTTTTCAGAAAAAGTTTCTGCCGAGAACGAGCACCGTGACATGCTGAGTCTCTGGGAAAGCAGAGATCCCCAGTGCTGTTGTGGCTAAAGATAGGCTGCAGAGGGATAGTGAAGACCTGCAAGAGCTTTCAGGGCTGGCACCTTTCTTGTGGAAGATTGAGCCAGACGTTTGCCTTTTCAGAAAAAGTTTCTGCCGAGAACGAGCACCGTGACATGCTGAGTCTCTGGGAAAGCAGAGATCCCCAGTGCTGTTGCGGCTAAAGATAGGCTGCAGAGGGATAGTGAAGACCAGCAAGAGCTTTCAGGGCTGGCACCTTCCTTGTGGGAGAAGGAGCCAGACGTTTGCCTTTTCAGAAAAAGTTTCTGCCGAGAACGAGCACCGTGACATGCTGAGTCTCTGGGAAAGCACAGATCCCCAGAGCTGTTGTGCCTGTGGATAGGCTGCAGGGGGACGGTGAAGACCAGCAAGATCTTTCAGGGCTGGCACCTTCCTTGTGGGAGAAGGAGCCAGACGTTTGCCTTTTCAGAAAAAGTTTCTGCCGAGAACGAGCACGGTGACATGCGGAGTCTCTGGGAAAGCAGAGATCCCCAGAGCTGTTGCGGCTAAAGATAGGCTGCAGAGGGATAGTGAAGACCAGCAAGAACTTTCAGGGCTGGCACCTTCCTTGTGGAAGATTGAGCCAGACGTTTGCCTCTTCAGAAAAAGGTTCTGCGGTAAGCGAGCACCATGAGATGCTGAGTCTCTGGGAAAGCAGAGATCCCCAGTGCTGTTGTGCCTGTGGATAGGCTGCAGGGGGACGGTGAAGACCAGCAAGATCTTTCAGGGCTGGCACCTTCCTTGTGGGAGAAGGAGCCAGACGTTTGCCTTTTCAGAAAAAGTTTCTGCCGAGAACGAGCACCGTGACATGCTGAGTCGCTGGGAAAGCAGAGATCCCCAGTGCTGTTGCGGCTAAAGATAGGCTGCAGAGGGATAGTGAAGACCAGCAAGAGCTTTCAGGGCTGGCACCTTCCTTGTGGGAGAAGGAGCCGTAAGTTTGTCTTTTCAGAAAAAGTTTCTGCCGAGAACGAGCACCGTGACATGCTGAGTCTCTGGGAAAGCAGAGATCCCCAGTGCTGTTGTGCCTGTGGATAGGCTGCAGGGGGATGGTGAAGACCAGCAAGATCTTTCAGGGCTGGCACCTTCCTTGTGGGAGAAGGAGACGTAAGTTTGTCTTTTCAGAAAAAGTTACTGCCGAGAACGAGCACCGTGACATGCTGAGTCTCTGGGAAAGCAGAGATCCCCAGTGCTGTTGTGCCTGTGGATAGGCTGCAGGGGGACGGTGAAGACCAGCAAGATCTTTCAGGGCTGGCACCTTCCTTGTGGGAGAAGGAGCCAGACGTTTGCCTTTTCAGAAAAAGTTTCTGCCGAGAACGAGCACCGTGACATGCTGAGTCTCTGGGAAAGCAGAGATCCCCAGAGCTGTTGTGCCTGTGGATAGGTTTCAGGGGGACGGTGAAGACCAGCAAGATCTTTCAGGGCTGGCACCTTCCTTGTGGGAGAAGGAGCCAGACGTTTGCCTTTTCAGAAAAAGTTTCTGCCGAGAACGAGCACCGTGACATGCGGAGTCTCTGGGAAAGCACAGATCCCCAGTTCTGTTGCGGCTAAAGATAGGCTGCAGAGGGATAGTGAAGACCTGCAAGAGCTTTCAGGGCTGGCACCTTCCTTGTGGGAGAAGGAGCCAGACGTTTGCCTTTTCAGAAAAAGTTTCTGCCAAAACGAGCACCGTGACATGCTGAGTCTCTGGGAAAGCAGACATCCCCAGTGCTGTTGTGCCTGTGGATAGGCTGCAGGGGGATGGTGAAGACCAGCAAGAGCTTTCAGGGCTGGCACCTTCCTTGTGGGAGAAGGAGCCAGACGTTTGCCTTTTCAGAAAAAGTTTCTGCCGAGAACGAGCACCGTGATATGCTGAGTCTCTGGGAAAGCAGAGATCCCCAGTGCTGTTGCGGCTAAAGATAGGCTGCAGAGGGATAGTGAAGACCTGCAAGACCTTTCAGGGCTGACACCTTCCTTGTGGAAGATGGAGCCAGACGTTTGCCTCTTCAGAAAGACGCTCTGCCGTAAGCGAGCACCATAAGGTGCTGAATCTCTGGGAAAGCAGAGCTCCCCAGTGCTGTTGCGGCTAAAGATAGGCTGCAGGGGGATAGTGAACACCAGCACGAGCTTTCAGGGCTGGCAGCTTCCTTGTGGGAGAAGGAGCCAGACGTTTGCCTTTTCAGAAAAAGTTTCTGCCGAGAACGAGCACCGTGACATGCTGAGTCTCTGGGAAAGCAGAGATCCCCAGTGCTGTTGTGGCTAAAGATAGGCTGCAGAGGGATAGTGAAGACCTGCAAGAGCTTTCAGGGCTGGCACCTTTCTTGTGGAAGATTGAGCCAGACGTTTGCCTCTTCAGAAAAAGGTTCTGCCGTAAGCGAGCACCATGAGATGCTGAGTCTCTGGGAAAGCAGAGATCCCCAGTGCTGTTGAGGCTAAAGATAGGCTGCAGGGGGACGGTGAAGACCAGCAAGGTCTTTCAGGGCTGGCACCTTCCTTGTGGGAGAAGGAGCCAGACGTTTGCCTTTTAAGAAAAAGTTTCTGCCGAGAACGAGCACCGTGACATGCTGAGTCTCTGGGAAAGCAGAGATCCCCAGTGCCGTTGCGGCTAAAGATAGGCTGCAGAGGGATAGTGAAGACCTGCAAGAGCTTTCAGGGCTGGCACCTTTCTTGTGGAAGATTGAGCCAGACCTTTGCCTTTTCAGAAAAAGTTTCTGCCGAGAACGAGCACCGTGACATGCTGAGTCTCTGGGAAAGCAGAGATCCCCAGTGCTGTTGCGGCTAAAGATAGGCTGCAGAGGGATAGTGAAGACCAGCAAGAGCTTTCAGGGCTGGCAGCTTCCTTGTGGGAGAAGGAGCCAGACGTTTGCCTTTTCAGAAAAAGTTTCTGCCGAGAACGAGCACCGTGACATGCTGAGTCTCTGGGAAAGCAGAGATCCCCAGTGCTGTTGTGCCTGTGGATAGGCTGCAGGGGGACGGTGAAGACCAGCAAGATCTTTCAGGGCTGGCACCTTCCTTGTGGGAGAAGGAGCCAGACGTTTGCCTTTTCAGAAAAAGTTTCTGCCGAGAACGAGCACCGTGACATGCTGAGTCTCTGGGAAAGCAGAGATCCCCAGAGCTGTTGTGCCTGTGGATAGGTTTCAGGGGGACGGTGAAGACCAGCAAGATCTTTCAGGGCTGGCACCTTCCTTGTGGGAGAAGGAGCCAGACGTTTGCCTTTTCAGAAAAAGTTTCTGCCGAGAACGAGCACCGTGACATGCGGAGTCTCTGGGAAAGCACAGATCCCCAGTTCTGTTGCGGCTAAAGATAGGCTGCAGAGGGATAGTGAAGACCTGCAAGAGCTTTCAGGGCTGGCACCTTCCTTGTGGGAGAAGGAGCCAGACGTTTGCCTTTTCAGAAAAAGTTTCTGCCGAGAACGAGCACCGTGACATGCTGAGTCTCTGGGAAAGCAGACATCCCCAGTGCTGTTGTGCCTGTGGATAGGCTGCAGGGGGATGGTGAAGACCAGCAAGAGCTTTCAGGGCTGGCACCTTCCTTGTGGGAGAAGGAGCCAGACGTTTGCCTTTTCAGAAAAAGTTTCTGCCGAGAACGAGCACCGTGATATGCTGAGTCTCTGGGAAAGCAGAGATCCCCAGTGCTGTTGCGGCTAAAGATAGGCTGCAGAGGGATAGTGAAGACCTGCAAGACCTTTCAGGGCTGACACCTTCCTTGTGGAAGATGGAGCCAGACGTTTGCCTCTTCAGAAAGACGCTCTGCCGTAAGCGAGCACCATAAGGTGCTGAATCTCTGGGAAAGCAGAGCTCCCCAGTGCTGTTGCGGCTAAAGATAGGCTGCAGGGGGATAGTGAACACCAGCACGAGCTTTCAGGGCTGGCAGCTTCCTTGTGGGAGAAGGAGCCAGACGTTTGCCTTTTCAGAAAAAGTTTCTGCCGAGAACGAGCACCGTGACATGCTGAGTCTCTGGGAAAGCAGAGATCCCCAGTGCTGTTGTGGCTAAAGATAGGCTGCAGAGGGATAGTGAAGACCTGCAAGAGCTTTCAGGGCTGGCACCTTTCTTGTGGAAGATTGAGCCAGACGTTTGCCTCTTCAGAAAAAGGTTCTGCCGTAAGCGAGCACCATGAGATGCTGAGTCTCTGGGAAAGCAGAGATCCCCAGTGCTGTTGCGGCTAAAGATAGGCTGCAGGGGGACGGTGAAGACCAGCAAGGTCTTTCAGGGCTGGCACCTTCCTTGTGGGAGAAGGAGCCAGACGTTTGCCTTTTCAGAAAAAGTTTCTGCCGAGAACGAGCACCGTGACATGCTGAGTCTCTGGGAAAGCAGAGATCCCCAGTGCCGTTGCGGCTAAAGATAGGCTGCAGAGGGATAGTGAAGACCTGCAAGAGCTTTCAGGGCTGGCACCTTTCTTGTGGAAGATTGAGCCAGACGTTTGCCTTTTCAGAAAAAGTTTCTGCCGAGAACGAGCACCGTGACATGCTGAGTCTCTGGGAAAGCAGAGATCCCCAGTGCTGTTGCGGCTAAAGATAGGCTGCAGAGGGATAGTGAAGACCAGCAAGAGCTTTCAGGGCTGGCAGCTTCCTTGTGGGAGAAGGAGCCAGACGTTTGCCTTTTCAGAAAAAGTTTCTGCCGAGAACGAGCACCGTGACATGCTGAGTCTCTGGGAAAGCACAGATCCCCAGAGCTGTTGTGCCTGTGGATAGGCTGCAGGGGGACGGTGAAGACCAGCAAGATCTTTCAGGGCTGGCACCTTCCTTGTGGGAGAAGGAGCCAGACGTTTGCCTTTTCAAGAAAAAGTTTCTGCCGAGAACGAGCACCGTGACATGCGGAGTCTCTGGGAAAGCACAGATCCCCAGAGCTGTTGCGGCTAAAGATAGGCTGCAGAGGGATAGTGAAGACCAGCAAGAACTTTCAGGGCTGGCACCTTCCTTGTGGAAGATGGAGCCAGACGTTTGCCTCTTCAGAAAAACGCTCTGCCGTAAGCGAGCACCATAAGATGGTGAATCTCTGGGAAAGCAGAGCTCCCCAGTGCTGTTGTGGCTAAAGATAGGCTGCAGGGGGATGGTGAAGACCTGCAAGAGCTTTCAGGGCTGGCACCTTTCTTGTGGAAGATTGAGCCAGACGTTTGCCTCTTCAGAAAAAGGTTCTGCGGTAAGCGAGCACCATGAGATGCTGAGTCTCTGGGAAAGCAGAGATCCCCAGTGCTGTTGTGCCTGTGGATAGGCTGCAGGGGGACGGTGAAGACCAGCAAGAGCTTTCAGGGCTGGCACCTTCCTTGTGGGAGAAGGAGCCAGACGTTTGCCTTTTCAGAAAAAGTTTCTGCCGAGAACGAGCACCGTGACATGCTGAGTCGCTGGGAAAGCAGAGATCCCCAGTGCTGTTGCGGCTAAAGATAGGCTGCAGAGGGATAGTGAAGACCAGCAAGAGCTTTCAGGGCTGGCACCTTCCTTGTGGGAGAAGGAGCCGTAAGTTTGTCTTTTCAGAAAAAGTTTCTGCCGAGAACGAGCACCGTGACATGCTGAGTCTCTGGGAAAGCAGAGATCCCCAGAGCTGTTGTGCCTGTGGATAGGCTGCAGGGGGATGGTGAAGACCAGCAAGATCTTTCAGGGCTGGCACCTTCCTTGTGGGAGAAGGAGACGTAAGTTTGTCTTTTCAGAAAAAGTTACTGCCGAGAACGAGCACCGTGACATGCTGAGTCTCTGGGAAAGCAGAGATCCCCAGTGCTGTTGTGCCTGTGGATAGGCTGCAGGGGGACGGTGAAGACCAGCAAGATCTTTCAGGGCTGGCACCTTCCTTGTGGGAGAAGGAGCCAGACGTTTGCCTTTTCAGAAAAAGTTTCTGCCGAGAACGAGCACCGTGACATGCTGAGTCTCTGGGAAAGCAGAGATCCCCAGAGCTGTTGTGCCTGTGGATAGGTTTCAGGGGGACGGTGAAGACCAGCAAGATCTTTCAGGGCTGGCACCTTCCTTGTGGGAGAAGGAGCCAGACGTTTGCCTTTTCAGAAAAAGTTTCTGCCGAGAACGAGCACCGTGACATGCGGAGTCTCTGGGAAAGCACAGATCCCCAGTTCTGTTGCGGCTAAAGATAGGCTGCAGAGGGATAGTGAAGACCTGCAAGAGCTTTCAGGGCTGGCACCTTCCTTGTGGGAGAAGGAGCCAGACGTTTGCCTTTTCAGAAAAAGTTTCTGCCGAGAACGAGCACCGTGACATGCTGAGTCTCTGGGAAAGCAGACATCCCCAGTGCTGTTGTGCCTGTGGATAGGCTGCAGGGGGATGGTGAAGACCAGCAAGAGCTTTCAGGGCTGGCACCTTCCTTGTGGGAGAAGGAGCCAGACGTTTGCCTTTTCAGAAAAAGTTTCTGCCGAGAACGAGCACCGTGATATGCTGAGTCTCTGGGAAAGCAGAGATCCCCAGTGCTGTTGCGGCTAAAGATAGGCTGCAGAGGGATAGTGAAGACCTGCAAGACCTTTCAGGGCTGACACCTTCCTTGTGGAAGATGGAGCCAGACGTTTGCCTCTTCAGAAAGACGCTCTGCCGTAAGCGAGCACCATAAGGTGCTGAATCTCTGGGAAAGCAGAGCTCCCCAGTGCTGTTGCGGCTAAAGATAGGCTGCAGGGGGATAGTGAACACCAGCACGAGCTTTCAGGGCTGGCAGCTTCCTTGTGGGAGAAGGAGCCAGACGTTTGCCTTTTCAGAAAAAGTTTCTGCCGAGAACGAGCACCGTGACATGCTGAGTCTCTGGGAAAGCAGAGATCCCCAGTGCTGTTGTGGCTAAAGATAGGCTGCAGAGGGATAGTGAAGACCTGCAAGAGCTTTCAGGGCTGGCACCTTTCTTGTGGAAGATTGAGCCAGACGTTTGCCTCTTCAGAAAAAGGTTCTGCCGTAAGCGAGCACCATGAGATGCTGAGTCTCTGGGAAAGCAGAGATCCCCAGTGCTGTTGCGGCTAAAGATAGGCTGCAGGGGGACGGTGAAGACCAGCAAGGTCTTTCAGGGCTGGCACCTTCCTTGTGGGAGAAGGAGCCAGACGTTTGCCTTTTCAGAAAAAGTTTCTGCCGAGAACGAGCACCGTGACATGCTGAGTCTCTGGGAAAGCAGAGATCCCCAGTGCCGTTGCGGCTAAAGATAGGCTGCAGAGGGATAGTGAAGACCAGCACGAGCTTTCAGGGCTGGCAGCTTCCTTGTGGGAGAAGGAGCCAGACGTTTGCCTTTTCAGAAAAAGTTTCTGCCGAGAACGAGCACCGTGACATGCTGAGTCTCTGGGAAAGCAGAGATCCCCAGAGCTGTTGTGCCTGTGGATAGGCTGCAGGGGGACGGTGAAGACCAGCAAGATCTTTCAGGGCTGGCACCTTCCTTGTGGGAGAAGGAGCCAGACGTTTGCCTTTTCAGAAAAAGTTTCTGCCGAGAACGAGCACCGTGACATGCTGAGTCTCTGGGAAAGCAGAGATCCCCAGTGCTGTTGCGGCTAAAGATAGGCTGCAGAGGGATAGTGAAGACCAGCAAGAGCTTTCAGGGCTGGCACCTTCCTTGTGGGAGAAGGAGCCAGACTTTTGCCTTTTCAGAAAAAGTTTCTGCCGAGAACGAGCACCGTGACATGCTGAGTCTCTGGGAAAGCACAGATCCCCAGAGCTGTTGTGCCTGTGGATAGGCTGCAGGGGGACGGTGAAGACCAGCAAGATCTTTCAGGGCTGGCACCTTCCTTGTGGGAGAAAGAGCCAGACGTTTGCCTTTTCAGAAAAAGTTTCTGCCGAGAACGAGCACCGTGACATGCGGAGTCTCTGGGAAAGCGCAGATCCCCAGTGCTGTTGCGGCTAAAGTTAGGCTGCAGAGGGATAGTGAAGACCAGCAAGAGCTTTCAGGGCTGGCACCTTCCTTGGAGAAGGAGCCGTAAGTTTGTCTTTTCAGAAAAAGTTTCTGCCGAGAACGAGCACCGTGACATGCTGAGTCTCTGGGAAAGCAGAGATCCCCAGAGCTGTTGCGGCTAAAGATAGGCTGCAGAGGGATAGTGAAGACCAGCAAGAACTTTCAGGGCTGGCACCTTCCTTGTGGAAGATGGAGCCAGACGTTTGCCTCTTCAGAAAAACGCTCTGCCGTAAGCGAGCACCATAAGATCTTGAATCTCTGGGAAAGCAGAGCTCCCCAGTGCTGTTGTGGCTAAAGATAGGCTGCAGAGGGATAGTGAAGACCTGCAAGACCTTTCAGGGCTGGCACCTTCCTTGTGGAAGATGGAGCCAGACGTTTGCCTCTTCAGAAAGACGCTCTGCCGTAAGCAAGCACCATAAGGTGCTGAGTCTCTGGGAAAGCAGAGCTCCCCAGTGCTGTTGCGGCTAAAGATAGGCTGCAGAGGGATAGTGAAGACCTGCAAGAGCTTTCAGGGCTGGCACCTTCCTTGTGGGAGAAGGAGCCAGACGTTTGCCTTTTCAGAAAAAGTTTCTGCCGAGAACGAGCACCGTGACATGCTGAGTCTCTGGGAAAGCAGAGATCCCCAGTGCTGTTGTGGCTAAAGATAGGCTGCAGAGGGATAGTGAAGACCTGCAAGAGCTTTCAGGGCTGGCACCTTCCTTGTGGAAGATTGAGCCAGACGTTTGCCTTTTCAGAAAAAGTTTCTGCCGAGAACGAGCACCGTGACATGCTGAGTCTCTGGGAAAGCAGAGATCCCCAGTGCTGTTGCGGCTAAAGATAGGCTGCAGAGGGATAGTGAAGACCAGCAAGAGCTTTCAGGGCTGGCACCTTCCTTGTGGGAGAAGGAGCCAGACGTTTGCCTTTTCAGAAAAAGTTTCTGCCGAGAACGAGCACCGTGACATGCTGAGTCGCTGGGAAAGCAGAGATCCCCAGTGCTGTTGCGGCTAAAGATAGGCTGCAGAGGGATAGTGAAGACCAGCAAGAGCTTTCAGGGCTGGCACCTTCCTTGTGGGAGAAGGAGCCGTAAGTTTGTCTTTTCAGAAAAAGTTTCTGCCGAGAACGAGCACCGTGACATGCTGAGTCTCTGGGAAAGCAGAGATCCCCAGAGCTGTTGTGCCTGTGGATAGGCTGCAGGGGGATGGTGAAGACCAGCAAGATCTTTCAGGGCTGGCACCTTCCTTGTGGGAGAAGGAGACGTAAGTTTGTCTTTTCAGAAAAAGTTACTGCCGAGAACGAGCACCGTGACATGCTGAGTCTCTGGGAAAGCAGAGATCCCCAGTGCTGTTGTGCCTGTGGATAGGCTGCAGGGGGACGGTGAAGACCAGCAAGATCTTTCAGGGCTGGCACCTTCCTTGTGGGAGAAGGAGCCAGACGTTTGCCTTTTCAGAAAAAGTTTCTGCCGAGAACGAGCACCGTGACATGCTGAGTCTCTGGGAAAGCAGAGATCCCCAGAGCTGTTGTGCCTGTGGATAGGTTTCAGGGGGACGGTGAAGACCAGCAAGATCTTTCAGGGCTGGCACCTTCCTTGTGGGAGAAGGAGCCAGACGTTTGCCTTTTCAGAAAAAGTTTCTGCCGAGAACGAGCACCGTGACATGCGGAGTCTCTGGGAAAGCACAGATCCCCAGTTCTGTTGCGGCTAAAGATAGGCTGCAGAGGGATAGTGAAGACCTGCAAGAGCTTTCAGGGCTGGCACCTTCCTTGTGGGAGAAGGAGCCAGACGTTTGCCTTTTCAGAAAAAGTTTCTGCCGAGAACGAGCACCGTGACATGCTGAGTCTCTGGGAAAGCAGACATCCCCAGTGCTGTTGTGCCTGTGGATAGGCTGCAGGGGGATGGTGAAGACCAGCAAGAGCTTTCAGGGCTGGCACCTTCCTTGTGGGAGAAGGAGCCAGACGTTTGCCTTTTCAGAAAAAGTTTCTGCCGAGAACGAGCACCGTGATATGCTGAGTCTCTGGGAAAGCAGAGATCCCCAGTGCTGTTGCGGCTAAAGATAGGCTGCAGAGGGATAGTGAAGACCTGCAAGACCTTTCAGGGCTGACACCTTCCTTGTGGAAGATGGAGCCAGACGTTTGCCTCTTCAGAAAGACGCTCTGCCGTAAGCGAGCACCATAAGGTGCTGAATCTCTGGGAAAGCAGAGCTCCCCAGTGCTGTTGCGGCTAAAGATAGGCTGCAGGGGGATAGTGAACACCAGCACGAGCTTTCAGGGCTGGCAGCTTCCTTGTGGGAGAAGGAGCCAGACGTTTGCCTTTTCAGAAAAAGTTTCTGCCGAGAACGAGCACCGTGACATGCTGAGTCTCTGGGAAAGCAGAGATCCCCAGTGCTGTTGTGGCTAAAGATAGGCTGCAGAGGGATAGTGAAGACCTGCAAGAGCTTTCAGGGCTGGCACCTTTCTTGTGGAAGATTGAGCCAGACGTTTGCCTCTTCAGAAAAAGGTTCTGCCGTAAGCGAGCACCATGAGATGCTGAGTCTCTGGGAAAGCAGAGATCCCCAGTGCTGTTGCGGCTAAAGATAGGCTGCAGGGGGACGGTGAAGACCAGCAAGGTCTTTCAGGGCTGGCACCTTCCTTGTGGGAGAAGGAGCCAGACGTTTGCCTTTTCAGAAAAAGTTTCTGCCGAGAACGAGCACCGTGACATGCTGAGTCTCTGGGAAAGCAGAGATCCCCAGTGCTGTTGCGGCTAAAGATAGGCTGCAGAGGGATAGTGAAGACCAGCACGAGCTTTCAGGGCTGGCAGCTTCCTTGTGGGAGAAGGAGCCAGACGTTTGCCTTTTCAGAAAAAGTTTCTGCCGAGAACGAGCACCGTGACATGCTGAGTCTCTGGGAAAGCAGAGATCCCCAGAGCTGTTGTGCCTGTGGATAGGCTGCAGGGGGACGGTGAAGACCAGCAAGATCTTTCAGGGCTGGCACCTTCCTTGTGGGAGAAGGAGCCAGACGTTTGCCTTTTCAGAAAAAGTTTCTGCCGAGAACGAGCACCGTGACATGCTGAGTCTCTGGGAAAGCAGAGATCCCCAGTGCTGTTGCGGCTAAAGATAGGCTGCAGAGGGATAGTGAAGACCAGCAAGAGCTTTCAGGGCTGGCACCTTCCTTGTGGGAGAAGGAGCCAGACTTTTGCCTTTTCAGAAAAAGTTTCTGCCGAGAACGAGCACCGTGACATGCTGAGTCTCTGGGAAAGCACAGATCCCCAGAGCTGTTGTGCCTGTGGATAGGCTGCAGGGGGACGGTGAAGACCAGCAAGATCTTTCAGGGCTGGCACCTTCCTTGTGGGAGAAAGAGCCAGACGTTTGCCTTTTCAGAAAAAGTTTCTGCCGAGAACGAGCACCGTGACATGCGGAGTCTCTGGGAAAGCGCAGATCCCCAGTGCTGTTGCGGCTAAAGTTAGGCTGCAGAGGGATAGTGAAGACCAGCAAGAGCTTTCAGGGCTGGCACCTTCCTTGTGGGAGAAGGAGCCAGACGTTTGCCTTTTCAGAAAAAGTTTCTGCCGAGAACGAGCACCGTGACATGCTGAGTCTCTGGGAAAGCAGAGATCCCCAGAGCTGTTGCGGCTAAAGATAGGCTGCAGAGGGATAGTGAAGACCAGCAAGAACTTTCAGGGCTGGCACCTTCCTTGTGGAAGATGGAGCCAGACGTTTGCCTCTTCAGAAAAACGCTCTGCCGTAAGCGAGCACCATAAGATCTTGAATCTCTGGGAAAGCAGAGCTCCCCAGTGCTGTTGTGGCTAAAGATAGGCTGCAGAGGGATAGTGAAGACCTGCAAGACCTTTCAGGGCTGGCACCTTCCTTGTGGAAGATGGAGCCAGACGTTTGCCTCTTCAGAAAGACGCTCTGCCGTAAGCGAGCACCATAAGGTGCTGAGTCTCTGGGAAAGCAGAGCTCCCCAGTGCTGTTGCGGCTAAAGATAGGCTGCAGAGGGATAGTGAAGACCTGCAAGAGCTTTCAGGGCTGGCACCTTCCTTGTGGGAGAAGGAGCCAGACGTTTGCCTTTTCAGAAAAAGTTTCTGCCGAGAACGAGCACCGTGACCTGCTGAGTCTCTGGGAAAGCAGAGATCCCCAGTGCTGTTGTGGCTAAAGATAGGCTGCAGAGGGATAGTGAAGACCTGCAAGAGCTTTCAGGGCTGGCACCTTCCTTGTGGAAGATTGAGCCAGACGTTTGCCTTTTCAGAAAAAGTTTCTGCCGAGAACGAGCACCGTGACATGCTGAGTCTCTGGGAAAGCAGAGATCCCCAGTGCTGTTGCGGCTAAAGATAGGCTGCAGAGGGATAGTGAAGACCAGCAAGAGCTTTCAGGGCTGGCACCTTCCTTGTGGGAGAAGGAGCCAGACGTTTGCCTTTTCAGAAAAAGTTTCTGCCGAGAACGAGCACCGTGACATGCTGAGTCTCTGGGAAAGCAGAGATCCCCAGAGCTGTTGTGCCTGTGGATAGGCTGCAGGGGGACGGTGAAGACCAGCAAGATCTTTCAGGGCTGGCACCTTCCTTGTGGGAGAAGGAGCCAGACGTTTGCCTTTTCAGAAAAAGTTTCTGCCGAGAACGAGCACCGTGACATGCGGAGTCTCTGGGAAAGCACAGATCCCCAGTGCTGTTGCGGCTAAAGATAGGCTGCAGAGGGATAGTGAACACCAGCACGAGCTTTCAGGGCTGGCAGCTTCCTTGTGGGAGAAGGAGCCAGACGTTTGCCTTTTCAGAAAAAGGTTCTGCCGTAAGCGAGCACCATGAGATTCTGAGTCTCTGGGAAAGCAGAGATCCCCAGTGCTGTTGTGCCTGTGGATAGGCTGCAGGGGGATGGTGAAGACCAGCAAGATCTTTCAGGGCTGGCACCTTTCTTGTGGAAGATTGAGCCAGACGTTTGCCTCTTCAGAAAAAGGTTCTGCCGTAAGCGAGCACCATGAGATGCTGAGTCTCTGGGAAAGCAGAGATCCCCACTGCTGTTGTGCCTGTGGATAGGCTGCAGGGGGACGGTGAAGACCAGCAAGATCTTTCAGGGCTGGCACCTTCCTTGTGGGAGAAGGAGCCAGACGTTTGCCTTTTCAGAAAAAGTTTCTGCCGAGAACGAGCACCGTGACATGCTGAGTCTCTGGGAAAGCAGAGATCCCCAGTGCTGTTTCGGCTAAAGATAGGCTGCAGAGGGATAGTGAAGACCAGCAAGATCTTTCAGGGCTGGCACCTTCCTTGTGGAAGATGGAGCCAGACGTTAGCCTCTTCAGAAAAACGCTCTGCCGTAAGCGAGCACCATAAGATGCTGAATCTCTGGGAAAGCAGAGCTCCCCAGTGCTGTTGCGGCTATAGATAGGCTGCAGAGGGATAGTGAAGACCAGCACGAGCTTTCAGGGCTGGCAGCTTCCTTGTGGGAGAAGGAGCCAGACGTTTGCCTTTTCAGAAAAGGTTTCTGCCGAGAACGAGCACCGTGACATGCTGAGTCTCTGGGAAAGCAGAGATCCCCAGTGCTGTTGTGCCTGTGGATAGGCTGCAGGGGGACGGTGAAGACCAGCAAGATCTTTCAGGGCTGGCACCTTCCTTGTGGGAGAAGGAGCCAGACGTTTGCCTTTTCAGAAAAAGTTTCTGCCGAGAACGAGCACCGTAACATGCTGAGTCTCTGGGAAAGCAGAGATCCCCAGTGCTGTTGCGGCTAAAGATAGGCTGCAGGGGGACGGTGAAGACCAGCAAGATCTCTGAGGGCTGGCACCTTCCTTGTGGGAGAAGGAGCCAGACGTTTGCCTTTTCAGAAAAAGTTTCTGCCGAGAACGAGCACCGTGACATGCTGAGTCTCTGGGAAAGCAGAGATCCCCAGAGCTGTTGTGCCTGTGGATAGGCTGCAGGGGGACGGTGAAGACCAGCAAGATCTTTCAGGGCTGGCACCTTCCTTGTGGGAGAAAGAGCCAGACGTTTGCCTTTTCAGAAAAAGTTTCTGCCGAGAACGAGCACCGTGACATGCTCAGTCTCTGGGAAAGCAGAGATCCCCAGAGCTGTTGCGGCTAAAGATAGGCTGCAGAGGGATAGTGAAGACCAGCAAGAACTTTCAGGGCTGGCACCTTCCTTGTGGGAGAAGGAGCCAGACGTTTGCCTTTTCAGAAAAAGTTTCTGCCGAGAACGAGCACCGTGACATGCTGAGTCTCTGGGAAAGCAGAGATCCCCAGTGCTGTTGTGGCTAAAGATAGGCTGCAGAGGGATAGTGAAGACCAGCAAGAGCTTTCAGGGCTGGCAGCTTCCTTGTGGGAGAAGGAGCCGTAAGTTTGTCTTTTCAGAAAAAGTTTCTGCCAAGAACGAGCACCGTGACATGCTGAGTCTCTGGGAAAGCAGAGATCCCCAGAGCTGTTGTGCCTGTGGATAGGCTGCAGGGGGACGGTGAAGACCAGCAAGATCTTTCAGGGCTGGCACCTTCCTTGTGGGAGAAGGAGCCAGACGTTTGCCTTTTCAGAAAAAGTTTCTGCCGAGAACGAGCACCGTGACATGCTGAGTCTCTGGGAAAGCAGAGATCCCCAGAGCTGTTGTGCCTGTGGATAGGCTGCAGGGGGACGGTGAAGACCAGCAAGATCTTTCAGGGCTGGCACCTTCCTTGTGGGAGAAGGAGCCAGACGTTTGCCTTTTCAGAAAAAGTTTCTGCCGAGAACGAGCACCGTGACATGCTGAGTGTCTGGGAAAGCAGAGATCCCCAGTGCTGTTGTGGCTAAAAATAGGCTGCAGAGGGATAGTGAAGACCTGCAAGAGCTTTCAGGGCTGGCACCTTTCTTGTGGAAGATTGAGCCAGACGTTTGCCTCTTCAGAAAAAGGTTCTGCCGTAAGCGAGCACCATGAGATGCTGAGTCTCTGGGAAAGCAGAGATCCCCAGTGCTGTTGTGCCTGTGGATAGGCTGCAGGGGGACGGTGAAGACCAGCAAGATCTTTCAGGGCTGGCACCTTCCTTGTGGGAGAAGGAGCCAGACGTTTGCCTTTTCAGAAAAAGTTTCTGCCGAGAACGAGCACCGTGACATGCTGAGTGTCTGGGAAAGCAGAGATACCCAGTTCTGTTGCGGCTAAAGATAGGCTGCAGAGGGATAGTGAAGACCAGCAAGAGCTTTCAGGGCTGGCACCTTCCTTGTGGGAGAAGGAGCCAGACGTTTGTCTTTTCAGAAAAAGTTTCTGCCGAGAACGAGCACCGTGACATGCTGAGTCTCTGGGAAAGCAGAGATCCCCAGTGCTGTTGTGCCTGTGGATAGGCTGCAGGGGGACGGTGAAGACCAGCAAGATCTTTAAGGGCTGGCACATTCCTTGTGGGAGAAGGAGCCAGACGTTTGCCTTTTCAGAAAAAGTTTCTGCCGAGAACGAGCACCGTGACATGCTGAGTCTCTGGGAAAGCAGAGATCCCCAGTGCTGTTGCGGCTAAAGATAGGCTGCAGAGGGATAGTGAAGACCAGCAAGAGCTTTCAGGGCTGGCACCTTCCTTGTGGGAGAAGGAGCCAGACGTTTGCCTTTTCAGAAAAAGTTTCTGCCGAGAACGAGCACCGTGACATGCTGAGTCTCTGGGAAAGCAGAGATCCCCAGAGCTGTTGTGCCTGTGGATAGGCTGCAGGGGGACGGTGAAGACCAGCAAGATCTTTCAGGGCTGGCACCTTCCTTGTGGGAGAAAGAGCCAGACGTTTGCCTTTTCAGAAAAAGTTTCTGCCGAGAACGAGCACCGTGACATGCGGAGTCTCTGGGAAAGCACAGATCCACAGTGCTGTTGCGGCTAAAGATAGGCTGCAGAGGGATAGTGAAGACCAGCAAGAGCTTTCAGGGCTGGCACCTTCCTTGGAGAAGGAGCCGTAAGTTTGTCTTTTCAGAAAAAGTTTCTGCCGAGAACGAGCACCGTGACATGCTGAGTCTCTGGGAAAGCAGAGATCCCCAGAGCTGTTGCGGCTAAAGATAGGCTGCAGAGGGATAGTGAAGACCAGCAAGAACTTTCAGGGCTGGCACCTTCCTTGTGGGAGAAGGAGCCAGACGTTTGCCTTTTCAGAAAATGTTTCTGCCGAGAACGAGCACCGTGACATGCTGAGTCTCTGGGAAAGCAGAGATCCCCAGTGCTGTTGTGCCTGTGGATAGGTTGCAGGGGGATGGTGAAGACCAGCAAGATCTTTCAGGGCTGGCACCTTCCTTGTGGGAGAAGGAGCCAGACGTTTGCCTCTTCAGAAAAAGGTTCTGCCGTAAGCGAGCACCATGAGATGCTGAGTCTCTGGGAAAGCAGAGATCCCCAGTGCTGTTGTGCCTGTGGATAGGCTGCAGGGGGACGGTGAAGACCAGCAAGATCTTTCAGGGCTGGCACCTTCCTTGTGGGAGAAGGAGCCAGACGTTTGCCTTTTCAGAAAAAGTTTCTGCCGAGAACGAGCACCGTGACATGCTGAGTCTCTGGGAAAGCAGAGATCCCCGGTGCTGTTGTGCCTGTGGATAGGCTGCAGGGGGACGGTGAAGACCAGCAAGATCTTTCAGGGCTGGCACCTTCCTTGTGGGAGAAGGAGCCAGACGTTTGCCTTTTCAGAAAAAGTTTCTGCCGAGAACGAGCACCGTGACATGCTGAGTCTCTGGGAAAGCAGAGATCCCCAGTGCTGTTGCGGCTAAAGATAGGCTGCAGTGGGATAGTGAAGACCTGCAAGATCTTTCAGGGCTGGCACCTTCCTTGTGGGAGAAGGAGCCAGACGTTTGCCTTTTCAGAAAAAGTTTCTGCCGAGAACGAGCACCGTGACATGCTGAGTCGCTGGGAAAGCAGAGATCCCCAGTGCTGTTGCGGCTAAAGATAGGCTGCAGAGGGATAGTGAAGACCAGCAAGAGCTTTCAGGGCTGGCACCTTCCTTGTGGGAGAAGGAGCCGTAAGTTTGTCTTTTCAGAAAAAGTTTCTGCCGAGAACGAGCACCGTGACATGCTGAGTCTCTGGGAAAGCAGAGATTCCCAGTGCTGTTGTGCCTGTGGATAGGCTGCAGGGCGACGGTGAAGACCAGCAAGATCTTTCAGGGCTGGCACCTTCCTTGTGGGAGAAGGAGCCAGACGTTTGCCTTTTCAGAAAAATTTTCTGCCGAGAACGAGCACCGTGACATGCTGAGTCTCTGGGAAAGCAGAGATCCCCAGTGCTGTTGCGGCTAAAGATAGGCTGCAGGGGGATGGTGAAGACCAGCAAGATCTTTCAGGGCTGGCACCTTTCTTGTGGAAGATTGAGCCAGACGTTTGCCTCTTCAGAAAAACGCTCTGCCGTAAGCGAGCACCATGAGATGCTGAGTCTCTGGGAAAGCAGAGATCCCCAGTGCTGTTGTGCCTGTGGATAGGCTGCAGGGGGACGGTGAAGACCAGCAAGATCTTTCAGGGCTGGCACCTTCCTTGTGGGAGAAGGAGCCAGACGTTTGCCTTTTCAGAAAAAGTTTCTGCCGAGAACGAGCACCGTGACATGCTGAGTCTCTGGGAAAGCAGAGATCCCCAGAGCTGTTGTGCCTGAGGATAGGCTGCAGGGGGACGGTGAAGACCAGCAAGATCTTTCAGGGCTGGCACCTTCCTTGTGGGAGAAGGAGCCAGACGTTTGCCTTTTCAGAAAAAGTTTCTGCCGAGAACGAGCACCGTAACATGCTGAGTCTCTGGGAAAGCACAGATCCCCAGTGCTGTTGCGGCTAAAGATAGGCTGCAGAGGGATAGTGAAGACCTGCAAGATCTTTCAGGGCTGGCACCTTCCTTGTGGGAGAAGGAGCCAGACGTTTGCCTTTTCAGAAAAAGTTTCTGCCGAGAACGAGCACCGTGACATGCTGAGTCTCTGGGAAAGCAGAGATCCCCAGAGCTGTTGTGCCTGTGGATAGGCTGCAGGGGGACGGTGAAGATCAGCAAGATCTTTCAGGGCTGGCACCTTCCTTGTGGGAGAAGGAGCCAGACGTTTGCCTTTTCAGAAAAATTTTCTGCCGAGAACGAGCACCGTGACATGCTGAGTCTCTGGGAAAGCAGAGATCCCCAGAGCTGTTGTGCCTGTGGATAGGCTGCAGGGGGACGGTGAAGACCAGCAAGATCTTTCAGGGCTGGCACCTTCCTTGTGGGAGAAAGAGCCAGACGTTTGCCTTTTCAGAAAAAGTTTCTGCCGAGAACGAGCACCGTGACATGCGGAGTCTCTGGGAAAGCACAGATCCCCAGTTCTGTTGCGGCTAAAGATAGGCTGCAGAGGGATAGTGAAGACCAGCAAGAGCTTTCAGGGCTCGCACCTTCCTTGGAGAAGGAGCCGTAAGTTTGTCTTTTCAGAAAAAGTTTCTGCCGAGAACGAGCACCGTGACATGCTGAGTCTATGGGAAAGCAGAGATCCCCAGAGCTGTTGCGGCTAAAGATAGGCTGCAGAGGGATAGTGAAGACCTGCAAGAGCTTTCAGGGCTGGCACCTTCCTTGTGGGAGAAGGAGCCAGACGTTTGTCTTTTCAGAAAAAGTTTCTGCCGAGAACGAGCACCGTGACATGCTGAGTCTCTGGGAACGCAGAGATCCCCAGTGCTGTTGTGCCTGTGGATGGGCTGCAGGGGGACGGTGAAGACCAGCAAGATCTTTCAGGGCTGGCACCTTCCTTGTGGGAGAAGGAGCCAGACGTTTGCCTTTTCAGAAAAAGTTTCTGCCGAGAACGAGCACCGTGACATGCTGAGTCTCTGGGAAAGCAGAGATCCCCAGAGCTGTTGTGCCTGTGGATAGGCTGCAGGGGGACGGTGAAGATCAGCAAGATCTTTCAGGGCTGGCACCTTCCTTGTGGGAGAAGGAGCCAGACGTTTGCCTTTTCAGAAAAAGTTTCTGCCGAGAACGAGCACCGTGACATGCTGAGTCTCTGGGAAAGCAGAGATCCCCAGTGCTGTTGCGGCTAAAGATAGGCTGCAGGGGGATGGTGAAGACCAGCAAGATCTTTCAGGGCTGGCACCTTTCTTGTGGAAGATTGAGCCAGACGTTTGCCTCTTCAGAAAAACGCTCTGCCGTAAGCGAGCACCATGAGATGCTGAGTCTCTGGGAAAGCAGAGATCCCCAGTGCTGTTGTGCCTGTGGATAGGCTGCAGGGGGACGGTGAAGACCAGCAAGATCTTTCAGGGCTGGCACCTTCCTTGTGGGAGAAGGAGCCAGACGTTTGCCTTTTAAGAAAAAGTTTCTGCCGAGAACGAGCACCGTGACATGCTGAGTCTCTGGGAAAGCAGAGATCCCCAGAGCTGTTTTGCCTGTGGATAGGCTGCAGGGGGACGGTGAAGACCAGCAAGATCTTTCAGGGCTGGCACCTTCCTTGTGGGAGAAAGAGCCAGACGTTTGCCTTTTCAGAAAAAGTTTCTGCCGAGAACGAGCACCGTGACATGCGGAGTCTCTGGGAAAGCACAGATCCCCAGTTCTGTTGCGGCTAAAGATAGGCTGCAGAGGGATAGTGAAGACCAGCAAGAGCTTTCAGGGCTGGCACCTTCCTTGGAGAAGGAGCCGTAAGTTTGTCTTTTCAGAAAAAGTTTCTGCCGAGAACGAGCACCGTGACATGCTGAGTCTCTGGGAAAGCAGAGATCCCCAGAGCTGTTGCGGCTAAAGATAGGCTGCAGAGGGATAGTGAAGACCTGCAAGAGCTTTCAGGGCTGGCACCTTCCTTGTGGGAGAAGGAGCCAGACGTTTGTCTTTTCAGAAAAAGTTTCTGCCGAGAACGAGCACCGTGACATGCTGAGTCTCTGGGAACGCAGAGATCCCCAGTGCTGTTGTGCCTGTGGATGGGCTGCAGGGGGACGGTGAAGACCAGCAAGATCTTTCAGGGCTGGCACCTTCCTTGTGGGAGAAGGAGCCAGACGTTTGCCTTTTCAGAAAAAGTTTCTGCCGAGAACGAGCACCGTGACATGCTGAGTCTCTGGGAAAGCAGAGATCCCCAGAGCTGTTGTGCCTGTGGATAGGTTGCAGGGGGACGGTGAAGACCAGCAAGATCTTTCAGGGCTGGCACCTTCCTTGTGGGAGAAGGAGCCAGACGTTTGCCTTTTCAGAAAAAGTTTCTGCCGAGAACGAGCACCGTGACATGCGGAGTCTCTGGGAAAGCACAGATCCCCAGTTCTGTTGCGGCTAAAGATAGGCTGCAGAGGGATAGTGAAGACCTGCAAGAGCTTTCAGGGCTGGCACCTTCCTTGTGGGAGAAGGAGCCAGACGTTTGCCTTTTCAGAAAAAGTTTCTGCCGAGAACGAGCACCGTGACATGCTGAGTCTCTGGGAAAGCAGACATCCCCAGTGCTGTTGTGCCTGTGGATAGGCTGCAGGGGGATGGTGAAGACCAGCAAGAGCTTTCAGGGCTGGCACCTTCCTTGTGGGAGAAGGAGCCAGACGTTTGCCTTTTCAGAAAAAGTTTCTGCCGAGAACGAGCACCGTGACATGCTGAGTCTCTGGGAAAGCAGAGATCCCCAGTGCTGTTGCGGCTAAAGATAGGCTGCAGAGGGATAGTGAAGACCTGCAAGACCTTTCAGGGCTGACACCTTCCTTGTGGAAGATGGAGCCAGACGTTTGCCTCTTCAGAAAGACGCTCTGCCGTAAGCGAGCACCATAAGGTGCTGAATCTCTGGGAAAGCAGAGCTCCCCAGTGCTGTTGCGGCTAAAGATAGGCTGCAGAGGGATAGTGAACACCAGCACGAGCTTTCAGGGCTGGCAGCTTCCTTGTGGGAGAAGGAGCCAGACGTTTGCCTTTTCAGAAAAAGTTTCTGCCGAGAACGAGCACCGTGACATGCTGAGTCTCTGGGAAAGCAGAGATCCCCAGTGCTGTTGTGGCTAAAGATAGGCTGCAGAGGGATAGTGAAGACCTGCAAGAGCTTTCAGGGCTGGCACCTTTCTTGTGGAAGATTGAGCCAGACGTTTGCCTCTTCAGAAAAAGGTTCTGCCGTAAGCGAGCACCATGAGATGCTGAGTCTCTGGGAAAGCAGAGATCCCCAGTGCTGTTGCGGCTAAAGATAGGCTGCAGGGGGACGGTGAAGACCAGCAAGGTCTTTCAGGGCTGGCACCTTCCTTGTGGGAGAAGGAGCCAGACGTTTGCCTTTTCAGAAAAAGTTTCTGCCGAGAACGAGCACCGTGACATGCTGAGTCTCTGGGAAAGCAGAGATCCCCAGTGCTGTTGCGGCTAAAGATAGGCTGCAGAGGGATAGTGAAGACCAGCACGAGCTTTCAGGGCTGGCAGCTTCCTTGTGGGAGAAGGAGCCAGACGTTTGCCTTTTCAGAAAAAGTTTCTGCCGAGAACGAGCACCGTGACATGCTGAGTCTCTGGAAAAGCAGAGATCCCCAGAGCTGTTGTGCCTGTGGATAGGCTGCAGGGGGACGGTGAAGACCAGCAAGATCTTTCAGGGCTGGCACCTTCCTTGTGGGAGAAGGAGCCAGACGTTTGCCTTTTCAGAAAAAGTTTCTGCCGAGAACGAGCACCGTGACATGCTGAGTGTCTGGGAAAGCAGAGATCCCCAGTTCTGTTGCGGCTAAAGATAGGCTGCAGAGGGATAGTGAAGACCAGCAAGAGCTTTCAGGGCTGGCACCTTACTTGTGGGAGAAGGAGCCAGACGTTTGTCTTTTCAGAAAAAGTTTCTGCCGAGAACGAGCACCGTGACATGCTGAGTCTCTGGGAAAGCAGAGATCCCCAGTGCTGTTGTGCCTGTGGATAGGCTGCAGGGGGACGGTGAAGACCAGCAAGATCTTTAAGGGCTGGCACCTTCCTTGTGGGAGAAGGAGCCAGACGTTTGCCTTTTCAGAAAAAGTTTCTGCCGAGAACGAGCACCGTGACATGCTGAGTCTCTGGGAAAGCAGAGATCCCCAGTGCTGTTGCGGCTAAAGATAGGCTGCAGAGGGATAGTGAAGACCAGCAAGAGCTTTCAGGGCTGGCACCTTCCTTGTGGGAGAAGGAGCCAGACGTTTGCCTTTTCAGAAAAAGTTTCTGCCGAGAACGAGCACCGTGACATGCTGAGTCTCTGGGAAAGCACAGATCCCCAGAGCTGTTGTGCCTGTGGATAGGCTGCAGGGGGACGGTGAAGACCAGCAAGATCTTTCAGGGCTGGCACCTTCCTTGTGGGAGAAAGAGCCAGACGTTTGCCTTTTCAGAAAAAGTTTCTGCCGAGAACGAGCACCGTGACATGCGGAGTCTCTGGGAAAGCGCAGATCCCCAGTGCTGTTGCGGCTAAAGTTAGGCTGCAGAGGGATAGTGAAGACCAGCAAGAGCTTTCAGGGCTGGCACCTTCCTTGGAGAAGGAGCCGTAAGTTTGTCTTTTCAGAAAAAGTTTCTGCCGAGAACGAGCACCGTGACATGCTGAGTCTCTGGGAAAGCAGAGATCCCCAGAGCTGTTGCGGCTAAAGATAGGCTGCAGAGGGATAGTGAAGACCAGCAAGAACTTTCAGGGCTGGCACCTTCCTTGTGGAAGATGGAGCCAGACGTTTGCCTCTTCAGAAAAACGCTCTGCCGTAAGCGAGCACCATAAGATGGTGAATCTCTGGGAAAGCAGAGCTCCCCAGTGCTGTTGTGGCTAAAGATAGGCTGCAGAGGGATACTGAAGACCTGCAAGACCTTTCAGGGCTGGCACCTTCCTTGTGGAAGATGGAGCCAGACGTTTGCCTCTTCAGAAAGACGCTCTGCCGTAAGCGCGCACCATAAGGTGCTGAGTCTCTGGGAAAGCAGAGCTCCCCAGTGCTGTTGCGGCTAAAGATAGGCTGCAGAGGGATAGTGAAGACCTGCAAGAGCTTTCAGGGCTGGCACCTTCCTTGTGGGAGAAGGAGCCAGACGTTTGCCTTTTCAGAAAAAGTTTCTGCCGAGAACGAGCACCGTGACATGCTGAGTCTCTGGGAAAGCAGAGATCCCCAGTGCTGTTGTGGCTAAAGATAGGCTGCAGAGGGATAGTGAAGACCTGCAAGAGCTTTCAGGGCTGGCACCTTTCTTGTGGAAGATTGAGCCAGACGTTTGCCTTTTCAGAAAAAGTTTCTGCCGAGAACGAGCACCGTGACATGCTGAGTCTCTGGGAAAGCAGAGATCCCCAGTGCTGTTGCGGCTAAAGATAGGCTGCAGAGGGATAGTGAAGACCAGCAAGAGCTTTCAGGGCTGGCACCTTCCTTGTGGGAGAAGGAGCCAGACGTTTGCCTTTTCAGAAAAAGTTTCTGCCGAGAACGAGCACCGTGACATGCTGAGTCTCTGGGAAAGCAGAGATCCCCAGAGCTGTTGTGCCTGTGGATAGGCTGCAGGGGGACGGTGAAGACCAGCAAGATCTTTCAGGGATGGCACCTTCCTTGTGGGAGAAGGAGCCAGACGTTTGCCTTTTCAGAAAAAGGTTCTGCCGAGAACGAGCACCGTGACATGCGGAGTCTCTGGGAAAGCAGAGATCCCCAGAGCTGTTGCGGCTAAAGATAGGCTGCAGAGGGATAGTGAAGACCAGCAAGAACTTTCAGGGCTGGCACCTTCCTTGTGGAAGATGGAGCCAGACGTTTGCCTCTTCAGAAAAACGCTCTGCCGTAAGCGAGCACCGTAAGATGGTGAATCTCTGGGAAAGCAGAGCTCCCCAGTGCTGTTGTGGCTAAAGATAGGCTGCAGGGGGATGGTGAAGACCTGCAAGAGCTTTCAGGGCTGGCACCTTTCTTGTGGAAGATTGAGCCAGACGTTTGCCTCTTCAGAAAAAGGTTCTGCGGTAAGCGAGCACCATGAGATGCTGAGTCTCTGGGAAAGCAGAGATCCCCAGTGCTGTTGTGCCTGTGGATAGGCTGCAGGGGGACGGTGAAGACCAGCAAGATCTTTCAGGGCTGGCACCTTCCTTGTGGGAGAAGGAGCCAGACGTTTGCCTTTTCAGAAAAAGTTTCTGCCGAGAACGAGCACCGTGACATGCGGAGTCTCTGGGAAAGCAGAGATCCCCAGTGCTGTTGCGGCTAAAGATAGGCTGCAGAGGGATAGTGAAGACCAGCAAGAGCTTTCAGGGCTGGCACCTTCCTTGTGGGAGAAGGAGCCGTAAGTTTGTCTTTTCAGAAAAAGTTTCTGCCGAGAACGAGCACCGTGACATGCTGAGTCTCTGGGAAAGCAGAGATCCCCAGAGCTGTTGTGCCTGTGGATAGGCTGCAGGGGGACGGTGAAGACCAGCAAGATCTTTCAGGGCTGGCACCTTCCTTGTGGGAGAAGGAGCCGTAAGTTTGTCTTTTCAGAAAAAGTTACTGCCGAGAACGAGCACCGTGACATGCTGAGTCTCTGGGAAAGCAGAGATCCCCAGTGCTGTTGTGCCTGTGGATAGGCTGCAGGGGGACGGTGAAGACCAGCAAGATCTTTCAGGGCTGGCACCTTCCTTGTGGGAGAAGGAGCCAGACGTTTGCCTTTTCAGAAAAAGTTTCTGCCGAGAACGAGCACCGTGACATGCTGAGTCTCTGGGAAAGCAGAGATCCCCAGAGCTGTTGTGCCTGTGGATAGGTTTCAGGGGGACGGTGAAGACCAGCAAGATCTTTCAGGGCTGGCACCTTCCTTGTGGGAGAAGGAGCCAGACGTTTGCCTTTTCAGAAAAAGTTTCTGCCGAGAACGAGCACCGTGACATGCGGAGTCTCTGGGAAAGCACAGATCCCCAGTTCTGTTGAGGCTAAAGATAGGCTGCAGAGGGATAGTGAAGACCTGCAAGAGCTTTCAGGGCTGGCACCTTCCTTGTGGGAGAAGGAGCCAGACGTTTGCCTTTTCAGAAAAAGTTTCTGCCGAGAACGAGCACCGTGACAGGCTGAGTCTCTGGGAAAGCAGACATCCCCAGTGCTGTTGTGCCTGTGGATAGGCTGCAGGGGGATGGTGAAGACCAGCAAGAGCTTTCAGGGCTGGCACCTTCCTTGTGGGAGAAGGAGCCAGACGTTTGCCTTTTCAGAAAAAGTTTCTGCCGAGAACGAGCACCGTGATATGCTGAGTCTCTGGGAAAGCAGAGATCCCCAGTGCTGTTGCGGCTAAAGATAGGCTGCAGAGGGATAGTGAAGACCTGCAAGACCTTTCAGGGCTGACACCTTCCTTGTGGAAGATGGAACCAGACGTTTGCCTCTTCAGAAAGACGCTCTGCCGTAAGCGAGCACCATAAGGTGCTGAATCTCTGGGAAAGCAGAGCTCCCCAGTGCTGTTGCGGCTAAAGATAGGCTGCAGGGGGATAGTGAACACCAGCACGAGCTTTCAGGGCTGGCAGCTTCCTTGTGGGAGAAGGAGCCAGACGTTTGCCTTTTCAGAAAAAGTTTCTGCCGAGAACGAGCACCGTGACATGCTGAGTCTCTGGGAAAGCAGAGATCCCCAGTGCTGTTGTGGCTAAAGATAGGCTGCAGAGGGATAGTGAAGACCTGCAAGAGCTTTCAGGGCTGGCACCTTTCTTGTGGAAGATTGAGCCAGACGTTTGCCTCTTCAGAAAAAGGTTCTGCCGTAAGCGAGCACCATGAGATGCTGAGTCTCTGGGAAAGCAGAGATCCCCAGTGCTGTTGCGGCTAAAGATAGGCTGCAGGGGGACGGTGAAGACCAGCAAGGTCTTTCAGGGCTGGCACCTTCCTTGTGGGAGAAGGAGCCAGACGTTCGCCTTTTCAGAAAAAGTTTCTGCCGAGAACGAGCACCGTGACATGCTGAGTCTCTGGGAAAGCAGAGATCCCCAGTGCCGTTGCGGCTAAAGATAGGCTGCAGAGGGATAGTGAAGACCAGCACGAGCTTTCAGGGCTGGCAGCTTCCTTGTGGGAGAAGGAGCCAGACGTTTGCCTTTTCAGAAAAAGTTTCTGCCGAGAACGAGCACCGTGACATGCTGAGTCTCTGGGAAAGCAGAGATCCCCAGATCTGTTGTGCCTGTGGATAGGCTGCAGGGGGACGGTGAAGACCAGCAAGATCTTTCAGGGCTGGCACCTTCCTTGTGGGAGAAGGAGCCAGACGTTTGCCTTTTCAGAAAAAGTTTCTGCCGAGAACGAGCACCGTGACATGCTGAGTCTCTGGGAAAGCAGAGATCCCCAGTGCTGTTGCGGCTAAAGATAGGCTGCAGAGGGATAGTGAAGACCAGCAAGAGCTTTCAGGGCTGGCACCTTCCTTGTGGGAGAAGGAGCCAGACGTTTGCCTTTTCAGAAAAAGTTTCTGCCGAGAACGAGCACCGTGACATGCTGAGTCTCTGGGAAAGCACAGATCCCCAGAGCTGTTGTGCCTGTGGATAGGCTGCAGGGGGACGGTGAAGACCAGCAAGATCTTTCAGGGCTGGCACCTTCCTTGTGGGAGAAAGAGCCAGACGTTTGCCTTTTCAGAAAAAGTTTCTGCCGAGAACGAGCACCGTGACATGCGGAGTCTCTGGGAAAGCGCAGATCCCCAGTGCTGTTGCGGCTAAAGTTAGGCTGCAGAGGGATAGTGAAGACCAGCAAGAGCTTTCAGGGCTGGCACCTTCCTTGTAGAAGGAGCCGTAAGTTTGTCTTTTCAGAAAAAGTTTCTGCCGAGAACGAGCACCGTGACATGCTGAGTCTCTGGGAAAGCAGAGATCCCCAGAGCTGTTGCGGCTAAAGATAGGCTGCAGAGGGATAGTGAAGACCAGCAAGAACTTTCAGGGCTGGCACCTTCCTTGTGGGAGAAGGAGCCAGACGTTTGCCTCTTCAGAAAAACGCTCTGCCGTAAGCGAGCACCATAAGATCTTGAATCTCTGGGAAAGCAGAGCTCCCCAGTGCTGTTGTGGCTAAAGATAGGCTGCAGAGGGATAGTGAAGACCTGCAAGACCTTTCAGGGCTGGCACCTTCCTTGTGGAAGATGGAGCCAGACGTTTGCCTCTTCAGAAAGACGCTCTGCCGTAAGCGAGCACCATAAGGTGCTGAGTCTCTGGGAAAGCAGAGCTCCCCAGTGCTGTTGCGGCTAAAGATAGGCTGCAGAGGGATAGTGAAGACCTGCAAGAGCTTTCAGGGCTGGCACCTTCCTTGTGGGAGAAGGAGCCAGACGTTTGCCTTTTCAGAAAAAGTTTCTGCCGAGAACGAGCACCGTGACATGCTGAGTCTCTGGGAAAGCAGAGATCCCCAGAGCTGTTGTGCCTGTGGATAGGCTGCAGGGGGACGGTGAAGACCAGCAAGATCTTTCAGGGCTGGCACCTTCCTTGTGGGAGAAGGAGCCAGACGTTTGCCTTTTCAGAAAAAGTTTCTGCCGAGAACGAGCACCGTAACATGCTGAGTCTCTGGGAAAGCACAGATCCCCAGTGCTGTTGCGGCTAAAGATAGGCTGCAGAGGGATAGTGAAGACCTGCAAGATCTTTCAGGGCTGGCACCTTCCTTGTGGGAGAAGGAGCCAGACGTTTGTCTTTTCAGAAAAAGTTTCTGCCGAGAACGAGCACCGTGACATGCTGAGTCTCTGGGAACGCAGAGATCCCCAGTGCTGTTGTGCCTGTGGATGGGCTGCAGGGGGACGGTGAAGACCAGCAAGATCTTTCAGGGCTGGCACCTTCCTTGTGGGAGAAGGAGCCAGACGTTTGCCTTTTCAGAAAAAGTTTCTGCCGAGAACGAGCACCGTGACATGCTGAGTCTCTGGGAAAGCAGAGATCCCCAGAGCTGTTGTGCCTGTGGATAGGCTGCAGGGGGACGGTGAAGATCAGCAAGATCTTTCAGGGCTGGCACCTTCCTTGTGGGAGAAGGAGCCAGACGTTTGCCTTTTCAGAAAAATTTTCTGCCGAGAACGAGCACCGTGACATGCTGAGTCTCTGGGAAAGCAGAGATCCCCAGTGCTGTTGCGGCTAAAGATAGGCTGCAGGGGGATGGTGAAGACCAGCAAGATCTTTCAGGGCTGGCACCTTTCTTGTGGAAGATTGAGCCAGACGTTTGCCTCTTCAGAAAAACGCTCTGCCGTAAGCGAGAACCATGAGATGCTGAGTCTCTGGGAAAGCAGAGATCCCCAGTGCTGTTGTGCCTGTGGATAGGCTGCAGGGGGACGGTGAAGACCAGCAAGATCTTTCAGGGCTGGCACCTTCCTTGTGGGAGAAGGAGCCAGACGTTTGCCTTTTCAGAAAAAGTTTCTGCCGAGAACGAGCACCGTGACATGCTGAGTCTCTGGGAAAGCAGAGATCCCCAGAGCTGTTGTGCCTGTGGATAGGCTGCAGGGGGACGGTGAAGACCAGCAAGATCTTTCAGGGCTGGCACCTTCCTTGTGGGAGAAAGAGCCAGACGTTTGCCTTTTCAGAAAAAGTTTCTGCCGAGAACGAGCACCGTGACATGCGGAGTCTCTGGGAAAGCACAGATCCCCAGTTCTGTTGCGGCTAAAGATAGGCTGCAGAGGGATAGTGAAGACCAGCAAGAGCTTTCAGGGCTGGCACCTTCCTTGGAGAAGGAGCCGTAAGTTTGTCTTTTCAGAAAAAGTTTCTGCCGAGAACGAGCACCGTGACATGCTGAGTCTCTGGGAAAGCAGAGATCCCCAGAGCTGTTGCGGCTAAAGATAGGCTGCAGAGGGATAGTGAAGACCTGCAAGAGCTTTCAGGGCTGGCACCTTCCTTGTGGGAGAAGGAGCCATAAGTTTGTCTTTTCAGAAAAAGTTTCTGCCGAGAACGAGCACCGTGACATGCTGAGTCTCTGGGAACGCAGAGATCCCCAGTGCTGTTGTGCCTGTGGATGGGCTGCAGGGGGACGGTGAAGACCAGCAAGATCTTTCAGGGCTGGCACCTTCCTTGTGGGAGAAGGAGCCAGACGTTTGACTTTTCAGAAAAAGTTTCTGCCGAGAACGAGCACCGTGACATGCTGAGTCTCTGGGAAAGCAGAGATCCCCAGTGCTGTTGCGGCTAAAGATAGGCTGCAGAGGGATAGTGAAGACCAGCAAGATCTTTCAGGGCTGGCACCTTTCTTGTGGAATATTGAGCCAGACGTTTGCCTCTTCAGAAAAAGGTTCTGCCGTAAGCGAGCACCATGAGATGCTGAGTCTCTGGGAAAGCAGAGATCCCCAGTGCTGTTGTGCCTGTGGATAGGCTGCAGGGGGACGGTGAAGACCAGCAAGATCTTTCAGGGCTGGCACCTTCCTTGTGGGAGAAGGAGCCAGACGTTTGCCTTTTCAGAAAAAGTTTCTGCCGAGAACGAGCACCGTGACATGCTGAGTCTCTGGGAAAGCAGAGATCCCCAGTACTGTTGCGGCTAACGATACGCTCTAGAGGGATAGTGAAGACCAGCACGAGCTTTCAGGGCTGGCACCTTCCTTGTGGGAGAAGGAGCCAGACGTTTGTCTTTTCAGAAAAAGTTTCTGCCGAGAACGAGCACCGTGACATGCTGAGTCTCTGGGAAAGCAGAGATCCCCAGTGCTGTTGTGCCTGTGGATAGGCTGCAGGGGGACGGTGAAGACCAGCAAGATCTTTCAGGGCTGGCACCTTCCTTGTGGGAGAAGGAGCCAGACGTTTGCCTTTTCAGAAAAAGGTTCTGCTGAGAACGAGCACCGTGACATGCTGAGTCTCTGGGAAAGCAGAGATCCCCAGTGCTGTTGCGGCTAAAGATAGGCTGCAGAGGGATAGTGAAGACCAGCAAGAGCTTTCAGGGCTGGCACCTTCCTTGTGGGAGAAGGAGCCAAACGTTTGCCTTTTCAGAAAAAGTTTCTGCCGAGAACGAACACCGTGACATGCTGAGTCTCTGGGAAAGCAGAGATCCCCAGAGCTGTTCTGCCTGTGGATAGGCTGCAGAGGGATAGTGAAGACCAGCAAGAACTTTCAGGGCTGGCACCTTCCTTGTGGGAGAAGGAGCCAGACGTTTGCCTTTTCAGAAAAAGTTTCTACCAAGAACGAGCACCGTGACATGCTGAGTCTCTGGGAAAGCAGAGATCCCCAGTGCTGTTGCGGCTAAAGATAGGCTGCAGAGGGATAGTGAAGACCTGCAAGACCTTTCAGGGCTGGCACCTTCCTTGTGGAAGATGGAGCCAGACGTTTGCCTCTTCAGAAAGACGCTCTGCCGTAAGCGAGCACCATAAGGTGCTGAATCTCTGGGAAAGCAGAGCTCCCCAGTGCTGTTGCGGCTAAAGATAGGCTGCAGAGGGATAGTGAAGACCTGCAAGAGCTTTCAGGGCTGGCACCTTCCTTGTGGGAGAAGGAGCCAGACGTTTGCCTTTTCAGAAAAAGTTTCTGCCGAGAACGAGCACCGTGGCATGCTGAGTCTCTGGGAAAGCAGAGATCCCCAGTGCTGTTGTGGCTAAAGATAGGCTGCAGAGGGATAGTGAAGACCAGCAAGATCTTTCAGGGCTGGCACCTTCCTTGTGTAAGACTGAGCCAGACGTTTGCCTCTTCAGAAAAAGGTTCTGCCGTAAGCGAGCACCATGAGATGCTGAGTCTCTGGGAAAGCAGAGATCCCCAGTGCTGTTGTGCCTGTGGATAGGCTGCAGGGGGATGGTGAAGACCAGCAAGATCTTTCAGGGCTGGCACCTTCCTTGTATGAGAAGGAGCCAGACGTTTGCCTTTTCAGAAAAAGTTTCTGCCGAGAACGAGCACCGTGACATGCTGAGTCTCTGGGAAAGCGGAGATCCCCAGAGCTGTTGTGCCTGTGGATAGGCTGCAGGGGGACGGTGAAGACCAGCAAGATCTTTCAGGGCTGGCACCTTCCTTGTGGGAGAAGGAGCCAGACGTTTCCCTTTCAGAAAAAGTTTCTGCCGAGAACGAGCACCGTGACATGCGGAGTCTCTGGGAAAGCACAGATCCCCAGTTCTGTTGCGGCTAAAGATAGGCTGCAGAGGGATAGTGAAGACCAGCAAGAGCTTTCAGGGCTGGCACCTTCCTTGTGGGAGAAGGAGCCAGACGTTTGTCTTTTCAGAAAAAGTTTCTGCCGAGAACGAGCACCGTGACATGCTGAGTCTCTGGGAAAGCAGAGATCCCCAGTGCTGTTGTGCCTGTGGATAGGCTGCAGGGGGACGGTGAAGACCAGCAAGATCTTTCAGGGCTGGCACCTTCCTTGTGGAAGATTGAGCCAGACGTTTGCCTTTTCAGAAAAAGTTTCTGCCGAGAACGAGCACCGTGACATGCTGAGTCTCTGGGAAAGCAGAGATCCCCAGTGCTGTTGTGCCTGTGGATAGGCTGCAGGGGGACGGTGAAGACCAGCAAGATCTTTCAGGGCTGGCACCTTCCTTGTGGGAGAAGGAGCCAGACGTTTGCCTTTTCAGAAAAAGGTTCTGCCGAGAACGAGCACCGTGACATGCTGAGTCTCTGGGAAAGCAGAGATCCCCAGTGCTGTTGCGGCTAAAGATAGGCTGCAGAGGGATAGTGAAGACCAGCAAGAGCTTTCAGGGCTGGCACCTTCCTTGTGGGAGAAGGAGCCAGACGTTTGCCTTTTCAGAAAAAGTTTCTGCCGAGAACGAGCACCGTGACATGCTGAGTCTCTGGGAAAGCAGAGATCCCCAGTGCTGTTGCGGCTAAAGATAGGCTGCAGAGGGATAGTGAAGACCTGCAAGACCTTTCAGGGCTGGCACCTTCCTTGTGGAAGATGGAGCCAGACGTTTGCCTCTTCAGAAATACGCTCTGCCGTAAGCGAGCACCATAAGGTGCTGAATCTCTGGGAAAGCAGAGCTCCCCAGTGCTGTTGCGGCTAAAGATAGGCTGCAGAGGGATAGTGAAGACCTGCAAGAGCTTTCAGGGCTGGCACCTTCCTTGTGGGAGAAGGAGCCAGACGTTTGCCTTTTCAGAAAAAGTTTCTGCCGAGAACGAGCACCGTGGCATGCTGAGTCTCTGGGAAAGCAGAGATCCCCAGTGCTGTTGTGGCTAAAGATAGGCTGCAGAGGGATAGTGAAGACCAGCAAGATCTTTCAGGGCTGGCACCTTCCTTGTGGAAGACTGAGCCAGACGTTTGCCTCTTCAGAAAAAGGTTCTGCCGTAAGCGAGCACCATGAGATGCTGAGTCTCTGGGAAAGCAGAGATCCCCAGTGCTGTTGTGCCTGTGGATAGGCTGCAGGGGGATGGTGAAGACCAGCAAGATCTTTCAGGGCTGGCACCTTCCTTGTGGGAGAAGGAGCCAGACGTTTGCCTTTTCAGAAAAAGTTTCTGCCGAGAACGAGCACCGTGACATGCTGAGTCTCTGGGAAAGCAGAGATCCCCAGAGCTGTTGTGCCTGTGGATAGGCTGCAGGGGGACGGTGAAGACCAGCAAGATCTTTCAGGGCTGGCACCTTCCTTGTGGGAGAAAGAGCCAGACGTTTGACTTTTCAGAAAAAGTTTCTGCCGAGAACGAGCAACGTGACATGCGGAGTCTCTGGGAAAGCAGAGATCCCCAGTGCTGTTGCGGCTAAAGATAGGCTGCAGAAGGATAGTGAAGACCAGCAAGAGCTTTCAGGGCTGGCACCTTCCTTGTAGAAGGAGCCGTAAGTTTGTCTTTTCAGAAAAAGTTTCTGCCGAGAACGAGCACCGTGACATGCTGAGTCTCTGGGAAAGCAGAGATCCCCAGAGCTGTTGCGGCTAAAGATAGGCTGCAGAGGGATAGTGAAGACCAGCAAGAACTTTCAGGGCTGGCACCTTCCTTGTGGGAGAAGGAGCCAGACGTTTGCCTTTTCAGAAAAAGTTTCTGCCGAGAATGAGCACCGTGACATGCTGAGTCTCTGGGAAAGCAGAGATCCCCAGTGCTGTTGCGGCTATAGATAGGCTGCAGAGGGATAGTGAAGACCAGCACGAGCTTTCAGGGCTGGCAGCTTCCTTGTGGGAGAAGGAGCCAGACGTTTGCCTTTTCAGAAAAAGTTTCTGCCGAGAACGAGCACCGTGACATGCGGAGTCTCTGGGAAAGCAGAGATCCCCAGTGCTGTTGTGCCTGTGGATAGGCTGCAGGGGGACGGTGAAGACCAGCAAGATCTTTAAGGGCTGGCACCTTCCTTGTGGGAGAAGGAGCCAGACGTTTGCCTTTTCAGAAAAAGTTTCTGCCGAGAACGAGCACCGTGACATGCTGAGTCTCTGGGAAAGCAGAGATCCCCAGTGCTGTTGTGGCTAAAGATAGGCTGCAGAGGGATAGTGAAGACCTGCAAGAGCTTTCAGGGCTGGCACCTTCCTTGTGGGAGAAGGAGCCAGACGTTTGCCTATTCAGAAAAAGTTTCTGCCGAGAACGAGCACCGTGACATGCTGAGTCTCTGGGAAAGCACAGATCCCCAGAGCTGTTGTGCCTGTGGATAGGCTGCAGGGGGACGGTGAAGACCAGCAAGATCTTTCAGGGCTGGCACCTTCCTTGTGGGAGAAAGAGCCAGACGTTTGCCTTTTCAGAAAAAGTTTCTGCCGAGAACGAGCACCGTGACATGCTGAGTCTCTGGGAAAGCAGAGATCCCCAGTGCTGTTGCGGCTAAAGATAGGCTGCAGAGGGATAGTGAAGACCAGCAAGAGCTTTCAGGGCTGGCACCTTCCTTGTGGGAGAAGGAGCCAGACGTTTGCCTCTTCAGAAAAAGGTTCTGCCGTAAGCGAGCACCATGAGATGCTGAGTCTCTGGGAAAGCAGAGATCCCCAGTGCTGTTGTGCCTGTGGATAGGCTGCAGGGGGATGGTGAAGACCAGCAAGATCTTTCAGGGCTGGCACCTTCCTTGTGGGAGAATGAGCCAGACGTTTGCCTTTTCAGAAAAAGTTTCTGCCGAGAACGAGCACCGTGACATGCTGAGTCTCTGGGAAAGCAGAGATCCCCAGAGCTGTTGTGCCTGTGGATAGGCTGCAGGGGGACGGTGAAGACCAGCAAGATCTTTCAGGGCTGGCACCTTCCTTGTGGGAGAAAGAGCCAGACGTTTGCCTTTTCAGAAAAAGTTTCTGCCGAGAACGAGCAACGTGACATGCGGAGTCTCTGGGAAAGCACAGATCCCCAGTTCTGTTGCGGCTAAAGATAGGCTGCAGAAGGATAGTGAAGACCAGCAAGAGCTTTCAGGGCTGGCACCTTCCTTGGAGAAGGAGCCGTAAGTTTGTCTTTTCAGAAAAAGTTTCTGCCGAGAACGAGCACCGTGACATGCTGAGTCTCTGGGAAAGCAGAGATCCCCAGAGCTGTTGCGGCTAAAGATAGGCTGCAGAGGGATAGTGAAGACCAGCAAGAACTTTCAGGGCTGGCACCTTCCTTGTGGGAGAAGGAGCCGTAAGTTTGTCTTTTCAGAAAAAGTTTCTGCCGAGAACGAGCACCGTGACATGCTGAGTCTCTGGGAAAGCACAGATCCCCAGAGCTGTTGTGCCTGTGGATAGGCTGCAGGGGGACGGTGAAGACCAGCAAGATCTTTCAGGGCTGGCACCTTCCTTGTGGGAGAAAGAGCCAGACGTTTGCCTTTTCAGAAAAAGTTTCTGCCGAGAACGAGCACCGTGGCATGCTGAGTCTCTGGGAAAGCAGAGATCCCCAGTGCTGTTGTGGCTAAAGATAGGCTGCAGAGGGATAGTGAAGACCAGCAAGATCTTTCAGGGCTGGCACCTTCCTTGTGGAAGACTGAGCCAGACGTTTGCCTCTTCAGAAAAAGGTTCTGCCGTAAGCGAGCACCATGAGATGCTGAGTCTCTGGGAAAGCAGAGATCCCCAGTGCTGTTGTGCCTGTGGATAGGCTGCAGGGGGATGGTGAAGACCAGCAAGATCTTTCAGGGCTGGCACCTTCCTTGTGGGAGAAGGAGCCAGACGTTTGCCTTTTCAGAAAAAGTTTCTGCCGAGAACGAGCACCGTGACATGCTGAGTCTCTGGGAAAGCAGAGATCCCCAGAGCTGTTGTGCCTGTGGATAGGCTGCAGGGGGACGGTGAAGACCAGCAAGATCTTTCAGGGCTGGCACCTTCCTTGTGGGAGAAAGAGCCAGACGTTTGACTTTTCAGAAAAAGTTTCTGCCGAGAACGAGCAACGTGACATGCGGAGTCTCTGGGAAAGCAGAGATCCCCAGTGCTGTTGCGGCTAAAGATAGGCTGCAGAAGGATAGTGAAGACCAGCAAGAGCTTTCAGGGCTGGCACCTTCCTTGTAGAAGGAGCCGTAAGTTTGTCTTTTCAGAAAAAGTTTCTGCCGAGAACGAGCACCGTGACATGCTGAGTCTCTGGGAAAGCAGAGATCCCCAGAGCTGTTGCGGCTAAAGATAGGCTGCAGAGGGATAGTGAAGACCAGCAAGAACTTTCAGGGCTGGCACCTTCCTTGTGGGAGAAGGAGCCAGACGTTTGCCTTTTCAGAAAAAGTTTCTGCCGAGAATGAGCACCGTGACATGCTGAGTCTCTGGGAAAGCAGAGATCCCCAGTGCTGTTGCGGCTATAGATAGGCTGCAGAGGGATAGTGAAGACCAGCACGAGCTTTCAGGGCTGGCAGCTTCCTTGTGGGAGAAGGAGCCAGACGTTTGCCTTTTCAGAAAAAGTTTCTGCCGAGAACGAGCACCGTGACATGCGGAGTCTCTGGGAAAGCAGAGATCCCCAGTGCTGTTGTGCCTGTGGATAGGCTGCAGGGGGACGGTGAAGACCAGCAAGATCTTTAAGGGCTGGCACCTTCCTTGTGGGAGAAGGAGCCAGACGTTTGCCTTTTCAGAAAAAGTTTCTGCCGAGAACGAGCACCGTGACATGCTGAGTCTCTGGGAAAGCAGAGATCCCCAGTGCTGTTGTGGCTAAAGATAGGCTGCAGAGGGATAGTGAAGACCTGCAAGAGCTTTCAGGGCTGGCACCTTCCTTGTGGGAGAAGGAGCCAGACGTTTGCCTATTCAGAAAAAGTTTCTGCCGAGAACGAGCACCGTGACATGCTGAGTCTCTGGGAAAGCACAGATCCCCAGAGCTGTTGTGCCTGTGGATAGGCTGCAGGGGGACGGTGAAGACCAGCAAGATCTTTCAGGGCTGGCACCTTCCTTGTGGGAGAAAGAGCCAGACGTTTGCCTTTTCAGAAAAAGTTTCTGCCGAGAACGAGCACCGTGACATGCTGAGTCTCTGGGAAAGCAGAGATCCCCAGTGCTGTTGCGGCTAAAGATAGGCTGCAGAGGGATAGTGAAGACCAGCAAGAGCTTTCAGGGCTGGCACCTTCCTTGTGGGAGAAGGAGCCAGACGTTTGCCTCTTCAGAAAAAGGTTCTGCCGTAAGCGAGCACCATGAGATGCTGAGTCTCTGGGAAAGCAGAGATCCCCAGTGCTGTTGTGCCTGTGGATAGGCTGCAGGGGGATGGTGAAGACCAGCAAGATCTTTCAGGGCTGGCACCTTCCTTGTGGGAGAAGGAGCCAGACGTTTGCCTTTTCAGAAAAAGTTTCTGCCGAGAACGAGCACCGTGACATGCTGAGTCTCTGGGAAAGCAGAGATCCCCAGAGCTGTTGTGCCTGTGGATAGGCTGCAGGGGGACGGTGAAGACCAGCAAGATCTTTCAGGGCTGGCACCTTCCTTGTGGGAGAAAGAGCCAGACGTTTGCCTTTTCAGAAAAAGTTTCTGCCGAGAACGAGCAACGTGACATGCGGAGTCTCTGGGAAAGCACAGATCCCCAGTTCTGTTGCGGCTAAAGATAGGCTGCAGAAGGATAGTGAAGACCAGCAAGAGCTTTCAGGGCTGGCACCTTCCTTGGAGAAGGAGCCGTAAGTTTGTCTTTTCAGAAAAAGTTTCTGCCGAGAACGAGCACCGTGACATGCTGAGTCTCTGGGAAAGCAGAGATCCCCAGAGCTGTTGCGGCTAAAGATAGGCTGCAGAGGGATAGTGAAGACCAGCAAGAACTTTCAGGGCTGGCACCTTCCTTGTGGGAGAAGGAGCCGTAAGTTTGTCTTTTCAGAAAAAGTTTCTGCCGAGAACGAGCACCGTGACATGCTGAGTCTCTGGGAAAGCACAGATCCCCAGAGCTGTTGTGCCTGTGGATAGGCTGCAGGGGGACGGTGAAGACCAGCAAGATCTTTCAGGGCTGGCACCTTCCTTGTGGGAGAAAGAGCCAGACGTTTGCCTTTTCAGAAAAAGTTTCTGCCGAGAACGAGCACCGTGACATGCTGAGTCTCTGGGAAAGCAGAGATCCCCAGTGCTGTTGCGGCTAAAGATAGGCTGCAGAGGGATAGTGAAGACCAGCAAGATCTTTCAGGGCTGGCACCTTTCTTGTGGAAGATTGAGCCAGACGTTTGCCTCTTCAGAAAAAGGTTCTGCCGTAAGCGAGCACCATGAGATGCTGAGTCTCTGGGAAAGCAGAGATCCCCAGTGCTGTTGTGCCTGTGGATAGGCTGCAGGGGGACGGTGAAGACCAGCAAGATCTTTCAGGGCTGGCACCTTCCTTGTGGGAGAAGGAGCCAGACGTTTGCCTTTTCAGAAAAAGTTTCTGCCGAGAACGAGCACCGTGACATGCTGAGTCTCTGGGAAAGCAGAGATCCCCAGTACTGTTGCGGCTAACGATACGCTCTAGAGGGATAGTGAAGACCAGCACGAGCTTTCAGGGCTGGCACCTTCCTTGTGGGAGAAGGAGCCAGACGTTTGCCTTTTCAGAAAAAGTTTCTGCCGAGAACGAGCACCGTGACATGCTGAGTGTCTGGGAAAGCAGAGATCCCCAGAGCTGTTGTGCCTGTGGATAGGCTGCAGGGGGACGGTGAAGACCAGCAAGGTCTTTCAGGGCTGGCACCTTCCTTGTGGGAGAAGGAGCCAGACGTTTCCCTTTCAGAAAAAGTTTCTGCCGAGAACGAGCACCGTGACATGCGGAGTCTCTGGGAAAGCACAGATCCCCAGTTCTGTTGCGGCTAAAGATAGGCTGCAGAGGGATAGTGAAGACCAGCAAGAGCTTTCAGGGCTGGCACCTTCCTTGTGGGAGAAGGAGCCAGACGTTTGTCTTTTCAGAAAAAGTTTCTGCCGAGAACGAGCACCGTGACATGCTGAGTCTCTGGGAAAGCAGAGATCCCCAGTGCTGTTGTGCCTGTGGATAGGCTGCAGGGGGACGGTGAAGACCAGCAAGATCTTTCAGGGCTGGCACCTTCCTTGTGGGAGAAGGAGCCAGACGTTTGCCTTTTCAGAAAAAGTTTCTGCCGAGAACGAGCACCGTGACATGCTGAGTCTCTGGGAAAGCAGAGATCCCCAGTGCTGTTGTGCCTGTGGATAGGCTGCAGGGGGACGGTGAAGACCAGCAAGATCTTTCAGGGCTGGCACCTTCCTTGTGGGAGAAGGAGCCAGACGTTTGCCTTTTCAGAAAAAGGTTCTGCCGAGAACGAGCACCGTGACATGCTGAGTCTGTGGGAAAGCAGAGATCCCCAGTGCTGTTGCGGCTAAAATAGGCTGCAGAGGGATAGTGAAGACCAGCAAGAGCTTTCAGGGCTGGCACCTTCCTTGTGGGAGAAGGAGCCAAACGTTTGCCTTTTCAGAAAAAGTTTCTGCCGAGAACGAACACCGTGACATGCTGAGTCTCTGGGAAAGCAGAGATCCCCAGAGCTGTTCTGCCTGTGGATAGGCTGCAGAGGGATAGTGAAGACCAGCAAGAACTTTCAGGGCTGGCACCTTCCTTGTGGAAGATTGAGCCAGACGTTTGCCTTTTCAGAAAAAGTTTCTGCCGAGAACGAGCACCGTGACATGCTGAGTCTCTGGGAAAGCAGAGATCCCCAGTGCTGTTGCGGCTAAAGATAGGCTGCAGAGGGATAGTGAAGACCTGCAAGACCTTTCAGGGCTGGCACCTTCCTTGTGGAAGATGGAGCCAGACGTTTGCCTCTTCAGAAAGACGCTCTGCCGTAAGCGAGAACCATAAGGTGCTGAATCTCTGGGAAAGCAGAGCTCCCCAGTGCTGTTGCGGCTAAAGATAGGCTGCAGAGGGATAGTGAAGACCTGCAAGAGCTTTCAGGGCTGGCACCTTCCTTGTGGGAGAAGGAGCCAGACGTTTGCCTTTTCAGAAAAAGTTTCTGCCGAGAACGAGCACCGTGGCATGCTGAGTCTCTGGGAAAGCAGAGATCCCCAGTGCTGTTGTGGCTAAAGATAGGCTGCAGAGGGATAGTGAAGACCAGCAAGATCTTTCAGGGCTGGCACCTTCCTTGTGGAAGACTGAGCCAGACGTTTGCCTCTTCAGAAAAAGGTTCTGCCGTAAGCGAGCACCATGAGATGCTGAGTCTCTGGGAAAGCAGAGATCCCCAGTGCTGTTGTGCCTGTGGATAGGCTGCAGGGGGATGGTGAAGACCAGCAAGATCTTTCAGGGCTGGCACCTTCCTTGTGGGAGAAGGAGCCAGACGTTTGCCTTTTCAGAAAAAGTTTCTGCCGAGAACGAGCACCGTGACATGCTGAGTCTCTGGGAAAGCAGAGATCCCCAGAGCTGTTGCGGCTAAAGATAGGCTGCAGAGGGATAGTGAAGACCAGCAAGAACTTTCAGGGCTGGCACCTTCCTTGTGGGAGAAGGAGCCAGACGTTTGCCTTTTCAGAAAAAGTTTCTGCCGAGAATGAGCACCGTGACATGCTGAGTCTCTGGGAAAGCAGAGATCCCCAGTGCTGTTGCGGCTATAGATAGGCTGCAGAGGGATAGTGAAGACCAGCACGAGCTTTCAGGGCTGGCAGCTTCCTTGTGGGAGAAGGAGCCAGACGTTTGCCTTTTCAGAAAAAGTTTCTGCCGAGAACGAGCACCGTGACATGCGGAGTCTCTGGGAAAGCAGAGATCCCCAGTGCTGTTGTGCCTGTGGATAGGCTGCAGGGGGACGGTGAAGACCAGCAAGATCTTTAAGGGCTGGCACCTTCCTTGTGGGAGAAGGAGCCAGACGTTTGCCTTTTCAGAAAAAGTTTCTGCCGAGAACGAGCACCGTGACATGCTGAGTCTCTGGGAAAGCAGACATCCCCAGTGCTGTTGTGCCTGTGGATAGGCTGCAGGGGGATGGTGAAGACCAGCAAGAGCTTTAAGGGCTGGCACCTTCCTTGTGGGACAAGGAGCCAGACGTTTGCCTTTTCAGAAAAAGTTTCTGCCGAGAACGAGCAACGTGACATGCGGAGTCTCTGGGAAAGCACAGATCCCCAGAGCTGTTGTGCCTGTGGATAGGCTGCAGGGGGACGGTGAAGACCAGCAAGATCTTTCAGGGCTGGCACCTTCCTTGTGGGAGAAGGAGCCAGACGTTTCCCTTTCAGAAAAAGTTTCTGCCGAGAACGAGCACCGTGACATGCGGAGTCTCTGGGAAAGCACAGATCCCCAGTTCTGTTGCGGCTAAAGATAGGCTGCAGAGGGATAGTGAAGACCAGCAAGAGCTTTCAGGGTTGGCACCTTCCTTGTGGGAGAAGGAGCCAGACGTTTGTCTTTTCAGAAAAAGTTTCTGCCGAGAACGAGCACCGTGACATGCTGAGTCTCTGGGAAAGCAGAGATCCCCAGTGCTGTTGTGCCTGTGGATAGGCTGCAGGGGGACGGTGAAGACCAGCAAGATCTTTCAGGGCTGGCACCTTCCTTGTGGGAGAAGGAGCCAGACGTTTGCCTTTTCAGAAAAAGTTTCTGCCGAGAACGAGCACCGTGACATGCTGAGTCTCTGGGAAAGCAGAGATCCCCAGTGCTGTTGTGCCTGTGGATAGGCTGCAGGGGGACGGTGAAGACCAGCAAGATCTTTCAGGGCTGGCACCTTCCTTGTGGGAGAAGGAGCCAGACGTTTGCCTTTTCAGAAAAAGTTTCTGCCGAGAACGAGCACCGTGACATGCTGAGTCTCTGGGAAAGCAGAGATCCCCAGTGCTGTTGCGGCTAAAGATAGGCTGCAGAGGGATAGTGAAGACCAGCAAGAGCTTTCAGGGCTGGCACCTTCCTTGTGGGAGAAGGAGCCAAACGTTTGCCTTTTCAGAAAAAGTTTCTGCCGAGAACGAACACCGTGACATGCTGAGTCTCTGGGAAAGCAGAGATCCCCAGAGCTGTTCTGCCTGTGGATAGGCTGCAGAGGGATAGTGAAGACCAGCAAGAACTTTCAGGGCTGGCACCTTCCTTGTGGGAGAAGGAGCCAGACGTTTGCCTTTTCAGAAAAAGTTTCTGCCAAGAACGAGCACCGTGACATGCTGAGTCTCTGGGAAAGCAGAGATCCCCAGTGCTGTTGCGGCTAAAGATAGGCTGCAGAGGGATAGTGAAGACCTGCAAGACCTTTCAGGGCTGGCACCTTCCTTGTGGAAGATGGAGCCAGACGTTTGCCTCTTCAGAAAGACGCTCTGCCGTAAGCGAGCACCATAAGGTGCTGAATCTCTGGGAAAGCAGAGCTCCCCAGTGCTGTTGCGGCTAAAGATAGGCTGCAGAGGGATAGTGAAGACCTGCAAGAGCTTTCAGGGCTGGCACCTTCCTTGTGGGAGAAGGAGCCAGACGTTTGCCTTTTCAGAAAAAGTTTCTGCCGAGAACGAGCACCGTGGCATGCTGAGTCTCTGGGAAAGCAGAGATCCCCAGTGCTGTTGTGGCTAAAGATAGGCTGCAGAGGGATAGTGAAGACCAGCAAGATCTTTCAGGGCTGGCACCTTCCTTGTGGAAGACTGAGCCAGACGTTTGCCTCTTCAGAAAAAGGTTCTGCCGTAAGCGAGCACCATGAGATGCTGAGTCTCTGGGAAAGCAGAGATCCCCAGTGCTGTTGTGCCTGTGGATAGGCTGCAGGGGGATGGTGAAGACCAGCAAGATCTTTCAGGGCTGGCACCTTCCTTGTGGGAGAAGGAGCCAGACGTTTGCCTTTTCAGAAAAAGTTTCTGCCGAGAACGAGCACCGTGACATGCTGAGTCTCTGGGAAAGCAGAGATCCCCAGAGCTGTTGTGCCTGTGGATAGGCTGCAGGGGGACGGTGAAGACCAGCAAGATCTTTCAGGGCTGGCACCTTCCTTGTGGGAGAAGGAGCCAGACGTTTCCCTTTCAGAAAAAGTTTCTGCCGAGAACGAGCACCGTGACATGCGGAGTCTCTGGGAAAGCACAGATCCCCAGTTCTGTTGCGGCTAAAGATAGGCTGCAGAGGGATAGTGAAGACCAGCAAGAGCTTTCAGGGTTGGCACCTTCCTTGTGGGAGAAGGAGCCAGACGTTTGTCTTTTCAGAAAAAGTTTCTGCCGAGAACGAGCACCGTGACATGCTGAGTCTCTGGGAAAGCAGAGATCCCCAGTGCTGTTGTGCCTGTGGATAGGCTGCAGGGGGACGGTGAAGACCAGCAAGATCTTTCAGGGCTGGCACCTTCCTTGTGGGAGAAGGAGCCAGACGTTTGCCTTTTCAGAAAAAGTTTCTGCCGAGAACGAGCACCGTGACATGCTGAGTCTCTGGGAAAGCAGAGATCCCCAGTGCTGTTGTGCCTGTGGATAGGCTGCAGGGGGACGGTGAAGACCAGCAAGATCTTTCAGGGCTGGCACCTTCCTTGTGGGAGAAGGAGCCAGACGTTTGCCTTTTCAGAAAAAGTTTCTGCCGAGAACGAGCACCGTGACATGCTGAGTCTCTGGGAAAGCAGAGATCCCCAGTGCTGTTGCGGCTAAAGATAGGCTGCAGAGGGATAGTGAAGACCAGCAAGAGCTTTCAGGGCTGGCACCTTCCTTGTGGGAGAAGGAGCCAAACGTTTGCCTTTTCAGAAAAAGTTTCTGCCGAGAACGAACACCGTGACATGCTGAGTCTCTGGGAAAGCAGAGATCCCCAGAGCTGTTCTGCCTGTGGATAGGCTGCAGAGGGATAGTGAAGACCAGCAAGAACTTTCAGGGCTGGCACCTTCCTTGTGGGAGAAGGAGCCAGACGTTTGCCTTTTCAGAAAAAGTTTCTGCCAAGAACGAGCACCGTGACATGCTGAGTCTCTGGGAAAGCAGAGATCCCCAGTGCTGTTGCGGCTAAAGATAGGCTGCAGAGGGATAGTGAAGACCTGCAAGACCTTTCAGGGCTGGCACCTTCCTTGTGGAAGATGGAGCCAGACGTTTGCCTCTTCAGAAAGACGCTCTGCCGTAAGCGAGCACCATAAGGTGCTGAATCTCTGGGAAAGCAGAGCTCCCCAGTGCTGTTGCGGCTAAAGATAGGCTGCAGAGGGATAGTGAAGACCTGCAAGAGCTTTCAGGGCTGGCACCTTCCTTGTGGGAGAAGGAGCCAGACGTTTGCCTTTTCAGAAAAAGTTTCTGCCGAGAACGAGCACCGTGGCATGCTGAGTCTCTGGGAAAGCAGAGATCCCCAGTGCTGTTGTGGCTAAAGATAGGCTGCAGAGGGATAGTGAAGACCAGCAAGATCTTTCAGGGCTGGCACCTTCCTTGTGGAAGACTGAGCCAGACGTTTGCCTCTTCAGAAAAAGGTTCTGCCGTAAGCGAGCACCATGAGATGCTGAGTCTCTGGGAAAGCAGAGATCCCCAGTGCTGTTGTGCCTGTGGATAGGCTGCAGGGGGATGGTGAAGACCAGCAAGATCTTTCAGGGCTGGCACCTTCCTTGTGGGAGAAGGAGCCAGACGTTTGCCTTTTCAGAAAAAGTTTCTGCCGAGAACGAGCACCGTGACATGCTGAGTCTCTGGGAAAGCAGAGATCCCCAGAGCTGTTGTGCCTGTGGATAGGCTGCAGGGGGACGGTGAAGACCAGCAAGATCTTTCAGGGCTGGCACCTTCCTTGTGGGAGAAAGAGCCAGACGTTTGACTTTTCAGAAAAAGTTTCTGCCGAGAACGAGCAACGTGACATGCGGAGTCTCTGGGAAAGCAGAGATCCCCAGTGCTGTTGCGGCTAAAGATAGGCTGCAGAAGGATAGTGAAGACCAGCAAGAGCTTTCAGGGCTGGCACCTTCCTTGTAGAAGGAGCCGTAAGTTTGTCTTTTCAGAAAAAGTTTCTGCCGAGAACGAGCACCGTGACATGCTGAGTCTCTGGGAAAGCAGAGATCCCCAGAGCTGTTGCGGCTAAAGATAGGCTGCAGAGGGATAGTGAAGACCAGCAAGAACTTTCAGGGCTGGCACCTTCCTTGTGGGAGAAGGAGCCAGACGTTTGCCTTTTCAGAAAAAGTTTCTGCCGAGAATGAGCACCGTGACATGCTGAGTCTCTGGGAAAGCAGAGATCCCCAGTGCTGTTGCGGCTATAGATAGGCTGCAGAGGGATAGTGAAGACCAGCACGAGCTTTCAGGGCTGGCAGCTTCCTTGTGGGAGAAGGAGCCAGACGTTTGCCTTTTCAGAAAAAGTTTCTGCCGAGAACGAGCACCGTGACATGCGGAGTCTCTGGGAAAGCAGAGATCCCCAGTGCTGTTGTGCCTGTGGATAGGCTGCAGGGGGACGGTGAAGACCAGCAAGATCTTTAAGGGCTGGCACCTTCCTTGTGGGAGAAGGAGCCAGACGTTTGCCTTTTCAGAAAAAGTTTCTGCCGAGAACGAGCACCGTGACATGCTGAGTCTCTGGGAAAGCAGAGATCCCCAGTGCTGTTGTGGCTAAAGATAGGCTGCAGAGGGATAGTGAAGACCTGCAAGAGCTTTCAGGGCTGGCACCTTCCTTGTGGGAGAAGGAGCCAGACGTTTGCCTATTCAGAAAAAGTTTCTGCCGAGAACGAGCACCGTGACATGCTGAGTCTCTGGGAAAGCACAGATCCCCAGAGCTGTTGTGCCTGTGGATAGGCTGCAGGGGGACGGTGAAGACCAGCAAGATCTTTCAGGGCTGGCACCTTCCTTGTGGGAGAAAGAGCCAGACGTTTGCCTTTTCAGAAAAAGTTTCTGCCGAGAACGAGCACCGTGGCATGCTGAGTCTCTGGGAAAGCAGAGATCCCCAGTGCTGTTGTGGCTAAAGATAGGCTGCAGAGGGATAGTGAAGACCAGCAAGACCTTTCAGGGCTGGCACCTTCCTTGTGGAAGATGGAGCCAGACGTTTGCCTCTTCAGAAATACGCTCTGCCGTAAGCGAGCACCATAAGGTGCTGAATCTCTGGGAAAGCAGAGCTCCCCAGTGCTGTTGCGGCTAAAGATAGGCTGCAGAGGGATAGTGAAGACCTGCAAGAGCTTTCAGGGCTGGCACCTTCCTTGTGGGAGAAGGAGCCAGACGTTTGCCTTTTCAGAAAAAGTTTCTGCCGAGAACGAGCACCGTGGCATGCTGAGTCTCTGGGAAAGCAGAGATCCCCAGTGCTGTTGTGGCTAAAGATAGGCTGCAGAGGGATAGTGAAGACCAGCAAGATCTTTCAGGGCTGGCACCTTCCTTGTGGAAGACTGAGCCAGACGTTTGCCTCTTCAGAAAAAGGTTCTGCCGTAAGCGAGCACCATGAGATGCTGAGTCTCTGGGAAAGCAGAGATCCCCAGTGCTGTTGTGCCTGTGGATAGGCTGCAGGGGGATGGTGAAGACCAGCAAGATCTTTCAGGGCTGGCACCTTCCTTGTGGGAGAAGGAGCCAAACGTTTGCCTTTTCAGAAAAAGTTTCTGCCGAGAACGAACACCGTGACATGCTGAGTCTCTGGGAAAGCAGAGATCCCCAGAGCTGTTCTGCCTGTGGATAGGCTGCAGAGGGATAGTGAAGACCAGCAAGAACTTTCAGGGCTGGCACCTTCCTTGTGGGAGAAGGAGCCAGACGTTTGCCTTTTCAGAAAAAGTTTCTGCCAAGAACGAGCACCGTGACATGCTGAGTCTCTGGGAAAGCAGAGATCCCCAGTGCTGTTGCGGCTAAAGATAGGCTGCAGAGGGATAGTGAAGACCTGCAAGACCTTTCAGGGCTGGCACCTTCCTTGTGGAAGATGGAGCCAGACGTTTGCCTCTTCAGAAATACGCTCTGCCGTAAGCGAGCACCATAAGGTGCTGAATCTCTGGGAAAGCAGAGCTCCCCAGTGCTGTTGCGGCTAAAGATAGGCTGCAGAGGGATAGTGAAGACCTGCAAGAGCTTTCAGGGCTGGCACCTTCCTTGTGGGAGAAGGAGCCAGACGTTTGCCTTTTCAGAAAAAGTTTCTGCCGAGAACGAGCACCGTGGCATGCTGAGTCTCTGGGAAAGCAGAGATCCCCAGTGCTGTTGTGGCTAAAGATAGGCTGCAGAGGGATAGTGAAGACCAGCAAGATCTTTCAGGGCTGGCACCTTCCTTGTGGAAGACTGAGCCAGACGTTTGCCTCTTCAGAAAAAGGTTCTGCCGTAAGCGAGCACCATGAGATGCTGAGTCTCTGGGAAAGCAGAGATCCCCAGTGCTGTTGTGCCTGTGGATAGGCTGCAGGGGGATGGTGAAGACCAGCAAGATCTTTCAGGGCTGGCACCTTCCTTGTGGGAGAAGGAGCCAGACGTTTGCCTTTTCAGAAAAAGTTTCTGCCGAGAACGAGCACCGTGACATGCTGAGTCTCTGGGAAAGCAGAGATCCCCAGAGCTGTTGTGCCTGTGGATAGGCTGCAGGGGGACGGTGAAGACCAGCAAGATCTTTCAGGGCTGGCACCTTCCTTGTGGGAGAAAGAGCCAGACGTTTGACTTTTCAGAAAAAGTTTCTGCCGAGAACGAGCAACGTGACATGCGGAGTCTCTGGGAAAGCAGAGATCCCCAGTGCTGTTGCGGCTAAAGATAGGCTGCAGAAGGATAGTGAAGACCAGCAAGAGCTTTCAGGGCTGGCACCTTCCTTGTAGAAGGAGCCGTAAGTTTGTCTTTTCAGAAAAAGTTTCTGCCGAGAACGAGCACCGTGACATGCTGAGTCTCTGGGAAAGCAGAGATCCCCAGAGCTGTTGCGGCTAAAGATAGGCTGCAGAGGGATAGTGAAGACCAGCAAGAACTTTCAGGGCTGGCACCTTCCTTGTGGGAGAAGGAGCCAGACGTTTGCCTTTTCAGAAAAAGTTTCTGCCGAGAATGAGCACCGTGACATGCTGAGTCTCTGGGAAAGCAGAGATCCCCAGTGCTGTTGCGGCTATAGATAGGCTGCAGAGGGATAGTGAAGACCAGCACGAGCTTTCAGGGCTGGCAGCTTCCTTGTGGGAGAAGGAGCCAGACGTTTGCCTTTTCAGAAAAAGTTTCTGCCGAGAACGAGCACCGTGACATGCGGAGTCTCTGGGAAAGCAGAGATCCCCAGTGCTGTTGTGCCTGTGGATAGGCTGCAGGGGGACGGTGAAGACCAGCAAGATCTTTAAGGGCTGGCACCTTCCTTGTGGGAGAAGGAGCCAGACGTTTGCCTTTTCAGAAAAAGTTTCTGCCGAGAACGAGCACCGTGACATGCTGAGTCTCTGGGAAAGCAGAGATCCCCAGTGCTGTTGTGGCTAAAGATAGGCTGCAGAGGGATAGTGAAGACCTGCAAGAGCTTTCAGGGCTGGCACCTTCCTTGTGGGAGAAGGAGCCAGACGTTTGCCTATTCAGAAAAAGTTTCTGCCGAGAACGAGCACCGTGACATGCTGAGTCTCTGGGAAAGCACAGATCCCCAGAGCTGTTGTGCCTGTGGATAGGCTGCAGGGGGACGGTGAAGACCAGCAAGATCTTTCAGGGCTGGCACCTTCCTTGTGGGAGAAAGAGCCAGACGTTTGCCTTTTCAGAAAAAGTTTCTGCCGAGAACGAGCACCGTGGCATGCTGAGTCTCTGGGAAAGCAGAGATCCCCAGTGCTGTTGTGGCTAAAGATAGGCTGCAGAGGGATAGTGAAGACCAGCAAGACCTTTCAGGGCTGGCACCTTCCTTGTGGAAGATGGAGCCAGACGTTTGCCTCTTCAGAAATACGCTCTGCCGTAAGCGAGCACCATAAGGTGCTGAATCTCTGGGAAAGCAGAGCTCCCCAGTGCTGTTGCGGCTAAAGATAGGCTGCAGAGGGATAGTGAAGACCTGCAAGAGCTTTCAGGGCTGGCACCTTCCTTGTGGGAGAAGGAGCCAGACGTTTGCCTTTTCAGAAAAAGTTTCTGCCGAGAACGAGCACCGTGGCATGCTGAGTCTCTGGGAAAGCAGAGATCCCCAGTGCTGTTGTGGCTAAAGATAGGCTGCAGAGGGATAGTGAAGACCAGCAAGATCTTTCAGGGCTGGCACCTTCCTTGTGGAAGACTGAGCCAGACGTTTGCCTCTTCAGAAAAAGGTTCTGCCGTAAGCGAGCACCATGAGATGCTGAGTCTCTGGGAAAGCAGAGATCCCCAGTGCTGTTGTGCCTGTGGATAGGCTGCAGGGGGATGGTGAAGACCAGCAAGATCTTTCAGGGCTGGCACCTTCCTTGTGGGAGAAGGAGCCAAACGTTTGCCTTTTCAGAAAAAGTTTCTGCCGAGAACGAACACCGTGACATGCTGAGTCTCTGGGAAAGCAGAGATCCCCAGAGCTGTTCTGCCTGTGGATAGGCTGCAGAGGGATAGTGAAGACCAGCAAGAACTTTCAGGGCTGGCACCTTCCTTGTGGGAGAAGGAGCCAGACGTTTGCCTTTTCAGAAAAAGTTTCTGCCAAGAACGAGCACCGTGACATGCTGAGTCTCTGGGAAAGCAGAGATCCCCAGTGCTGTTGCGGCTAAAGATAGGCTGCAGAGGGATAGTGAAGACCTGCAAGACCTTTCAGGGCTGGCACCTTCCTTGTGGAAGATGGAGCCAGACGTTTGCCTCTTCAGAAATACGCTCTGCCGTAAGCGAGCACCATAAGGTGCTGAATCTCTGGGAAAGCAGAGCTCCCCAGTGCTGTTGCGGCTAAAGATAGGCTGCAGAGGGATAGTGAAGACCTGCAAGAGCTTTCAGGGCTGGCACCTTCCTTGTGGGAGAAGGAGCCAGACGTTTGCCTTTTCAGAAAAAGTTTCTGCCGAGAACGAGCACCGTGGCATGCTGAGTCTCTGGGAAAGCAGAGATCCCCAGTGCTGTTGTGGCTAAAGATAGGCTGCAGAGGGATAGTGAAGACCAGCAAGATCTTTCAGGGCTGGCACCTTCCTTGTGGAAGACTGAGCCAGACGTTTGCCTCTTCAGAAAAAGGTTCTGCCGTAAGCGAGCACCATGAGATGCTGAGTCTCTGGGAAAGCAGAGATCCCCAGTGCTGTTGTGCCTGTGGATAGGCTGCAGGGGGATGGTGAAGACCAGCAAGATCTTTCAGGGCTGGCACCTTCCTTGTGGGAGAAGGAGCCAGACGTTTGCCTTTTCAGAAAAAGTTTCTGCCGAGAACGAGCACCGTGACATGCTGAGTCTCTGGGAAAGCAGAGATCCCCAGAGCTGTTGTGCCTGTGGATAGGCTGCAGGGGGACGGTGAAGACCAGCAAGATCTTTCAGGGCTGGCACCTTCCTTGTGGGAGAAAGAGCCAGACGTTTGACTTTTCAGAAAAAGTTTCTGCCGAGAACGAGCAACGTGACATGCGGAGTCTCTGGGAAAGCAGAGATCCCCAGTGCTGTTGCGGCTAAAGATAGGCTGCAGAAGGATAGTGAAGACCAGCAAGAGCTTTCAGGGCTGGCACCTTCCTTGTAGAAGGAGCCGTAAGTTTGTCTTTTCAGAAAAAGTTTCTGCCGAGAACGAGCACCGTAACATGCTGAGTCTCTGGGAAAGCAGAGATCCCCAGAGCTGTTGCGGCTAAAGATAGGCTGCAGAGGGATAGTGAAGACCAGCAAGAACTTTCAGGGCTGGCACCTTCCTTGTGGGAGAAGGAGCCAGACGTTTGCCTTTTCAGAAAAAGTTTCTGCCGAGAATGAGCACCGTGACATGCTGAGTCTCTGGGAAAGCAGAGATCCCGTGTGCTGTTGCGGCTATAGATAGGCTGCAGAGGGATAGTGAAGACCAGCACGAGCTTTCAGGGCTGGCAGCTTCCTTGTGGGAGAAGGAGCCAGACGTTTGCCTTTTCAGAAAAAGTTTCTGCCGAGAACGAGCACCGTGACATGCGGAGTCTCTGGGAAAGCAGAGATCCCCAGTGCTGTTGTGCCTGTGGATAGGCTGCAGGGGGACGGTGAAGACCAGCAAGATCTTTAAGGGCTGGCACCTTCCTTGTGGGAGAAGGAGCCAGACGTTTGCCTTTTCAGAAAAAGTTTCTGCCGAGAACGAGCACCGTGACATGCTGAGTCTCTGGGAAAGCAGAGATCCCCAGTGCTGTTGTGGCTAAAGATAGGCTGCAGAGGGATAGTGAAGACCTGCAAGAGCTTTCAGGGCTGGCACCTTCCTTGTGGGAGAAGGAGCCAGACGTTTCCCTTTCAGAAAAAGTTTCTGCCGAGAACGAGCACCGTGACATGCTGAGTCTCTGGGAAAGCACAGATCCCCAGAGCTGTTGTGCCTGTGGATAGGCTGCAGGGGGACGGTGAAGACCAGCAAGATCTTTCAGGGCTGGCACCTTCCTTGTGGGAGAAAGAGCCAGACGTTTGCCTTTTCAGAAAAAGTTTCTGCCGAGAACGAGCACCGTGACATGCTGAGTCTCTGGGAAAGCAGAGATCCCCAGTGCTGTTGCGGCTAAAGATAGGCTGCAGAGGGATAGTGAAGACCAGCAAGAGCTTTCAGGGCTGGCACCTTCCTTGTGGGAGAAGGAGCCAGACGTTTGCCTCTTCAGAAAAAGGTTCTGCCGTAAGCGAGCACCATGAGATGCTGAGTCTCTGGGAAAGCAGAGATCCCCAGTGCTGTTGTGCCTGTGGATAGGCTGCAGGGGGATGGTGAAGACCAGCAAGATCTTTCAGGGCTGGCACCTTCCTTGTGGGAGAAGGAGCCAGACGTTTGCCTTTTCAGAAAAAGTTTCTGCCGAGAACGAGCACCGTGACATGCTGAGTCTCTGGGAAAGCAGAGATCCCCAGAGCTGTTGTGCCTGTGGATAGGCTGCAGGGGGACGGTGAAGACCAGCAAGATCTTTCAGGGCTGGCACCTTCCTTGTGGGAGAAAGAGCCAGACGTTTGCCTTTTCAGAAAAAGTTTCTGCCGAGAACGAGCAACGTGACATGCGGAGTCTCTGGGAAAGCACAGATCCCCAGTTCTGTTGCGGCTAAAGATAGGCTGCAGAAGGATAGTGAAGACCAGCAAGAGCTTTCAGGGCTGGCACCTTCCTTGGAGAAGGAGCCGTAAGTTTGTCTTTTCAGAAAAAGTTTCTGCCGAGAACGAGCACCGTGACATGCTGAGTCTCTGGGAAAGCAGAGATCCCCAGAGCTGTTGCGGCTAAAGATAGGCTGCAGAGGGATAGTGAAGACCAGCAAGAACTTTCAGGGCTGGCACCTTCCTTGTGGAAGATGGAGCCGTAAGTTTGTCTTTTCAGAAAAAGTTTCTGCCGAGAACGAGCACCGTGACATGCTGAGTCTCTGGGAAAGCACACATCCCCAGAGCTGTTGTGCCTGTGGATAGGCTGCAGGGGGATGGTGAAGACCAGCAAGATCTTTCAGGGCTGGCACCTTCCTTGTGGGAGAAAGAGCCAGACGTTTGCCTTTTCAGAAAAAGTTTCTGCCGAGAACGAGCACCGTGACATGCTGAGTCTCTGGGAAAGCAGAGATCCCCAGTGCTGTTGCGGCTAAAGATAGGCTGCAGAGGGATAGTGAAGACCAGCAAGATCTTTCAGGGCTGGCACCTTTCTTGTGGAAGATTGAGCCAGACGTTTGCCTCTTCAGAAAAAGGTTCTGCCGTAAGCGAGCACCATGAGATGCTGAGTCTCTGGGAAAGCAGAGATCCCCAGTGCTGTTGTGCCTGTGGATAGGCTGCAGGGGGACGGTGAAGACCAGCAAGATCTTTCAGGGCTGGCACCTTCCTTGTGGGAGAAGGAGCCAGACGTTTGCCTTTTCAGAAAAAGTTTCTGCCGAGAACGAGCACCGTGACATGCTGAGTCTCTGGGAAAGCAGAGATCCCCAGTGCTGTTGCGGCTAACGATACGCTCTAGAGGGATAGTGAAGACCAGCACGAGCTTTCAGGGCTGGCACCTTCCTTGTGGGAGAAGGAGCCAGACGTTTGCCTTTTCAGAAAAAGTTTCTGCCGAGAACGAGCACCGTGACATGCTGAGTGTCTGGGAAAGCAGAGATCCCCAGAGCTGTTGTGCCTGTGGATAGGCTGCAGGGGGACGGTGAAGACCAGCAAGATCTTTCAGGGCTGGCACCTTCCTTGTGGGAGAAGGAGCCAGACGTTTCCCTTTCAGAAAAAGTTTCTGCCGAGAACGAGCACCGTGACATGCGGAGTCTCTGGGAAAGCACAGATCCCCAGTTCTGTTGCGGCTAAAGATAGGCTGCAGAGGGATAGTGAAGACCAGCAAGAGCTTTCAGGGCTGGCACCTTCCTTGTGGGAGAAGGAGCCAGACGTTTGTCTTTTCAGAAAAAGTTTCTGCCGAGAACGAGCACCGTGACATGCTGAGTCTCTGGGAAAGCAGAGATCCCCAGTGCTGTTGTGCCTGTGGATAGGCTGCAGGGGGACGGTGAAGACCAGCAAGATCTTTCAGGGCTGGCACCTTCCTTGTGGGAGAAGGAGCCAGACGTTTGCCTTTTCAGAAAAAGTTTCTGCCGAGAACGAGCACCGTGACATGCTGAGTCTCTGGGAAAGCAGAGATCCCCAGTGCTGTTGTGCCTGTGGATAGGCTGCAGGGGGACGGTGAAGACCAGCAAGATCTTTCAGGGCTGGCACCTTCCTTGTGGGAGAAGGAGCCAGACGTTTGCCTTTTCAGAAAAAGGTTCTGCCGAGAACGAGCACCGTGACATGCTGAGTCTGTGGGAAAGCAGAGATCCCCAGTGCTGTTGCGGCTAAAGATAGGCTGCAGAGGGATAGTGAAGACCAGCAAGAGCTTTCAGGGCTGGCACCTTCCTTGTGGGAGAAGGAGCCAAACGTTTGCCTTTTCAGAAAAAGTTTCTGCCGAGAACGAACACCGTGACATGCTGAGTCTCTGGGAAAGCAGAGATCCCCAGAGCTGTTCTGCCTGTGGATAGGCTGCAGAGGGATAGTGAAGACCAGCAAGAACTTTCAGGGCTGGCACCTTCCTTGTGGAAGATTGAGCCAGACGTTTGCCTTTTCAGAAAAAGTTTCTGCCAAGAACGAGCACCGTGACATGCTGAGTCTCTGGGAAAGCAGAGATCCCCAGTGCTGTTGCGGCTAAAGATAGGCTGCAGAGGGATAGTGAAGACCTGCAAGACCTTTCAGGGCTGGCACCTTCCTTGTGGAAGATGGAGCCAGACGTTTGCCTCTTCAGAAAGACGCTCTGCCGTAAGCGAGCACCATAAGGTGCTGAATCTCTGGGAAAGCAGAGCTCCCCAGTGCTGTTGCGGCTAAAGATAGGCTGCAGAGGGATAGTGAAGACCTGCAAGAGCTTTCAGGGCTGGCACCTTCCTTGTGGGAGAAGGAGCCAGACGTTTGCCTTTTCAGAAAAAGTTTCTGCCGAGAACGAGCACCGTGGCATGCTGAGTCTCTGGGAAAGCAGAGATCCCCAGTGCTGTTGTGGCTAAAGATAGGCTGCAGAGGGATAGTGAAGACCAGCAAGATCTTTCAGGGCTGGCACCTTCCTTGTGGAAGACTGAGCCAGACGTTTGCCTCTTCAGAAAAAGGTTCTGCCGTAAGCGAGCACCATGAGATGCTGAGTCTCTGGGAAAGCAGAGATCCCCAGTGCTGTTGTGCCTGTGGATAGGCTGCAGGGGGATGGTGAAGACCAGCAAGATCTTTCAGGGCTGGCACCTTCCTTGTGGGAGAAGGAGCCAGACGTTTGCCTTTTCAGAAAAAGTTTCTGCCGAGAACGAGCACCGTGACATGCTGAGTCTCTGGGAAAGCAGAGATCCCCAGTGCTGTTGAGGCTATAGATAGGCTGCAGGGGGACGGTGAAGACCAGCAAGATCTTTCAGGGCTGGCACCTTCCTTGTGGGAGAAAGAGCCAGACGTTTGACTTTTCAGAAAAAGTTTCTGCCGAGAACGAGCACCGTGACATGCTGAGTCTCTGGGAAAGCAGAGATCCCCAGTGCTGTTGCGGCTAAAGATAGGCTGCAGAAGGATAGTGAAGACCAGCAAGAGCTTTCAGGGCTGGCACCTTCCTTGTAGAAGGAGCCGTAAGTTTGTCTTTTCAGAAAAAGTTTCTGCCGAGAACGAGCACCGTGACATGCTGAGTCTCTGGGAAAGCAGAGATCCCCAGAGCTGTTGCGGCTAAAGATAGGCTGCAGAGGGATAGTGAAGACCAGCAAGAACTTTCAGGGCTGGCACCTTCCTTGTGGGAGAAGGAGCCAGACGTTTGCCTTTTCAGAAAAAGTTTCTGCCGAGAATGAGCACCGTGACATGCTGAGTCTCTGGGAAAGCAGAGATCCCCAGTGCTGTTGCGGCTATAGATAGGCTGCAGAGGGATAGTGAAGACCAGCACGAGCTTTCAGGGCTGGCAGCTTCCTTGTGGGAGAAGGAGCCAGACGTTTGCCTTTTCAGAAAAAGTTTCTGCCGAGAACGAGCACCGTGACATGCGGAGTCTCTGGGAAAGCAGAGATCCCCAGTGCTGTTGTGCCTGTGGATAGGCTGCAGGGGGACGGTGAAGACCAGCAAGATCTTTAAGGGCTGGCACCTTCCTTGTGGGAGAAGGAGCCAGACGTTTGCCTTTTCAGAAAAAGTTTCTGCCGAGAACGAGCACCGTGACATGCTGAGTCTCTGGGAAAGCAGAGATCCCCAGTGCTGTTGTGGCTAAAGATAGGCTGCAGAGGGATAGTGAAGACCTGCAAGAGCTTTCAGGGCTGGCACCTTCCTTGTGGGAGAAGGAGCCAGACGTTTGCCTATTCAGAAAAAGTTTCTGCCGAGAACGAGCACCGTGACATGCTGAGTGTCTGGGAAAGCAGAGATCCCCAGAGCTGTTGTGCCTGTGGATAGGCTGCAGGGGGACGGTGAAGACCAGCAAGATCTTTCAGGGCTGGCACCTTCCTTGTGGGAGAAAGAGCCAGACGTTTGTCTTTTCAGAAAAAGTTTCTGCCGAGAACGAGCACCGTGACATGCTGAGTCTCTGGGAAAGCAGAGATCCCCAGTGCTGTTGTGCCTGTGGATAGGCTGCAGGGGGACGGTGAAGACCAGCAAGATCTTTCAGGGCTGGCACCTTCCTTGTGGGAGAAGGAGCCAGACGTTTGCCTTTTCAGAAAAAGTTTCTGCCGAGAACGAGCACCGTGACATGCTGAGTCTCTGGGAAAGCAGAGATCCCCAGTGCTGTTGTGCCTGTGGATAGGCTGCAGGGGGACGGTGAAGACCAGCAAGATCTTTCAGGGCTGGCACCTTCCTTGTGGGAGAAGGAGCCAGACGTTTGCCTTTTCAGAAAAAGGTTCTGCCGAGAACGAGCACCGTGACATGCTGAGTCTCTGGGAAAGCAGAGATCCCCAGTGCTGTTGCGGCTAAAGATAGGCTGCAGAGGGATAGTGAAGACCAGCAAGAGCTTTCAGGGCTGGCACCTTCCTTGTGGGAGAAGGAGCCAAACGTTTGCCTTTTCAGAAAAAGTTTCTGCCGAGAACGAACACCGTGACATGCTGAGTCTCTGGGAAAGCAGAGATCCCCAGAGCTGTTCTGCCTGTGGATAGGCTGCAGAGGGATAGTGAAGACCAGCAAGAACTTTCAGGGCTGGCACCTTCCTTGTGGGAGAAGGAGCCAGACGTTTGCCTTTTCAGAAAAAGTTTCTGCCAAGAACGAGCACCGTGACATGCTGAGTCTCTGGGAAAGCAGAGATCCCCAGTGCTGTTGCGGCTAAAGATAGGCTGCAGAGGGATAGTGAAGACCTGCAAGACCTTTCAGGGCTGGCACCTTCCTTGTGGAAGATGGAGCCAGACGTTTGCCTCTTCAGAAAGACGCTCTGCCGTAAGCGAGCACCATAAGGTGCTGAATCTCTGGGAAAGCAGAGCTCCCCAGTGCTGTTGCGGCTAAAGATAGGCTGCAGAGGGATAGTGAAGACCTGCAAGAGCTTTCAGGGCTGGCACCTTCCTTGTGGGAGAAGGAGCCAGACGTTTGCCTTTTCAGAAAAAGTTTCTGCCGAGAACGAGCACCGTGGCATGCTGAGTCTCTGGGAAAGCAGAGATCCCCAGTGCTGTTGTGGCTAAAGATAGGCTGCAGAGGGATAGTGAAGACCAGCAAGATCTTTCAGGGCTGGCACCTTCCTTGTGGAAGACTGAGCCAGACGTTTGCCTCTTCAGAAAAAGGTTCTGCCGTAAGCGAGCACCATGAGATGCTGAGTCTCTGGGAAAGCAGAGATCCCCAGTGCTGTTGTGCCTGTGGATAGGCTGCAGGGGGATGGTGAAGACCAGCAAGATCTTTCAGGGCTGGCACCTTCCTTGTGGGAGAAAGAGCCAGACGTTTGCCTTTTCAGAAAAAGTTTCTGCCGAGAACGAGCACCGTGACATGCTGAGTCTCTGGGAAAGCAGAGATCCCCAGTGCTGTTGCGGCTAAAGATAGGCTGCAGAGGGATAGTGAAGACCAGCAAGAGCTTTCAGGGCTGGCACCTTCCTTGTGGGAGAAGGAGCCAGACGTTTGCCTCTTCAGAAAAAGGTTCTGCCGTAAGCGAGCACCATAAGATGCTGAGTCTCTGGGAAAGCAGAGATCCCCAGTGCTGTTGTGCCTGTGGATAGGCTGCAGGGGGATGGTGAAGACCAGCAAGATCTTTCAGGGCTGGCACCTTCCTTGTGGGAGAAGGAGCCAGACGTTTGCCTTTTCAGAAAAAGTTTCTGCCGAGAACGAGCACCGTGACATGCTGAGTCTCTGGGAAAGCAGAGATCCCCAGAGCTGTTGTGCCTGTGGATAGGCTGCAGGGGGACGGTGAAGACCAGCAAGATCTTTCAGGGCTGGCACCTTCCTTGTGGGAGAAGGAGCCAGACGTTTCCCTTTCAGAAAAAGTTTCTGCCGAGAACGAGCACCGTGACATGCGGAGTCTCTGGGAAAGCACAGATCCCCAGTTCTGTTGCGGCTAAAGATAGGCTGCAGAGGGATAGTGAAGACCAGCAAGAGCTTTCAGGGCTGGCACCTTCCTTGTGGGAGAAGGAGCCAGACGTTTGTCTTTTCAGAAAAAGTTTCTGCCGAGAACGAGCACCGTGACATGCTGAGTCTCTGGGAAAGCAGAGATCCCCAGTGCTGTTGTGCCTGTGGATAGGCTGCAGGGGGACGGTGAAGACCAGCAAGATCTTTCAGGGCTGGCACCTTCCTTGTGGGAGAAGGAGCCAGACGTTTGCCTTTTCAGAAAAAGTTTCTGCCGAGAACGAGCACCGTGACATGCTGAGTCTCTGGGAAAGCAGAGATCCCCAGTGCTGTTGTGCCTGTGGATAGGCTGCAGGGGGACGGTGAAGACCAGCAAGATCTTTCAGGGCTGGCACCTTCCTTGTGGGAGAAGGAGCCAGACGTTTGCCTTTTCAGAAAAAGGTTCTGCCGAGAACGAGCACCGTGACATGCTGAGTCTCTGGGAAAGCAGAGATCCCCAGTGCTGTTGCGGCTAAAGATAGGCTGCAGAGGGATAGTGAAGACCAGCAAGAGCTTTCAGGGCTGGCACCTTCCTTGTGGGAGAAGGAGCCAAACGTTTGCCTTTTCAGAAAAAGTTTCTGCCGAGAACGAACACCGTGACATGCTGAGTCTCTGGGAAAGCAGAGATCCCCAGAGCTGTTCTGCCTGTGGATAGGCTGCAGAGGGATAGTGAAGACCAGCAAGAACTTTCAGGGCTGGCACCTTCCTTGTGGGAGAAGGAGCCAGACGTTTGCCTTTTCAGAAAAAGTTTCTGCCAAGAACGAGCACCGTGACATGCTGAGTCTCTGGGAAAGCAGAGATCCCCAGTGCTGTTGCGGCTAAAGATAGGCTGCAGAGGGATAGTGAAGACCTGCAAGACCTTTCAGGGCTGGCACCTTCCTTGTGGAAGATGGAGCCAGACGTTTGCCTCTTCAGAAAGACGCTCTGCCGTAAGCGAGCACCATAAGGTGCTGAATCTCTGGGAAAGCAGAGATCCCCAGTGCTGTTGCGGCTAAAGATAGGCTGCAGAGGGATAGTGAAGACCTGCAAGAGCTTTCAGGGCTGGCACCTTCCTTGTGGGAGAAGGAGCCAGACGTTTGCCTTTTCAGAAAAAGTTTCTGCCGAGAACGAGCACCGTGGCATGCTGAGTCTCTGGGAAAGCAGAGATCCCCAGTGCTGTTGTGGCTAAAGATAGGCTGCAGAGGGATAGTGAAGACCAGCAAGATCTTTCAGGGCTGGCACCTTCCTTGTGGAAGACTGAGCCAGACGTTTGCCTCTTCAGAAAAAGGTTCTGCCGTAAGCGAGCACCATGAGATGCTGAGTCTCTGGGAAAGCAGAGATCCCCAGTGCTGTTGTGCCTGTGGATAGGCTGCAGGGGGATGGTGAAGACCAGCAAGATCTTTCAGGGCTGGCACCTTCCTTGTGGGAGAAGGAGCCAGACGTTTGCCTTTTCAGAAAAAGTTTCTGCCGAGAACGAGCACCGTGACATGCTGAGTCTCTGGGAAAGCAGAGATCCCCAGTGCTGTTGTGCCTGTGGATAGGCTGCAGGGGGACGGTGAAGACCAGCAAGATCTTTCAGGGCTGGCACCTTCCTTGTGGGAGAAAGAGCCAGACGTTTGACTTTTCAGAAAAAGTTTCTGCCGAGAACGAGCAACGTGACATGCGGAGTCTCTGGGAAAGCAGAGATCCCCAGTGCTGTTGCGGCTAAAGATAGGCTGCAGAAGGATAGTGAAGACCAGCAAGAGCTTTCAGGGCTGGCACCTTCCTTGTAGAAGGAGCCGTAAGTTTGTCTTTTCAGAAAAAGTTTCTGCCGAGAACGAGCACCGTGACATGCTGAGTCTCTGGGAAAGCAGAGATCCCCAGAGCTGTTGCGGCTAAAGATAGGCTGCAGAGGGATAGTGAAGACCAGCAAGAACTTTCAGGGCAGGCACCTTCCTTGTGGGAGAAGGAGCCAGACGTTTGCCTTTTCAGAAAAAGTTTCTGCCGAGAATGAGCACCGTGACATGCTGAGTCTCTGGGAAAGCAGAGATCCCCAGTGCTGTTGCGGCTATAGATAGGCTGCAGAGGGATAGTGAAGACCAGCACGAGCTTTCAGGGCTGGCAGCTTCCTTGTGGGAGAAGGAGCCAGACGTTTGCCTTTTCAGAAAAAGTTTCTGCCGAGAACGAGCACCGTGACATGCGGAGTCTCTGGGAAAGCAGAGATCCCCAGTGCTGTTGTGCCTGTGGATAGGCTGCAGGGGGACGGTGAAGACCAGCAAGATCTTTAAGGGCTGGCACCTTCCTTGTGGGAGAAGGAGCCAGACGTTTGCCTTTTCAGAAAAAGTTTCTGCCGAGAACGAGCACCGTGACATGCTGAGTCTCTGGGAAAGCAGAGATCCCCAGTGCTGTTGCGGCTAAAGATAGGCTGCAGAGGGATAGTGAAGACCTGCAAGAGCTTTCAGGGCTGGCACCTTCCTTGTGGGAGAAGGAGCCAGACGTTTGCCTATTCAGAAAAAGTTTCTGCCGAGAACGAGCACCGTGACATGCTGAGTCTCTGGGAAAGCACAGATCCCCAGAGCTGTTGTGCCTGTGGATAGGCTGCAGGGGGACTGTGAAGACCAGCAAGATCTTTCAGGGCTGGCACCTTCCTTGTGGGAGAAAGAGCCAGACGTTTGCCTTTTCAGAAAAAGTTTCTGCCGAGAACGAGCACCGTGACATGCTGAGTCTCTGGGAAAGCAGAGATCCCCAGTGCTGTTGCGGCTAAAGATAGGCTGCAGAGGGATAGTGAAGACCAGCAAGAGCTTTCAGGGCTGGCACCTTCCTTGTGGGAGAAGGAGCCAGACGTTTGCCTTTTCAGAAAAAGTTTCTGCCGAGAACGAGCACCGTGACATGCTGAGTCTCTCGGAAAGCAGAGATCCCCAGTGCTGTTGTGCCTGTGGATAGGCTGCAGGGGGACGGTGAAGACCAGCAAGATCTTTCAGGGCTGGCACCTTCCTTGTGGGAGAAGGAGCCAGACATTTGCCTTTTCAGAAAAAGTTTCTGCCGAGAACGAGCACCGTGACATGCTGAGTCTCTGGGAAAGCAGAGATCCCCAGTGCTGTTGCGGCTTAAGATAGGCTGCAGAGGGATAGTGAAGACCAGCAAGAGCTTTCAGGGCTGGCACCTTCCTTGTGGGAGAAGGAGCCAGACGTTTGCCTTTTCAGAAAAAGTTTCTGCCGAGAACGAGCACCGTGACATGCTGAGTCTCTGGGAAAGCAGAGATCCCCAGTGCTGTTGCAGCTAAAGATAGGCTGCAGAGGGATAGTGAAGACCAGCAAGAGCTTTCAGTGCTGGCACCTTCCTTGTGGGAGAAGGAGCCAGACGTTTGCCTTTTCAGAAAAAGTTTCTGCCGAGAACGAGCACCGTGACATGCTGAGTCTCTGGGAAAGCAGAGATCCCCAGTGCTGTTGCGGCTAAAGATAGGCTGCAGAGGGATAGTGAAGACCAGCAAGAGCTTTCAGGGCTGGCACCTTCCTTGTGGGAGAAGGAGCCAGACGTTTGCCTTTTCAGAAAAAGTTTCTGCCGAGAACGAGCACCGTGACATGCTGAGTCTCTGGGAAAGCAGAGATCCCCAGTGCTGTTGCGGCTAAAGATAGGCTGCAGAGGGATAGTGAACACCTGCAAGAGCTTTCAGGGCTGGCAGCTTCCTTGTGGGAGAAGGAGCCAGACGTTTGCCTTTTCAGAAAAAGTTTCTGCCGAGAACGAGCACCGTGACATGCGGAGTCTCTGGGAAAGCAGAGATCCCCAGTTCTGTTGCGGCTAAAGATAGGCTGCAGAGGGATACTGAAGAAGAGCAAGATCTTTCAGGGCTGGCGCCTTCCTTGTGGGAGAAGGAGCCAGACGTTTGCCTTTTCAGAAAAAGTTTCTGCCGAGAACGAGCACCGTGACATGCTGAGTCTCTGGGAAAGCAGAGATCCCCAGTGCTGTTGTGCCTGTGGATAGACTGCAGGGGCACGGTGAAGACCAGCAAGAGCTTTCAGGGCTGGCAGCTTCCTTGTGGGAGAAGGAGCCAGACGTTTGCCTTTTCAGAAAAAGTTTCTGCCGAGAACGAGCACCGTGACATGCTGAGTGTCTGGGAAAGCAGAGATCCCCAGTGCTGTTGCGGCTAAAGATAGGCTGCAGAGGGATAGTGAAGACCAGCAAGAGCTTTCAGGGCTGGCACCTTCCTTGTGGGAGAAGGAGCCAGACGTTTCCCTTTTCAGAAAAAGTTTCTGCCGAGAACGAGCACCGTGACATGCTGAGTCTCTGGGAAAGCAGAGATCCCCAGTGCTGTTGCGGCTAAAGATAGGCTGCAGAGGGATAGTGAAGACCTGCAAGATCTTTCAGGGCTGGCACCTTCCTTGTGGGAGAAGGAGCCAGACGTTTGCCTTTTCAGAAAAGGTTTCTGCCGAGAACGAGCACCGTGACATGCTGAGTGTCTGGGAAAGCAGAGATCCCCAGTGCTGTTGCGGCTAAAGATAGGCTGCAGAGGGATAGTGAAGACCTGCAAGAGCTTTCAGGGCTGGCACCTTCCTTGTGGGAGAAGGAGCCAGACGTTTGCCTTTTCAGAAAAAGTTTCTGCCGAGAACGAGCACCGTGACATGCTGAGTCTCTGGGAAAGCAGAGATCCCCAGTGCTGTTGTGCCTGTGGATAGGCTGCAGGGGGGACGGTGAAGACCAGCAAGATCTTTCAGGGCTGGCACCTTCCTTGTGGGAGAAGGAGCCAGACGTTTGCCTTTTCAGAAAAAGTTTCTGCCGAGAACGAGCACCGTGACATGCTGAGTCTCTGGGAAAGCAGAGATCCCCAGTGCTGTTGCGGCTAAAGATAGGCTGCAGAGGGATAGTGAAGACCAGCAAGAGCTTTTAGGGCTGGCACCTTCCTTGTGGGAGAAGGAGCCAGACGTTTGCTTTTTCAGAAAAAGGCTCTGCCGAGAGCGAGCACCATGAGATGCTGAGTCTCTGGGAAAGCAGAGATCCCCAGTGCTGTTGTGCCTGTGGATAGGCTGCAGGGGGATGGTGAAGACCAGCAAGATCTTTCAGGGCTGGCAGCTTCCTTGTGGGAGAAGGAGCCAGACGTTTGCCTTTTCAGAAAAAGTTTCTGCCGAGAACGAGCACCGTGACATGCTGAGTCTCTGGGAAAGCAGAGATCCCCAGTGCTGTTGTGCCTGTGGATAGGCTGCAGAGGGATAGTGAAGACCTGCAATAGCTTTCAGGGCTGGCACCTTACTTGTGGGAGAAGGAGCCAGACGTTTGCCTTTTCAGAAAAAGTTTCTGCCGAGAACGAGCACCGTGACATGCTGAGTCTCTGGGAAAGCAGAGATCCCCACTGCTGTTGAGGCTAAAGATAGGCTGCAGAGGGATAGTGAAGACCAGCAAGAGCTTTCAGGGCTGGCACCTTCCTTGTGGGAGAAGGAGCCAGACGTTTGCCTTTTCAGAAAAAGTTTCTGCCGAGAACGAGCACCGTGACATGCTGAGTCTCTGGGAAAGCAGAAATCCCCAGTGCTGTTGTGCCTGTGGATAGGCTGCAGAGGGATAGTGAAGACCTGCAATAGCTTTCAGGGCTGGCACCTTCCTTGTGGGAGAAGGAGCCAGACGTTTGCCTTTTCAGAAAAAGTTTCTGCCGAGAACGAGCACCGTGACATGCTGAGTCTCTGGGAAAGCAGAGATCCCCAGTGCTGTTGTGCCTGTGGATAGGCTGCAGGGGGACGGTGAAGACCAGCAAGAGCTTTCAGGGCTGGCACCTTCCTTGTGGGAGAAGGAGCCAGACGTTTGCCTTTTCAGAAAAAGTTTCTGCCGAGAACGAGCACCGTGACATGCTGAGTCTCTGGGAAAGCAGAGATCCCCAGTGCTGTTGCGGCTAAAGATAGGCTGCAGAGGGATAGTGAAGACCTGCAAGACCTTTCAGGGCTGGCAGCTTCCTTGTGGGAGAAGGAGCCAGACGTTTGCCTTTTCAGAAAAAGTTTCTGCCGAGAACGAGCACCGTGACATGCGGAGTCTCTGGGAAAGCACAGATCCCCAGTTCTGTTGCGGCTAAAGATAGGCTGCAGAGGGATACTGAAGACCTGCAATAGCTTTCAGGGCTGGCACCTTCCTTGTGGGAGAAGGAGCCAGACGTTTGCCTTTTCAGAAAAAGTTTCTGCCGAGAACGAGCACCGTGACATGCTGAGTCTCTGGGAAAGCAGAGATCCCCAGTGCTGTTCTGCCTGTGGATAGGCTGCAGGGGCACCGTAAAGACCAGCAAGATCTTTCAGGGCTGGCACCTTCCTTGTGGGAGAAGGAGCCAGACGTTTGCCTTTTCAGAAAAAGTTTCTGCCGAGAACGAGCACCGTGACATGCTGAGTCTCTGGGAAAGCAGAGATCCCCAGTGCTGTTGCGGCTAAAGATAGGCTGCAGAGGGATAGTGAAGACCTGCAAGATCTTTCAGGGCTGGCACCTTCCTTGTGGGAGAAGGAGCCAGACGTTTGCCTTTTCAGAAAAGGTTTCTGCCGAGAACGAGCACCGTGACATGCTGAGTGTCTGGGAAAGCAGAGATCCCCAGTGCTGTTGCGGCTAAAGATAGGCTGCAGAGGGATAGTGAAGATCTGCAAGAGCTTTCAGGGCTGGCACCTTCCTTGTGGGAGAAGGAGCCAGACGTTTGCCTTTTCAGAAAAAGTTTCTGCCGAGAACAAGCACCGTGACATGCTGAGTCTCTGGGAAAGCAGAGATCCCCAGTGCTGTTCTGCCTGTGGATAGCCTGCACGGGGACGGTGAAGACCAGCAAGATCTTTCAGGGCTGGCACCTTCCTTGTGGGAGAAGGAGCCAGACGTTTGCCTTTTCAGAAAAAGTTTCTGCCGAGAACGAGCACCATGACATGCTGAGTCTCTGGGAAAGCAGAGATCCCCAGAGCTGTTGTGCCTGTGGATAGGCTGCAGGGGGACGGTGAAGACCAGCAAGATCTTTCAGGGCTGGCACCTTCCTTGTGGGAGAAGGAGCCAGACGTTTGCCTTTTCAGAAAAAGTTTCTGCCGAGAACGAGCACCGTGACATGCTGAGTGTCTGGGAAAGCAGAGATCCCCAGTGCTGTTGCGGCTAAAGATAGGCTGCAGAGGGATAGTGAAGACCAGCAAGAGCTTTCAGGGCTGGCACCTTCCTTGTGGGAGAAGGAGCCAGACGTTTGCCTTTTCAGAAAAAGTTTCTGCCGAGAACGAGCACCGTGACATGCTGAGTCTCTCGGAAAGCAGAGATCCCCAGTGCTGTTGTGCCTGTGGATAGGCTGCAGGGGGACGGTGAAGACCAGCAAGATCTTTCAGGGCTGGCACCTTCCTTGTGGGAGAAGGAGCCAGACATTTGCCTTTTCAGAAAAAGTTTCTGCCGAGAACGAGCACCGTGACATGCTGAGTCTCTGGGAAAGCAGAGATCCCCAGTGCTGTTGCGGCTAAAGATAGGCTGCAGAGGGATAGTGAAGACCAGCAAGAGCTTTCAGGGCTGGCACCTTCCTTGTGGGAGAAGGAGCCAGACGTTTGCCTTTTCAGAAAAAGTTTCTGCCGAGAACGAGCACCGTGACATGCTGAGTCTCTGGGAAAGCAGAGATCCCCAGTGCTGTTGCAGCTAAAGATAGGCTGCAGAGGGATAGTGAAGACCAGCAAGAGCTTTCAGTGCTGGCACCTTCCTTGTGGGAGAAGGAGCCAGACGTTTGCCTTTTCAGAAAAAGTTTCTGCCGAGAACGAGCACCGTGACATGCTGAGTCTCTGGGAAAGCAGAGATCCCCAGTGCTGTTGCGGCTAAAGATAGGCTGCAGAGGGATAGTGAAGACCAGCAAGAGCTTTCAGGGCTGGCACCTTCCTTGTGGGAGAAGGAGCCAGACGTTTGCCTTTTCAGAAAAAGTTTCTGCCGAGAACGAGCACCGTGACATGCTGAGTCTCTGGGAAAGCAGAGATCCCCAGTGCTGTTGCGGCTAAAGATAGGCTGCAGAGGGATAGTGAACACCTGCAAGAGCTTTCAGGGCTGGCAGCTTCCTTGTGGGAGAAGGAGCCAGACGTTTGCCTTTTCAGAAAAAGTTTCTGCCGAGAACGAGCACCGTGACATGCGGAGTCTCTGGGAAAGCACAGATCCCCAGTTCTGTTGCGGCTAAAGATAGGCTGCAGAGGGATACTGAAGAAGAGCAAGATCTTTCAGGGCTGGCGCCTTCCTTGTGGGAGAAGGAGCCAGACGTTTGCCTTTTCAGAAAAAGTTTCTGCCGAGAACGAGCACCGTGACATGCTGAGTCTCTGGGAAAGCAGAGATCCCCAGTGCTGTTGTGCCTGTGGATAGGCTGCAGGGGCACGGTGAAGACCAGCAAGAGCTTTCAGGGCTGGCAGCTTCCTTGTGGGAGAAGGAGCCAGACGTTTGCCTTTTCAGAAAAAGTTTCTGCCGAGAACGAGCACCGTGACATGCTGAGTCTCTGGGAAAGCAGAGATCCCCAGTGCTGTTGCGGCTAAAGATAGGCTGCAGAGGGATAGTGAAGACCTGCAAGATCTTTCAGGGCTGGCACCTTCCTTGTGGGAGAAGGAGCCAGACGTTTGCCTTTTCAGAAAAGGTTTCTGCCGAGAACGAGCACCGTGACATGCTGAGTGTCTGGGAAAGCAGAGATCCCCAGTGCTGTTGCGGCTAAAGATAGGCTGCAGAGGGATAGTGAAGACCTGCAAGAGCTTTCAGGGCTGGCACCTTCCTTGTGGGAGAAGGAGCCAGACGTTTGCCTTTTCAGAAAAAGTTTCTGCCGAGAACGAGCACCGTGACATGCTGAGTCTCTGGGAAAGCAGAGATCCCCAGTGCTGTTGCGGCTAAAGATAGGCTGCAGAGGGATAGTGAAGACCAGCAAGATCTTTCAGGGCTGGCAGCTTCCTTGTGGGAGAAGGAGCCAGACGTTTGCCTTTTCAGAAAAAGTTTCTGCCGAGAACGAGCACCGTGACATGCTGAGTCTCTGGGAAAGCAGAGATCCCCAGTGCTGTTGCGGCTAAAGATAGGCTGCAGAGGGATAGTGAAGACCTGCAAGGGCTTTCAGGGCTGGCACCTTCCTTGTGGGAGAAGGAGCCAGACGTTTGCCTTTTCAGAAAAAGTTTCTGCCGAGAATGAGCACCGTGACATGCTGAGTCTCTGGAAAGCAGAGATCCCCAGTGCTGTTGCGGCTAAAGATAGGCTGCAGAGGGATAGTGAAGACCAGCAAGAGTTTTCAGGGCTGGCAGCTTCCTTGTGGGAGAAGGAGCCAGACGTTTGCCTTTTCAGAAAAAGTTTCTGCCGAGAACGAGCACCGTGACATGCTGAGTCTCTGGGAAAGCAGAGATCCCCAGAGCTGTTGTGCCTGTGGATAGGCTGCAGGGGGACTGTGAAGACCAGCAAGATCTTTCAGGGCTGGCACCTTCCTTGTGGGAGAAGGAGCCAGACGTTTGCCTTTTCAGAAAAAGTTTCTGCCGAGAACGAGCACCGTGACATGCTGAGTCTCTGGGAAAGCAGAGATCCCCAGTGCTGTTGTGCCTGTGGATAGGCTGCAGGGGGACGGTGAAGACCAGCAAGATCTTTCAGGGCTGGCACCTTCCTTGTGGGAGAAGGAGCCAGACGTTTGCCTTTTCAGAAAAGGCTCTGCCGACAGCGAGCACCATGAGATGCTGAGTCTCTGGGAAAGCAGAGATCCCCAGTGCTGTTGTGCCTGTGGATAGGCTGCAGGGGGACGGTGAAGACCAGCAAGATCTTTCACGGCTGGAATCTTTCTTGTGGGATAAGGAGCCAGACGTTTGCCTTTTCAGAAAAAGTTTCTGCCGAGAACGAGCACCGTGACATGCTGAGTCTCTGGGAAAGCAGAGATCCCCAGTGCTGTTGCGGCTAAAGATAGGCTGCAGAGGGATAGTGAAGACCTGCAAGAGCTTTCAGGGCTGGCACCTTCCTTGTGGGAGAAGGAGCCAGACGTTTGCCTTTTCAGAAAAAGTTTCTGCCGAGAACGAGCACCGTGACATGCTGAGTCTCTGGGAAAGCAGAGATCCCCAGTGCTGTTGCGGCTAAAGATAGGCTGCAGAGGGATAGTGAACACCTGCAAGAGCTTTCAGGGCTGGCAGCTTCCTTGTGGGAGAAGGAGCCAGACGTTTGCCTTTTCAGAAAAAGTTTCTGCCGAGAACGAGCACCGTGACATGCGGAGTCTCTGGGAAAGCACAGATCCCCAGTTCTGTTGCGGCTAAAGATAGGCTGCAGAGGGATACTGAAGAAGAGCAAGATCTTTCAGGGCTGGCGCCTTCCTTGTGGGAGAAGGAGCCAGACGTTTGCCTTTTCAGAAAAAGTTTCTGCCGAGAACGAGCACCGTGACATGCTGAGTCTCTGGGAAAGCAGAGATCCCCAGTGCTGTTGTGCCTGTGGATAGGCTGCAGGGGCACCGTAAAGACCAGCAAGATCTTTCAGGGCTGGCACCTTCCTTGTGGGAGAAGGAGCCAGACGTTTGCCTTTTCAGAAAAAGTTTCTGCCGAGAACGAGCACCGTGACATGCTGAGTCTCTGGGAAAGCAGAGATCCCCAGTGCTGTTGCGGCTAAAGATAGGCTGCAGAGGGATAGTGAAGACCTGCAAGATCTTTCAGGGCTGGCACCTTCCTTGTGGGAGAAGGAGCCAGACGTTTGCCTTTTCAGAAAAGGTTTCTGCCGAGAACGAGCACCGTGACATGCTGAGTGTCTGGGAAAGCAGAGATCCCCAGTGCTGTTGCGGCTAAAGATAGGCTGCAGAGGGATAGTGAAGACCTGCAAGAGCTTTCAGGGCTGGCACCTTCCTTGTGGGAGAAGGAGCCAGACGTTTGCCTTTTCAGAAAAAGTTTCTGCCGAGAACGAGCACCGTGACATGCTGAGTCTCTGGGAAAGCAGAGATCCCCAGTGCTGTTCTGCCTGTGGATAGCCTGCACGGGGACGGTGAAGACCAGCAAGATCTTTCAGGGCTGGCACCTTCCTTGTGGGAGAAGGAGCCAGACGTTTGCCTTTTCAGAAAAAGTTTCTGCCGAGAACGAGCACCGTGACATGCTGAGTCTCTGGGAAAGCAGAGATCCCCAGTGCTGTTCTGCCTGTGGATAGCCTGCACGGGGACGGTGAAGACCAGCAAGATCTTTCAGGGCTGGCACCTTCCTTGTGGGAGAAGGAGCCAGACGTTTGCCTTTTCAGAAAATTTTCTGCCGAGAACGAGCACCGTGACATGCTGAGTCTCTGGGAAAGCAGAGATCCCCAGTGCTGTTGCGGCTAAAGATAGGCTGCAGAGGGATAGTGAAGACCAGCAAGATCTTTCAGGGCTGGCACCTTCCTTGTGGGAGAAGGAGCCAGACGTTTGCCTTTTCAGAAAAAGTTTCTGCCGAGAACGAGCACCGTGACATGCGGAGTCTCTGGGAAAGCAGAGATCCCCAGTTCTGTTGCGGCTAAAGATAGGCTGCAGAGGGATACTGAAGAAGAGCAAGATCTTTCAGGGCTGGCGCCTTCCTTGTGGGAGAAGGAGCCAGACGTTTGCCTTTTCAGAAAAAGTTTGTGCCGAGAACGAGCACCGTGACATGCTGAGTCTCTGGGAAAGCAGAGATCCCCAGTGCTGTTGTGCCTGTGGATAGACTGCAGGGGCACGGTGAAGACCAGCAAGAGCTTTCAGGGCTGGCAGCTTCCTTGTGGGAGAAGGAGCCAGACGTTTGCCTTTTCAGAAAAAGTTTCTGCCGAGAACGAGCACCGTGACATGCTGAGTGTCTGGGAAAGCAGAGATCCCCAGTGCTGTTGCGGCTAAAGATAGGCTGCAGAGGGATAGTGAAGACCAGCAAGAGCTTTCAGGGCTGGCAGCTTCCTTGTGGGAGAAGGAGCCAGACGTTTCCCTTTTCAGAAAAAGTTTCTGCCGAGAACGAGCACCGTGACATGCTGAGTCTCTGGGAAAGCAGAGATCCCCAGTGCTGTTGCGGCTAAAGATAGGCTGCAGAGGGATAGTGAAGACCTGCAAGATCTTTCAGGGCTGGCACCTTCCTTGTGGGAGAAGGAGCCAGACGTTTGCCTTTTCAGAAAAGGTTTCTGCCGAGAACGAGCACCGTGACATGCTGAGTGTCTGGGAAAGCAGAGATCCCCAGTGCTGTTGCGGCTAAAGATAGGCTGCAGAGGGATAGTGAAGACCTGCAAGAGCTTTCAGGGCTGGCACCTTCCTTGTGGGAGAAGGAGGCAGACGTTTGCCTTTTCAGAAAAAGTCTCTGCCGAGAACGAGCACCGTGACATGCTGAGTCTCTGGGAAAGCAGAGATCCCCAGTGCTGTTGTGCCTGTGGATAGGCTGCAGGGGGGACGGTGAAGACCAGCAAGATCTTTCAGGGCTGGCACCTTCCTTGTGGGAGAAGGAGCCAGACGTTTGCCTTTTCAGAAAAAGTTTCTGCCGAGAACGAGCACCGTGACATGCTGAGTGTCTGGGAAAGCAGAGATCCCCAGTGCTGTTGCGGCTAAATATAGGCTGCAGAGGGATAGTGAAGACCAGCAAGAGCTTTTAGGGCTGGCACCTTCCTTGTGGGAGAAGGAGCCAGACGTTTGCTTTTTCAGAAAAAGGCTCTGCCGAGAGCGAGCACCATGAGATGCTGAGTCTCTGGGAAAGCAGAGATCCCCAGTGCTGTTGTGCCTGTGGATAGGCTGCAGGGGGATGGTGAAGACCAGCAAGATCTTTCAGGGCTGGCAGCTTCCTTGTGGGAGAAGGAGCCAGACGTTTGCCTTTTCAGAAAAAGTTTCTGCCGAGAACGAGCACCGTGACATGCTGAGTCTCTGGGAAAGCAGAGATCCCCAGTGCTGTTGTGCCTGTGGATAGGCTGCAGAGGGATAGTGAAGACCTGCAATAGCTTTCAGGGCTGGCACCTTACTTGTGGGAGAAGGAGCCAGACGTTTGCCTTTTCAGAAAACGTTTCTGCCGAGAACGAGCACCGTGACATGCTGAGTCTCTGGAAAAGCAGAGATCCCCACTGCTGTTGAGGCTAAAGATAGGCTGCAGAGGGATAGTGAAGACCAGCAAGAGCTTTCAGGGCTGGCACCTTCCTTGTGGGAGAAGGAGCCAGACGTTTGCCTTTTCAGAAAAAGTTTCTGCCGAGAACGAGCACCGTGACATGCTGAGTCTCTGGGAAAGCAGAAATCCCCAGTGCTGTTGTGCCTGTGGATAGGCTGCAGGGGGACGGTGAAGACCAGCAAGAGCTTTCAGGGCTGGCACCTTCCTTGTGGGAGAAGGAGCCAGACGTTTGCCTTTTCAGAAAAAGTTTCTGCCGAGAACGAGCACCGTGACATGCTGAGTCTCTGGGAAAGCAGAGATCCCCAGTGCTGTTGCGGCTAAAGATAGGCTGCAGAGGGATAGTGAAGACCTGCAAGACCTTTCAGGGCTGGCACCTTCCTTGTGGGAGAAGGAGCCAGACGTTTGCCTTTTCAGAAAAAGTTTCTGCCGAGAACGAGCACCGTGACATGCGGAGTCTCTGGGAAAGCACAGATCCCCAGTTCTGTTGCGGCTAAAGATAGGCTGCAGAGGGATACTGAAGACCTGCAATAGCTTTCAGGGCTGGCACCTTCCTTGTGGGAGAAGGAGCCAGACGTTTGCCTTTTCAGAAAAAGTTTCTGCCGAGAACGAGCACCGTGACATGCTGAGTCTCTGGGAAAGCAGAGATCCCCAGTGCTGTTCTGCCTGTGGATAGGCTGCAGGGGCACCGTAAAGACCAGCAAGATCTTTCAGGGCTGGCACCTTCCTTGTGGGAGAAGGAGCCAGACGTTTGCCTTTTCAGAAAACGTTTCTGCCGAGAACGAGCACCGTGACATGCTGAGTCTCTGGGAAAGCAGAGATCCCCAGTGCTGTTGCGGCTAAAGATAGGCTGCAGAGGGATAGTGAAGACCTGCAAGATCTTTCAGGGCTGGCACCTTCCTTGTGGGAGAAGGAGCCAGACGTTTGCCTTTTCAGAAAAGGTTTCTGCCGAGAACGAGCACCGTGACATGCTGAGTCTCTGGGAAAGCAGAGATCCCCAGTGCTGTTGCGGCTAAAGATAGGCTGCAGAGGGATAGTGAAGATCTGCAAGAGCTTTCAGGGCTGGCACCTTCCTTGTGGGAGAAGGAGCCAGACGTTTGCCTTTTCAGAAAAAGTTTCTGCCGAGAACAAGCACCGTGACATGCTGAGTCTCTGGGAAAGCAGAGATCCCCAGTGCTGTTCTGCCTGTGGATAGCCTGCACGGGGACGGTGAAGACCAGCAAGATCTTTCAGGGCTGGCACCTTCCTTGTGGGAGAAGGAGCCAGACGTTTGCCTTTTCAGAAAAAGTTTCTGCCGAGAACGAGCACCATGACATGCTGAGTCTCTGGGAAAGCAGAGATCCCCAGAGCTGTTGTGCCTGTGGATAGGCTGCAGGGGGACGGTGAAGACCAGCAAGATCTTTCAGGGCTGGCACCTTCCTTGTGGGAGAAGGAGCCAGACGTTTGCCTTTTCAGAAAATTTTCTGCCGAGAACGAGCACCGTGACATGCTGAGTCTCTGGGAAAGCAGAGATCCCCAGTGCTGTTGCGGCTAAAGATAGGCTGCAGAGGGATAGTGAAGACCAGCAAGATCTTTCAGGGCTGGCACCTTCCTTGTGGGAGAAGGAGCCAGACGTTTGCCTTTTCAGAAAAAGTTTCTGCCGAGAACGAGCACCGTGACATGCTGAGTCTCTGGGAAAGCAGAGATCCCCAGTGCTGTTGTGCCTGTGGATAGGCTGCAGGGGGACGGTGAAGACCAGCAAGATCTTTCAGGGCTGGCACCTTCCTTGTGGGAGAAGGAGCCAGACGTTTGCCTTTTCAGAAAAGGCTCTGCCGACAGCGAGCACCATGAGATGCTGAGTCTCTGGGAAAGCAGAGATCCCCAGTGCTGTTGTGCCTGTGGATAGGCTGCAGGGGGACGGTGAAGACCAGCAAGATCTTTCACGGCTGGAATCTTTCTTGTGGGATAAGGAGCCAGACGTTTGCCTTTTCAGAAAAAGTTTCTGCCGAGAACGAGCACCGTGACATGCTGAGTCTCTGGGAAAGCAGAGATCCCCAGTGCTGTTGCGGCTAAAGATAGGCTGCAGAGGGATAGTGAAGACCTGCAAGAGCTTTCAGGGCTGGCACCTTCCTTGTGGGAGAAGGAGCCAGACGTTTGCCTTTTCAGAAAAAGTTTCTGCCGAGAACGAGCACCGTGACATGCTGAGTCTCTGGGAAAGCAGAGATCCCCAGTGCTGTTGCGGCTAAAGATAGGCTGCAGAGGGATAGTGAACACCTGCAAGAGCTTTCAGGGCTGGCAGCTTCCTTGTGGGAGAAGGAGCCAGACGTTTGCCTTTTCAGAAAAAGTTTCTGCCGAGAACGAGCACCGTGACATGCGGAGTCTCTGGGAAAGCACAGATCCCCAGTTCTGTTGCGGCTAAAGATAGGCTGCAGAGGGATACTGAAGAAGAGCAAGATCTTTCAGGGCTGGCGCCTTCCTTGTGGGAGAAGGAGCCAGACGTTTGCCTTTTCAGAAAAAGTTTCTGCCGAGAACGAGCACCGTGACATGCTGAGTCTCTGGGAAAGCAGAGATCCCCAGTGCTGTTGTGCCTGTGGATAGGCTGCAGGGGCACCGTAAAGACCAGCAAGATCTTTCAGGGCTGGCACCTTCCTTGTGGGAGAAGGAGCCAGACGTTTGCCTTTTCAGAAAAAGTTTCTGCCGAGAACGAGCACCGTGACATGCTGAGTCTCTGGGAAAGCAGAGATCCCCAGTGCTGTTGCGGCTAAAGATAGGCTGCAGAGGGATAGTGAAGACCTGCAAGATCTTTCAGGGCTGGCACCTTCCTTGTGGGAGAAGGAGCCAGACGTTTGCCTTTTCAGAAAAGGTTTCTGCCGAGAACGAGCACCGTGACATGCTGAGTGTCTGGGAAAGCAGAGATCCCCAGTGCTGTTGCGGCTAAAGATAGGCTGCAGAGGGATAGTGAAGACCTGCAAGAGCTTTCAGGGCTGGCACCTTCCTTGTGGGAGAAGGAGCCAGACGTTTGCCTTTTCAGAAAAAGTTTCTGCCGAGAACGAGCACCGTGACATGCTGAGTCTCTGGGAAAGCAGAGATCCCCAGTGCTGTTCTGCCTGTGGATAGCCTGCACGGGGACGGTGAAGACCAGCAAGATCTTTCAGGGCTGGCACCTTCCTTGTGGGAGAAGGAGCCAGACGTTTGCCTTTTCAGAAAAAGTTTCTGCCGAGAACGAGCACCGTGACATGCTGAGTCTCTGGGAAAGCAGAGATCCCCAGTGCTGTTCTGCCTGTGGATAGCCTGCACGGGGACGGTGAAGACCAGCAAGATCTTTCAGGGCTGGCACCTTCCTTGTGGGAGAAGGAGCCAGACGTTTGCCTTTTCAGAAAATTTTCTGCCGAGAACGAGCACCGTGACATGCAGAGTCTCTGGGAAAGCAGAGATCCCCAGTGCTGTTGCGGCTAAAGATAGGCTGCAGAGGGATAGTGAAGACCAGCAAGATCTTTCAGGGCTGGCACCTTCCTTGTGGGAGAAGGAGCCAGACGTTTGCCTTTTCAGAAAAAGTTTCTGCCGAGAACGAGCACCGTGACATGCGGAGTCTCTGGGAAAGCAGAGATCCCCAGTTCTGTTGCGGCTAAAGATAGGCTGCAGAGGGATACTGAAGAAGAGCAAGATCTTTCAGGGCTGGCGCCTTCCTTGTGGGAGAAGGAGCCAGACGTTTGCCTTTTCAGAAAAAGTTTGTGCCGAGAACGAGCACCGTGACATGCTGAGTCTCTGGGAAAGCAGAGATCCCCAGTGCTGTTGTGCCTGTGGATAGACTGCAGGGGCACGGTGAAGACCAGCAAGAGCTTTCAGGGCTGGCAGCTTCCTTGTGGGAGAAGGAGCCAGACGTTTGCCTTTTCAGAAAAAGTTTCTGCCGAGAACGAGCACCGTGACATGCTGAGTGTCTGGGAAAGCAGAGATCCCCAGTGCTGTTGCGGCTAAAGATAGGCTGCAGAGGGATAGTGAAGACCAGCAAGAGCTTTCAGGGCTGGCACCTTCCTTGTGGGAGAAGGAGCCAGACGTTTCCCTTTTCAGAAAAAGTTTCTGCCGAGAACGAGCACCGTGACATGCTGAGTCTCTGGGAAAGCAGAGATCCCCAGTGCTGTTGCGGCTAAAGATAGGCTGCAGAGGGATAGTGAAGACCTGCAAGATCTTTCAGGGCTGGCACCTTCCTTGTGGGAGAAGGAGCCAGACGTTTGCCTTTTCAGAAAAGGTTTCTGCCGAGAACGAGCACCGTGACATGCTGAGTGTCTGGGAAAGCAGAGATCCCCAGTGCTGTTGCGGCTAAAGATAGGCTGCAGAGGGATAGTGAAGACCTGCAAGAGCTTTCAGGGCTGGCACCTTCCTTGTGGGAGAAGGAGGCAGACGTTTGCCTTTTCAGAAAAAGTTTCTGCCGAGAACGAGCACCGTGACATGCTGAGTCTCTGGGAAAGCAGAGATCCCCAGTGCTGTTGTGCCTGTGGATAGGCTGCAGGGGGGACGGTGAAGACCAGCAAGATCTTTCAGGGCTGGCACCTTCCTTGTGGGAGAAGGAGCCAGACGTTTGCCTTTTCAGAAAAAGTTTCTGCCGAGAACGAGCACCGTGACATGCTGAGTGTCTGGGAAAGCAGAGATCCCCAGTGCTGTTGCGGCTAAATATAGGCTGCAGAGGGATAGTGAAGACCAGCAAGAGCTTTTAGGGCTGGCACCTTCCTTGTGGGAGAAGGAGCCAGACGTTTGCTTTTTCAGAAAAAGGCTCTGCCGAGAGCGAGCACCATGAGATGCTGAGTCTCTGGGAAAGCAGAGATCCCCAGTGCTGTTGTGCCTGTGGATAGGCTGCAGGGGGATGGTGAAGACCAGCAAGATCTTTCAGGGCTGGCAGCTTCCTTGTGGGAGAAGGAGCCAGACGTTTGCCTTTTCAGAAAAAGTTTCTGCCGAGAACGAGCACCGTGACATGCTGAGTCTCTGGGAAAGCAGAGATCCCCAGTGCTGTTGTGCCTGTGGATAGGCTGCAGAGGGATAGTGAAGACCTGCAATAGCTTTCAGGGCTGGCACCTTACTTGTGGGAGAAGGAGCCAGACGTTTGCCTTTTCAGAAAACGTTTCTGCCGAGAACGAGCACCGTGACATGCTGAGTCTCTGGAAAAGCAGAGATCCCCAGTGCTGTTGCGGCTAAAGATAGGCTGCAGAGGGATAGTGAAGACCTGCAAGATCTTTCAGGGCTGGCACCTTCCTTGTGGGAGAAGGAGCCAGACGTTTGCCTTTTCAGAAAAGGTTTCTGCCGAGAACGAGCACCGTGACATGCTGAGTGTCTGGGAAAGCAGAGATCCCCAGTGCTGTTGCGGCTAAAGATAGGCTGCAGAGGGATAGTGAAGACCTGCAAGAGCTTTCAGGGCTGGCACCTTCCTTGTGGGAGAAGGAGCCAGACGTTTGCCTTTTCAGAAAAAGTTTCTGCCGAGAACGAGCACCGTGACATGCTGAGTCTCTGGGAAAGCAGAGATCCCCAGTGCTGTTCTGCCTGTGGATAGCCTGCACGGGGACGGTGAAGACCAGCAAGATCTTTCAGGGCTGGCACCTTCCTTGTGGGAGAAGGAGCCAGACGTTTGCCTTTTCAGAAAAAGTTTCTGCCGAGAACGAGCACCGTGACATGCTGAGTCTCTGGGAAAGCAGAGATCCCCAGTGCTGTTCTGCCTGTGGATAGCCTGCACGGGGACGGTGAAGACCAGCAAGATCTTTCAGGGCTGGCACCTTCCTTGTGGGAGAAGGAGCCAGACGTTTGCCTTTTCAGAAAATTTTCTGCCGAGAACGAGCACCGTGACATGCTGAGTCTCTGGGAAAGCAGAGATCCCCAGTGCTGTTGCGGCTAAAGATAGGCTGCAGAGGGATAGTGAAGACCAGCAAGATCTTTCAGGGCTGGCACCTTCCTTGTGGGAGAAGGAGCCAGACGTTTGCCTTTTCAGAAAAAGTTTCTGCCGAGAACGAGCACCGTGACATGCGGAGTCTCTGGGAAAGCAGAGATCCCCAGTTCTGTTGCGGCTAAAGATAGGCTGCAGAGGGATACTGAAGAAGAGCAAGATCTTTCAGGGCTGGCGCCTTCCTTGTGGGAGAAGGAGCCAGACGTTTGCCTTTTCAGAAAAAGTTTGTGCCGAGAACGAGCACCGTGACATGCTGAGTCTCTGGGAAAGCAGAGATCCCCAGTGCTGTTGTGCCTGTGGATAGACTGCAGGGGCACGGTGAAGACCAGCAAGAGCTTTCAGGGCTGGCAGCTTCCTTGTGGGAGAAGGAGCCAGACGTTTGCCTTTTCAGAAAAAGTTTCTGCCGAGAACGAGCACCGTGACATGCTGAGTGTCTGGGAAAGCAGAGATCCCCAGTGCTGTTGCGGCTAAAGATAGGCTGCAGAGGGATAGTGAAGACCAGCAAGAGCTTTCAGGGCTGGCACCTTCCTTGTGGGAGAAGGAGCCAGACGTTTCCCTTTTCAGAAAAAGTTTCTGCCGAGAACGAGCACCGTGACATGCTGAGTCTCTGGGAAAGCAGAGATCCCCAGTGCTGTTGCGGCTAAAGATAGGCTGCAGAGGGATAGTGAAGACCTGCAAGATCTTTCAGGGCTGGCACCTTCCTTGTGGGAGAAGGAGCCAGACGTTTGCCTTTTCAGAAAAGGTTTCTGCCGAGAACGAGCACCGTGACATGCTGAGTGTCTGGGAAAGCAGAGATCCCCAGTGCTGTTGCGGCTAAAGATAGGCTGCAGAGGGATAGTGAAGACCTGCAAGAGCTTTCAGGGCTGGCACCTTCCTTGTGGGAGAAGGAGGCAGACGTTTGCCTTTTCAGAAAAAGTTTCTGCCGAGAACGAGCACCGTGACATGCTGAGTCTCTGGGAAAGCAGAGATCCCCAGTGCTGTTGTGCCTGTGGATAGGCTGCAGGGGGGACGGTGAAGACCAGCAAGATCTTTCAGGGCTGGCACCTTCCTTGTGGGAGAAGGAGCCAGACGTTTGCCTTTTCAGAAAAAGTTTCTGCCGAGAACGAGCACCGTGACATGCTGAGTGTCTGGGAAAGCAGAGATCCCCAGTGCTGTTGCGGCTAAATATAGGCTGCAGAGGGATAGTGAAGACCAGCAAGAGCTTTTAGGGCTGGCACCTTCCTTGTGGGAGAAGGAGCCAGACGTTTGCTTTTTCAGAAAAAGGCTCTGCCGAGAGCGAGCACCATGAGATGCTGAGTCTCTGGGAAAGCAGAGATCCCCAGTGCTGTTGTGCCTGTGGATAGGCTGCAGGGGGATGGTGAAGACCAGCAAGATCTTTCAGGGCTGGCAGCTTCCTTGTGGGAGAAGGAGCCAGACGTTTGCCTTTTCAGAAAAAGTTTCTGCCGAGAACGAGCACCGTGACATGCTGAGTCTCTGGGAAAGCAGAGATCCCCAGTGCTGTTGTGCCTGTGGATAGGCTGCAGAGGGATAGTGAAGACCTGCAATAGCTTTCAGGGCTGGCACCTTACTTGTGGGAGAAGGAGCCAGACGTTTGCCTTTTCAGAAAACGTTTCTGCCGAGAACGAGCACCGTGACATGCTGAGTCTCTGGAAAAGCAGAGATCCCCACTGCTGTTGAGGCTAAAGATAGGCTGCAGAGGGATAGTGAAGACCAGCAAGAGCTTTCAGGGCTGGCACCTTCCTTGTGGGAGAAGGAGCCAGACGTTTGCCTTTTCAGAAAAAGTTTCTGCCGAGAACGAGCACCGTGACATGCTGAGTCTCTGGGAAAGCAGAAATCCCCAGTGCTGTTGTGCCTGTGGATAGGCTGCAGGGGGACGGTGAAGACCAGCAAGAGCTTTCAGGGCTGGCACCTTCCTTGTGGGAGAAGGAGCCAGACGTTTGCCTTTTCAGAAAAAGTTTCTGCCGAGAACGAGCACCGTGACATGCTGAGTCTCTGGGAAAGCAGAGATCCCCAGTGCTGTTGCGGCTAAAGATAGGCTGCAGAGGGATAGTGAAGACCTGCAAGACCTTTCAGGGCTGGCACCTTCCTTGTGGGAGAAGGAGCCAGACGTTTGCCTTTTCAGAAAAAGTTTCTGCCGAGAACGAGCACCGTGACATGCGGAGTCTCTGGGAAAGCACAGATCCCCAGTTCTGTTGCGGCTAAAGATAGGCTGCAGAGGGATACTGAAGACCTGCAATAGCTTTCAGGGCTGGCACCTTCCTTGTGGGAGAAGGAGCCAGACGTTTGCCTTTTCAGAAAAAGTTTCTGCCGAGAACGAGCACCGTGACATGCTGAGTCTCTGGGAAAGCAGAGATCCCCAGTGCTGTTCTGCCTGTGGATAGGCTGCAGGGGCACCGTAAAGACCAGCAAGATCTTTCAGGGCTGGCACCTTCCTTGTGGGAGAAGGAGCCAGACGTTTGCCTTTTCAGAAAACGTTTCTGCCGAGAACGAGCACCGTGACATGCTGAGTCTCTGGGAAAGCAGAGATCCCCAGTGCTGTTGCGGCTAAAGATAGGCTGCAGAGGGATAGTGAAGACCTGCAAGATCTTTCAGGGCTGGCACCTTCCTTGTGGGAGAAGGAGCCAGACGTTTGCCTTTTCAGAAAAGGTTTCTGCCGAGAACGAGCACCGTGACATGCTGAGTGTCTGGGAAAGCAGAGATCCCCAGTGCTGTTGCGGCTAAAGATAGGCTGCAGAGGGATAGTGAAGATCTGCAAGAGCTTTCAGGGCTGGCACCTTCCTTGTGGGAGAAGGAGCCAGACGTTTGCCTTTTCAGAAAAAGTTTCTGCCGAGAACAAGCACCGTGACATGCTGAGTCTCTGGGAAAGCAGAGATCCCCAGTGCTGTTCTGCCTGTGGATAGCCTGCACGGGGACGGTGAAGACCAGCAAGATCTTTCAGGGCTGGCACCTTCCTTGTGGGAGAAGGAGCCAGACGTTTGCCTTTTCAGAAAAAGTTTCTGCCGAGAACGAGCACCATGACATGCTGAGTCTCTGGGAAAGCAGAGATCCCCAGAGCTGTTGTGCCTGTGGATAGGCTGCAGGGGGACGGTGAAGACCAGCAAGATCTTTCAGGGCTGGCACCTTCCTTGTGGGAGAAGGAGCCAGACGTTTGCCTTTTCAGAAAATTTTCTGCCGAGAACGAGCACCGTGACATGCTGAGTCTCTGGGAAAGCAGAGATCCCCAGTGCTGTTGCGGCTAAAGATAGGCTGCAGAGGGATAGTGAAGACCAGCAAGAGCTTTCAGGGCTGGCACCTTCCTTGTGGGAGAAGGAGCCAGACGTTTCCCTTTTCAGAAAAAGTTTCTGCCGAGAACGAGCACCGTGACATGCTGAGTCTCTGGAAAAGCAGAGATCCCCAGTGCTGTTGCGGCTAAAGATAGGCTGCAGAGGGATAGTGAAGACCTGCAAGATCTTTCAGGGCTGGCACCTTCCTTGTGGGAGAAGGAGCCAGACGTTTGCCTTTTCAGAAAAGGTTTCTGCCGAGAACGAGCACCGTGACATGCTGAGTGTCTGGGAAAGCAGAGATCCCCAGTGCTGTTGCGGCTAAAGATAGGCTGCAGAGGGATAGTGAAGACCTGCAAGAGCTTTCAGGGCTGGCACCTTCCTTGTGGGAGAAGGAGCCAGACGTTTGCCTTTTCAGAAAAAGTTTCTGCCGAGAACGAGCACCGTGACATGCTGAGTCTCTGGGAAAGCAGAGATCCCCAGTGCTGTTGTGCCTGTGGATAGGCTGCAGGGGGGACGGTGAAGACCAGCAAGATCTTTCAGGGCTGGCACCTTCCTTGTGGGAGAAGGAGCCAGACGTTTGCCTTTTCAGAAAAAGTTTCTGCCGAGAACGAGCACCGTGACATGCTGAGTGTCTGGGAAAGCAGAGATCCCCAGTGCTGTTGCGGCTAAAGATAGGCTGCAGAGGGATAGTGAAGACCAGCAAGAGCTTTTAGGGCTGGCACCTTCCTTGTGGGAGAAGGAGCCAGACGTTTGCTTTTTCAGAAAAAGGCTCTGCCGAGAGCGAGCACCATGAGATGCTGAGTCTCTGGGAAAGCAGAGATCCCCAGTGCTGTTGTGCCTGTGGATAGGCTGCAGGGGGATGGTGAAGACCAGCAAGATCTTTCAGGGCTGGCAGCTTCCTTGTGGGAGAAGGAGCCAGACGTTTGCCTTTTCAGAAAAAGTTTCTGCCGAGAACGAGCACCGTGACATGCTGAGTCTCTGGGAAAGCAGAGATCCCCAGTGCTGTTGTGCCTGTGGATAGGCTGCAGAGGGATAGTGAAGACCTGCAATAGCTTTCAGGGCTGGCACCTTCCTTGTGGGAGAAGGAGCCAGACGTTTGCCTTTTCAGAAAACGTTTCTGCCGAGAACGAGCACCGTGACATGCTGAGTCTCTGGAAAAGCAGAGATCCCCACTGCTGTTGAGGCTAAAGATAGGCTGCAGAGGGATAGTGAAGACCAGCAAGAGCTTTCAGGGCTGGCACCTTCCTTGTGGGAGAAGGAGCCAGACGTTTGCCTTTTCAGAAAAAGTTTCTGCCGAGAACGAGCACCGTGACATGCTGAGTCTCTGGGAAAGCAGAAATCCCCAGTGCTGTTGTGCCTGTGGATAGGCTGCAGAGGGATAGTGAAGACCTGCAATAGCTTTCAGGGCTGGCACCTTCCTTGTGGGAGAAGGAGCCAGACGTTTGCCTTTTCAGAAAAAGTTTCTGCCGAGAACGAGCACCGTGACATGCTGAGTCTCTGGGAAAGCAGAGATCCCCAGTGCTGTTGTGCCTGTGGATAGGCTGCAGGGGGACGGTGAAGACCAGCAAGAGCTTTCAGGGCTGGCACCTTCCTTGTGGGAGAAGGAGCCAGACGTTTGCCTTTTCAGAAAAAGTTTCTGCCGAGAACGAGCACCGTGACATGCTGAGTCTCTGGGAAAGCAGAGATCCCCAGTGCTGTTGCGGCTAAAGATAGGCTGCAGAGGGATAGTGAAGACCTGCAAGACCTTTCAGGGCTGGCAGCTTCCTTGTGGGAGAAGGAGCCAGACGTTTGCCTTTTCAGAAAAAGTTTCTGCCGAGAACGAGCACCGTGACATGCGGAGTCTCTGGGAAAGCACAGATCCCCAGTTCTGTTGCGGCTAAAGATAGGCTGCAGAGGGATACTGAAGACCTGCAATAGCTTTCAGGGCTGGCACCTTCCTTGTGGGAGAAGGAGCCAGACGTTTGCCTTTTCAGAAAAAGTTTCTGCCGAGAACGAGCACCGTGACATGCTGAGTCTCTGGGAAAGCAGAGATCCCCAGTGCTGTTCTGCCTGTGGATAGGCTGCAGGGGCACCGTAAAGACCAGCAAGATCTTTCAGGGCTGGCACCTTCCTTGTGGGAGAAGGAGCCAGACGTTTGCCTTTTCAGAAAACGTTTCTGCCGAGAACGAGCACCGTGACATGCTGAGTCTCTGGGAAAGCAGAGATCCCCAGTGCTGTTGCGGCTAAAGATAGGCTGCAGAGGGATAGTGAAGACCTGCAAGATCTTTCAGGGCTGGCACCTTCCTTGTGGGAGAAGGAGCCAGACGTTTGCCTTTTCAGAAAAGGTTTCTGCCGAGAACGAGCACCGTGACATGCTGAGTGTCTGGGAAAGCAGAGATCCCCAGTGCTGTTGCGGCTAAAGATAGGCTGCAGAGGGATAGTGAAGATCTGCAAGAGCTTTCAGGGCTGGCACCTTCCTTGTGGGAGAAGGAGCCAGACGTTTGCCTTTTCAGAAAAAGTTTCTGCCGAGAACAAGCACCGTGACATGCTGAGTCTCTGGGAAAGCAGAGATCCCCAGTGCTGTTCTGCCTGTGGATAGCCTGCACGGGGACGGTGAAGACCAGCAAGATCTTTCAGGGCTGGCACCTTCCTTGTGGGAGAAGGAGCCAGACGTTTGCCTTTTCAGAAAAAGTTTCTGCCGAGAACGAGCACCATGACATGCTGAGTCTCTGGGAAAGCAGAGATCCCCAGAGCTGTTGTGCCTGTGGATAGGCTGCAGGGGGACGGTGAAGACCAGCAAGATCTTTCAGGGCTGGCACCTTCCTTGTGGGAGAAGGAGCCAGACGTTTGCCTTTTCAGAAAAAGTTTCTGCCGAGAACGAGCACCGTGACATGCTGAGTGTCTGGGAAAGCAGAGATCCCCAGTGCTGTTGCGGCTAAAGATAGGCTGCAGAGGGATAGTGAAGACCAGCAAGAGCTTTCAGGGCTGGCACCTTCCTTGTGGGAGAAGGAGCCAGACGTTTGCCTTTTCAGAAAAAGTTTCTGCCGAGAACGAGCACCGTGACATGCTGAGTCTCTCGGAAAGCAGAGATCCCCAGTGCTGTTGTGCCTGTGGATAGGCTGCAGGGGGACGGTGAAGACCAGCAAGATCTTTCAGGGCTGGCACCTTCCTTGTGGGAGAAGGAGCCAGACATTTGCCTTTTCAGAAAAAGTTTCTGCCGAGAACGAGCACCGTGACATGCTGAGTCTCTGGGAAAGCAGAGATTCCCAGTGCTGTTGCGGCTAAAGATAGGCTGCAGAGGGATAGTGAAGACCAGCAAGAGCTTTCAGGGCTGGCACCTTCCTTGTGGGAGAAGGAGCCAGACGTTTGCCTTTTCAGAAAAAGTTTCTGCCGAGAACGAGCACCGTGACATGCTGAGTCTCTGGGAAAGCAGAGATCCCCAGTGCTGTTGCAGCTAAAGATAGGCTGCAGAGGGATAGTGAAGACCAGCAAGAGCTTTCAGTGCTGGCACCTTCCTTGTGGGAGAAGGAGCCAGACGTTTGCCTTTTCAGAAAAAGTTTCTGCCGAGAACGAGCACCGTGACATGCTGAGTCTCTGGGAAAGCAGAGATCCCCAGTGCTGTTGCGGCTAAAGATAGGCTGCAGAGGGATAGTGAAGACCAGCAAGAGCTTTCAGGGCTGGCACCTTCCTTGTGGGAGAAGGAGCCAGACGTTTGCCTTTTCAGAAAAAGTTTCTGCCGAGAACGAGCACCGTGACATGCTGAGTCTCTGGGAAAGCAGAGATCCCCAGTGCTGTTGCGGCTAAAGATAGGCTGCAGAGGGATAGTGAACACCTGCAAGAGCTTTCAGGGCTGGCAGCTTCCTTGTGGGAGAAGGAGCCAGACGTTTGCCTTTTCAGAAAAAGTTTCTGCCGAGAACGAGCACCGTGACATGCTGAGTCTCTGGGAAAGCACAGATCCCCAGTTCTGTTGCGGCTAAAGATAGGCTGCAGAGGGATACTGAAGAAGAGCAAGATCTTTCAGGGCTGGCGCCTTCCTTGTGGGAGAAGGAGCCAGACGTTTGCCTTTTCAGAAAAAGTTTCTGCCGAGAACGAGCACCGTGACATGCTGAGTCTCTGGGAAAGCAGAGATCCCCAGTGCTGTTGTGCCTGTGGATAGGCTGCAGGGGCACGGTGAAGACCAGCAAGAGCTTTCAGGGCTGGCAGCTTCCTTGTGGGAGAAGGAGCCAGACGTTTGCCTTTTCAGAAAAAGTTTCTGCCGAGAACGAGCACCGTGACATGCTGAGTCTCTGGGAAAGCAGAGATCCCCAGTGCTGTTGCGGCTAAAGATAGGCTGCAGAGGGATAGTGAAGACCTGCAAGATCTTTCAGGGCTGGCACCTTCCTTGTGGGAGAAGGAGCCAGACGTTTGCCTTTTCAGAAAAGGTTTCTGCCGAGAACGAGCACCGTGACATGCTGAGTGTCTGGGAAAGCAGAGATCCCCAGTGCTGTTGCGGCTAAAGATAGGCTGCAGAGGGATAGTGAAGACCTGCAAGAGCTTTCAGGGCTGGCACCTTCCTTGTGGGAGAAGGAGCCAGACGTTTGCCTTTTCAGAAAAAGTTTCTGCCGAGAACGAGCACCGTGACATGCTGAGTCTCTGGGAAAGCAGAGATCCCCAGTGCTGTTGTGCCTGTGGATAGGCTGCAGGGGGACGGTGAAGACCAGCAAGATCTTTCAGGGCTGGCAGCTTCCTTGTGGGAGAAGGAGCCAGACGTTTGCCTTTTCAGAAAAAGTTTCTGCCGAGAACGAGCACCGTGACATGCTGAGTCTCTGGGAAAGCAGAGATCCCCAGTGCTGTTGCGGCTAAAGATAGGCTGCAGAGGGATAGTGAAGACCTGCAAGGGCTTTCAGGGCTGGCACCTTCCTTGTGGGAGAAGGAGCCAGACGTTTGCCTTTTCAGAAAAAGTTTCTGCCGAGAATGAGCACCGTGACATGCTGAGTCTCTGGAAAGCAGAGATCCCCAGTGCTGTTGCGGCTAAAGATAGGCTGCAGAGGGATAGTGAAGACCAGCAAGAGTTTTCAGGGCTGGCAGCTTCCTTGTGGGAGAAGGAGCCAGACGTTTGCCTTTTCAGAAAAAGTTTCTGCCGAGAACGAGCACCGTGACATGCTGAGTCTCTGGGAAAGCAGAGATCCCCAGAGCTGTTGTGCCTGTGGATAGGCTGCAGGGGGACTGTGAAGACCAGCAAGATCTTTCAGGGCTGGCACCTTCCTTGTGGGAGAAGGAGCCAGACGTTTGCCTTTTCAGAAAAAGTTTCTGCCGAGAACGAGCACCGTGACATGCTGAGTCTCTGGGAAAGCAGAGATCCCCAGTGCTGTTGTGCCTGTGGATAGGCTGCAGGGGGACGGTGAAGACCAGCAAGATCTTTCAGGGCTGGCACCTTCCTTGTGGGAGAAGGAGCCAGACGTTTGCCTTTTCAGAAAAGGCTCTGCCGACAGCGAGCACCATGAGATGCTGAGTCTCTGGGAAAGCAGAGATCCCCAGTGCTGTTGTGCCTGTGGATAGGCTGCAGGGGGACGGTGAAGACCAGCAAGATCTTTCACGGCTGGAATCTTTCTTGTGGGATAAGGAGCCAGACGTTTGCCTTTTCAGAAAAAGTTTCTGCCGAGAACGAGCACCGTGACATGCTGAGTCTCTGGGAAAGCAGAGATCCCCAGTGCTGTTGCGGCTAAAGATAGGCTGCAGAGGGATAGTGAAAACCTGCAAGAGCTTTCAGGGCTGGCACCTTCCTTGTGGGAGAAGGAGCCAGACGTTTGCCTTTTCAGAAAAAGTTTCTGCCGAGAACGAGCACCGTGACATGCTGAGTCTCTGGGAAAGCAGAGATCCCCAGTGCTGTTGCGGCTAAAGATAGGCTGCAGAGGGATAGTGAACACCTGCAAGAGCTTTCAGGGCTGGCAGCTTCCTTGTGGGAGAAGGAGCCAGACGTTTGCCTTTTCAGAAAAAGTTTCTGCCGAGAACGAGCACCGTGACATGCGGAGTCTCTGGGAAAGCACAGATCCCCAGTTCTGTTGCGGCTAAAGATAGGCTGCAGAGGGATACTGAAGAAGAGCAAGATCTTTCAGGACTGGCGCCTTCCTTGTGGGAGAAGGAGCCAGACGTTTGCCTTTTCAGAAAAAGTTTCTGCCGAGAACGAGCACCGTGACATGCTGAGTCTCTGGGAAAGCAGAGATCCCCAGTGCTGTTGTGCCTGTGGATAGGCTGCAGGGGCACCGTAAAGACCAGCAAGATCTTTCAGGGCTGGCACCTTCCTTGTGGGAGAAGGAGCCAGACGTTTGCCTTTTCAGAAAAAGTTTCTGCCGAGAACGAGCACCGTGACATGCTGAGTCTCTGGGAAAGCAGAGATCCCCAGTGCTGTTGCGGCTAAAGATAGGCTGCAGAGGGATAGTGAAGACCTGCAAGATCTTTCAGGGCTGGCACCTTCCTTGTGGGAGAAGGAGCCAGACGTTTGCCTTTTCAGAAAAGGTTTCTGCCGAGAACGAGCACCGTGACATGCTGAGTGTCTGGGAAAGCAGAGATCCCCAGTGCTGTTGCGGCTAAAGATAGGCTGCAGAGGGATAGTGAAGACCTGCAAGAGCTTTCAGGGCTGGCACCTTCCTTGTGGGAGAAGGAGCCAGACGTTTGCCTTTTCAGAAAAAGTTTCTGCCGAGAACGAGCACCGTGACATGCTGAGTCTCTGGGAAAGCAGAGATCCCCAGTGCTGTTCTGCCTGTGGATAGCCTGCACGGGGACGGTGAAGACCAGCAATAGCTTTCAGGGCTGGCACCTTCCTTGTGGGAGAAGGAGCCAGACGTTTGCCTTTTCAGAAAAAGTTTCTGCCGAGAACGAGCACCGTGACATGCTGAGTCTCTGGGAAAGCAGAGATCCCCAGTGCTGTTCTGCCTGTGGATAGCCTGCACGGGGACGGTGAAGACCAGCAAGATCTTTCAGGGCTGGCACCTTCCTTGTGGGAGAAGGAGCCAGACGTTTGCCTTTTCAGAAAACGTTTCTGCCGAGAACGAGCACCGTGACATGCTGAGTCTCTGGGAAAGCAGAGATCCCCAGTGCTGTTGCGGCTAAAGATAGGCTGCAGAGGGATAGTGAAGACCAGCAAGAGCTTTCAGGGCTGGCACCTTCCTTGTGGGAGAAGGAGCCAGACGTTTGCCTTTTCAGAAAAAGTTTCTGCCGAGAACGAGCACCGTGACATGCTGAGTCTCTCGGAAAGCAGAGATCCCCAGTGCTGTTGTGCCTGTGGATAGGCTGCAGGGGGACGGTGAAGACCAGCAAGATCTTTCAGGGCTGGCACCTTCCTTGTGGGAGAAGGAGCCAGACGTTTGCCTTTTCAGAAAACGTTTCTGCCGAGAACGAGCACCGTGACATGCTGAGTCTGTGGGAAAGCAGAGATCCCCAGTGCTGTTGCGGCTAAAGATAGGCTGCAGAGGGATAGTGAAGACCAGCAAGAGCTTTCAGGGCTGGCACCTTCCTTGTGGGAGAAGGAGCCAGACGTTTCCCTTTTCAGAAAAAGTTTCTGCCGAGAACGAGCACCGTGACATGCTGATTCTCTGGGAAAGCAGAGATCCCCAGTGCTGTTGCAGCTAAAGATAGGCTGCAGAGGGATAGTGAAGACCTGCAAGAGCTTTCAGTGCTGGCACCTTCCTTGTGGGAGAAGGAGCCAGACGTTTGCCTTTTCAGAAAAAGTTTCTGCCGAGAACGAGCACCGTGACATGCTGAGTCTCTGGGAAAGCAGAGATCCCCAGTGCTGTTGTGCCTGTGGATAGGCTGCAGGGGGACGGTGAAGACCAGCAAGATCTTTCACGGCTGGCACCTTTCTTGTGGGAGAAGGAGCCAGACATTTGCCTTTTCAGAAAAAGTTTCTGCCGAGAACGAGCACCGTGACATGCTGAGTCTCTGGGAAAGCAGAAATCCCCAGTGCTGTTGTGCCTGTGGATAGGCTGCAGAGGGATAGTGAAGACCTGCAAGAGCTTTCAGGGCTGGCACCTTCCTTGTGGGAGAAGGAGCCAGACGTTTGCCTTTTCAGAAAAAGTTTCTGCCGAGAACGAGCACCGTGACATGCGGAGTCTCTGGAAAGCACAGATCCCCAGTTCTGTTGCGGCTAAAGATAGGCTGCAGAGGGATACTGAAGAAGAGCAAGATCTTTCAGGGCTGGCGCCTTCCTTGTGGGAGAAGGAGCCAGACGTTTGCCTTTTCAGAAAAAGTTTCTGCCGAGAACGAGCACCGTGACATGCTGAGTCTCTGGGAAAGCAGAGATCCCCAGTGCTGTTGTGCCTGTGGATAGGCTGCAGGGGCACCGTAAAGACCAGCAAGATCTTTCAGGGCTGGCACCTTCCTTGTGGGAGAAGGAGCCAGAAGTTTGCCTTTTCAGAAAAAGTTTCTGCCGAGAACGAGCACCGTGACATGCTGAGTCTCTGGGAAAGCAGAGATCCCCAGTGCTGTTGCGGCTAAAGATAGGCTGCAGAGGGATAGTGAAGACCAGCAAGAGCTTTCAGGGCTGGCACCTTCCTTGTGGGAGAAGGAGCCAGACGTTTGCCTTTTCAGAAAAAGTTTCTGCCGAGAACGAGCACCGTGACATGCTGAGTCTCTGGGAAAGCAGAGATCCCCAGTGCTGTTGTGCCTGTGGATAGGCTGCAGGGGGACGGTGAAGACCAGCAAGATCTTTCAGGGCTGGCACCTTCCTTGTGGGAGAAGGAGCCAGACGTTTGCCTTTTCAGAAAACGTTTCTGCCGAGAACGAGCACCGTGACATGCTGAGTCTCTGGGAAAGCAGAGATCCCCAGTGCTGTTGCGGCTAAAGATAGGCTGCAGAGGGATAGTGAAGACCAGCAAGAGCTTTCAGGGCTGGCACCTTCCTTGTGGGAGAAGGAGCCAGACGTTTGCCTTTTCAGAAAAAGTTTCTGCCGAGAACGAGCACCGTGACATGCTGAGTCTCTGGGAAAGCAGAGATCCCCAGTGCTGTTGCAGCTAAAGATAGGCTGCAGAGGGATAGTGAAGACCAGCAAGAGCTTTCAGTGCTGGCACCTTCCTTGTGGGAGAAGGAGCCAGACGTTTGCCTTTTCAGAAAAAGTTTCTGCCGAGAACGAGCACCGTGACATGCTGAGTCTCTGGGAAAGCAGAGATCCCCAGTGCTGTTGGGCCTGTGGATAGGCTGCAGGGGGACGGTGAAGACCAGCAAGATCTTTCAGGGCTGGCACCTTCCTTGTGGGAGAAGGAGCCAGACGTTTGCCTTTTCAGGAAAGGCTCTGCCGACAGCGAGCACCATGAGATGCTGAGTCTCTGGGAAAGCAGAGATCCCCAGTGCTGTTGTGCCTGTGGATAGGCTGCAGGGGGACGGTGAAGACCAGCAAGATCTTTCACGGCTGGCACCTTTCTTGTGGGAGAAGGAGCCAGACATTTGCCTTTTCAGAAAAAGTTTCTGCCGAGAACGAGCACCGTGACATGCTGAGTCTCTGGGAAAGCAGAGATCCCCAGTGCTGTTGTGCCTGTGGATAGGCTGCAGAGGGATAGTGAAGACCTGCAAGAGCTTTCAGGGCTGGCAGCTTCCTTGTGGGAGAAGGAGCCAGACGTTTGCCTTTTCAGAAAAAGTTTCTGCCGAGAACGAGCACCGTGACATGCGGAGTCTCTGGAAAGCACAGATCCCCAGTTCTGTTGCGGCTAAAGATAGGCTGCAGAGGGATACTGAAGAAGAGCAAGATCTTTCAGGGCTGGCGCCTTCCTTGTGGGAGAAGGAGCCAGACGTTTGCCTTTTCAGAAAAAGTTTCTGCCGAGAACGAGCACCGTGACATGCTGAGTCTCTGGGAAAGCAGAGATCCCCAGTGCTGTTGTGCCTGTGGATAGGCTGCAGGGGCACCGTAAAGACCAGCAAGATCTTTCAGGGCTGGCACCTTCCTTGTGGGAGAAGGAGCCAGACGTTTGCCTTTTCAGAAAAAGTTTCTGCCGAGAACGAGCACCGTGACATGCTGAGTCTCTGGGAAAGCAGAGATCCCCAGTGCTGTTGCGGCTAAAGATAGGCTGCAGGGGGACGGTGAAGACCTGCAAGAGCTTTCAGGGCTGGCACCTTCCTTGTGGGAGAAGGAGCCAGACGTTTGCCTTTTCAGAAAAAGTTTCTGCCGAGAACGAGCACCGTGACATGCTGAGTCTCTGGGAAAGCAGAGATCCCCAGTGCTGTTGTGCCTGTGGATAGGCTGCAGGGGGACGGTGAAGACCAGCAAGATCTTTCAGGGCTGGCACCTTACTTGTGGGAGAAGGAGCCAGACGTTTGCCTTTTTAGAAAACGTTTCTGCCGAGAACGAGCACCGTGACATGCTGAGTCTCTGGGAAAGCAGAGATCCCCAGTGCTGTTGCGGCTAAAGATAGGCTGCAGAGGGATAGTGAAGACCAGCAAGAGCTTTCAGGGCTGGCACCTTCCTTGTGGGAGAAGGAGCCAGACGTTTGCCTTTTCAGAAAAAGTTTCTGCCGAGAACGAGCACCGTGACATGCTGAGTCTCTCGGAAAGCAGAGATCCCCAGTGCTGTTGTGCCTGTGGATAGGCTGCAGGGGGACGGTGAAGACCAGCAAGATCTTTCAGGGCTGGCACCTTCCTTGTGGGAGAAGGAGCCAGACGTTTGCCTTTTCAGAAAACGTTTCTGCCGAGAACGAGCACCGTGACATGCTGAGTCTCTGGGAAAGCAGAGATCCCCAGTGCTGTTGCGGCTAAAGATAGGCTGCAGAGGGATAGTGAAGACCAGCAAGAGCTTTCAGGGCTGGCACCTTCCTTGTGGGAGAAGGAGCCAGACGTTTGCCTTTTCAGAAAAAGTTTCTGCCGAGAACGAGCACCGTGACATGCTGAGTCTCTGGGAAAGCAGAGATCCCCAGTGCTGTTGCAGCTAAAGATAGGCTGCAGAGGGATAGTGAAGACCAGCAAGAGCTTTCAGTGCTGGCAGCTTCCTTGTGGGAGAAGGAGCCAGACGTTTGCCTTTTCAGAAAAAGTTTCTGCCGAGAACGAGCACCGTGACATGCTGAGTCTCTGGGAAAGCAGAGATCCCCAGTGCTGTTGCGGCTAAAGATAGGCTGCAGAGGGATAGTGAAGACCAGCAAGAGCTTTCAGGGCTGGCACCTTCCTTGTGGGAGAAGGAGCCAGACGTTTGCCTTTTCAGAAAAAGTTTCTGCCGAGAACGAGCACCGTGACATGCTGAGTCTCTGGGAAAGCAGAGATCCCCAGTGCTGTTGCGGCTAAAGATAGGCTGCAGAGGGATAGTGAACACCTGCAAGAGCTTTCAGGGCTGGCAGCTTCCTTGTGGGAGAAGGAGCCAGACGTTTGCCTTTTCAGAAAAAGTTTCTGCCGAGAACGAGCACCGTGACATGCTGAGTCTCTGGGAAAGCAGAGATCCCCAGTGCTGTTGTGCCTGTGGATAGGCTGCAGGGGCACGGTGAAGACCAGCAAGAGCTTTCAGGGCTGGCAGCTTCCTTGTGGGAGAAGGAGCCAGACGTTTGCCTTTTCAGAAAAAGTTTCTGCCGAGAACGAGCACCGTGACATGCTGAGTGTCTGGGAAAGCAGAGATCCCCAGTGCTGTTGCGGCTAAAGATAGGCTGCAGAGGGATAGTGAAGACCAGCAAGAGCTTTCAGGGCTGGCACCTTCCTTGTGGGAGAAGGAGCCAGACGTTTCCCTTTTCAGAAAACGTTTCTGCCGAGAACGAGCACCGTGACATGCTGAGTCTCTGGGAAAGCAGAGATCCCCAGTGCTGTTGCGGCTAAAGATAGGCTGCAGAGGGATAGTGAAGACCTGCAAGATCTTTCAGGGCTGGCACCTTCCTTGTGGGAGAAGGAGCCAGACGTTTGCCTTTTCAGAAAAAGTTTCTGCCGAGAACGAGCACCGTGACATGCTGAGTCTCTGGGAAAGCAGAGATCCCCAGTGCTGTTGTGCCTGTGGATAGGCTGCAGAGGGATAGTGAAGACCTGCAAGAGCTTTCAGGGCTGGCACCTTCCTTGTGGGAGAAGGAGCCAGACGTTTGCCTTTTCAGAAAAAGTTTCTGCCGAGAACGAGCACCGTGACATGCTGAGTCTCTGGGAAAGCAGAGATCCCCAGTGCTGTTGCTGCTAAAGATAGGCTGCAGAGGGATAGTGAACACCTGCAAGAGCTTTCAGGGCTGGCAGCTTCCTTGTGGGAGAAGGAGCCAGACGTTTGCCTTTTCAGAAAAAGTTTCTGCCGAGAACGAGCACCGTGACATGCTGAGTCTCTGGGAAAGCAGAGATCCCCAGTGCTGTTGTGGCTAAAGATAGGCTGCAGAGGGATAGTGAAGACCTGCAAGAGCTTTCAGGGCTGGCACCTTTCTTGTGGGAGAAGGAGCCAGACGTTTGCCTTTTCAGAAAAAGTTTCTGCCGAGAATGAGCACCGTGACATGCTGAGTCTCTGCGAAAGCAGAGATCCCCAGTGCTGTTGCGGCTAAAGATAGGCTGCAGAGGGATAGTGAAGACCAGCAGGAGTTTTCAGGGCTGGCAGCTTCCTTGTGGGAGAAGGAGCCAGACGTTTGCCTTTTCAGAAAAAGTTTCTGCCGAGAACGAGCACCGTGACATGCTGAGTCTCTGGGAAAGCAGAGATCCCCAGTGCTGTTGTGCCTGTGGATAGGCTGCAGGGGGACGGTGAAGACCAGCAAGATCTTTCAGGGCTGGCACCTTCCTTGTGGGAGAAGGAGCCAGACGTTTGCCTTTTCAGAAAACGTTTCTGCCGAGAACGAGCACCGTGACATGCTGAGTCTCTGGGAAAGCAGAGATCCCCAGTGCTGTTGCGGCTAAAGATAGGCTGCAGAGGGATAGTGAAGACCAGCAAGAGCTTTCAGGGCTGGCACCTTCCTTGTGGGAGAAGGAGCCAGACGTTTGCCTTTTCAGAAAAAGTTTCTGCCGAGAACGAGCACCGTGACATGCTGAGTCTCTGGGAAAGCAGAGATCCCCAGTGCTGTTGCAGCTAAAGATAGGCTGCAGAGGGATAGTGAAGACCAGCAAGAGCTTTCAGTGCTGGCACCTTCCTTGTGGGAGAAGGAGCCAGACGTTTGCCTTTTCAGAAAAAGTTTCTGCCGAGAACGAGCACCGTGACATGCTGAGTCTCTGGGAAAGCAGAGATCCCCAGTGCTGTTGGGCCTGTGGATAGGCTGCAGGGGGACGGTGAAGACCAGCAAGATCTTTCAGGGCTGGCACCTTCCTTGTGGGAGAAGGAGCCAGACGTTTGCCTTTTCAGGAAAGGCTCTGCCGACAGCGAGCACCATGAGATGCTGAGTCTCTGGGAAAGCAGAGATCCCCAGTGCTGTTGTGCCTGTGGATAGGCTGCAGGGGGACGGTGAAGACCAGCAAGATCTTTCACGGCTGGCACCTTTCTTGTGGGAGAAGGAGCCAGACATTTGCCTTTTCAGAAAAAGTTTCTGCCGAGAACGAGCACCGTGACATGCTGAGTCTCTGGGAAAGCAGAGATCCCCAGTGCTGTTGCGGCTAAAGATAGGCTGCAGAGGGATAGTGAAGACCAGCAAGAGCTTTCAGGGCTGGCACCTTCCTTGTGGGAGAAGGAGCCAGACGTTTGCCTTTTCAGAAAAAGTTTCTGCCGAGAACGAGCACCGTGACATGCTGAGTCTCTGGGAAAGCAGAGATCCCCAGTGCTGTTGCAGCTAAAGATAGGCTGCAGAGGGATAGTGAAGACCAGCAAGAGCTTTCAGTGCTGGCACCTTCCTTGTGGGAGAAGGAGCCAGACGTTTGCCTTTTCAGAAAAAGTTTCTGCCGAGAACGAGCACCGTGACATGCTGAGTCTCTGGGAAAGCAGAGATCCCCAGTGCTGTTGGGCCTGTGGATAGGCTGCAGGGGGACGGTGAAGACCAGCAAGATCTTTCAGGGCTGGCACCTTCCTTGTGGGAGAAGGAGCCAGACGTTTGCCTTTTCAGGAAAGGCTCTGCCGACAGCGAGCACCATGAGATGCTGAGTCTCTGGGAAAGCAGAGATCCCCAGTGCTGTTGTGCCTGTGGATAGGCTGCAGGGGGACGGTGAAGACCAGCAAGATCTTTCACGGCTGGCACCTTTCTTGTGGGAGAAGGAGCCAGACATTTGCCTTTTCAGAAAAAGTTTCTGCCGAGAACGAGCACCGTGACATGCTGAGTCTCTGGGAAAGCAGAGATCCCCAGTGCTGTTGTGCCTGTGGATAGGCTGCAGAGGGATAGTGAAGACCTGCAAGAGCTTTCAGGGCTGGCAGCTTCCTTGTGGGAGAAGGAGCCAGACGTTTGCCTTTTCAGAAAAAGTTTCTGCCGAGAACGAGCACCGTGACATGCGGAGTCTCTGGAAAGCACAGATCCCCAGTTCTGTTGCGGCTAAAGATAGGCTGCAGAGGGATACTGAAGAAGAGCAAGATCTTTCAGGGCTGGCGCCTTCCTTGTGGGAGAAGGAGCCAGACGTTTGCCTTTTCAGAAAAAGTTTCTGCCGAGAACGAGCACCGTGACATGCTGAGTCTCTGGGAAAGCAGAGATCCCCAGTGCTGTTGTGCCTGTGGATAGGCTGCAGGGGCACCGTAAAGACCAGCAAGATCTTTCAGGGCTGGCACCTTCCTTGTGGGAGAAGGAGCCAGACGTTTGCCTTTTCAGAAAAAGTTTCTGCCGAGAACGAGCACCGTGACATGCTGAGTCTCTGGGAAAGCAGAGATCCCCAGTGCTGTTGCGGCTAAAGATAGGCTGCAGAGGGATAGTGAAGACCAGCAAGAGCTTTCAGGGCTGGCACCTTCCTTGTGGGAGAAGGAGCCAGACGTTTGCCTTTTCGGAAAAGGTTTCTGCCGAGAACGAGCACCGTGACATGCTGAGTGTCTGGGAAAGCAGAGATCCCCAGTGCTGTTGCGGCTAAAGATAGGCTGCAGGGGGACGGTGAAGACCTGCAAGAGCTTTCAGGGCTGGCACCTTCCTTGTGGGAGAAGGAGCCAGACGTTTGCCTTTTCAGAAAAAGTTTCTGCCGAGAACGAGCACCGTGACATGCTGAGTCTCTGGGAAAGCAGAGATCCCCAGTGCTGTTGTGCCTGTGGATAGGCTGCAGGGGGACGGTGAAGACCAGCAAGATCTTTCAGGGCTGGCACCTTACTTGTGGGAGAAGGAGCCAGACGTTTGCCTTTTTAGAAAACGTTTCTGCCGAGAACGAGCACCGTGACATGCTGAGTCTCTGGGAAAGCAGAGATCCCCAGTGCTGTTGCGGCTAAAGATAGGCTGCAGAGGGATAGTGAAGACCAGCAAGAGCTTTCAGGGCTGGCACCTTCCTTGTGGGAGAAGGAGCCAGACGTTTGCCTTTTCAGAAAAAGTTTCTGCCGAGAACGAGCACCGTGACATGCTGAGTCTCTCGGAAAGCAGAGATCCCCAGTGCTGTTGTGCCTGTGGATAGGCTGCAGGGGGACGGTGAAGACCAGCAAGATCTTTCAGGGCTGGCACCTTCCTTGAGGGAGAAGGAGCCAGACGTTTGCCTTTTCAGAAAACGTTTCTGCCGAGAACGAGCACCGTGACATGCTGAGTGTCTGGGAAAGCAGAGATCCCCAGTGCTGTTGCGGCTAAAGATAGGCTGCAGAGGGATAGTGAAGACCAGCAAGAGCTTTCAGGGCTGGCACCTTCCTTGTGGGAGAAGGAGCCAGACGTTTGCCTTTTCAGAAAAAGTTTCTGCCGAGAACGAGCACCGTGACATGCTGAGTCTCTGGGAAAGCAGAGATCCCCAGTGCTGTTGTGCCTGTGGATAGGCTGCAGGGGCACGGTGAAGACCAGCAAGAGCTTTCAGGGCTGGCAGCTTCCTTGTGGGAGAAGGAGCCAGACGTTTGCCTTTTCAGAAAAAGTTTCTGCCGAGAACGAGCACCGTGACATGCTGAGTGTCTGGGAAAGCAGAGATCCCCAGTGCTGTTGCGGCTAAAGATAGGCTGCAGAGGGATAGTGAAGACCAGCAAGAGCTTTCAGGGCTGGCACCTTCCTTGTGGGAGAAGGAGCCAGACGTTTCCCTTTTCAGAAAACGTTTCTGCCGAGAACGAGCACCGTGACATGCTGAGTCTCTGGGAAAGCAGAGATCCCCAGTGCTGTTGCGGCTAAAGATAGGCTGCAGAGGGATAGTGAAGACCTGCAAGATCTTTCAGGGCTGGCACCTTCCTTGTGGGAGAAGGAGCCAGACGTTTGCCTTTTCAGAAAAAGTTTCTGCCGAGAACGAGCACCGTGACATGCTGAGTCTCTGGGAAAGCAGAGATCCCCAGTGCTGTTGTGCCTGTGGATAGGCTGCAGAGGGATAGTGAAGACCTGCAAGAGCTTTCAGGGCTGGCACCTTCCTTGTGGGAGAAGGAGCCAGACGTTTGCCTTTTCAGAAAAAGTTTCTGCCGAGAACGAGCACCGTGACATGCTGAGTCTCTGGGAAAGCAGAGATCCCCAGTGCTGTTGCTGCTAAAGATAGGCTGCAGAGGGATAGTGAACACCTGCAAGAGCTTTCAGGGCTGGCAGCTTCCTTGTGGGAGAAGGAGCCAGACGTTTGCCTTTTCAGAAAAAGTTTCTGCCGAGAACGAGCACCGTGACATGCTGAGTCTCTGGGAAAGCAGAGATCCCCAGTGCTGTTGCGGCTAAAGATAGGCTGCAGAGGGATAGTGAAGACCTGCAAGAGCTTTCAGGGCTGGCACCTTCCTTGTGGGAGAAGGAGCCAGACGTTTGCCTTTTCAGAAAAAGTTTCTGCCGAGAATGAGCACCGTGACATGCTGAGTCTCTGCGAAAGCAGAGATCCCCAGTGCTGTTGCGGCTAAAGATAGGCTGCAGAGGGATAGTGAAGACCAGCAGGAGTTTTCAGGGCTGGCAGCTTCCTTGTGGGAGAAGGAGCCAGACGTTTGCCTTTTCAGAAAAAGTTTCTGCCGAGAACGAGCACCGTGACATGCTGAGTCTCTGGGAAAGCAGAGATCCCCAGTGCTGTTGTGCCTGTGGATAGGCTGCAGGGGGACGGTGAAGACCAGCAAGATCTTTCAGGGCTGGCACCTTCCTTGTGGGAGAAGGAGCCAGACGTTTGCCTTTTCAGAAAACGTTTCTGCCGAGAACGAGCACCGTGACATGCTGAGTCTCTGGGAAAGCAGAGATCCCCAGTGCTGTTGCGGCTAAAGATAGGCTGCAGAGGGATAGTGAAGACCAGCAAGAGCTTTCAGGGCTGGCACCTTCCTTGTGGGAGAAGGAGCCAGACGTTTGCCTTTTCAGAAAAAGTTTCTGCCGAGAACGAGCACCGTGACATGCTGAGTCTCTGGGAAAGCAGAGATCCCCAGTGCTGTTGCAGCTAAAGATAGGCTGCAGAGGGATAGTGAAGACCAGCAAGAGCTTTCAGTGCTGGCACCTTCCTTGTGGGAGAAGGAGCCAGACGTTTGCCTTTTCAGAAAAAGTTTCTGCCGAGAACGAGCACCGTGACATGCTGAGTCTCTGGGAAAGCAGAGATCCCCAGTGCTGTTGGGCCTGTGGATAGGCTGCAGGGGGACGGTGAAGACCAGCAAGATCTTTCAGGGCTGGCACCTTCCTTGTGGGAGAAGGAGCCAGACGTTTGCCTTTTCAGGAAAGGCTCTGCCGACAGCGAGCACCATGAGATGCTGAGTCTCTGGGAAAGCAGAGATCCCCAGTGCTGTTGTGCCTGTGGATAGGCTGCAGGGGGACGGTGAAGACCAGCAAGATCTTTCACGGCTGGCACCTTTCTTGTGGGAGAAGGAGCCAGACATTTGCCTTTTCAGAAAAAGTTTCTGCCGAGAACGAGCACCGTGACATGCTGAGTCTCTGGGAAAGCAGAGATCCCCAGTGCTGTTGCGGCTAAAGATAGGCTGCAGAGGGATAGTGAAGACCAGCAAGAGCTTTCAGGGCTGGCACCTTCCTTGTGGGAGAAGGAGCCAGACGTTTGCCTTTTCAGAAAAAGTTTCTGCCGAGAACGAGCACCGTGACATGCTGAGTCTCTGGGAAAGCAGAGATCCCCAGTGCTGTTGCAGCTAAAGATAGGCTGCAGAGGGATAGTGAAGACCAGCAAGAGCTTTCAGTGCTGGCACCTTCCTTGTGGGAGAAGGAGCCAGACGTTTGCCTTTTCAGAAAAAGTTTCTGCCGAGAACGAGCACCGTGACATGCTGAGTCTCTGGGAAAGCAGAGATCCCCAGTGCTGTTGGGCCTGTGGATAGGCTGCAGGGGGACGGTGAAGACCAGCAAGATCTTTCAGGGCTGGCACCTTCCTTGTGGGAGAAGGAGCCAGACGTTTGCCTTTTCAGGAAAGGCTCTGCCGACAGCGAGCACCATGAGATGCTGAGTCTCTGGGAAAGCAGAGATCCCCAGTGCTGTTGTGCCTGTGGATAGGCTGCAGGGGGACGGTGAAGACCAGCAAGATCTTTCACGGCTGGCACCTTTCTTGTGGGAGAAGGAGCCAGACATTTGCCTTTTCAGAAAAAGTTTCTGCCGAGAACGAGCACCGTGACATGCTGAGTCTCTGGGAAAGCAGAGATCCCCAGTGCTGTTGTGCCTGTGGATAGGCTGCAGAGGGATAGTGAAGACCTGCAAGAGCTTTCAGGGCTGGCAGCTTCCTTGTGGGAGAAGGAGCCAGACGTTTGCCTTTTCAGAAAAAGTTTCTGCCGAGAACGAGCACCGTGACATGCGGAGTCTCTGGAAAGCACAGATCCCCAGTTCTGTTGCGGCTAAAGATAGGCTGCAGAGGGATACTGAAGAAGAGCAAGATCTTTCAGGGCTGGCGCCTTCCTTGTGGGAGAAGGAGCCAGACGTTTGCCTTTTCAGAAAAAGTTTCTGCCGAGAACGAGCACCGTGACATGCTGAGTCTCTGGGAAAGCAGAGATCCCCAGTGCTGTTGTGCCTGTGGATAGGCTGCAGGGGCACCGTAAAGACCAGCAAGATCTTTCAGGGCTGGCACCTTCCTTGTGGGAGAAGGAGCCAGACGTTTGCCTTTTCAGAAAAAGTTTCTGCCGAGAACGAGCACCGTGACATGCTGAGTCTCTGGGAAAGCAGAGATCCCCAGTGCTGTTGCGGCTAAAGATAGGCTGCAGAGGGATAGTGAAGACCAGCAAGAGCTTTCAGGGCTGGCACCTTCCTTGTGGGAGAAGGAGCCAGACGTTTGCCTTTTCGGAAAAGGTTTCTGCCGAGAACGAGCACCGTGACATGCTGAGTGTCTGGGAAAGCAGAGATCCCCAGTGCTGTTGCGGCTAAAGATAGGCTGCAGGGGGACGGTGAAGACCTGCAAGAGCTTTCAGGGCTGGCACCTTCCTTGTGGGAGAAGGAGCCAGACGTTTGCCTTTTCAGAAAAAGTTTCTGCCGAGAACGAGCACCGTGACATGCTGAGTCTCTGGGAAAGCAGAGATCCCCAGTGCTGTTGTGCCTGTGGATAGGCTGCAGGGGGACGGTGAAGACCAGCAAGATCTTTCAGGGCTGGCACCTTACTTGTGGGAGAAGGAGCCAGACGTTTGCCTTTTTAGAAAACGTTTCTGCCGAGAACGAGCACCGTGACATGCTGAGTCTCTGGGAAAGCAGAGATCCCCAGTGCTGTTGCGGCTAAAGATAGGCTGCAGAGGGATAGTGAAGACCAGCAAGAGCTTTCAGGGCTGGCACCTTCCTTGTGGGAGAAGGAGCCAGACGTTTGCCTTTTCAGAAAAAGTTTCTGCCGAGAACGAGCACCGTGACATGCTGAGTCTCTCGGAAAGCAGAGATCCCCAGTGCTGTTGTGCCTGTGGATAGGCTGCAGGGGGACGGTGAAGACCAGCAAGATCTTTCAGGGCTGGCACCTTCCTTGTGGGAGAAGGAGCCAGACGTTTGCCTTTTCAGAAAACGTTTCTGCCGAGAACGAGCACCGTGACATGCTGAGTGTCTGGGAAAGCAGAGATCCCCAGTGCTGTTGCGGCTAAAGATAGGCTGCAGAGGGATAGTGAAGACCAGCAAGAGCTTTCAGGGCTGGCACCTTCCTTGTGGGAGAAGGAGCCAGACGTTTGCCTTTTCAGAAAAAGTTTCTGCCGAGAACGAGCACCGTGACATGCTGAGTCTCTGGGAAAGCAGAGATCCCCAGTGCTGTTGCAGCTAAAGATAGGCTGCAGAGGGATAGTGAAGACCAGCAAGAGCTTTCAGTGCTGGCAGCTTCCTTGTGGGAGAAGGAGCCAGACGTTTGCCTTTTCAGAAAAAGTTTCTGCCGAGAACGAGCACCGTGACATGCTGAGTCTCTGGGAAAGCAGAGATCCCCAGTGCTGTTGCGGCTAAAGATAGGCTGCAGAGGGATAGTGAAGACCAGCAAGAGCTTTCAGGGCTGGCACCTTCCTTGTGGGAGAAGGAGCCAGACGTTTGCCTTTTCAGAAAAAGTTTCTGCCGAGAACGAGCACCGTGACATGCTGAGTCTCTGGGAAAGCAGAGATCCCCAGTGCTGTTGCGGCTAAAGATAGGCTGCAGAGGGATAGTGAACACCTGCAAGAGCTTTCAGGGCTGGCAGCTTCCTTGTGGGAGAAGGAGCCAGACGTTTGCCTTTTCAGAAAAAGTTTCTGCCGAGAACGAGCACCGTGACATGCTGAGTCTCTGGGAAAGCAGAGATCCCCAGTGCTGTTGTGCCTGTGGATAGGCTGCAGGGGCACGGTGAAGACCAGCAAGAGCTTTCAGGGCTGGCAGCTTCCTTGTGGGAGAAGGAGCCAGACGTTTGCCTTTTCAGAAAAAGTTTCTGCCGAGAACGAGCACCGTGACATGCTGAGTGTCTGGGAAAGCAGAGATCCCCAGTGCTGTTGCGGCTAAAGATAGGCTGCAGAGGGATAGTGAAGACCAGCAAGAGCTTTCAGGGCTGGCACCTTCCTTGTGGGAGAAGGAGCCAGACGTTTCCCTTTTCAGAAAACGTTTCTGCCGAGAACGAGCACCGTGACATGCTGAGTCTCTGGGAAAGCAGAGATCCCCAGTGCTGTTGCGGCTAAAGATAGGCTGCAGAGGGATAGTGAAGACCTGCAAGATCTTTCAGGGCTGGCACCTTCCTTGTGGGAGAAGGAGCCAGACGTTTGCCTTTTCAGAAAAAGTTTCTGCCGAGAACGAGCACCGTGACATGCTGAGTCTCTGGGAAAGCAGAGATCCCCAGTGCTGTTGTGCCTGTGGATAGGCTGCAGAGGGATAGTGTAGACCTGCAAGAGCTTTCAGGGCTGGCACCTTCCTTGTGGGAGAAGGAGCCAGACGTTTGCCTTTTCAGAAAAAGTTTCTGCCGAGAACGAGCACCGTGACATGCTGAGTCTCTGGGAAAGCAGAGATCCCCAGTGCTGTTGCTTCTAAAGATAGGCTGCAGAGGGATAGTGAACACCTGCAAGAGCTTTCAGGGCTGGCAGCTTCCTTGTGGGAGAAGGAGCCAGACGTTTGCCTTTTCAGAAAAAGTTTCTGCCGAGAACGAGCACCGTGACATGCTGAGTCTCTGGGAAAGCAGAGATCCCCAGTGCTGTTGCGGCTAAAGATAGGCTGCAGAGGGATAGTGAAGACCTGCAAGAGCTTTCAGGGCTGGCACCTTCCTTGTGGGAGAAGGAGCCAGACGTTTGCCTTTTCAGAAAAAGTTTCTGCCGAGAATGAGCACCGTGACATGCTGAGTCTCTGCGAAAGCAGAGATCCCCAGTGCTGTTGCGGCTAAAGATAGGCTGCAGAGGGATAGTGAAGACCAGCAGGAGTTTTCAGGGCTGGCAGCTTCCTTGTGGGAGAAGGAGCCAGACGTTTGCCTTTTCAGAAAAAGTTTCTGCCGAGAACGAGCACCGTGACATGCTGAGTCTCTGGGAAAGCAGAGATCCCCAGTGCTGTTGTGCCTGTGGATAGGCTGCAGGGGGACGGTGAAGACCAGCAAGATCTTTCAGGGCTGGCACCTTCCTTGTGGGAGAAGGAGCCAGACGTTTGCCTTTTCAGAAAACGTTTCTGCCGAGAACGAGCACCGTGACATGCTGAGTCTCTGGGAAAGCAGAGATCCCCAGTGCTGTTGCGGCTAAAGATAGGCTGCAGAGGGATAGTGAAGACCAGCAAGAGCTTTCAGGGCTGGCACCTTCCTTGTGGGAGAAGGAGCCAGACGTTTGCCTTTTCAGAAAAAGTTTCTGCCGAGAACGAGCACCGTGACATGCTGAGTCTCTGGGAAAGCAGAGATCCCCAGTGCTGTTGCGGCTAAAGATAGGCTGCAGAGGGATAGTGAAGACCAGCAAGAGCTTTCAGTGCTGGCACCTTCCTTGTGGGAGAAGGAGCCAGACGTTTGCCTTTTCAGAAAAAGTTTCTGCCGAGAACGAGCACCGTGACATGCTGAGTCTCTGGGAAAGCAGAGATCCCCAGTGCTGTTGGGCCTGTGGATAGGCTGCAGGGGGACGGTGAAGACCAGCAAGAGCTTTCAGGGCTGGCACCTTCCTTGTGGGAGAAGGAGCCAGACGTTTGCCTTTTCAGGAAAGGCTCTGCCGACAGCGAGCACCATGAGATGCTGAGTCTCTGGGAAAGCAGAGATCCCCAGTGCTGTTGTGCCTGTGGATAGGCTGCAGGGGGACGGTGAAGACCAGCAAGATCTTTCACGGCTGGCACCTTTCTTGTGGGAGAAGGAGCCAGACATTTGCCTTTTCAGAAAAAGTTTCTGCCGAGAACGAGCACCGTGACATGCTGAGTCTCTGGGAAAGCAGAGATCCCCAGTGCTGTTGTGCCTGTGGATAGGCTGCAGAGGGATAGTGAAGACCTGCAAGAGCTTTCAGGGCTGGCACCTTCCTTGTGGGAGAAGGAGCCAGACGTTTGCCTTTTCAGAAAAAGTTTCTGCCGAGAACGAGCACCGTGACATGCGGAGTCTCTGGAAAGCACAGATCCCCAGTTCTGTTGCGGCTAAAGATAGGCTGCAGAGGGATACTGAAGAAGAGCAAGATCTTTCAGGGCTGGCGCCTTCCTTGTGGGAGAAGGAGCCAGACGTTTGCCTTTTCAGAAAAAGTTTCTGCCGAGAACGAGCACCGTGACATGCTGAGTCTCTGGGAAAGCAGAGATCCCCAGTGCTGTTGTGCCTGTGGATAGGCTGCAGGGGCACCGTAAAGACCAGCAAGATCTTTCAGGGCTGGCACCTTCCTTGTGGGAGAAGGAGCCAGACGTTTGCCTTTTCAGAAAAAGTTTCTGCCGAGAACGAGCACCGTGACATGCTGAGTCTCTGGGAAAGCAGAGATCCCCAGTGCTGTTGCGGCTAAAGATAGGCTGCAGAGGGATAGTGAAGACCAGCAAGAGCTTTCAGGGCTGGCACCTTCCTTGTGGGAGAAGGAGCCAGACGTTTGCCTTTTCGGAAAAGGTTTCTGCCGAGAACGAGCACCGTGACATGCTGAGTGTCTGGGAAAGCAGAGATCCCCAGAGCTGTTGCGGCTAAAGATAGGCTGCAGGGGGACGGTGAAGACCTGCAAGAGCTTTCAGGGCTGGCACCTTCCTTGTGGGAGAAGGAGCCAGACGTTTGCCTTTTCAGAAAAAGTTTCTGCCGAGAACGAGCACCGTGACATGCTGAGTCTCTGGGAAAGCAGAGATCCCTAGTGCTGTTCTGCCTGTGGATAGCCTGCACGGGGACGGTGAAGACCAGCAAGATCTTTCAGGGCTGGCACCTTCCTTGTGGGAGAAGGAGCCAGACGTTTGCCTTTTCAGAAAAAGTTTCTGCCGAGAACGAGCACCGTGACATGCTGAGTCTCTGGGAAAGCAGAGATCCCCAGTGCTGTTGTGCCTGTGGATAGGCTGCAGGGGGACGGTGAAGACCAGCAAGAGCTTTCAGGGCTGGCACCTTCCTTGTGGGAGAAGGAGCCAGACGTTTGCCTTTTCAGAAAAAGTTTCTGCCGAGAACGAGCACCGTGACATGCTGAGTCTCTGGGAAAGCAGAGATCCCCAGTGCTGTTGCGGCTAAAGATAGGCTGCAGAGGGATAGTGAACACCTGCAAGAGCTTTCAGGGCTGGCAGCTTCCTTGTGGGAGAAGGAGCCAGACGTTTGCCTTTTCAGAAAAAGTTTCTGCCGAGAACGAGCACCGTGACATGCTGAGTCTCTGGGAAAGCAGAGATCCCCAGTGCTGTTGTGCCTGTGGATAGGCTGCAGGGGCACTGTGAAGACCAGCAAGAGCTTTCAGGGCTGGCAGCTTCCTTGTGGGAGAAGGAGCCAGACGTTTGCCTTTTCAGAAAAAGTTTCTGCCGAGAACGAGCACCGTGACATGCTGAGTGTCTGGGAAAGCAGAGATCCCCAGTGCTGTTGCGGCTAAAGATAGGCTGCAGAGGGATAGTGAAGACCAGCAAGAGCTTTCAGGGCTGGCACCTTCCTTGTGGGAGAAGGAGCCAGACGTTTCCCTTTTCAGAAAACGTTTCTGCCGAGAACGAGCACCGTGACATGCTGAGTCTCTGGGAAAGCAGAGATCCCCAGTGCTGTTGCGGCTAAAGATAGGCTGCAGAGGGATAGTGAAGACCTGCAAGATCTTTCAGGGCTGGCACCTTCCTTGTGGGAGAAGGAGCCAGACGTTTGCCTTTTCAGAAAAAGTTTCTGCCGAGAACGAGCACCGTGACATGCTGAGTCTCTGGGAAAGCAGAGATCCCCAGAGCTGTTGTGCCTGTGGATAGGCTGCAGGGGGACGGTGAAGACCAGCAAGATCTTTCAGGGCTGGCACCTTCCTTGTGGGAGAAGGAGCCAGACGTTTGCCTTTTCAGAAAAAGTTTCTGCCGAGAACGAGCACCGTGACATGCTGAGTCTCTGGGAAAGCAGAGATCCCCAGTGCTGTTCTGCCTGTGGATAGGCTGCAGGGGGACGGTGAAGACCAGCAAGATATTTCAGGGCTGGCACCTTCCTTGTGGGAGAAGGAGCCAGACGTTTGCCTTTTCAGAAAAGGCTCTGCCGACAGCGAGCACCATGAGATGCTGAGTCTCTGGGAAAGCAGAGATCCCCAGTGCTGTTGTGCCTGTGGATAGGCTGCTGGGGGACGGTGAAGACCAGCAAGATCTTTCACGGCTGGCACCTTTCTTGTGGGAGAAGGAGCCAGACGTTTGCCTTTTCAGAAAAAGTTTCTGCCGAGAACGAGCACCGTGACATGCTGAGTCTCTGGGAAAGCAGAGATCCCCAGTGCTGTTGCGGCTAAAGATAGGCTGCAGAGGGATAGTGAAGACCTGCAAGATCTTTCAGGGCTGGCACCTTCCTTGTGGGAGAAGGAGCCAGACGTTTGCCTTTTCAGAAAAAGTTTCTGCCGAGAACGAGCACCGTGACATGCTGAGTCTCTGGGAAAGCAGAGATCCCCAGTGCTGTTGCGGCTAAAGATAGGCTGCTGAGGGATAGTGAAGACCTGCAAGAGCTTTCAGAGCTGGCACCTTCCTTGTGGGAGAAGGAGCCAGACGTTTGCCTTTTCAGAAAAAGTTTCTGCCGAGAACGAGCACCGTGACATGCTGAGTGTCTGGGAAAGCAGAGATCCCCAGTGCTGTTGCGGCTAAAGATAGGCTGCAGAGGGATAGTGAAGACCAGCAAGAGCTTTCAGGGCTGGCACCTTCCTTGTGGGAGAAGGAGCCAGACGTTTCCCTTTTCAGAAAAAGTTTCTGCCGAGAACGAGCACCGTGACATGCTGAGTCTCTGGGAAAGCAGAGATCCCCAGTGCTGTTGCGGCTAAAGATAGGCTGCAGAGGGATAGTGAAGACCTGCAAGATATTTCAGGGCTGGCAGCTTCCTTGTGGGAGAAGGAGCCAGACGTTTGCCTTTTCAGAAAAAGTTTCAGCCGAGAACGAGCACCGTGACATGCGGAGTCTCTGGGAAAGCACAGATACCCAGTTCTGTTGCGGCTAAAGATAGGCTGCAGAGGGATACTGAAGAAGAGCAAGATCTTTCAGGGCTGGCGCCTTCCTTGTGGGAGAAGGAGCCAGACGTTTGCCTTTTCAGAAAAAGTTTCTGCCGAGAACGAGCACCGTGACATGCTGAGTCTCTGGGAAAGCAGAGATCCCCAGTGCTGTTGTGCCTGTGGATAGGCTGCAGGGGCACCGTAAAGACCAGCAAGATCTTTCAGGGCTGGCACCTTCCTTGTGGGAGAAGGAGCCAGAAGTTTGCCTTTTCAGAAAAAGTTTCTGCCGAGAACGAGCACCGTGACATGCTGAGTCTCTGGGAAAGCAGAGATCCCCAGTGCTGTTGCGGCTAAAGATAGGCTGCAGAGGGATAGTGAAGACCAGCAAGAGCTTTCAGGGCTGGCACCTTCCTTGTGGGAGAAGGAGCCAGACGTTTCCCTTTTCAGAAAAAGTTTCTGCCGAGAACGAGCACCGTGACATGCTGAGTCTCTGGGAAAGCAGAGATCCCCAGTGCTGTTGCGGCTAAAGATAGGCTGCAGAGGGATAGTGAAGTCCTGCAAGATATTTCAGGGCTGGCACCTTCCTTGTGGGAGAAGGAGCCAGACGTTTGCCTTTTCAGAAAAAGTTTCTGCCGAGAACGAGCACCGTGACATGCTGAGTCTCTGGGAAAGCAGAGATCCCCAGTGCTGTTGCGGCTAAAGATAGGCTGCAGAGGGATAGTGAAGACCTGCAAGAGCTTTCAGAGCTGGCAGCTTCCTTGTGGGAGAAGGAGCCAGACGTTTGCCTTTTCAGAAAAAGTTTCTGCCGAGAACGAGCACCGTGACATGCTGAGTGTCTGGGAAAGCAGAGATCCCCAGTGCTGTTGCGGCTAAAGATAGGCTGCAGAGGGATAGTGAAGACCAGCAAGAGCTTTCAGGGCTGGCACCTTCCTTGTGGGAGAAGGAGCCAGACGTTTCCCTTTTCAGAAAAAGTTTCTGCCGAGAACGAGCACCGTGACATGCTGAGTCTCTGGGAAAGCAGAGATCCCCAGTGCTGTTGCGGCTAAAGATAGGCTGCAGAGGGATAGTGAAGACCTGCAAGATATTTCAGGGCTGGCACCTTCCTTGTGGGAGAAGGAGCCAGACGTTTGCCTTTTCAGAAAAGGCTCTGCCGACAGCGAGCACCATGAGATGCTGAGTCTCTGGGAAAGCAGAGATCCCCAGTGCTGTTGTGCCTGTGGATAGGCTGCAGGGGGACGGTGAAGACCAGCAAGATCTTTCACGGCTGGCACCTTTCTTGTGGGAGAAGGAGCCAGACGTTTGCCTTTTCAGAAAAAGTTTCTGCCGAGAACGAGCACCGTGACATGCTGAGTCTCTGGGAAAGCAGAGATCCCCAGTGCTGTTGTGCCTGTGGATAGGCTGCAGAGGGATAGTGAAGACCTGCAAGAGCTTTCAGGGCTGGCAGCTTCCTTGTGGGAGAAGGAGCCAGACGTTTGCCTTTTCAGAAAAAGTTTCAGCCGAGAACGAGCACCGTGACATGCGGAGTCTCTGGGAAAGCACAGATCCCCAGTTCTGTTGCGGCTAAAGATAGGCTGCAGAGGGATACTGAAGAAGAGCAAGATCTTTCAGTGCTGGCGCCTTCCTTGTGGGAGAAGGAGCCAGACGTCTGCCTTTTCAGAAAAAGTTTCTGCCGAGAACGAGCACCGTGACATGCTGAGTCTCTGGGAAAGCAGAGATCCCCAGTGCTGTTGTGCCTGTGGATAGGCTGCAGGGGCACCGTAAAGACCAGCAAGATCTTTCAGGGCTGGCACCTTCCTTGTGGGAGAAGGAGCCAGACGTTTCCCTTTTCAGAAAAAGTTTCTGCCGAGAACGAGCACCGTGACATGCTGAGTCTCTGGGAAAGCAAAGATCCCCAGTGCTGTTGCAGCTAAAGATAGGCTGCAGAGGGATAGTGAAGACCAGCAAGAGCTTTCAGTGCTGGCACCTTCCTTGTGGGAGAAGGAGCCAGACGTTTGCCTTTTCAGAAAAAGTTTCTGCCGAGAACGAGCACCGTGACATGCTGAGTCTCTGGGAAAGCAGAGATCCCCAGTGCTGTTGGGCCTGTGGATAGGCTGCAGAGGGATAGTGAAGACCAGCAAGAGCTTTCAGGGCTGGCACCTTCCTTGTGGGAGAAGGAGCCAGACGTTTGCCTTTTCAGAAAAAGTTTCTGCCGAGAACGAGCACCGTGACATGCTGAGTCTCTGGGAAAGCAGAGATCCCCAGTGCTGTTGCGGCTAAAGATAGGCTGCAGAGGGATAGTGAAGACCTGCAAGAGCTTTCAGGGCTGGCAGCTTCCTTGTGGGAGAAGGAGCCAGACGTTTGCCTTTTCAGAAAAAGTTTCTGCCGAGAACGAGCACCGTGACATGCTGAGTCTCTGGGAAAGCAGAGATCCCCAGTGCTGTTGTGCCTGTGGATAGGCTGCAGGGGCACGGTGAAGACCAGCAAGAGCTTTCAGGGCTGGCAGCTTCCTTGTGGGAGAAGGAGCCAGACGTTTGCCTTTTCAGAAAAAGTTTCTGCCGAGAACGAGCACCGTGACATGCTGAGTCTCTGGGAAAGCAGAGATCCCCAGTGCTGTTGCGGCTAAAGATAGGCTGCAGAGGGATAGTGAAGACCAGCAAGAGCTTTCAGGGCTGGCACCTTCCTTGTGGGAGAAGGAGCCAGACGTTTCCCTTTTCAGAAAAAGTTTCTGCCGAGAACGAGCACCGTGACATGCTGAGTCTCTGGGAAAGCAGAGATCCCCAGTGCTGTTGCGGCTAAAGATAGGCTGCAGAGGGATATTGAAGACCTGCAAGATATTTCAGGGCTGGCACCTTCCTTGTGGGAGAAGGAGCCAGACGTTTGCCTTTTCAGAAAAAGTTTCTGCCGAGAACGAGCACCGTGACATGCTGAGTCTCTGGGAAAGCAGAGATCCCCAGTGCTGTTGTGCCTGTGGATAGGCTGCAGGGGGACGGTGAAGACCAGCAAGATCTTTCAGGGCTGGCACCTTACTTGTGGGAGAAGGAGCCAGACGTTTGCCTTTTCAGAAAAGGCTCTGCCGACAGCGAGCACCATGAGATGCTGAGTCTCTGGGAAAGCAGAGATCCCCAGTGCTGTTGTGCCTGTGGATAGGCTGCAGGGGGACGGTGAAGACCAGCAAGATCTTTCACGGCTGGCACCTTTCTTGTGGGAGAAGGAGCCAGACGTTTGCCTTTTCAGAAAAAGTTTCTGCCGAGAACGAGCACCGTGACATGCTGAGTCTCTGGGAAAGCACAGATCCCCAGTTCTGTTGTGGCTAAAGATAGGCTGCAGAGGGATACTGAAGAAGAGCAAGATCTTTCAGGGCTGGCGCCTTCCTTGTGGGAGAAGGAGCCAGACGTTTGCCTTTTCAGAAAAAGTTTCTGCCGAGAACGAGCACCGTGACATGCTGAGTCTCTGGGAAAGCAGAGATCCCCAGTGCTGTTGTGCCTGTGGATAGGCTGCAGGGGCACCGTAAAGACCAGCAAGATCTTTCAGGGCTGGCACCTTCCTTGTGGGTGAAGGAGCCAGAAGTTTGCCTTTTCAGAAAAAGTTTCTGCCGAGAACGAGCACCGTGACATGCTGAGTCTCTGGGAAAGCAGAGATCCCCAGTGCTGTTGCGGCTAAAGATAGGCTGCAGAGGGATAGTGAAGACCTGCAAGATCTTTCAGGGCTGGCACCTTCCTTGTGGGAGAAGGAGCCAGACGTTTGCCTTTTCAGAAAAAGTTTCTGCCGAGAACGAGCACCGTGACATGCTGAGTGTCTGGGAAAGCAGAGATCCCCAGTGCTGTTGCGGCTAAAGATAGGCTGCAGAGGGATAGTGAAGACCTGCAAGAGCTTTCAGGGCTGGCACCTTCCTTGTGGGAGAAGGAGCCAGACGTTTGCCTTTTCAGAAAAAGTTTCTGCCGAGAACGAGCACCGTGACATGCTGAGTCTCTGGGAAAGCAGAGATCCCCAGTGCTGTTCTGCCTGTGGATAGCCTGCACGGGGACGGTGAAGACCAGCAAGATCTTTCAGGGCTGGCACCTTCCTTGTGGGAGAAGGAGCCAGACGTTTGCCTTTTCAGAAAAAGTTTCTGCCGAGAACGAGCACCGTGACATGCTGAGTCTCTGGGAAAGCAGAGATCCCCAGTGCTGTTGTGCCTGTGGATAGGCTGCAGGGGGACGGTGAAGACCAGCAAGAGCTTTCAGGTCTGGCACCTTCCTTGTGGGAGAAGGAGCCAGACGTTTGCCTTTTCAGAAAAAGTTTCTGCCGAGAACGAGCACCGTGACATGCTGAGTCTCTGGGAAAGCAGAGATCCCCAGTGCTGTTGCGGCTAAAGATAGGCTGCAGAGGGATAGTGAAGACCAGCAAGAGCTTTCAGGGCTGGCACCTTCCTTGTGGGAGAAGGAGCCAGACGTTTGCCTTTTCAGAAAAAGTTTCTGCCGAGAACGAGCACCGTGACATGCTGAGTCTCTCGGAAAGCAGAGATCCCCAGTGCTGTTGTGCCTGTGGATAGGCTGCAGGGGGACGGTGAAGACCAGCAAGATCTTTCAGGGCTGGCACCTTCCTTGTGGGAGAAGGAGCCAGACGTTTGCCTTTTCAGAAAACGTTTCTGCCGAGAACGAGCACCGTGACATGCTGAGTCTCTGGGAAAGCAGAGATCCCCAGTGCTGTTGCGGCTAAAGATAGGCTGCAGAGGGATAGTGAAGACCAGCAAGAGCTTTCAGGGCTGGCACCTTCCTTGTGGGAGAAGGAGCCAGACGTTTGCCTTTTCAGAAAAAGTTTCTGCCGAGAACGAGCACCGTGACATGCTGAGTCTCTGGGAAAGCAGAGATCCCCAGTGCTGTTGCAGTTAAAGATAGGCTGCAGAGGGATAGTGAAGACCAGCAAGAGCTTTCAGTGCTGGCACCTTCCTTGTGGGAGAAGGAGCCAGACGTTTGCCTTTTCAGAAAAAGTTTCTGCCGAGAACGAGCACCGTGACATGCTGAGTCTCTGGGAAAGCAGAGATCCCCAGTGCTGTTGGGCCTGTGGATAGGCTGCAGAGGGATAGTGAAGACCAGCAAGAGCTTTCAGGGCTGGCACCTTCCTTGTGGGAGAAGGAGCCAGACGTTTGCCTTTTCAGAAAAAGTTTCTGCCGAGAACGAGCACCGTGACATGCTGAGTCTCTGGGAAAGCAGAGATCCCCAGTGCTGTTGCGGCTAAAGATAGGCTGCAGAGGGATAGTGAACACCTGCAAGAGCTTTCAGGGCTGGCAGCTTCCTTGTGGGAGAAGGAGCCAGACGTTTGCCTTTTCAGAAAAAGTTTCTGCCGAGAACGAGCACCGTGACATGCTGAGTCTCTGGGAAAGCAGAGATCCCCAGTGCTGTTGTGCCTGTGGATAGGCTGCAGGGGCACGGTGAAGACCAGCAAGAGCTTTCAGGGCTGGCAGCTTCCTTGTGGGAGAAGGAGCCAGACGTTTGCCTTTTCAGAAAAAGTTTCTGCCGAGAACGAGCACCGTGACATGCTGAGTGTCTGGGAAAGGAGAGATCCCCAGTGCTGTTGCGGCTAAAGATAGGCTGCAGAGGGATAGTGAAGACCAGCAAGAGCTTTCAGGGCTGGCACCTTCCTTGTGGGAGAAGGAGCCAGACGTTTGCCTTTTCAGAAAAAGTTTCTGCCGAGAACGAGCACCGTGACATGCTGAGTCTCTGGGAAAGCAGAGATCCCCAGTGCTGTTGTGCCTGTGGATAGGCTGCAGGGGCACGGTGAAGACCAGCAAGAGCTTTCAGGGCTGGCAGCTTCCTTGTGGGAGAAGGAGCCAGACGTTTGCCTTTTCAGAAAAAGTTTCTGCCGAGAACGAGCACCGTGACATGCTGAGTCTCTGGGAAAGCAGAGATCCCCAGTGCTGTTGCGGCTAAAGATAGGCTGCAGAGGGATAGTGAAGACCAGCAAGAGCTTTCAGGGCTGGCACCTTCCTTGTGGGAGAAGGAGCCAGACGTTTCCCTTTTCAGAAAAAGTTTCTGCCGAGAACGAGCACCGTGACATGCTGAGTCTCTGGGAAAGCAGAGATCCCCAGTGCTGTTGCGGCTAAAGATAGGCTGCAGAGGGATAGTGAAGACCTGCAAGATATTTCAGGGCTGGCACCTTCCTTGTGGGAGAAGGAGCCAGACGTTTGCCTTTTCAGAAAAAGTTTCTGCCGAGAACGAGCACCGTGACATGCTGAGTCTCTGGGAAAGCAGAGATCCCCAGTGCTGTTGTGCCTGTGGATAGGCTGCAGGGGGACGGTGAAGACCAGCAAGATCTTTCAGGGCTGGCACCTTACTTGTGGGAGAAGGAGCCAGACGTTTGCCTTTTCAGAAAAGGCTCTGCCGACAGCGAGCACCATGAGATGCTGAGTCTCTGGGAAAGCAGAGATCCCCAGTGCTGTTGTGCCTGTGGATAGGCTGCAGGGGGACGGTGAAGACCAGCAAGATCTTTCAGGGCTGGCACCTTCCTTGTGGGAGAAGGAGCCAGACGTTTGCCTTTTCAGAAAAAGTTTCTGCCGAGAACGAGCACCGTGACATGCTGAGTCTCTGGGAAAGCACAGATCCCCAGTTCTGTTGTGGCTAAAGATAGGCTGCAGAGGGATACTGAAGAAGAGCAAGATCTTTCAGGGCTGGCGCCTTCCTTGTGGGAGAAGGAGCCAGACGTTTGCCTTTTCAGAAAAAGTTTCTGCCGAGAACGAGCACCGTGACATGCTGAGTCTCTGGGAAAGCAGAGATCCCCAGTGCTGTTGTGCCTGTGGATAGGCTGCAGGGGCACCGTAAAGACCAGCAAGATCTTTCAGGGCTGGCACCTTCCTTGTGGGTGAAGGAGCCAGAAGTTTGCCTTTTCAGAAAAAGTTTCTGCCGAGAACGAGCACCGTGACATGCTGATTCTCTGGGAAAGCAGAGATCCCCAGTGCTGTTGCGGCTAAAGATAGGCTGCAGAGGGATAGTGAAGACCTGCAAGATCTTTCAGGGCTGGCACCTTCCTTGTGGGAGAAGGAGCCAGACGTTTGCCTTTTCAGAAAAAGTTTCTGCCGAGAACGAGCACCGTGACATGCTGAGTGTCTGGGAAAGCAGAGATCCCCAGTGCTGTTGCGGCTAAAGATAGGCTGCAGAGGGATAGTGAAGACCTGCAAGAGCTTTCAGGGCTGGCACCTTCCTTGTGGGAGAAGGAGCCAGACGTTTGCCTTTTCAGAAAAAGTTTCTGCCGAGAACGAGCACCGTGACATGCTGAGTCTCTGGGAAAGCAGAGATCCCCAGTGCTGTTCAGCCTGTGGATAGCCTGCACGGGGACGGTGAAGACCAGCAAGATCTTTCAGGGCTGGCACCTTCCTTGTGGGAGAAGGAGCCAGACGTTTGCCTTTTCAGAAAAAGTTTCTGCCGAGAACGAGCACCGTGACATGCTGAGTCTCTGGGAAAGCAGAGATCCCCAGTGCTGTTGTGCCTGTGGATAGGCTGCAGGGGGACGGTGAAGACCAGCAAGAGCTTTCAGGGCTGGCACCTTCCTTGTGGGAGAAGGAGCCAGACGTTTGCCTTTTCAGAAAAAGTTTCTGCCGAGAACGAGCACCGTGACATGCTGAGTCTCTGGGAAAGCAGAGATCCCCAGTGCTGTTGCGGCTAAAGATAGGCTGCAGAGGGATAGTGAAGACCAGCAAGAGCGTTCAGGGCTGGCACCTTCCTTGTGGGAGAAGGAGCCAGACGTTTGCCTTTTCAGAAAAAGTTTCTGCCGAGAACGAGCACCGTGACATGCTGAGTCTCTGGGAAAGCAGAGATCCCCAGTGCTGTTGTGCCTGTGGATAGGCTGCAGGGGGACGGTGAAGACCAGCAAGATCTTTCAGGGCTGGCACCTTCCTTGTGGGAGAAGGAGCCAGACGTTTGCCTTTTCAGAAAACGTTTCTACCGAGAACGAGCACCGTGACATGCTGAGTCTCTGGGAAAGCAGAGATCCCCAGTGCTGTTGCGGCTAAAGATAGGCTGCAGAGGGATAGTGAAGACCAGCAAGAGCTTTCAGGGCTGGCACCTTCCTTGTGGGAGAAGGAGCCAGACGTTTGCCTTTTCAGAAAAAGTTTCTGCCGAGAACGAGCACCGTGACATGCTGAGTCTCTGGGAAAGCAGAGATCCCCAGTGCTGTTGCAGCTAAAGATAGGCTGCAGAGGGATAGTGAAGACCAGCAAGAGCTTTCAGTGCTGGCACCTTCCTTGTGGGAGAAGGAGCCAGACGTTTGCCTTTTCAGAAAAAGTTTCTGCCGAGAACGAGCACCGTGACATGCTGAGTCTCTGGGAAAGCAGAGATCCCCAGTGCTGTTGGGCCTGTGGATAGGCTGCAGAGGGATAGTGAAGACCAGCAAGAGCTTTCAGGGCTGGCACCTTCCTTGTGGGAGAAGGAGCCAGACGTTTGCCTTTTCAGAAAAAGTTTCTGCCGAGAACGAGCACCGTGACATGCTGAGTCTCTGGGAAAGCAGAGATCCCCAGTGCTGTTGCGGCTAAAGATAGGCTGCAGAGGGATAGTGAACACCTGCAAGAGCTTTCAGGGCTGGCAGCTTCCTTGTGGGAGAAGGAGCCAGACGTTTGCCTTTTCAGAAAAAGTTTCTGCCGAGAACGAGCACCGTGACATGCTGAGTCTCTGGGAAAGCAGAGATCCCCAGTGCTGTTGTGCCTGTGGATAGGCTGCAGGGGCACGGTGAAGACCAGCAAGAGCTTTCAGGGCTGGCAGCTTCCTTGTGGGAGAAGGAGCCAGACGTTTGCCTTTTCAGAAAAAGTTTCTGCCGAGAACGAGCACCGTGACATGCTGAGTGTCTGGGAAAGGAGAGATCCCCAGTGCTGTTGCGGCTAAAGATAGGCTGCAGAGGGATAGTGAAGACCAGCAAGAGCTTTCAGGGCTGGCACCTTCCTTGTGGGAGAAGGAGCCAGACGTTTGCCTTTTCAGAAAAAGTTTCTGCCGAGAACGAGCACCGTGACATGCTGAGTCTCTGGGAAAGCAGAGATCCCCAGTGCTGTTGCGGCTAAAGATAGGCTGCAGAGGGATAGTGAACACCTGCAAGAGCTTTCAGGGCTGGCAGCTTCCTTGTGGGAGAAGGAGCCAGACGTTTGCCTTTTCAGAAAAAGTTTCTGCCGAGAACGAGCACCGTGACATGCTGAGTCTCTGGGAAAGCAGAGATCCCCAGTGCTGTTGTGCCTGTGGATAGGCTGCAGGGGGACGGTGAAGACCAGCAAGATCTTTCAGGGCTGGCAGCTTCCTTGTGGGAGAAGGAGCCAGACGTTTGCCTTTTCAGAAAAAGTTTCTGCCGAGAACGAGCACCGTGACATGCTGAGTCTCTGGGAAAGCAGAGATCCCCAGTGCTGTTGCGGCTAAAGATAGGCTGCAGAGGGATAGTGAAGACCAGCAAGAGCTTTCAGGGCTGGCACCTTCCTTGTGGGAGAAGGAGCCAGACGTTTGCCTTTTCAGAAAAAGTTTCTGCCGAGAACGAGCACCGTGACATGCTGAGTCTCTGGGAAAGCAGAGATCCCCAGTGCTGTTGTGCCTGTGGATAGGCTGCAGGGGGACGGTGAAGACCAGCAAGATCTTTCAGGGCTGGCACCTTCCTTGTGGGAGAAGGAGCCAGACGTTTGCCTTTTCAGAAAAGGCTCTGCCGACAGCGAGCACCATGAGATGCTGAGTCTCTGGGAAAGCAGAGATCCCCAGTGCTGTTGTGCCTGTGGATAGGCTGCAGGGGGACGGTGAAGACCAGCAAGATCTTTCACGGCTGGCACCTTTCTTGTGGGAGAAGGAGCCAGACGTTTGCCTTTTCAGAAAAAGTTTCTGCCGAGAACGAGCACCGTGACATGCTGAGTCTCTGGGAAAGCACAGATCCCCAGTGCTGTTGCGGCTAAAGATAGGCTGCAGAGGGATACTGAAGAAGAGCAAGATCTTTCAGGGCTGGCGCCTTCCTTGTGGGAGAAGGAGCCAGACGTTTGCCTTTTCAGAAAAAGTTTCTGCCGAGAACGAGCACCGTGACATGCTGAGTCTCTGGGAAAGCAGAGATCCCCAGTGCTGTTGTGCCTGTGGATAGGCTGCAGGGGCACCGTAAAGACCAGCAAGATCTTTCAGGGCTGGCACCTTCCTTGTGGGAGAAGGAGCCAGAAGTTTGCCTTTTCAGAAAAAGTTTCTGCCGAGAACGAGCACCGTGACATGCTGAGTCTCTGGGAAAGCAGAGATCCCCAGTGCTGTTGTGCCTGTGGATAGGCTGCAGAGGGATAGTGAAGACCTGCAATAGCTTTCAGGGCTGGCACCTTCCTTGTGGGAGAAGGAGCCAGACGTTTGCCTTTTCAGAAAAGGTTTCTGCCGAGAACGAGCACCGTGACATGCTGAGTGTCTGGGAAAGCAGAGATCCCCAGTGCTGTTGCGGCTAAAGATAGGCTGCAGAGGGATAGTGAAGACCTGCAAGAGCTTTCAGGGCTGGCACCTTCCTTGTGGGAGAAGGAGCCAGACGTTTGCCTTTTCAGAAAAAGTTTCTGCCGAGAACGAGCACCGTGACATGCTGAGTCTCTGGGAAAGCAGAGATCCCCAGTGCTGTTCTGCCTGTGGATAGCCTGCACGGGGACGGTGAAGACCAGCAAGATCTTTCAGGGCTGGCACCTTCCTTGTGGGAGAAGGAGCCAGACGTTTGCCTTTTCAGAAAAAGTTTCTGCCGAGAACGAGCACCGTGACATGCTGAGTCTCTGGGAAAGCAGAGATCCCCAGTGCTGTTGTGCCTGTGGATAGGCTGCAGGGGGACGGTGAAGACCAGCAAGAGCTTTCAGGGCTGGCAGCTTCCTTGTGGGAGAAGGAGCCAGACGTTTGCCTTTTCAGAAAAAGTTTCTGCCGAGAACGAGCACCGTGACATGCTGAGTGTCTGGGAAAGCAGAGATCCCCAGTGCTGTTGCGGCTTAAGATAGGCTGCAGAGGGATAGTGAAGACCAGCAAGAGCTTTCAGGGCTGGCACCTTCCTTGTGGGAGAAGGAGCCAGACGTTTGCCTTTTCAGAAAAAGTTTCTGCCGAGAACGAGCACCGTGACATGCTGAGTCTCTCGGAAAGCAGAGATCCCCAGTGCTGTTGTGCCTGTGGATAGGCTGCAGGGGGACGGTGAAGACCAGCAAGATCTTTCAGGGCTGGCACCTTCCTTGTGGGAGAAGGAGCCAGACGTTTGCCTTTTCAGAAAACGTTTCTGCCGAGAACGAGCACCGTGACATGCTGAGTCTCTGGGAAAGCAGAGATCCCCAGTGCTGTTGCGGCTAAAGATAGGCTGCAGAGGGATAGTGAAGACCAGCAAGAGCTTTCAGGGCTGGCACCTTCCTTGTGGGAGAAGGAGCCAGACGTTTGCCTTTTCAGAAAAAGTTTCTGCCGAGAACGAGCACCGTGACATGCTGAGTCTCTGGGAAAGCAGAGATCCCCAGTGCTGTTGGGCCTGTGGATAGGCTGCAGAGGGATAGTGAAGACCAGCAAGAGCTTTCAGGGCTGGCACCTTCCTTGTGGGAGAAGGAGCCAGACGTTTGCCTTTTCAGAAAAAGTTTCTGCCGAGAACGAGCACCGTGACATGCTGAGTCTCTGGGAAAGCAGAGATCCCCAGTGCTGTTGCGGCTAAAGATAGGCTGCAGAGGGATAGTGAACACCTGCAAGAGCTTTCAGGGCTGTCAGCTTCCTTGTGGGAGAAGGAGCCAGACGTTTGCCTTTTCAGAAAAAGTTTCTGCCGAGAACGAGCACCGTGACATGCTGAGTCTCTGGGAAAGCAGAGATCCCCAGTGCTGTTGTGCCTGTGGATAGGCTGCAGGGGGACGGTGAAGACCAGCAAGAGCTTTCAGGGCTGGCACCTTCCTTGTGGGAGAAGGAGCCAGACGTTTGCCTTTTCAGAAAAAGTTTCTGCCGAGAACGAGCACCGTGACATGCTGAGTGTCTGGGAAAGGAGAGATCCCCAGTGCTGTTGCGGCTAAAGATAGGCTGCAGAGGGATAGTGAAGACCAGCAAGAGCTTTCAGGGCTGGCACCTTCCTTGTGGGAGAAGGAGCCAGACGTTTGCCTTTTCAGAAAAAGTTTCTGCCGAGAACGAGCACCGTGACATGCTGAGTCTCTGGCAAAGCAGAGATCCCCAGTGCTGTTGCGGCTAAAGATAGGCTGCAGAGGGATAGTGAAGACCTGCAAGATCTTTCAGGGCTGGCACCTTCCTTGTGGGAGAAGGAGCCAGACGTTGCCTTTTCAGAAAAAGTTTCTGCCGAGAACGAGCACCGTGACATGCTGAGTCTCTGGGAAAGCAGAGATCCCCAGTGCTGTTGCGGCTAAAGATAGGCTGCAGAGGGATAGTGAAGACCTGCAAGAGCTTTCAGGGCTGGCACCTTCCTTGTGGGAGAAGGAGCCAGACGTTTGCCTTTTCAGAAAAAGTTTCTGCCGAGAACGAGCAGCGTGACATGCTGAGTCTCTGGGAAAGCAGAGATCCCCAGTGCTGTTGTGCCTGTGGATAGGCTGCAGGGGGACGGTGAAGACCAGCAAGATCTTTCAGGGCTGGCAGCTTCCTTGTGGGAGAAGGAGCCAGACGTTTGCCTTTTCAGAAAAAGTTTCTGCCGAGAACGAGCACCGTGACATGCTGAGTCTCTGGGAAAGCAGAGATCCCCAGTGCTGTTGCGGCTAAAGATAGGCTGCAGAGGGATAGTGAAGACCTGCAAGAGCTTTCAGGGCTGGCACCTTCCTTGTGGGAGAAGGAGCCAGACGTTTGCCTTTTCAGAAAAAGTTTCTGCCGAGAACGAGCACCGTGACATGCTGAGTCTCTGGGAAAGCAGAGATCCCCAGTGCTGTTGCGGCTAAAGATAGGCTGCAGAGGGATAGTGAAGACCAGCAAGAGTTTTCAGGGCTGGCAGCTTCCTTGTGGGAGAAGGAGCCAGACGTTTGCCTTTTCAGAAAAAGTTTCTGCCGAGAACGAGCACCGTGACATGCTGAGTCTCTGGGAAAGCAGAGATCCCCAGAGCTGTTGTGCCTGTGGATAGGCTGCAGGGGGACGGTGAAGACCAGCAAGATCTTTCAGGGCTGGCACCTTCCTTGTGGGAGAAGGAGCCAGACGTTTGCCTTTTCAGAAAAAGTTTCTGCCGAGAACGAGCACCGTGACATGCTGAGTCTCTGGGAAAGCAGAGATCCCCAGTGCTGTTCTGCCTGTGGATAGGCTGCAGGGGGACGGTGAAGACCAGCAAGATCTTTCAGGGCTGGCACCTTCCTTGTGGGAGAAGGAGCCAGACGTTTGCCTTTTCAGAAAAAGGCTCTGCCGACAGCGAGCACCATGAGATGCTGAGTCTCTGGGAAAGCAGAGATCCCCAGTGCTGTTGTGCCTGTGGATAGGCTGCAGGGGGACGGTGAAGACCAGCAAGATCTTTCACGGCTGGCACCTTTCTTGTGGGAGAAGGAGCCAGACGTTTGCCTTTTCAGAAAAAGTTTCTGCCGAGAACGAGCACCGTGACATGCTGAGTCTCTGGGAAAGCAGAGATCCCCAGTGCTGTTGCGGCTAAAGATAGGCTGCAGAGGGATAGTGAAGACCTGCAAGATCTTTCAGGGCTGGCACCTTCCTTGTGGGAGAAGGAGCCAGACGTTTGCCTTTTCAGAAAAAGTTTCTGCCGAGAACGAGCACCGTGACATGCTGAGTCTCTGGGAAAGCAGAGATCCCCAGTGCTGTTGCGGCTAAAGATAGGCTGCAGAGGGATAGTGAATACCAGCAAGAGCTTTCAGGGCTGGCACCTTCTTTGTGGGAGAAGGAGCCAGACGTTTGCCTTTTCAGAAAAAGTTTCTGCCGAGAACGAGCACCGTGACATGCTGAGTCTCTGGGAAAGCAGAGATCCCCAGAGCTGTTGTGCCTGTGGATAGGATGCAGGGGGACGGTGAAGACCAGCAAGATCTTTCAGGGCTGGCACCTTCCTTGTGGGAGAAGGAGCCAGACGTTTGCCTTTTCAGAAAAAGTTTCTGCCGAGAACGAGCACCGTGACATGCTGAGTCTCTGGGAAAGCAGAGATCCCCAGTGCTGTTCTGCCTGTGGATAGGCTGCAGGGGGACGGTGAAGACCAGCAAGATCTTTCAGGGCTGGCACCTTCCTTGTGGGAGAAGGAGCCAGACGTTTGCCTTTTCAGAAAAAGTTTCTGCCGAGAACGAGCACCGTGACATGCTGAGTGTCTGGGAAAGCAGAGATCCCCAGTGCTGTTGCGGCTAAAGATAGGCTGCAGAGGGATAGTGAAGACCTGCAAGAGCTTTCAGGGCTGGCACCTTCCTTGTGGGAGAAGGAGCCAGACGTTTGCCTTTTCAGAAAAAGTTTCTGCCGAGAACGAGCACCGTGACATGCTGAGTGTCTGGGAAAGCAGAGATCCCCAGTGCTGTTGCGGCTAAAGATAGGCTGCAGAGGGATAGTGAAGACCTGCAAGAGCTTTCAGGGCTGGCACCTTCCTTGTGGGAGAAGGAGCCAGACGTTTCCCTTTTCAGAAAAAGTTTCTGCCGAGAACGAGCACCGTGACATGCTGAGTCTCTGGGAAAGCAGAGATCCCCAGTGCTGTTGTGCCTGTGGATAGGCTGCAGGGGGACGGTGAAGACCAGCAAGATCTTTCAGGGCTGGCAGCTTCCTTGTGGGAGAAGGAGCCAGACGTTTGCCTTTTCAGAAAAAGTTTCTGCCGAGAACGAGCACCGTGACATGCTGAGTCTGTGGGAAAGCAGAGATCCCCAGTGCTGTTGCGGCTAAAGATAGGCTGCAGAGGGATAGTGACGACCTGCAAGATCTTTCAGGGCTGGCACCTTCCTTGTGGGAGAAGGAGCCAGACGTTTGCCTTTTCAGAAAAAGTTTCTGCCGAGAATGAGCACCGTGACATGCTGAGTCTCTGGAAAGCAGAGATCCCCAGTGCTGTTGCTGCTAAAGATAGGCTGCAGAGGGATAGTGAAGACCAGCAAGAGCTTTCAGGGCTGGCAGCTTCCTTGTGGGAGAAGGAGCCAGACGTTTGCCTTTTCAGAAAACGTTTCTGCCGAGAACGAGCACCGTGACATGCTGAGTCTCTGGGAAAGCAGAGATCCCCAGTGCTGTTGCGGCTAAAGATAGGCTGCAGAGGGATAGTGAAGACCTGCAAGAGCTTTCAGGGCTGGCACCTTCCTTGTGGGAGAAGGAGCCAGACGTTTGCCTTTTCAGAAAAAGTTTCTGCCGAGAATGAGCACCGTGACATGCTGAGTCTCTGGAAAGCAGAGATCCCCAGTGCTGTTGCTGCTAAAGATAGGCTGCAGAGGGATAGTGAAGACCAGCAAGAGCTTTCAGGGCTGGCACCTTCCTTGTGGGAGAAGGAGCCAGACGTTTGCCTTTTCAGAAAAAGGCTCTGCCGAGAGCGAGCACCGTGACATGCTGAGTCTCTGGGAAAGCAGAGATCCCCAGTGCTGTTGCGGCTAAAGATAGGCTGCAGAGGGATAGTGAAGACCAGCAAGAGCTTTCAGGGCTGGCACCTTCCTTGTGGGAGAAGGAGCCAGACGTTTGCCTTTTCAGAAAAAGTTTCTGCCGAGAACGAGCACCGTGACATGCTGAGTCTCTGGGAAAGCAGAGATCCCCAGTGCTGTTGCGGCTAAAGATAGGCTGCAGAGGGATAGTGAAGACCAGCAAGAGCTTTCAGGGCTGGCACCTTCCTTGTGGGAGAAGGAGCCAGACGTTTGCCTTTTCAGAAAAAGTTTCTGCCGAGAACGAGCACCGTGACATGCTGAGTCTCTGGGAAAGCAGAGATCCCCAGTGCTGTTGCGGCTAAAGATAGGCTGCAGAGGGATAGTGAAGACCTGCAAGAGCTTTCAGGGCTGGCACCTTCCTTGTGGGAGAAGGAGCCAGACGTTTGCCTTTTCAGAAAAAGTTTCTGCCGAGAATGAGCACCGTGACATGCTGAGTCTCTGGAAAGCAGAGATCCCCAGTGCTGTTGCTGCTAAAGATAGGCTGCAGAGGGATAGTGAAGACCAGCAAGAGCTTTCAGGGCTGGCACCTTCCTTGTGGGAGAAGGAGCCAGACGTTTGCCTTTTCAGAAAAAGGCTCTGCCGAGAGCGAGCACCATGAGATGCTGAGTCTCTGGGAAAGCAGAGATCCCCAGTGCTGTTGTGCCTGTGGATAGGCTGCAGGGGGACGGTGAAGACCAGCAAGATCTTTCAGGGCTGGCACCTTCCTTGTGGGAGAAGGAGCCAGACGTTTGCCTTTTCAGAAAACGTTTCTGCCGAGAACGAGCACCGTGACATGCTGAGTCTCTGGGAAAGCAGAGATCCCCAGTGCTGTTGCGGCTAAAAATAGGCTGCAGAGGGATAGTGAAGACCAGCAAGAGCTTTCAGGGCTGGCACCTTCCTTGTGGGAGAAGGAGCCAGACGTTTGCCTTTTCAGAAAAAGTTTCTGCCGAGAACGAGCACCGTGACATGCTGAGTCTCTGGAAAAGCAGAGATCCCCACTGCTTTTGAGGCTAAAGATAGGCTGCAGAGGGATAGTGAAGACCAGCAAGAGCTTTCAGGGCTGGCACCTTCCTTGTGGGAGAAGGAGCCAGACGTTTGCCTTTTCAGAAAAAGTTTCTGCCGAGAACGAGCACCGTGACATGCTGAGTCTCTGGGAAAGCAGAGATCCCCAGTGCTGTTGTGCCTGTGGATAGGCTGCAGGGGGACGGTGAAGACCAGCAAGAGCTTTCAGGGCTGGCACCTTCCTTGTGGGAGAAGGAGCCAGACGTTTGCCTTTTCAGAAAAAGTTTCTGCCGAGAACGAGCACCGTGACATGCTGAGTCTCTGGGAAAGCAGAGATCCCCAGTGCTGTTGCGGCTAAAGATAGGCTGCAGAGGGATAGTGAAGACCAGCAAGAGCTTTCAGGGCTGGCACCTTCCTTGTGGGAGAAGGAGCCAGACGTTTGCCTTTTCAGAAAAAGGCTCTGCCGAGAGCGAGCACCATGAGATGCTGAGTCTCTGGGAAAGCAGAGATCCCCAGTGCTGTTGTGCCTGTGGATAGGCTGCAGGGGGACGGTGAAGACCAGCAAGATCTTTCAGGACTGGCACCTTCCTTGTGGGAGAAGGAGCCAGACGTTTGCCTTTTCAGAAAAAGTTTCTGCCGAGAACGAGCACCGTGACATGCTGAGTCTCTGGGAAAGCAGAGATCCCCAGTGCTGTTGCGCCTGTGGATAGGCTGCAGGGGGACGGTGAAGACCAGCAAGAGCTTTCAGGGCTGGCACCTTCCTTGTGGGAGAAGGAGCCAGACGTTTGCCTTTTCAGAAAAAGGCTCTGCCGAGAGCGAGCACCATGAGATGCTGAGTCTCTGGGAAAGCAGAGATCCCCAGTGCTGTTGTGCCTGTGGATAGGCTGCAGGGGGACGGTGAAGACCAGCAAGATCTTTCAGGGCTGGCACCTTCCTTGTGGGAGAAGGAGCCAGACGTTTGCCTTTTCAGAAAACGTTTCTGCCGAGAACGAGCACCGTGACATGCTGAGTCTCTGGGAAAGCAGAGATCCCCAGTGCTGTTGCGGCTAAAGATAGGCTGCAGAGGGATAGTGAAGACCAGCAAGAGCTTTTAGGGCTGGCACCTTCCTTGTGGGAGAAGGAGCCAGACGTTTGCTTTTTCAGAAAAAGGCTCTGCCGAGAGCGAGCACCATGAGATGCTGAGTCTCTGGGAAAGCAGAGATCCCCAGTGCTGTTGTGCCTGTGGATAGGCTGCAGGGGGATGGTGAAGACCAGCAAGATCTTTCAGGGCTGGCACCTTACTTGTGGGAGAAGGAGCCAGACGTTTGCCTTTTCAGAAAAAGTTTCTGCCGAGAACGAGCACCGTGACATGCTGAGTCTCTGGGAAAGCAGAGATCCCCAGTGCTGTTGTGCCTGTGGATAGGCTGCAGAGGGATAGTGAAGACGAGCAAGAGCTTTCAGGGCTGGCACCTTCCTTGTGGGAGAAGGAGCCAGACGTTTGCCTTTTCAGAAAAAGTTTGTGCCGAGAACGAGCACCGTGACATGCTGAGTCTCTGGGAAAGCAGAGATCCCCAGTGCTGTTGTGCCTGTGGATAGGCTGCAGGGGGACGGTGAAGACCAGCAAGAGCTTTCAGGGCTGGCACCTTCCTTGTGGGAGAAGGAGCCGGACGTTTGCCTTTTCAGAAAAAGTTTCTGCCGAGAACGAGCACCGTGACATGCTGAGTCTCTGGGAAAGCAGAGATCCCCAGTGCTGTTGCGGCTAAAGATAGGCTGCAGAGGGATAGTGAAGACCTGCAAGAGCTTTCAGGGCTGGCATCTTCCTTGTGGGAGAAGGAGCCAGACGTTTGCCTTTTCAGAAAAAGGCTCTGCCGAGAGCGAGCACCATGAGATGCTGAGTCTCTGGGAAAGCAGAGATCCCCAGTGCTGTTGTGCCTGTGGATAGGCTGCAGGGGGACGGTGAAGACCAGCAAGATCTTTCAGGGCTGGCACCTTCCTTGTGGGAGAAGGAGCCAGACGTTTGCCTTTTCAGAAAACGTTTCTGCCGAGAACGAGCACCGTGACATGCTGAGTCTCTGGGAAAGCAGAGATCCCCAGTGCTGTTGCGCCTGTGGATAGGCTGCAGGGGGACGGTGAAGACCAGCAAGAGCTTTCAGGGCTGGCACCTTCCTTGTGGGAGAAGGAGCCAGACGTTTGCCTTTTCAGAAAAAGGCTCTGCCGAGAGCGAGCACCATGAGATGCTGAGTCTCTGGGAAAGCAGAGATCCCCAGTGCTGTTGTGCCTGTGGATAGGCTGCAGGGGGACGGTGAAGACCAGCAAGATCTTTCAGGGCTGGCACCTTCCTTGTGGGAGAAGGAGCCAGACGTTTGCCTTTTCAGAAAACGTTTCTGCCGAGAACGAGCACCGTGACATGCTGAGTCTCTGGGAAAGCAGAGATCCCCAGTGCTGTTGCGCCTGTGGATAGGCTGCAGGGGGACGGTGAAGACCAGCAAGAGCTTTTAGGGCTGGCACCTTCCTTGTGGGAGAAGGAGCCAGACGTTTGCCTTTTCAGAAAAAGGCTCTGCCGAGAGCGAGCACCATGAGATGCTGAGTCTCTGGGAAAGCAGAGATCCCCAGTGCTGTTGTGCCTGTGGATAGGCTGCAGGGGGATGGTGAAGACCAGCAAGATCTTTCAGGGCTGGCACCTTCCTTGTGGGAGAAGGAGCCAGACGTTTGCCTTTTCAGAAAAAGTTTCTGCCGAGAACGAGCACCGTGACATGCTGAGTCTCTGGGAAAGCAGAGATCCCCAGTGCTGTTGTGCCTGTGGATAGGCTGCAGAGGGATAGTGAAGACGAGCAAGAGCTTTCAGGGCTGGCACCTTCCTTGTGGGAGAAGGAGCCAGACGTTTGCCTTTTCAGAAAAAGTTTGTGCCGAGAACGAGCACCGTGACATGCTGAGTCTCTGGGAAAGCAGAGATCCCCAGTGCTGTTGTGCCTGTGGATAGGCTGCAGGGGGACGGTGAAGACCAGCAAGAGCTTTCAGGGCTGGCACCTTCCTTGTGGGAGAAGGAGCCGGACGTTTGCCTTTTCAGAAAAAGTTTCTGCCGAGAACGAGCACCGTGACATGCTGAGTCTCTGGGAAAGCAGAGATCCCCAGTGCTGTTGCGGCTAAAGATAGGCTGCAGAGGGATAGTGAAGACCTGCAAGAGCTTTCAGGGCTGGCACCTTCCTTGTGGGAGAAGGAGCCAGACGTTTGCCTTTTCAGAAAAAGGCTCTGCCGAGAGCGAGCACCATGAGATGCTGAGTCTCTGGGAAAGCAGAGATCCCCAGTGCTGTTGTGCCTTTGGATAGGCTGCAGGGGGACGGTGAAGACCAGCAAGATCTTTCAGGGCTGGCACCTTCCTTGTGGGAGAAGGAGCCAGACGTTTGCCTTTTCAGAAAAAGTTTCTGCCGAGAACGAGCACCGTGACATGCTGAGTCTCTGGGAAAGCAGAGATCCCCAGTGCTGTTGCGGCTAAAAATAGGCTGCAGAGGGATAGTGAAGACCAGCAAGAGCTTTCAGGGCTGGCACCTTCCTTGTGGGAGAAGGTGCCAGACGTTTGCCTTTTCAGAAAAAGGCTCTGCCGAGAGCGAGCACCATGAGATGCTGAGTCTCTGGGAAAGCAGAGATCCCCACTGCTGTTGAGGCTAAAGATAGGCTGCAGGGGGACGGTGAAGACCAGCAAGATCTTTCAGGACTGGCACCTTCCTTGTGGGAGAAGGAGCCAGACGTTTGCCTTTTCAGAAAAAGTTTCTGCCGAGAACGAGCACCGTGACATGCTGAGTCTCTGGGAAAGCAGAGATCCCCAGTGCTGTTGCGCCTGTGGATAGGCTGCAGGGGGACGGTGAAGACCAGCAAGAGCTTTCAGGGCTGGCACCTTCCTTGTGGGAGAAGGAGCCAGACGTTTGCCTTTTCAGAAAAAGGCTCTGCCGAGAGCGAGCACCATGAGATGCTGAGTCTCTGGGAAAGCAGAGATCCCCAGTGCTGTTGTGCCTGTGGATAGGCTGCAGGGGGACGGTGAAGACCAGCAAGATCTTTCAGGGCTGGCACCTTCCTTGTGGGAGAAGGAGCCAGACGTTTGCCTTTTCAGAAAAAGTTTCTGCCGAGAACGAGCACCGTGACATGCTGAGTCTCTGGGAAAGCAGAGATCCCCAGTGCTGTTGCGGCTAAAGATAGGCTGCAGAGGGATAGTGAAGACCAGCAAGAGCTTTTAGGGCTGGCACCTTCCTTGTGGGAGAAGGAGCCAGACGTTTGCTTTTTCAGAAAAAGGCTCTGCCGAGAGCGAGCACCATGAGATGCTGAGTCTCTGGGAAAGCAGAGATCCCCAGTGCTGTTGTGCCTGTGGATAGGCTGCAGGGGGATGGTGAAGACCAGCAAGATCTTTCAGGGCTGGCACCTTACTTGTGGGAGAAGGAGCCAGACGTTTGCCTTTTCAGAAAAAGTTTCTGCCGAGAACGAGCACCGTGACATGCTGAGTCTCTGGGAAAGCAGAGATCCCCAGTGCTGTTGTGCCTGTGGATAGGCTGCAGAGGGATAGTGAAGACGAGCAAGAGCTTTCAGGGCTGGCACCTTCCTTGTGGGAGAAGGAGCCAGACGTTTGCCTTTTCAGAAAAAGTTTGTGCCGAGAACGAGCACCGTGACATGCTGAGTCTCTGGGAAAGCAGAGATCCCCAGTGCTGTTGTGCCTGTGGATAGGCTGCAGGGGGACGGTGAAGACCAGCAAGAGCTTTCAGGGCTGGCACCTTCCTTGTGGGAGAAGGAGCCGGACGTTTGCCTTTTCAGAAAAAGTTTCTGCCGAGAACGAGCACCGTGACATGCTGAGTCTCTGGGAAAGCAGAGATCCCCAGTGCTGTTGCGGCTAAAGATAGGCTGCAGAGGGATAGTGAAGACCTGCAAGAGCTTTCAGGGCTGGCACCTTCCTTGTGGGAGAAGGAGCCAGACGTTTGCCTTTTCAGAAAAAGGCTCTGCCGAGAGCGAGCACCATGAGATGCTGAGTCTCTGGGAAAGCAGAGATCCCCAGTGCTGTTGTGCCTGTGGATAGGCTGCAGGGGGACGGTGAAGACCAGCAAGATCTTTCAGGGCTGGCACCTTCCTTGTGGGAGAAGGAGCCAGACGTTTGCCTTTTCAGAAAACGTTTCTGCCGAGAACGAGCACCGTGACATGCTGAGTCTCTGGGAAAGCAGAGATCCCCAGTGCTGTTGCGGCTAAAAATAGGCTGCAGAGGGATAGTGAAGACCAGCAAGAGCTTTCAGGGCTGGCACCTTCCTTGTGGGAGAAGGAGCCAGACGTTTGCCTTTTCAGAAAAAGTTTCTGCCGAGAACGAGCACCGTGACATGCTGAGTCTCTGGGAAAGCAGAGATCCCCAGTGCTGTTGCGGCTAAAAATAGGCTGCAGAGGGATAGTGAAGACCAGCAAGAGCTTTCAGGGCTGGCACCTTCCTTGTGGGAGAAGGAGCCAGACGTTTGCCTTTTCAGAAAAAGTTTCTGCCGAGAACGAGCACCGTGACATGCTGAGTCTCTGGAAAAGCAGAGATCCCCACTGCTTTTGAGGCTAAAGATAGGCTGCAGAGGGATAGTGAAGACCAGCAAGAGCTTTCAGGGCTGGCACCTTCCTTGTGGGAGAAGGAGCCAGACGTTTGCCTTTTCAGAAAAAGTTTCTGCCGAGAACGAGCACCGTGACATGCTGAGTCTCTGGGAAAGCAGAGATCCCCAGTGCTGTTGTGCCTGTGGATAGGCTGCAGGGGGACGGTGAAGACCAGCAAGAGCTTTCAGGGCTGGCACCTTCCTTGTGGGAGAAGGAGCCAGACGTTTGCCTTTTCAGAAAAAGTTTCTGCCGAGAACGAGCACCGTGACATGCTGAGTCTCTGGGAAAGCAGAGATCCCCAGTGCTGTTGCGGCTAAAGATAGGCTGCAGAGGGATAGTGAAGACCAGCAAGAGCTTTCAGGGCTGGCACCTTCCTTGTGGGAGAAGGAGCCAGACGTTTGCCTTTTCAGAAAAAGGCTCTGCCGAGAGCGAGCACCATGAGATGCTGAGTCTCTGGGAAAGCAGAGATCCCCAGTGCTGTTGTGCCTGTGGATAGGCTGCAGGGGGACGGTGAAGACCAGCAAGATCTTTCAGGACTGGCACCTTCCTTGTGGGAGAAGGAGCCAGACGTTTGCCTTTTCAGAAAAAGTTTCTGCCGAGAACGAGCACCGTGACATGCTGAGTCTCTGGGAAAGCAGAGATCCCCAGTGCTGTTGCGCCTGTGGATAGGCTGCAGGGGGACGGTGAAGACCAGCAAGAGCTTTCAGGGCTGGCACCTTCCTTGTGGGAGAAGGAGCCAGACGTTTGCCTTTTCAGAAAAAGGCTCTGCCGAGAGCGAGCACCATGAGATGCTGAGTCTCTGGGAAAGCAGAGATCCCCAGTGCTGTTGTGCCTGTGGATAGGCTGCAGGGGGACGGTGAAGACCAGCAAGATCTTTCAGGGCTGGCACCTTCCTTGTGGGAGAAGGAGCCAGACGTTTGCCTTTTCAGAAAACGTTTCTGCCGAGAACGAGCACCGTGACATGCTGAGTCTCTGGGAAAGCAGAGATCCCCAGTGCTGTTGCGGCTAAAGATAGGCTGCAGAGGGATAGTGAAGACCAGCAAGAGCTTTTAGGGCTGGCACCTTCCTTGTGGGAGAAGGAGCCAGACGTTTGCTTTTTCAGAAAAAGGCTCTGCCGAGAGCGAGCACCATGAGATGCTGAGTCTCTGGGAAAGCAGAGATCCCCAGTGCTGTTGTGCCTGTGGATAGGCTGCAGGGGGATGGTGAAGACCAGCAAGATCTTTCAGGGCTGGCACCTTACTTGTGGGAGAAGGAGCCAGACGTTTGCCTTTTCAGAAAAAGTTTCTGCCGAGAACGAGCACCGTGACATGCTGAGTCTCTGGGAAAGCAGAGATCCCCAGTGCTGTTGTGCCTGTGGATAGGCTGCAGAGGGATAGTGAAGACGAGCAAGAGCTTTCAGGGCTGGCACCTTCCTTGTGGGAGAAGGAGCCAGACGTTTGCCTTTTCAGAAAAAGTTTGTGCCGAGAACGAGCACCGTGACATGCTGAGTCTCTGGGAAAGCAGAGATCCCCAGTGCTGTTGTGCCTGTGGATAGGCTGCAGGGGGACGGTGAAGACCAGCAAGAGCTTTCAGGGCTGGCACCTTCCTTGTGGGAGAAGGAGCCGGACGTTTGCCTTTTCAGAAAAAGTTTCTGCCGAGAACGAGCACCGTGACATGCTGAGTCTCTGGGAAAGCAGAGATCCCCAGTGCTGTTGCGGCTAAAGATAGGCTGCAGAGGGATAGTGAAGACCTGCAAGAGCTTTCAGGGCTGGCACCTTCCTTGTGGGAGAAGGAGCCAGACGTTTGCCTTTTCAGAAAAAGGCTCTGCCGAGAGCGAGCACCATGAGATGCTGAGTCTCTGGGAAAGCAGAGATCCCCAGTGCTGTTGTGCCTGTGGATAGGCTGCAGGGGGACGGTGAAGACCAGCAAGATCTTTCAGGGCTGGCACCTTCCTTGTGGGAGAAGGAGCCAGACGTTTGCCTTTTCAGAAAACGTTTCTGCCGAGAACGAGCACCGTGACATGCTGAGTCTCTGGGAAAGCAGAGATCCCCAGTGCTGTTGCGCCTGTGGATAGGCTGCAGGGGGACGGTGAAGACCAGCAAGAGCTTTCAGGGCTGGCACCTTCCTTGTGGGAGAAGGAGCCAGACGTTTGCCTTTTCAGAAAAAGGCTCTGCCGAGAGCGAGCACCATGAGATGCTGAGTCTCTGGGAAAGCAGAGATCCCCAGTGCTGTTGTGCCTGTGGATAGGCTGCAGGGGGACGGTGAAGACCAGCAAGATCTTTCAGGGCTGGCACCTTCCTTGTGGGAGAAGGAGCCAGACGTTTGCCTTTTCAGAAAACGTTTCTGCCGAGAACGAGCACCGTGAGATGCTGAGTCTCTGGGAAAGCAGAGATCCCCAGTGCTGTTGTGCCTGTGGATAGGCTGCAGGGGGACGGTGAAGACCAGCAAGAGCTTTTAGGGCTGGCACCTTCCTTGTGGGAGAAGGAGCCAGACGTTTGCTTTTTCAGAAAAAGGCTCTGCCGAGAGCGAGCACCATGAGATGCTGAGTCTCTGGGAAAGCAGAGATCCCCAGTGCTGTTGTGCCTGTGGATAGGCTGCAGGGGGATGGTGAAGACCAGCAAGATCTTTCAGGGCTGGCACCTTACTTGTGGGAGAAGGAGCCAGACGTTTGCCTTTTCAGAAAAAGTTTCTGCCGAGAACGAGCACCGTGACATGCTGAGTCTCTGGGAAAGCAGAGATCCCCAGTGCTGTTGTGCCTGTGGATAGGCTGCAGAGGGATAGTGAAGACGAGCAAGAGCTTTCAGGGCTGGCACCTTCCTTGTGGGAGAAGGAGCCAGACGTTTGCCTTTTCAGAAAAAGTTTGTGCCGAGAACGAGCACCGTGACATGCTGAGTCTCTGGGAAAGCAGAGATCCCCAGTGCTGTTGTGCCTGTGGATAGGCTGCAGGGGGACGGTGAAGACCAGCAAGAGCTTTCAGGGCTGGCACCTTCCTTGTGGGAGAAGGAGCCGGACGTTTGCCTTTTCAGAAAAAGTTTCTGCCGAGAACGAGCACCGTGACATGCTGAGTCTCTGGGAAAGCAGAGATCCCCAGTGCTGTTGCGGCTAAAGATAGGCTGCAGAGGGATAGTGAAGACCTGCAAGAGCTTTCAGGGCTGGCACCTTCCTTGTGGGAGAAGGAGCCAGACGTTTGCCTTTTCAGAAAAAGGCTCTGCCGAGAGCGAGCACCATGAGATGCTGAGTCTCTGGGAAAGCAGAGATCCCCAGTGCTGTTGTGCCTGTGGATAGGCTGCAGGGGGACGGTGAAGACCAGCAAGATCTTTCAGGGCTGGCACCTTCCTTGTGGGAGAAGGAGCCAGACGTTTGCCTTTTCAGAAAAAGTTTCTGCCGAGAACGAGCACCGTGACATGCTGAGTCTCTGGGAAAGCAGAGATCCCCAGTGCTGTTGCGGCTAAAAATAGGCTGCAGAGGGATAGTGAAGACCAGCAAGAGCTTTCAGGGCTGGCACCTTCCTTGTGGGAGAAGGTGCCAGACGTTTGCCTTTTCAGAAAAAGGCTCTGCCGAGAGCGAGCACCATGAGATGCTGAGTCTCTGGGAAAGCAGAGATCCCCACTGCTGTTGAGGCTAAAGATAGGCTGCAGGGGGACGGTGAAGACCAGCAAGATCTTTCAGGACTGGCACCTTCCTTGTGGGAGAAGGAGCCAGACGTTTGCCTTTTCAGAAAAAGTTTCTGCCGAGAACGAGCACCGTGACATGCTGAGTCTCTGGGAAAGCAGAGATCCCCAGTGCTGTTGCGCCTGTGGATAGGCTGCAGGGGGACGGTGAAGACCAGCAAGAGCTTTCAGGGCTGGCACCTTCCTTGTGGGAGAAGGAGCCAGACGTTTGCCTTTTCAGAAAAAGGCTCTGCCGAGAGCGAGCACCATGAGATGCTGAGTCTCTGGGAAAGCAGAGATCCCCAGTGCTGTTGTGCCTGTGGATAGGCTGCAGGGGGACGGTGAAGACCAGCAAGATCTTTCAGGGCTGGCACCTTCCTTGTGGGAGAAGGAGCCAGACGTTTGCCTTTTCAGAAAACGTTTCTGCCGAGAACGAGCACCGTGACATGCTGAGTCTCTGGGAAAGCAGAGATCCCCAGTGCTGTTGCGGCTAAAGATAGGCTGCAGAGGGATAGTGAAGACCAGCAAGAGCTTTTAGGGCTGGCACCTTCCTTGTGGGAGAAGGAGCCAGACGTTTGCTTTTTCAGAAAAAGGCTCTGCCGAGAGCGAGCACCATGAGATGCTGAGTCTCTGGGAAAGCAGAGATCCCCAGTGCTGTTGTGCCTGTGGATAGGCTGCAGGGGGATGGTGAAGACCAGCAAGATCTTTCAGGGCTGGCACCTTACTTGTGGGAGAAGGAGCCAGACGTTTGCCTTTTCAGAAAAAGTTTCTGCCGAGAACGAGCACCGTGACATGCTGAGTCTCTGGGAAAGCAGAGATCCCCAGTGCTGTTGTGCCTGTGGATAGGCTGCAGAGGGATAGTGAAGACGAGCAAGAGCTTTCAGGGCTGGCACCTTCCTTGTGGGAGAAGGAGCCAGACGTTTGCCTTTTCAGAAAAAGTTTGTGCCGAGAACGAGCACCGTGACATGCTGAGTCTCTGGGAAAGCAGAGATCCCCAGTGCTGTTGTGCCTGTGGATAGGCTGCAGGGGGACGGTGAAGACCAGCAAGAGCTTTCAGGGCTGGCACCTTCCTTGTGGGAGAAGGAGCCGGACGTTTGCCTTTTCAGAAAAAGTTTCTGCCGAGAACGAGCACCGTGACATGCTGAGTCTCTGGGAAAGCAGAGATCCCCAGTGCTGTTGCGGCTAAAGATAGGCTGCAGAGGGATAGTGAAGACCTGCAAGAGCTTTCAGGGCTGGCACCTTCCTTGTGGGAGAAGGAGCCAGACGTTTGCCTTTTCAGAAAAAGGCTCTGCCGAGAGCGAGCACCATGAGATGCTGAGTCTCTGGGAAAGCAGAGATCCCCAGTGCTGTTGTGCCTGTGGATAGGCTGCAGGGGGACGGTGAAGACCAGCAAGATCTTTCAGGGCTGGCACCTTCCTTGTGGGAGAAGGAGCCAGACGTTTGCCTTTTCAGAAAACGTTTCTGCCGAGAACGAGCACCGTGACATGCTGAGTCTCTGGGAAAGCAGAGATCCCCAGTGCTGTTGCGGCTAAAAATAGGCTGCAGAGGGATAGTGAAGACCAGCAAGAGCTTTCAGGGCTGGCACCTTCCTTGTGGGAGAAGGAGCCAGACGTTTGCCTTTTCAGAAAAAGTTTCTGCCGAGAACGAGCACCGTGACATGCTGAGTCTCTGGAAAAGCAGAGATCCCCACTGCTGTTGAGGCTAAAGATAGGCTGCAGAGGGATAGTGAAGACCTGCAAGAGCTTTCAGGGCTGGCACCTTCCTTGTGGGAGAAGGAGCCAGACGTTTGCCTTTTCAGAAAAAGTTTCTGCCGAGAACGAGCACCGTGACATGCTGAGTCTCTGGGAAAGCAGAGATCCCCAGTGCTGTTGTGCCTGTGGATAGGCTGCAGAGGGATAGTGAAGACCTGCAATAGCTTTCAGGGCTGGCACCTTCCTTGTGGGAGAAGGAGCCAGACGTTTGCCTTTTCAGAAAAAGTTTCTGCCGAGAACGAGCACCGTGACATGCTGAGTCTCTTGGAAAGCAGAGATCCCCAGTGCTGTTGCGGCTAAAGATAGGCTGCAGAGGGATAGTGAAGAACAGCAAGAGGGCTGGCACCTTCCTTGTGGGAGAAGGAGCCAGACGTTTGCCTTTTCAGAAAAAGTTTCTGCCGAGAACGAGCACCGTGACATGCTGAGTCTCTGGGAAAGCAGAGATCCCCAGTGCTGTTGCGGCTAAAGATAGGCTGCAGAGGGATAGTGAAGACCAGCAAGAGCTTTCAGGGCTGGCACCTTCCTTGTGGGAGAAGGAGCCAGACGTTTGCCTTTTCAGAAAAAGGCTCTGCCGAGAGCGAGCACCATGAGATGCTGAGTCTCTGGGAAAGCAGAGATCCCCAGTGCTGTTGTGCCTGTGGATAGGCTGCAGGGGGACGGTGAAGACCAGCAAGAGCTTTCAGGGCTGGCACCTTCCTTGTGGGAGAAGGAGCCAGACGTTTGCCTTTTCAGAAAAAGTTTCTGCCGAGAACGAGCACCGTGACATGCTGAGTCTCTGGGAAAGCAGAGATCCCCAGTGCTGTTGCGCCTGTGGATAGGCTGCAGGGGGACGGTGAAGACCAGCAAGAGCTTTCAGGGCTGGCACCTTCCTTGTGGGAGAAGGAGCCAGACGTTTGCCTTTTCAGAAAAAGTTTCTGCCGAGAACGAGCACCGTGACATGCTGAGTCTCTGGGAAAGCAGAGATCCCCAGTGCTGTTGCGGCTAAAGATAGGCTGCAGAGGGATAGTGAAGACCAGCAAGAGCTTTCAGGGCTGGCACCTTCCTTGTGGGAGAAGGAGCCAGACGTTTGCCTTTTCAGAAAAAGGCTCTGCCGAGAGCGAGCACCATGAGATGCTGAGTCTCTGGGAAAGCAGAGATCCCCAGTGCTGTTGTGCCTGTGGATAGGCTGCAGGGGGACGGTGAAGACCAGCAAGATCTTCAGGGCTGGCACCTTCCTTGTGGGAGAAGGAGCCAGACGTTTGCCTTTTCAGAAAAAGTTTCTGCCGAGAACGAGCACCGTGACATGCTGAGTCTCTGGGAAAGCAGAGATCCCCAGTGCTGTTGCGCCTGTGGATAGGCTGCAGGGGGACGGTGAAGACCAGCAAGAGCTTTCAGGGCTGGCACCTTCCTTGTGGGAGAAGGAGCCAGACGTTTGCCTTTTCAGAAAAAGGCTCTGCCGAGAGCGAGCACCATGAGATGCTGAGTCTCTGGGAAAGCAGAGATCCCCAGTGCTGTTGTGCCTGTGGATAGGCTGCAGGGGGACGGTGAAGACCAGCAAGATCTTTCAGGGCTGGCACCTTCCTTGTGGGAGAAGGAGCCAGACGTTTGCCTTTTCAGAAAAAGTTTCTGCCGAGAACGAGCACCGTGACATGCTGAGTCTCTGGGAAAGCAGAGATCCCCAGTGCTGTTGTGCCTGTGGATAGGCTGCAGAGGGATTGTGAAGACGAGCAAGAGCTTTCAGGGCTGGCACCTTCCTTGTGGGAGAAGGAGCCAGACGTTTGCCTTTTCAGAAAAAGTTTCTGCCGAGAACGAGCACCGTGACATGCTGAGTCTCTGGGAAAGCAGAGATCCCCAGTGCTGTTGTGCCTGTGGATATGCTGCAGGGGGACGGTGAAGACCAGCAAGATCTTTCAGGGCTGGCACCTTCCTTGTGGGAGAAGGAGCCAGACGTTTGCCTTTTCAGAAAAAGGCTCTGCCGAGAGCGAGCACCATGAGATGCTGAGACTCTGGGAAAGCAGAGATCCACAGTGCTGTTGTGCCTGTGGATAGGCTGCAGGGGGACGGTGAAGACCAGCAAGATCTTTCAGGGCTGGCACCTTCCTTGTGGGAGAAGGAGCCAGACGTTTGCCTTTTCAGAAAACGTTTCTGCCGAGAACGAGCACCGTGACATGCTGAGTCTCTGGGAAAGCAGAGATCCCCAGTGCTGTTGCGGCTAAAAATAGGCTGCAGAGGGATAGTGAAGACCAGCAAGAGCTTTCAGGGCTGGCACCTTTCTTGTGGGAGAAGGAGCCAGACGTTTGCCTTTTCAGAAAAAGTTTCTGCCGAGAGCGAGCACCATGAGATGCTGAGTCTCTGGGAAAGCAGAGATCCCCAGTGCTGTTGTGCCTGTGGATAGGCTGCAGGGGGACGGTGAAGACCAGCAAGATCTTTCAGGGCTGGCACCTTACTTGTGGGAGAAGGAGCCAGACGTTTGCCTTTTCAGAAAAAGTTTTTGCCGAGAACGAGCACCGTGACATGCTGAGTCTCTGGAAAAGCAGAGATCCCCACTGCTGTTGAGGCTAAAGATAGGCTGCAGAGGGATAGTGAAGACCAGCAAGAGCTTTCAGGGCTGGCACCTTCCTTGTGGGAGAAGGAGCCAGACGTTTGCCTTTTCAGAAAAAGTTTCTGCCGAGAACGAGCACCGTGACATGCTGAGTGTCTGGGAAAGCAGAGATCCCCAGTGCTGTTGTGCCTGTGGATAGGCTGCAGAGGGATAGTGAAGACCTGCAATAGCTTTCAGGGCTGGCACCTTCCTTGTGGGAGAAGGAGCCAGACATTTGCCTTTTCAGAAAAAGTTTCTGCCGAGAACGAGCACCGTGACATGCTGAGTCTCTGGGAAAGAAGAGATCCCCAGTGCTGTTGCGGCTAAAGATAGGCTGCAGAGGGATAGTGAAGACCTGCAAGAGCTTTCAGAGCTGGCACCTTCCTTGTGGGAGAAGGAGCCAGACGTTTGCCTTTTCAGAAAAAGTTTCTGCCGAGAACGAGCACCGTGACATGCTGAGTCTCTGGGAAAGCAGAGATCCCCAGTGCTGTTGTGCCTGTGGATAGGCTGCAGGGGGACGGTGAAGACCAGCAAGAGCTTTCAGGGCTGGCACCTTCCTTGTGGGAGAAGGAGCCAGACGTTTCCCTTTTCAGAAAAAGTTTCTGCCGAGAACGAGCACCGTGACATGCTGAGTCTCTGGGAAAGCAGAGATCCCCAGTGCTGTTGCGGCTAAAGATAGGCTGCAGAGGGATAGTGAAGACCAGCAAGAGCTTTCAGGGCTGGCACCTTCCTTGTGGGAGAAGGAGCCAGACGTTTGCCTTTTCAGAAAAAGGCTCTGCCGAGAGCGAGCACCATGAGATGCTGAGTCTCTGGGAAAGCAGAGATCCCCAGTGCTGTTGTGCCTGTGGATAGGCTGCAGGGGGACGGTGAAGACCAGCAAGATCTTTCAGGGCTGGCACCTTCCTTGTGGGAGAAGGAGCCAGACGTTTGCCTTTTCAGAAAACGTTTCTGCCGAGAACGAGCACCGTGACATGCTGAGTCTCTGGGAAAGCAGAGATCCCCAGTGCTGTTGCGGCTAAAGATAGGCTGCAGAGGGATAGTGAAGACCAGCAAGAGCTTTTAGGGCTGGCACCTTCCTTGTGGGAGAAGGAGCCAGACGTTTGCTTTTTCAGAAAAAGGCTCTGCCGAGAGCGAGCACCATGAGATGCTGAGTCTCTGGGAAAGCAGAGATCCCCAGTGCTGTTGTGCCTGTGGATAGGCTGCAGGGGGATGGTGAAGACCAGCAAGATCTTTCAGGGCTGGCACCTTACTTGTGGGAGAAGGAGCCAGACGTTTGCCTTTTCAGAAAAAGTTTCTGCCGAGAACGAGCACCGTGACATGCTGAGTCTCTGGGAAAGCAGAGATCCCCAGTGCTGTTGTGCCTGTGGATAGGCTGCAGAGGGATAGTGAAGACGAGCAAGAGCTTTCAGGGCTGGCACCTTCCTTGTGGGAGAAGGAGCCAGACGTTTGCCTTTTCAGAAAAAGTTTGTGCCGAGAACGAGCACCGTGACATGCTGAGTCTCTGGGAAAGCAGAGATCCCCAGTGCTGTTGTGCCTGTGGATAGGCTGCAGGGGGACGGTGAAGACCAGCAAGAGCTTTCAGGGCTGGCACCTTCCTTGTGGGAGAAGGAGCCGGACGTTTGCCTTTTCAGAAAAAGTTTCTGCCGAGAACGAGCACCGTGACATGCTGAGTCTCTGGGAAAGCAGAGATCCCCAGTGCTGTTGCGGCTAAAGATAGGCTGCAGAGGGATAGTGAAGACCTGCAAGAGCTTTCAGGGCTGGCACCTTCCTTGTGGGAGAAGGAGCCAGACGTTTGCCTTTTCAGAAAAAGGCTCTGCCGAGAGCGAGCACCATGAGATGCTGAGTCTCTGGGAAAGCAGAGATCCCCAGTGCTGTTGTGCCTGTGGATAGTCTGCAGGGGGACGGTGAAGACCAGCAAGATCTTTCAGGGCTGGCACCTTCCTTGTGGGAGAAGGAGCCAGACGTTTGCCTTTTCAGAAAACGTTTCTGCCGAGAACGAGCACCGTGACATGCTGAGTCTCTGGGAAAGCAGAGATCCCCAGTGCTGTTGCGGCTAAAAATAGGCTGCAGAGGGATAGTGAAGACCAGCAAGAGCTTTCAGGGCTGGCACCTTCCTTGTGGGAGAAGGAGCCAGACGTTTGCCTTTTCAGAAAAAGGCTCTGCCGAGAGCGAGCACCATGAGATGCTGAGTCTCTGGGAAAGCAGAGATCCCCAGTGCTGTTGTGCCTGTGGATAGGCTGCAGGGGGACGGTGAAGACCAGCAAGATCTTTCAGGACTGGCACCTTCCTTGTGGGAGAAGGAGCCAGACGTTTGCCTTTTCAGAAAAAGTTTCTGCCGAGAACGAGCACCGTGACATGCTGAGTCTCTGGGAAAGCAGAGATCCCCAGTGCTGTTGAGCCTGAGGATAGGCTGCAGGGGGACGGTGAAGACCAGCAAGAGCTTTCAGGGCTGGCACCTTCCTTGTGGGAGAAGGAGCCAGACGTTTGCCTTTTCAGAAAAAGGCTCTGCCGAGAGCGAGCACCATGAGATGCTGAGTCTCTGGGAAAGCAGAGATCCCCAGTGCTGTTGTGCCTGTGGATAGGCTGCAGGGGGACGGTGAAGACCAGCAAGATCTTTCAGGGCTGGCACCTTCCTTGTGGGAGAAGGAGCCAGACGTTTGCCTTTTCAGAAAACGTTTCTGCCGAGAACGAGCACCGTGACATGCTGAGTCTCTGGGAAAGCAGAGATCCCCAGTGCTGTTGCGGCTAAAGATAGGCTGCAGAGGGATAGTGAAGACCAGCAAGAGCTTTTAGGGCTGGCACCTTCCTTGTGGGAGAAGGAGCCAGACGTTTGCCTTTTCAGAAAACGTTTCTGCCGAGAACGAGCACCGTGACATGCTGAGTCTCTGGGAAAGCAGAGATCCCCAGTGCTGTTGTGCCTGTGGATAGGCTGCAGGGGGATGGTGAAGACCAGCAAGATCTTTCAGGGCTGGCACCTTACTTGTGGGAGAAGGAGCCAGACGTTTGCCTTTTCAGAAAAAGTTTCTGCCGAGAACGAGCACCGTGACATGCTGAGTCTCTGGGAAAGCAGAGATCCCCAGTGCTGTTGTGCCTGTGGATAGGCTGCAGAGGGATAGTGAAGACGAGCAAGAGCTTTCAGGGCTGGCACCTTCCTTGTGGGAGAAGGAGCCAGACGTTTGCCTTTTCAGAAAAAGTTTGTGCCGAGAACGAGCACCGTGACATGCTGAGTGTCTGGGAAAGCAGAGATCCCCAGTGCTGTTGTGCCTGTGGATAGGCTGCAGGGGGACGGTGAAGACCAGCAAGAGCTTTCAGGGCTGGCACCTTCCTTGTGGGAGAAGGAGCCAGACGTTTCCCTTTTCAGAAAAAGTTTCTGCCGAGAACGAGCACCGTGACATGCGGAGTCTCTGGGAAAGCAGAGATCCCCAGTGCTGTTGCGGCTAAAGATAGGCTGCAGAGGGATAGTGAAGACCAGCAAGAGCTTTCAGGGCTGGCACCTTCCTTGTGGGAGAAGGAGCCAGACGTTTGCCTTTTCAGAAAAAGGCTCTGCCGAGAGCGAGCACCATGAGATGCTGAGTCTCTGGGAAAGCAGAGATCCCCAGTGCTGTTGTGCCTGTGGATAGGCTGCAGGGGGACGGTGAAGACCAGCAAGATCTTTCAGGGCTGGCACCTTCCTTGTGGGAGAAGGAGCCAGACGTTTGCCTTTTCAGAAAACGTTTCTGCCGAGAACGAGCACCGTGACATGCTGAGTCTCTGGGAAAGCAGAGATCCCCAGTGCTGTTGCGGCTAAAGATAGGCTGCAGAGGGATAGTGAAGACCAGCAAGAGCTTTTAGGGCTGGCACCTTCCTTGTGGGAGAAGGAGCCAGACGTTTGCTTTTTCAGAAAAAGGCTCTGCCGAGAGCGAGCACCATGAGATGCTGAGTCTCTGGGAAAGCAGAGATCCCCAGTGCTGTTGTGCCTGTGGATAGGCTGCAGGGGGATGGTGAAGACCAGCAAGATCTTTCAGGGCTGGCACCTTACTTGTGGGAGAAGGAGCCAGACGTTTGCCTTTTCAGAAAAAGTTTCTGCCGAGAACGAGCACCGTGACATGCTGAGTCTCTGGGAAAGCAGAGATCCCCAGTGCTGTTGTGCCTGTGGATAGGCTGCAGAGGGATAGTGAAGACGAGCAAGAGCTTTCAGGGCTGGCACCTTCCTTGTGGGAGAAGGAGCCAGACGTTTGCCTTTTCAGAAAAAGTTTGTGCCGAGAACGAGCACCGTGACATGCTGAGTCTCTGGGAAAGCAGAGATCCCCAGTGCTGTTGTGCCTGTGGATAGGCTGCAGGGGGACGGTGAAGACCAGCAACAGCATTCAGGGCTGCCACCTTCCGTGTGGGACAAGGAGCCGGACGTGTGCCTTTTCAGAAAAAGTTTCTGCCGAGAACGAGCACCGTGACATGCTGAGTCTCTGGGAAAGCAGAGATCCCCAGTGCTGTTGCGGCTAAAGATAGGCTGCAGAGGGATAGTGAAGACCTGCAAGAGCTTTCAGGGCTGGCACCTTCCTTGTGGGAGAAGGAGCCAGACGTTTGCCTTTTCAGAAAAAGGCTCTGCCGAGAGCGAGCACCATGAGATGCTGAGTCTCTGGGAAAGCAGAGATCCCCAGTGCTGTTGTGCCTGTGGATAGGCTGCAGGGGGACGGTGAAGACCAGCAAGATCTTTCAGGGCTGGCACCTTCCTTGTGGGAGAAGGAGCCAGACGTTTGCCTTTTCAGAAAACGTTTCTGCCGAGAACGAGCACCGTGACATGCTGAGTCTCTGGGAAAGCAGAGATCCCCAGTGCTGTTGCGGCTAAAAATAGGCTGCAGAGGGATAGTGAAGACCAGCAAGAGCTTTCAGGGCTGGCACCTTCCTTGTGGGAGAAGGAGCCAGACGTTTGCCTTTTCAGAAAAAGGCTCTGCCGAGAGCGAGCACCATGAGATGCTGAGTCTCTGGGAAAGCAGAGATCCCCAGTGCTGTTGTGCCTGTGGATAGGCTGCAGGGGGACGGTGAAGACCAGCAAGATCTTTCAGGACTGGCACCTTCCTTGTGGGAGAAGGAGCCAGACGTTTGCCTTTTCAGAAAAAGTTTCTGCCGAGAACGAGCACCGTGACATGCTGAGTCTCTGGGAAAGCAGAGATCCCCAGTGCTGTTGCGCCTGTGGATAGGCTGCAGGGGGACGGTGAAGACCAGCAAGAGCTTTCAGGGCTGGCACCTTCCTTGTGGGAGAAGGAGCCAGACGTTTGCCTTTTCAGAAAAAGGCTCTGCCGAGAGCGAGCACCATGAGATGCTGAGTCTCTGGGAAAGCAGAGATCCCCAGTGCTGTTGTGCCTGTGGATAGGCTGCAGGGGGACGGTGAAGACCAGCAAGATCTTTCAGGGCTGGCACCTTCCTTGTGGGAGAAGGAGCCAGACGTTTGCCTTTTCAGAAAACGTTTCTGCCGAGAACGAGCACCGTGACATGCTGAGTCTCTGGGAAAGCAGAGATCCCCAGTGCTGTTGCGGCTAAAGATAGGCTGCAGAGGGATAGTGAAGACCAGCAAGAGCTTTTAGGGCTGGCACCTTCCTTGTGGGAGAAGGAGCCAGACGTTTGCCTTTTCAGAAAACGTTTCTGCCGAGAACGAGCACCGTGACATGCTGAGTCTCTGGGAAAGCAGAGATCCCCAGTGCTGTTGTGCCTGTGGATAGGCTGCAGGGGGATGGTGAAGACCAGCAAGATCTTTCAGGGCTGGCACCTTACTTGTGGGAGAAGGAGCCAGACGTTTGCCTTTTCAGAAAAAGTTTCTGCCGAGAACGAGCACCGTGACATGCTGAGTCTCTGGGAAAGCAGAGATCCCCAGTGCTGTTGTGCCTGTGGATAGGCTGCAGAGGGATAGTGAAGACGAGCAAGAGCTTTCAGGGCTGGCACCTTCCTTGTGGGAGAAGGAGCCAGACGTTTGCCTTTTCAGAAAAAGTTTGTGCCGAGAACGAGCACCGTGACATGCTGAGTCTCTGGGAAAGCAGAGATCCCCAGTGCTGTTGTGCCTGTGGATAGGCTGCAGGGGGACGGTGAAGACCAGCAAGAGCTTTCAGGGCTGGCACCTTCCTTGTGGGAGAAGGAGCCGGACGTTTGCCTTTTCAGAAAAAGTTTCTGCCGAGAACGAGCACCGTGACATGCTGAGTCTCTGGGAAAGCAGAGATCCCCAGTGCTGTTGCGGCTAAAGATAGGCTGCAGAGGGATAGTGAAGACCTGCAAGAGCTTTCAGGGCTGGCACCTTCCTTGTGGGAGAAGGAGCCAGACGTTTGCCTTTTCAGAAAAAGGCTCTGCCGAGAGCGAGCACCATGAGATGCTGAGTCTCTGGGAAAGCAGAGATCCCCAGTGCTGTTGTGCCTGTGGATAGGCTGCAGGGGGACGGTGAAGACCAGCAAGATCTTTCAGGGCTGGCACCTTCCTTGTGGGAGAAGGAGCCAGACGTTTGCCTTTTCAGAAAACGTTTCTGCCGAGAACGAGCACCGTGACATGCTGAGTCTCTGGGAAAGCAGAGATCCCCAGTGCTGTTGCGGCTAAAAATAGGCTGCAGGGGGACGGTGAAGACCAGCAAGATCTTTCAGGGCTGGCACCTTCCTTGTGGGAGAAGGAGCCAGACGTTTGCCTTTTCAGAAAAAGTTTCTGCCGAGAACGAGCACCGTGACATGCTGAGTCTCTGGAAAAGCAGAGATCCCCACTGCTGTTGAGGCTAAAGATAGGCTGCAGAGGGATAGTGAAGACCAGCAAGAGCTTTCAGGGCTGGCACCTTCCTTGTGGGAGAAGGAGCCAGACGTTTGCCTTTTCAGAAAAAGTTTCTGCCGAGAACGAGCACCGTGACATGCTGAGTCTCTGGGAAAGCAGAGATCCCCAGTGCTGTTGTGCCTGTGGATAGGCTGCAGAGGGATAGTGAAGACCTGCAATAGCTTTCAGGGCTGGCACCTTCCTTGTGGGAGAAGGAGCCAGACGTTTGCCTTTTCAGAAAAAGTTTCTGCCGAGAACGAGCACCGTGACATGCTGAGTCTCTTGGAAAGCAGAGATCCCCAGTGCTGTTGCGGCTAAAGATAGGCTGCAGAGGGATAGTGAAGAACAGCAAGATCTTTCAGGGCTGGCACCTTCCTTGTGGGAGAAGGAGCCAGACGTTTGCCTTTTCAGAAAAAGTTTCTGCCGAGAACGAGCACCGTGACATGCTGAGTCTCTGGGAAAGCAGAGATCCCCAGTGCTGTTGCGGCTAAAGATAGGCTGCAGAGGGATAGTGAAGACCAGCAAGAGCTTTCAGGGCTGGCACCTTCCTTGTGGGAGAAGGAGCCAGACGTTTGCCTTTTCAGAAAAAGGCTCTGCCGAGAGCGAGCACCATGAGATGCTGAGTCTCTGGGAAAGCAGAGATCCCCAGTGCTGTTGTGCCTGTGGATAGGCTGCAGGGGGACGGTGAAGACCAGCAAGAGCTTTCAGGGCTGGCACCTTCCTTGTGGGAGAAGGAGCCAGACGTTTGCCTTTTCAGAAAAAGTTTCTGCCGAGAACGAGCACCGTGACATGCTGAGTCTCTGGGAAAGCAGAGATCCCCAGTGCTGTTGCGCCTGTGGATAGGCTGCAGGGGGACGGTGAAGACCAGCAAGAGCTTTCAGGGCTGGCACCTTCCTTGTGGGAGAAGGAGCCAGACGTTTGCCTTTTCAGAAAAAGTTTCTGCCGAGAACGAGCACCGTGACATGCTGAGTCTCTGGGAAAGCAGAGATCCCCAGTGCTGTTGCGGCTAAAGATAGGCTGCAGAGGGATAGTGAAGACCAGCAAGAGCTTTCAGGGCTGGCACCTTCCTTGTGGGAGAAGGAGCCAGACGTTTGCCTTTTCAGAAAAAGGCTCTGCCGAGAGCGAGCACCATGAGATGCTGAGTCTCTGGGAAAGCAGAGATCCCCAGTGCTGTTGTGCCTGTGGATAGGCTGCAGGGGGACGGTGAAGACCAGCAAGATCTTCAGGGCTGGCACCTTCCTTGTGGGAGAAGGAGCCAGACGTTTGCCTTTTCAGAAAAAGTTTCTGCCGAGAACGAGCACCGTGACATGCTGAGTCTCTGGGAAAGCAGAGATCCCCAGTGCTGTTGTGCCTGTGGATAGGCTGCAGGGGGACGGTGAAGACCAGCAAGAGCTTTCAGGGCTGGCACCTTCCTTGTGGGAGAAGGAGCCAGACGTTTGCCTTTTCAGAAAAAGGCTCTGCCGAGAGCGAGCACCATGAGATGCTGAGTCTCTGGGAAAGCAGAGATCCCCAGTGCTGTTGTGCCTGTGGATAGGCTGCAGGGGGACGGTGAAGACCAGCAAGATCTTTCAGGGCTGGCACCTTCCTTGTGGGAGAAGGAGCCAGACGTTTGCCTTTTCAGAAAACGTTTCTGCCGAGAACGAGCACCGTGACATGCTGAGTCTCTGGGAAAGCAGAGATCCCCAGTGCTGTTGTGCCTGTGGATAGGCTGCAGAGGGATTGTGAAGACGAGCAAGAGCTTTCAGGGCTGGCACCTTCCTTGTGGGAGAAGGAGCCAGACGTTTGCCTTTTCAGAAAAAGTTTCTGCCGAGAACGAGCACCGTGACATGCTGAGTCTCTGGGAAAGCAGAGATCCCCAGTGCTGTTGTGCCTGTGGATAGGCTGCAGGGGGACGGTGAAGACCAGCAAGAGCTTTCAGGGCTGGCACCTTCCTTGTGGGAGAAGGAGCCAGACGTTTGCCTTTTCAGAAAAAGGCTCTGCCGAGAGCGAGCACCATGAGATGCTGAGACTCTGGGAAAGCAGAGATCCCCAGTGCTGTTGTGCCTGTGGATAGGCTGCAGGGGGACGGTGAAGACCAGCAAGATCTTTCAGGGCTGGCACCTTCCTTGTGGGAGAAGGAGCCAGACGTTTGCCTTTTCAGAAAACGTTTCTGCCGAGAACGAGCACCGTGACATGCTGAGTCTCTGGGAAAGCAGAGATCCCCAGTGCTGTTGCGGCTAAAAATAGGCTGCAGAGGGATAGTGAAGACCAGCAAGAGCTTTCAGGGCTGGCACCTTCCTTGTGGGAGAAGGAGCCAGACGTTTGCCTTTTCAGAAAAAGTTTCTGCCGAGAGCGAGCACCATGAGATGCTGAGTCTCTGGGAAAGCAGAGATCCCCAGTGCTGTTGTGCCTGTGGATAGGCTGCAGGGGGACGGTGAAGACCAGCAAGATCTTTCAGGGCTGGCACCTTACTTGTGGGAGAAGGAGCCAGACGTTTGCCTTTTCAGAAAAAGTTTTTGCCGAGAACGAGCACCGTGACATGCTGAGTCTCTGGAAAAGCAGAGATCCCCACTGCTGTTGAGGCTAAAGATAGGCTGCAGAGGGATAGTGAAGACCAGCAAGAGCTTTCAGGGCTGGCACCTTCCTTGTGGGAGAAGGAGCCAGACGTTTGCCTTTTCAGAAAAAGTTTCTGCCGAGAACGAGCACCGTGACATGCTGAGTGTCTGGGAAAGCAGAGATCCCCAGTGCTGTTGTGCCTGTGGATAGGCTGCAGAGGGATAGTGAAGACCTGCAATAGCTTTCAGGGCTGGCACCTTCCTTGTGGGAGAAGGAGCCAGACATTTGCCTTTTCAGAAAAAGTTTCTGCCGAGATCGAGCACCGTGACATGCTGAGTCTCTGGGAAAGCAGAGATCCCCAGTGCTGTTGCGGCTAAAGATAGGCTGCAGAGGGATAGTGAAGACCTGCAAGAGCTTTCAGAGCTGGCACCTTCCTTGTGGGAGAAGGAGCCAGACGTTTGCCTTTTCAGAAAAAGTTTCTGCCGAGAACGAGCACCGTGACATGCTGAGTCTCTGGGAAAGCAGAGATCCCCAGTGCTGTTGTGCCTGTGGATAGGCTGCAGGGGGACGGTGAAGACCAGCAAGAGCTTTCAGGGCTGGCACCTTCCTTGTGGGAGAAGGAGCCAGACGTTTCCCTTTTCAGAAAAAGTTTCTGCCGAGAACGAGCACCGTGACATGCTGAGTCTCTGGGAAAGCAGAGATCCCCAGTGCTGTTGCGGCTAAAGATAGGCTGCAGAGGGATAGTGAAGACCAGCAAGAGCTTTCAGGGCTGGCACCTTCCTTGTGGGAGAAGGAGCCAGACGTTTGCCTTTTCAGAAAAAGTTTCTGCCGAGAACGAGCACCGTGACATGCTGAGTCTCTGGGAAAGCAGAGATCCCCAGTGCTGTTGTGCCTGTGGATAGGCTGCAGGGGGACGGTGAAGACCAGCAAGATCTTTCAGGGCTGGCACCTTACTTGTGGGAGAAGGAGCCAGACGTTTGCCTTTTCAGAAAAAGTTTCTGCCGAGAGCGAGCACCATGAGATGCTGAGTCTCTGGGAAAGCAGAGATCCCCAGTGCTGTTGTGCCTGTGGATAGGCTGCAGGGGGACGGTGAAGACCAGCAAGATCTTTCAGGGCTGGCACCTTACTTGTGGGAGAAGGAGCCAGACGTTTGCCTTTTCAGAAAAAGTTTTTGCCGAGAACGAGCACCGTGACATGCTGAGTCTCTGGGAAAGCAGAGATCCCCACTGCTGTTGAGGCTAAAGATAGGCTGCAGAGGGATAGTGAAGACCAGCAAGAGCTTTCAGGGCTGGCACCTTCCTTGTGGGAGAAGGAGCCAGACGTTTGCCTTTTCAGAAAAAGTTTCTGCCGAGAACGAGCACCGTGACATGCTGAGTCTCTGGGAAAGCAGAGATCCCCAGTGCTGTTGTGCCTGTGGATAGGCTGCAGAGGGATAGTGAAGACCTGCAATAGCTTTCAGGGCTGGCAGCTTCCTTGTGGGAGAAGGAGCCAGACATTTGCCTTTTGAGAAAAAGTTTCTGCCGAGAACGAGCACCGTGACATGCTGAGTCTCTGGGAAAGAAGAGATCCCCAGTGCTGTTGCGGCTAAAGATAGGCTGCAGAGGGATAGTGAAGACCTGCAAGAGCTTTCAGAGCTGGCACCTTCCTTGTGGGAGAAGGAGCCAGACGTTTGCCTTTTCAGAAAAAGTTTCTGCCGAGAACGAGCACCGTGACATGCTGAGTCTCTGGGAAAGCAGAGATCCCCAGTGCTGTTGTGCCTGTGGATAGGCTGCAGGGGGACGGTGAAGACCAGCAAGAGCTTTCAGGGCTGGCACCTTCCTTGTGGGAGAAGGAGCCAGACGTTTGCCTTTTCAGAAAAAGTTTCTGCCGAGAACGAGCACCGTGACATGCTGAGTCTCTGGGAAAGCAGAGATCCCCAGTGCTGTTGCGGCTAAAGATAGGCTGCAGAGGGATAGTGAAGACCAGCAAGAGCTTTCAGGGCTGGCACCTTCCTTGTGGGAGAAGGAGCCAGACGTTTGCCTTTTCAGAAAAAGGCTCTGCCGAGAGCGAGCACCATGAGATGCTGAGTCTCTGGGAAAGCAGAGATCCCCAGTGCTGTTGTGCCTGTGGATAGGCTGCAGGGGGACGGTGAAGACCAGCAAGAGCTTTCAGGGCTGGCACCTTCCTTGTGGGAGAAGGAGCCGGACGTTTGCCTTTTCAGAAAAAGTTTCTGCCGAGAACGAGCACCGTGACATGCTGAGTCTCTGGGAAAGCAGAGATCCCCAGTGCTGTTGCGCCTGTGGATAGGCTGCAGGGGGACGGTGAAGACCAGCAAGAGCTTTCAGGGCTGGCACCTTCCTTGTGGGAGAAGGAGCCAGACGTTTGCCTTTTCAGAAAAAGGCTCTGCCGAGAGCGAGCACCATGAGATGCTGAGTCTCTGGGAAAGCAGAGATCCACAGTGCTGTTGTGCCTGTGGATAGGCTGAAGGGGGACGGTGAAGACCAGCAAGATCTTTCAGGGCTGGCACCTTCCTTGTGGGAGAAGGAGCCAGACGTTTGCCTTTTCAGAAAATGTTTCTGCCGAGAACGAGCACCGTGACATGCTGAGTCTCTGGGAAAGCAGAGATCCCCAGTGCTGTTGCGGCTAAAGATAGGCTGCAGAGGGATAGTGAAGACCAGCAAGAGCTTTTAGGGCTGGCACCTTCCTTGTGGGAGAAGGAGCCAGACGTTTGCTTTTTCAGAAAAAGGCTATGCCGAGAGCGAGCACCATGAGATGCTGAGTCTCTGGGAAAGCAGAGATCCCCAGTGCTGTTGTGCCTGTGGATAGGCTGCAGGGGGATGGTGAAGACCAGCAAGATCTTTCAGGGCTGGCACCTTACTTGTGGGAGAAGGAGCCAGACGTTTGCCTTTTCAGAAAAAGTTTCTGCCGAGAACGAGCACCGTGACATGCTGAGTCTCTGGGAAAGCAGAGATCCCCAGTGCTGTTGTGCCTGTGGATAGGCTGCAGAGGGATAGTGAAGACGAGCAAGAGCTTTCAGGGCTGGCACCTTCCTTGTGGGAGAAGGAGCCAGACGTTTGCCTTTTCAGAAAAAGTTTGTGCCGAGAACGAGCACCGTGACATGCTGAGTCTCTGGGAAAGCAGAGATCCCCAGTGCTGTTGTGCCTGTGGATAGGCTGCAGGGGGACGGTGAAGACCAGCAAGAGCTTTCAGGGCTGGCACCTTCCTTGTGGGAGAAGGAGCCGGACGTTTGCCTTTTCAGAAAAAGTTTCTGCCGAGAACGAGCACCGTGACATGCTGAGTCTCTGGGAAAGCAGAGATCCCCAGTGCTGTTGCGGCTAAAGATAGGCTGCAGAGGGATAGTGAAGACCTGCAAGAGCTTTCAGGGCTGGCACCTTCCTTGTGGGAGAAGGAGCCAGACGTTTGCCTTTTCAGAAAAAGGCTCTGCCGAGAGCGAGCACCATGAGATGCTGAGTCTCTGGGAAAGCAGAGATCCCCAGTGCTGTTGTGCCTGTGGATAGGCTGCAGGGGGACGGTGAAGACCAGCAAGATCTTTCAGGGCTGGCACCTTCCTTGTGGGAGAAGGAGCCAGACGTTTGCCTTTTCAGAAAACGTTTCTGCCGAGAACGAGCACCGTGACATGCTGAGTCTCTGGGAAAGCAGAGATCCCCAGTGCTGTTGCGGCTAAAAATAGGCTGCAGAGGGATAGTGAAGACCAGCAAGAGCTTTCAGGGCTGGCACCTTCCTTGTGGGAGAAGGAGCCAGACGTTTGCCTTTTCAGAAAAAGTTTCTGCCGAGAACGAGCACCGTGACATGCTGAGTCTCTGGAAAAGCAGAGATCCCCACTGCTGTTGAGGCTAAAGATAGGCTGCAGAGGGATAGTGAAGACCAGCAAGAGCTTTCAGGGCTGGCACCTTCCTTGTGGGAGAAGGAGCCAGACGTTTGCCTTTTCAGAAAAAGTTTCTGCCGAGAACGAGCACCGTGACATGCTGAGTCTCTGGGAAAGCAGAGATCCCCAGTGCTGTTGTGCCTGTGGATAGGCTGCAGAGGGATAGTGAAGACCTGCAATAGCTTTCAGGGCTGGCACCTTCCTTGTGGGAGAAGGAGCCAGACGTTTGCCTTTTCAGAAAAAGTTTCTGCCGAGAACGAGCACCGTGACATGCTGAGTCTCTTGGAAAGCAGAGATCCCCAGTGCTGTTGCGGCTAAAGATAGGCTGCAGAGGGATAGTGAAGAACAGCAAGATCTTTCAGGGCTGGCACCTTCCTTGTGGGAGAAGGAGCCAGACGTTTGCCTTTTCAGAAAAAGTTTCTGCCGAGAACGAGCACCGTGACATGCTGAGTCTCTGGGAAAGCAGAGATCCCCAGTGCTGTTGTGCCTGTGGATAGGCTGCAGGGGGACGGTGAAGACCAGCAAGATCTTTCAGGGCTGGCACCTTCCTTGTGGGAGAAGGAGCCAGACGTTTGCCTTTTCAGAAAAAGTTTCTGCCGAGAACGAGCACCGTGACATGCTGAGTCTCTGGGAAAGCAGAGATCCCCAGTGCTGTTGCGGCTAAAGATAGGCTGCAGAGGGATAGTGAAGACCAGCAAGAGCTTTCAGGGCTGGCACCTTCCTTGTGGGAGAAGGAGCCAGACGTTTGCCTTTTCAGAAAAAGGCTCTGCCGAGAGCGAGCACCATGAGATGCTGAGTCTCTGGGAAAGCAGAGATCCCCAGTGCTGTTGTGCCTGTGGATAGGCTGCAGGGGGACGGTGAAGACCAGCAAGATCTTTCAGGGCTGGCACCTTCCTTGTGGGAGAAGGAGCCAGACGTTTGCCTTTTCAGAAAAAGTTTCTGCCGAGAACGAGCACCGTGACATGCTGAGTCTCTGGGAAAGCAGAGATCCCCAGTGCTGTTGCGCCTGTGGATAGGCTGCAGGGGGACGGTGAAGACCAGCAAGAGCTTTCAGGGCTGGCACCTTCCTTGTGGGAGAAGGAGCCAGACGTTTGCCTTTTCAGAAAACGTTTCTGCCGAGAACGAGCACCGTGACATGCTGAGTCTCTGGGAAAGCAGAGATCCCCACTGCTGTTGAGGCTAAAGATAGGCTGCAGAGGGATAGTGAAGACCAGCAAGAGCTTTCAGGGCTGGCACCTTCCTTGTGGGAGAAGGAGCCAGACGTTTGCCTTTTCAGAAAAAGGCTCTGCCGAGAGCGAGCACCATGAGATGCTGAGTCTCTGGGAAAGCAGAGATCCCCAGTGCTGTTGTGCCTGTGGATAGGCTGCAGGGGGACGGTGAAGACCAGCAAGATCTTCAGGGCTGGCACCTTCCTTGTGGGAGAAGGAGCCGGACGTTTGCCTTTTCAGAAAAAGTTTCTGCCGAGAACGAGCACCGTGACATGCTGAGTCTCTGGGAAAGCAGAGATCCCCAGTGCTGTTGCGCCTGTGGATAGGCTGCAGGGGGACGGTGAAGACCAGCAAGAGCTTTCAGGGCTGGCACCTTCCTTGTGGGAGAAGGAGCCAGACGTTTGCCTTTTCAGAAAAAGGCTCTGCCGAGAGCGAGCACCATGAGATGCTGAGTCTCTGGGAAAGCAGAGATCCCCAGTGCTGTTGTGCCTGTGGATAGGCTGCAGGGGGACGGTGAAGACCAGCAAGATCTTTCAGGGCTGGCACCTTCCTTGTGGGAGAAGGAGCCAGACGTTTGCCTTTTCAGAAAACGTTTCTGCCGAGAACGAGCACCGTGACATGCTGAGTCTCTGGGAAAGCAGAGATCCCCAGTGCTGTTGTGCCTGTGGATAGGCTGCAGAGGGATTGTGAAGACGAGCAAGAGCTTTCAGGGCTGGCACCTTCCTTGTGGGAGAAGGAGCCAGACGTTTGCCTTTTCAGAAAAAGTTTCTGCCGAGAGCGAGCACCGTGACATGCTGAGTCTCTGGGAAAGCAGAGATCCCCAGTGCTGTTGTGCCTGTGGATAGGCTGCAGGGGGACGGTGAAGACCAGCAAGATCTTTCAGGGCTGGCACCTTCCTTGTGGGAGAAGGAGCCAGACGTTTGCCTTTTCAGAAAAAGGCTCTGCCGAGAGCGAGCACCATGAGATGCTGAGACTCTGGGAAAGCAGAGATCCCCAGTGCTGTTGTGCCTGTGGATAGGCTGCAGGGGGACGGTGAAGACCAGCAAGATCTTTCAGGGCTGGCACCTTCCTTGTGGGAGAAGGAGCCAGACGTTTGCCTTTTCAGAAAACGTTTCTGCCGAGAACGAGCACCGTGACATGCTGAGTCTCTGGGAAAGCAGAGATCCCCAGTGCTGTTGCGGCTAAAAATAGGCTGCAGAGGGATAGTGAAGACCAGCAAGAGCTTTCAGGGCTGGCACCTTCCTTGTGGGAGAAGGAGCCAGACGTTTGCCTTTTCAGAAAAAGTTTCTGCCGAGAGCGAGCACCATGAGATGCTGAGTCTCTGGGAAAGCAGAGATCCCCAGTGCTGTTGTGCCTGTGGATAGGCTGCAGGGGGACGGTGAAGACCAGCAAGATCTTTCAGGGCTGGCACCTTCCTTGTGGGAGAAGGAGCCAGACGTTTGCCTTTTCAGAAAAAGTTTTTGCCGAGAACGAGCACCGTGACATGCTGAGTCTCTGGAAAAGCAGAGATCCCCACTGCTGTTGAGGCTAAAGATAGGCTGCAGAGGGATAGTGAAGACCAGCAAGAGCTTTCAGGGCTGGCACCTTACTTGTGGGAGAAGGAGCCAGACGTTTGCCTTTTCAGAAAAAGTTTTTGCCGAGAACGAGCACCGTGACATGCTGAGTCTCTGGGAAAGCAGAGATCCCCACTGCTGTTGAGGCTAAAGATAGGCTGCAGAGGGATAGTGAAGACCAGCAAGAGCTTTCAGGGCTGGCACCTTCCTTGTGGGAGAAGGAGCCAGACGTTTGCCTTTTCAGAAAAAGTTTCTGCCGAGAACGAGCACCGTGACATGCTGAGTGTCTGGGAAAGCAGAGATCCCCAGTGCTGTTGTGCCTGTGGATAGGCTGCAGAGGGATAGTGAAGACCTGCAATAGCTTTCAGGGCTGGCACCTTCCTTGTGTGGAGAAGGAGCCAGACATTTGCCTTTTCAGAAAAAGTTTCTGCCGAGAACGAGCACCGTGACATGCTGAGTCTCTGGGAAAGAAGAGATCCCCAGTGCTGTTGCGGCTAAAGATAGGCTGCAGAGGGATAGTGAAGACCTGCAAGAGCTTTCAGAGCTGGCACCTTCCTTGTGGGAGAAGGAGCCAGACGTTTGCCTTTTCAGAAAAAGTTTCTGCCGAGAACGAGCACCGTGACATGCTGAGTCTCTGGGAAAGCAGAGATCCCCAGTGCTGTTGCGGCTAAAGATAGGCTGCAGAGGGATAGTGAAGACCAGCAAGAGCTTTCAGGGCTGGCACCTTCCTTGTGGGAGAAGGAGCCAGACGTTTGCCTTTTCAGAAAAAGGCTCTGCCGAGAGCGAGCACCATGAGATGCTGAGTCTCTGGGAAAGCAGAGATCCCCAGTGCTGTTGTGCCTGTGGATAGGCTGCAGGGGGACGGTGAAGACCAGCAAGATCTTTCAGGGCTGGCACCTTCCTTGTGGGAGAAGGAGCCAGACGTTTGCCTTTTCAGAAAAAGTTTCTGCCGAGAACGAGCACCGTGACATGCTGAGTGTCTGGGAAAGCAGAGATCCCCAGTGCTGTTGTGCCTGTGGATAGGCTGCAGAGGGATAGTGAAGACCTGCAATAGCTTTCAGGGCTGGCACCTTCCTTGTGGGAGAATGAGCCAGACATTTGCCTTTTCAGAAAAAGTTTCTGCCGAGAACGAGCACCGTGACATGCTGAGTCTCTGGGAAAGAAGAGATCCCCAGTGCTGTTGCGGCTAAAGATAGGCTGCAGAGGGATAGTGAAGACCTGCAAGAGCTTTCAGAGCTGGCACCTTCCTTGTGGGAGAAGGAGCCAGACGTTTGCCTTTTCAGAAAAAGTTTCTGCCGAGAACGAGCACCGTGACATGCTGAGTCTCTGGGAAAGCAGAGATCCCCAGTGCTGTTGTGCCTGTGGATAGGCTGCAGGGGGACGGTGAAGACCAGCAAGAGCTTTCAGGGCTGGCACCTTCCTTGTGGGAGAAGGAGCCAGACGTTTGCCTTTTCAGAAAAAGTTTCTGCCGAGAACGAGCACCGTGACATGCTGAGTCTCTGGGAAAGCAGAGATCCCCAGTGCTGTTGCGGCTAAAGATAGGCTGCAGAGGGATAGTGAAGACCAGCAAGAGCTTTCAGGGCTGGCACCTTCCTTGTGGGAGAAGGAGCCAGACGTTTGCCTTTTCAGAAAAAGGCTCTGCCGAGAGCGAGCACCATGAGATGCTGAGTCTCTGGGAAAGCAGAGATCCCCAGTGCTGTTGTGCCTGTGGATAGGCTGCAGGGGGACGGTGAAGACCAGCAAGATCTTTCAGGGCTGGCACCTTACTTGTGGGAGAAGGAGCCAGACGTTTGCCTTTTCAGAAAAAGTTTCTGCCGAGAACGAGCACCGTGACATGCTGAGTCTCTGGAAAAGCAGAGATCCCCACTGCTGTTGAGGCTAAAGATAGGCTGCAGAGGGATAGTGAAGACCAGCAAGAGCTTTCAGGGCTGGCACCTTCCTTGTGGGAGAAGGAGCCAGACGTTTGCCTTTTCAGAAAAAGTTTCTGCCGAGAACGAGCACCGTGACATGCTGAGTCTCTGGGAAAGCAGAGATCCCCAGTGCTGTTGTGCCTGTGGATAGGCTGCAGAGGGATAGTGAAGACCTGCAATAGCTTTCAGGGCTGGCACCTTCCTTGTGGGAGAAGGAGCCAGACATTTGCCTTTTCAGAAAAAGTTTCTGCCGAGAACGAGCACCGTGACATGCTGAGTCTCTGGAAAAGAAGAGATCCCCAGTGCTGTTGCGGCTAAAGATAGGCTGCAGAGGGATAGTGAAGACCTGCAAGAGCTTTCAGGGCTGGCACCTTCCTTGTGGGAGAAGGAGCCAGACGTTTGCCTTTTCAGAAAAAGTTTCTGCCGAGAACGAGCACCGTGACATGCTGAGTCTCTGGGAAAGCAGAGATCCCCAGTGCTGTTGTGCCTGTGGATAGGCTGCAGGGGGACGGTGAAGACCAGCAAGATCTTTCAGGGCTGGCACCTTCCTTGTGGGAGAAGGAGCCAGACATTTGCCTTTTCAGAAAAAGTTTCTGCCGAGAACGAGCACCGTGACATGCTGAGTCTCTGGGAAAGAAGAGATCCCCAGTGCTGTTGCGGCTAAAGATAGGCTGCAGAGGGATAGTGAAGACCTGCAAGAGCTTTCAGAGCTGGCACCTTCCTTGTGGGAGAAGGAGCCAGACGTTTGCCTTTTCAGAAAAAGTTTCTGCCGAGAACGAGCACCGTGACATGCTGAGTCTCTGGGAAAGCAGAGATCCCCAGTGCTGTTGCGGCTAAAGATAGGCTGCAGAGGGATAGTGAAGACCAGCAAGAGCTTTCAGGGCTGGCACCTTCCTTGTGGGAGAAGGAGCCAGACGTTTGCCTTTTCAGAAAAAGGCTCTGCCGAGAGCGAGCACCATGAGATGCTGAGTCTCTGGGAAAGCAGAGATCCCCAGTGCTGTTGTGCCTGTGGATAGGCTGCAGGGGGACGGTGAAGACCAGCAAGATCTTTCAGGGCTGGCACCTTCCTTGTGGGAGAAGGAGCCAGACGTTTGCCTTTTCAGAAAAAGTTTCTGCCGAGAACGAGCACCGTGACATGCTGAGTGTCTGGGAAAGCAGAGATCCCCAGTGCTGTTGTGCCTGTGGATAGGCTGCAGAGGGATAGTGAAGACCTGCAATAGCTTTCAGGGCTGGCACCTTCCTTGTGGGAGAAGGAGCCAGACATTTGCCTTTTCAGAAAAAGTTTCTGCCGAGAACGAGCACCGTGACATGCTGAGTCTCTGGGAAAGAAGAGATCCCCAGTGCTGTTGCGGCTAAAGATAGGCTGCAGAGGGATAGTGAAGACCTGCAAGAGCTTTCAGAGCTGGCACCTTCCTTGTGGGAGAAGGAGCCAGACGTTTGCCTTTTCAGAAAAAGTTTCTGCCGAGAACGAGCACCGTGACATGCTGAGTCTCTGGGAAAGCAGAGATCCCCAGTGCTGTTGTGCCTGTCGATAGGCTGCAGGGGGACGGTGAAGACCAGCAAGAGCTTTCAGGGCTGGCACCTTCCTTGTGGGAGAAGGAGCCAGACGTTTGCCTTTTCAGAAAAAGTTTCTGCCGAGAACGAGCACCGTGACATGCTGAGTCTCTGGGAAAGCAGAGATCCCCAGTGCTGTTGCGGCTAAAGATAGGCTGCAGAGGGATAGTGAAGACCAGCAAGAGCTTTCAGGGCTGGCACCTTCCTTGTGGGAGAAGGAGCCAGACGTTTGCCTTTTCAGAAAAAGGCTCTGCCGAGAGCGAGCACCATGAGATGCTGAGTCTCTGGGAAAGCAGAGATCCCCAGTGCTGTTGTGCCTGTGGATAGGCTGCAGGGGGACGGTGAAGACCAGCAAGATCTTTCAGGGCTGGCACCTTACTTGTGGGAGAAGGAGCCAGACGTTTGCCTTTTCAGAAAAAGTTTCTGCCGAGAACGAGCACCGTGACACGCTGAGTCTCTGGAAAAGCAGAGATCCCCACTGCTGTTGAGGCTAAAGATAGGCTGCAGAGGGATAGTGAAGACCAGCAAGAGCTTTCAGGGCTGGCACCTTCCTTGTGGGAGAAGGAGCCAGACGTTTGCCTTTTCAGAAAAAGTTTCTGCCGAGAACGAGCACCGTGACATGCTGAGTCTCTGGGAAAGCAGAGATCCCCAGTGCTGTTGTGCCTGTGGATAGGCTGCAGAGGGATAGTGAAGACCTGCAATAGCTTTCAGGGCTGGCACCTTCCTTGTGGGAGAAGGAGCCAGACATTTGCCTTTTCAGAAAAAGTTTCTGCCGAGAACGAGCACCGTGACATGCTGAGTCTCTGGAAAGGAAGAGATCCCCAGTGCTGTTGCGGCTAAAGATAGGCTGCAGAGGGATAGTGAAGACCTGCAAGAGCTTTCAGGGCTGGCACCTTCCTTGTGGGAGAAGGAGCCAGACGTTTGCCTTTTCAGAAAAAGTTTCTGCCGAGAACGAGCACCGTGACATGCTGAGTCTCTGGGAAAGCAGAGATCCCCAGTGCTGTTGTGCCTGTGGATAGGCTGCAGGGGGACGGTGAAGACCAGCAAGAGCTTTCAGGGCTGGCACCTTCCTTGTGGGAGAAGGAGCCAGACGTTTGCCTTTTCAGAAAAAGTTTCTGCCGAGAACGAGCACCGTGACATGCTGAGTCTCTGGGAAAGCAGAGATCCCCAGTGCTGTTGCGGCTAAAGATAGGCTGCAGAGGGATAGTGAAGACCAGCAAGAGCTTTCAGGGCTGGCACCTTCCTTGTGGGAGAAGGAGCCAGACGTTTGCCTTTTCAGAAAAAGGCTCTGCCGAGAGCGAGCACCATGAGATGCTGAGTCTCTGGGAAAGCAGAGATCCCCAGTGCTGTTGTGCCTGTGGATAGGCTGCAGAGGGATAGCGAAGACCTGCAATAGCTTTCAGGGCTGGCACCTTCCTTGTGGGAGAAGGAGCCAGACGTTTGCCTTTTCAGAAAAAGTTTCTGCCGAGAACGAGCACCGTGACATGCTGAGTCTCTGGGAAAGCAGAGATCCCCAGTGCTGTTGTGCCTGTGGATAGGCTGCAGGGGGACGGTGAAGACAAGCAAGATCTTTCAGGGCTGGCACCTTCCTTGTGGGAGAAGGAGCCAGACGTTTGCCTTTTCAGAAAAAGGCTCTGCCGAGAGCGAGCACCATGGGATGCTGAGACTCTGGGAAAGCAGAGATCCCCAGTGCTGTTGTGCCTGTGGATAGGCTGCAGAGGGATAGTGAAGACCAGCAAGAGCTTTCAGGGCTGGCACCTTCCTTGTGGGAGAAGGAGCCAGACGTTTGCCTTTTCAGAAAAAGGCTCTGCCGAGAGCGAGCACCATGAGATGCTGAGTCTCTGGGAAAGCAGAGATCCCCAGTGCTGTTGTGCCTGTGGATAGGCTGCAGGGGGACGGTGAAGACCAGCAAGATCTTTCAGGGCTGGCACCTTCCTTGTGGGAGAAGGAGCCAGACGTTTGCCTTTTCAGAAAACGTTTCTGCCGAGAACGAGCACCGTGACATGCTGAGTCTCTGGGAAAGCAGAGATCCCCAGTGCTGTTGCGGCTAAAAATAGGCTGCAGAGGGATAGTGAAGACCAGCAAGAGCTTTCAGGGCTGGCACCTTCCTTGTGGGAGAAGGAGCCAGACGTTTGCCTTTTCAGAAAAAGTTTCTGCCGAGAGCGAGCACCATGAGATGCTGAGTCTCTGGGAAAGCAGAGATCCCCAGTGCTGTTGCGCCTGTGGATAGGCTGCAGGGGGACGGTGAAGACCAGCAAGATCTTTCAGGGCTGGCACCTTACTTGTGGGAGAAGGAGCCAGACGTTTGCCTTTTCAGAAAAAGTTTCTGCCGAGAACGAGCACCGTGACATGCTGAGTCTCTGGGAAAGCAGAGATCCCCAGTGCTGTTGTGCCTGTGGATAGGCTGCAGGGGGACGGTGAAGACCAGCAAGAGCTTTCAGGGCTGGCACCTTCCTTGTGGGAGAAGGAGCCAGACATTTGCCTTTTCAGAAAAAGTTTCTGCCGAGAACGAGCGCCGTGACATGCTGAGTCTCTGGAAAAGCAGAGATCCCCAGTGCTGTTGCGGCTAAAGATAGGCTGCAGAGGGATAGTGAAGACCTGCAAGAGCTTTCAGAGCTGGCAGCTTCCTTGTGGGAGAAGGAGCCAGACGTTTGCCTTTTCAGAAAAAGTTTCTGCCGAGAGCGAGCACCATGAGATGCTGAGTCTCTGGGAAAGCAGAGATCCCCAGTGCTGTTGTGCCTGTGGATAGGCTGCAGGGGGACGGTGAAGACCAGCAAGAGCTTTCAGGGCTGGCACCTTCCTTGTGGGAGAAGGAGCCAGACGTTTGCCTTTTCAGAAAAAGTTTCTGCCGAGAACGAGCACCGTGACATGCTGAGTCTCTGGGAAAGCAGAGATCCCCAGTGCTGTTGCGGCTAAAGATAGGCTGCAGAGGGATAGTGAAGACCAGCAAGAGCTTTCAGGGCTGGCACCTTCCTTGTGGGAGAAGGAGCCAGACGTTTGCCTTTTCAGAAAAAGGCTCTGCCGAGAGCGAGCACCATGAGATGCTGAGTCTCTGGGAAAGCAGAGATCCCCAGTGCTGTTGTGCCTGTGGATAGGCTGCAGGGGGACGGTGAAGACCAGCAAGATCTTTCAGGGCTGGCACCTTCCTTGTGGGAGAAGGAGCCAGACGTTTGCCTTTTCAGAAAAAGTTTCTGCCGAGAACGAGCACCGTGACATGCTGAGTCTCTGGGAAAGCAGAGATCCCCAGTGCTGTTGTGCCTGTGGATAGGCTGCAGGGGGACGGTGAAGACAAGCAAGATCTTTCAGGGCTGGCACCTTCCTTGTGGGAGAAGGAGCCAGACGTTTGCCTTTTCAGAAAAAGGCTCTGCCGAGAGCGAGCACCATGGGATGCTGAGACTCTGGGAAAGCAGAGATCCCCAGTGCTGTTGTGCCTGTGGATAGGCTGCAGAGGGATAGTGAAGACCAGCAAGATCTTTCAGGGCTGGCACCTTCCTTGTGGGAGAAGGAGCCAGACGTTTGCCTTTTCAGAAAAAGGCTCTGCCGAGAGCGAGCACCATGAGATGCTGAGTCTCTGGGAAAGCAGAGATCCCCAGTGCTGTTGTGCCTGTGGATAGGCTGCAGGGGGACGGTGAAGACCAGCAAGATCTTTCAGGGCTGGCACCTTCCTTGTGGGAGAAGGAGCCAGACGTTTGCCTTTTCAGAAAAAGTTTCTGCCGAGAACGAGCACCGTGACATGCTGAGTCTCTGGGAAAGCAGAGATCCCCAGTGCTGTTGCGGCTAAAAATAGGCTGCAGAGGGATAGTGAAGACCAGCAAGAGCTTTCAGGGCTGGCACCTTCCTTGTGGGAGAAGGAGCCAGACGTTTGCCTTTTCAGAAAAAGTTTCTGCCGAGAGCGAGCACCATGAGATGCTGAGTCTCTGGGAAAGCAGAGATCCCCAGTGCTGTTGCGCCTGTGGATAGGCTGCAGGGGGACGGTGAAGACCAGCAAGATCTTTCAGGGCTGGCACCTTACTTGTGGGAGAAGGAGCCAGACGTTTGCCTTTTCAGAAAAAGTTTCTGCCGAGAACGAGCACCGTGACATGCTGAGTCTCTGGAAAAGCAGAGATCCCCACTGCTGTTGAGGCTAAAGATAGGCTGCAGGGGGACGGTGAAGACCAGCAAGAGCTTTCAGGGCTGGCACCTTCCTTGTGGGAGAAGGAGCCAGACGTTTGCCTTTTCAGAAAAAGTTTCTGCCGAGAACGAGCACCGTGACATGCTGAGTCTCTGGGAAAGCAGAGATCCCCAGTGCTGTTGTGCCTGTGGATAGGCTGCAGGGGGACGGTGAAGACCAGCAAGAGCTTTCAGGGCTGGCACCTTCCTTGTGGGAGAAGGAGCCAGACATTTGCCTTTTCAGAAAAAGTTTCTGCCGAGAACGAGCGCCGTGACATGCTGAGTCTCTGGAAAAGCAGAGATCCCCAGTGCTGTTGCGGCTAAAGATAGGCTGCAGAGGGATAGTGAAGACCTGCAAGAGCTTTCAGAGCTGGCAGCTTCCTTGTGGGAGAAGGAGCCAGACGTTTGCCTTTTCAGAAAAAGTTTCTGCCGAGAGCGAGCACCATGAGATGCTGAGTCTCTGGGAAAGCAGAGATCCCCAGTGCTGTTGTGCCTGTGGATAGGCTGCAGGGGGACGGTGAAGACCAGCAAGAGCTTTCAGGGCTGGCACCTTCCTTGTGGGAGAAGGAGCCAGACGTTTGCCTTTTCAGAAAAAGTTTCTGCCGAGAACGAGCACCGTGACATGCTGAGTCTCTGGGAAAGCAGAGATCCCCATTGCTGTTGCGGCTAAAGATAGGCTGCAGAGGGATAGTGAAGACCAGCAAGAGCTTTCAGGGCTGGCACCTTCCTTGTGGGAGAAGGAGCCAGACGTTTGCCTTTTCAGAAAAAGGCTCTGCCGAGAGCGAGCACCATGAGATGCTGAGTCTCTGGGAAAGCAGAGATCCCCAGTGCTGTTGTGCCTGTGGATAGGCTGCAGGGGGACGGTGAAGACCAGCAAGATCTTTCAGGGCTGGCACCTTCCTTGTGGGAGAAGGAGCCAGACGTTTGCCTTTTCAGAAAAAGTTTCTGCCGAGAACGAGCACCGTGACATGCTGAGTCTCTGGGAAAGCAGAGATCCCCAGTGCTGTTGTGCCTGTGGATAGGCTGCAGAGGGATAGTGAAGACCTGCAATAGCTTTCAGGGCTGGCACCTTCCTTGTGGGAGAAGGAGCCAGACATTTGCCTTTTCAGAAAAAGTTTCTGCCGAGAACGAGCACCGTGACATGCTGAGTCTCTGGAAAAGAAGAGATCCCCAGTGCTGTTGCGGCTAAAGATAGGCTGCAGAGGGATAGTGAAGACCTGCAAGAGCTTTCAGGGCTGGCACCTTCCTTGTGGGAGAAGGAGCCAGACGTTTGCCTTTTCAGAAAAAGTTTCTGCCGAGAACGAGCACCGTGACATGCTGAGTCTCTGGGAAAGCAGAGATCCCCAGTGCTGTTGTGCCTGTGGATAGGCTGCAGGGGGACGGTGAAGACCAGCAAGAGCTTTCAGGGCTGGCACCTTCCTTGTGGGAGAAGGAGCCAGACGTTTGCCTTTTCAGAAAACGTTTCTGCCGAGAACGAGCACCGTGACATGCTGAGTCTCTGGGAAAGCAGAGATCCCCAGTGCTGTTGCGGCTAAAAATAGGCTGCAGAGGGATAGTGAAGACCAGCAAGAGCTTTCAGGGCTGGCACCTTCCTTGTGGGAGAAGGAGCCAGACGTTTGCCTTTTCAGAAAAAGTTTCTGCCGAGAGCGAGCACCATGAGATGCTGAGTCTCTGGGAAAGCAGAGATCCCCAGTGCTGTTGCGCCTGTGGATAGGCTGCAGGGGGACGGTGAAGACCAGCAAGATCTTTCAGGGCTGGCACCTTACTTGTGGGAGAAGGAGCCAGACGTTTGCCTTTTCAGAAAAAGTTTCTGCCGAGAACGAGCACCGTGACATGCTGAGTCTCTGGGAAAGCAGAGATCCCCAGTGCTGTTGTGCCTGTGGATAGGCTGCAGGGGGACGGTGAAGACCAGCAAGAGCTTTCAGGGCTGGCACCTTCCTTGTGGGAGAAGGAGCCAGACATTTGCCTTTTCAGAAAAAGTTTCTGCCGAGAACGAGCGCCGTGACATGCTGAGTCTCTGGAAAAGCAGAGATCCCCAGTGCTGTTGCGGCTAAAGATAGGCTGCAGAGGGATAGTGAAGACCTGCAAGAGCTTTCAGAGCTGGCAGCTTCCTTGTGGGAGAAGGAGCCAGACGTTTGCCTTTTCAGAAAAAGTTTCTGCCGAGAGCGAGCACCATGAGATGCTGAGTCTCTGGGAAAGCAGAGATCCCCAGTGCTGTTGTGCCTGTGGATAGGCTGCAGGGGGACGGTGAAGACCAGCAAGAGCTTTCAGGGCTGGCACCTTCCTTGTGGGAGAAGGAGCCAGACGTTTGCCTTTTCAGAAAAAGTTTCTGCCGAGAACGAGCACCGTGACATGCTGAGTCTCTGGGAAAGCAGAGATCCCCAGTGCTGTTGCGGCTAAAGATAGGCTGCAGAGGGATAGTGAAGACCAGCAAGAGCTTTCAGGGCTGGCACCTTCCTTGTGGGAGAAGGAGCCAGACGTTTGCCTTTTCAGAAAAAGGCTCTGCCGAGAGCGAGCACCATGAGATGCTGAGTCTCTGGGAAAGCAGAGATCCCCAGTGCTGTTGTGCCTGTGGATAGGCTGCAGGGGGACGGTGAAGACCAGCAAGATCTTTCAGGGCTGGCACCTTCCTTGTGGGAGAAGGAGCCAGACGTTTGCCTTTTCAGAAAAAGTTTCTGCCGAGAACGAGCACCGTGACATGCTGAGTCTCTGGGAAAGCAGAGATCCCCAGTGCTGTTGTGCCTGTGGATAGGCTGCAGGGGGACGGTGAAGACAAGCAAGATCTTTCAGGGCTGGCACCTTCCTTGTGGGAGAAGGAGCCAGACGTTTGCCTTTTCAGAAAAAGGCTCTGCCGAGAGCGAGCACCATGGGATGCTGAGACTCTGGGAAAGCAGAGATCCCCAGTGCTGTTGTGCCTGTGGATAGGCTGCAGAGGGATAGTGAAGACCAGCAAGAGCTTTCAGGGCTGGCACCTTCCTTGTGGGAGAAGGAGCCAGACGTTTGCCTTTTCAGAAAAAGGCTCTGCCGAGAGCGAGCACCATGAGATGCTGAGTCTCTGGGAAAGCAGAGATCCCTAGTGCTGTTGTGCCTGTGGATAGGCTGCAGGGGGACGGTGAAGACCAGCAAGATCTTTCAGGGCTGGCACCTTCCTTGTGGGAGAAGGAGCCAGACGTTTGCCTTTTCAGAAAACGTTTCTGCCGAGAACGAGCACCGTGACATGCTGAGTCTCTGGGAAAGCAGAGATCCCCAGTGCTGTTGCGGCTAAAAATAGGCTGCAGAGGGATAGTGAAGACCAGCAAGAGCTTTCAGGGCTGGCACCTTCCTTGTGGGAGAAGGAGCCAGACGTTTGCCTTTTCAGAAAAAGTTTCTGCCGAGAGCGAGCACCATGAGATGCTGAGTCTCTGGGAAAGCAGAGATCCCCAGTGCTGTTGCGCCTGTGGATAGGCTGCAGGGGGACGGTGAAGACCAGCAAGATCTTTCAGGGCTGGCACCTTACTTGTGGGAGAAGGAGCCAGACGTTTGCCTTTTCAGAAAAAGTTTCTGCCGAGAACGAGCACCGTGACATGCTGAGTCTCTGGAAAAGCAGAGATCCCCACTGCTGTTGAGGCTAAAGATAGGCTGCAGGGGGACGGTGAAGACCAGCAAGAGCTTTCAGGGCTGGCACCTTCCTTGTGGGAGAAGGAGCCAGACGTTTGCCTTTTCAGAAAAAGTTTCTGCCGAGAACGAGCACCGTGACATGCTGAGTCTCTGGGAAAGCAGAGATCCCCAGTGCTGTTGTGCCTGTGGATAGGCTGCAGGGGGACGGTGAAGACCAGCAAGAGCTTTCAGGGCTGGCACCTTCCTTGTGGGAGAAGGAGCCAGACATTTGCCTTTTCAGAAAAAGTTTCTGCCGAGAACGAGCGCCGTGACATGCTGAGTCTCTGGAAAAGCAGAGATCCCCAGTGCTGTTGCGGCTAAAGATAGGCTGCAGAGGGATAGTGAAGACCTGCAAGAGCTTTCAGAGCTGGCAGCTTCCTTGTGGGAGAAGGAGCCAGACGTTTGCCTTTTCAGAAAAAGTTTCTGCCGAGAGCGAGCACCATGAGATGCTGAGTCTCTGGGAAAGCAGAGATCCCCAGTGCTGTTGTGCCTGTGGATAGGCTGCAGGGGGACGGTGAAGACCAGCAAGAGCTTTCAGGGCTGGCACCTTCCTTGTGGGAGAAGGAGCCAGACGTTTGCCTTTTCAGAAAAAGTTTCTGCCGAGAACGAGCACCGTGACATGCTGAGTCTCTGGGAAAGCAGAGATCCCCAGTGCTGTTGCGGCTAAAGATAGGCTGCAGAGGGATAGTGAAGACCAGCAAGAGCTTTCAGGGCTGGCACCTTCCTTGTGGGAGAAGGAGCCAGACGTTTGCCTTTTCAGAAAAAGGCTCTGCCGAGAGCGAGCACCATGAGATGCTGAGTCTCTGGGAAAGCAGAGATCCCCAGTGCTGTTGTGCCTGTGGATAGGCTGCAGGGGGACGGTGAAGACCAGCAAGATCTTTCAGGGCTGGCACCTTCCTTGTGGGAGAAGGAGCCAGACGTTTGCCTTTTCAGAAAAAGTTTCTGCCGAGAACGAGCACCGTGACATGCTGAGTCTCTGGGAAAGCAGAGATCCCCAGTGCTGTTGTGCCTGTGGATAGGCTGCAGAGGGATAGTGAAGACCTGCAATAGCTTTCAGGGCTGGCACCTTCCTTGTGGGAGAAGGAGCCAGACATTTGCCTTTTCAGAAAAAGTTTCTGCCGAGAACGAGCACCGTGACATGCTGAGTCTCTGGAAAAGAAGAGATCCCCAGTGCTGTTGCGGCTAAAGATAGGCTGCAGAGGGATAGTGAAGACCTGCAAGAGCTTTCAGGGCTGGCACCTTCCTTGTGGGAGAAGGAGCCAGACGTTTGCCTTTTCAGAAAAAGTTTCTGCCGAGAACGAGCACCGTGACATGCTGAGTCTCTGGGAAAGCAGAGATCCCCAGTGCTGTTGTGCCTGTGGATAGGCTGCAGGGGGACGGTGAAGACAAGCAAGATCTTTCAGGGCTGGCACCTTCCTTGTGGGAGAAGGAGCCAGACGTTTGCCTTTTCAGAAAAAGGCTCTGCCGAGAGCGAGCACCATGGGATGCTGAGACTCTGGGAAAGCAGAGATCCCCAGTGCTGTTGTGCCTGTGGATAGGCTGCAGGGGGACGGTGAAGACCAGCAAGATCTTTCAGGGCTGGCACCTTCCTTGTGGGAGAAGGAGCCAGACGTTTGCCTTTTCAGAAAAAGTTTCTGCCGAGAACGAGCACCGTGACATGCTGAGTCTCTGGGAAAGCAGAGATCCCCAGTGCTGTTGTGCCTGTGGATAGGCTGCAGAGGGATAGTGAAGACCAGCAAGAGCTTTCAGGGCTGGCACCTTCCTTGTGGGAGAAGGAGCCAGACGTTTGCCTTTTCAGAAAAAGGCTCTGCCGAGAGCGAGCACCATGAGATGCTGAGTCTCTGGGAAAGCAGAGATCCCCAGTGCTGTTGTGCCTGTGGATAGGCTGCAGGGGGACGGTGAAGACCAGCAAGATCTTTCAGGGCTGGCACCTTCCTTGTGGGAGAAGGAGCCAGACGTTTGCCTTTTCAGAAAACGTTTCTGCCGAGAACGAGCACCGTGACATGCTGAGTCTCTGGGAAAGCAGAGATCCCCAGTGCTGTTGCGGCTAAAAATAGGCTGCAGAGGGATAGTGAAGACCAGCAAGAGCTTTCAGGGCTGGCACCTTCCTTGTGGGAGAAGGAGCCAGACGTTTGCCTTTTCAGAAAAAGTTTCTGCCGAGAGCGAGCACCATGAGATGCTGAGTCTCTGGGAAAGCAGAGATCCCCAGTGCTGTTGCGGCTAAAGATAGGCTGCAGGGGGACGGTGAAGACCAGCAAGATCTTTCAGGGCTGGCACCTTACTTGTGGGAGAAGGAGCCAGACGTTTGCCTTTTCAGAAAAAGTTTCTGCCGAGAACGAGCACCGTGACATGCTGAGTCTCTGGAAAAGCAGAGATCCCCACTGCTGTTGAGGCTAAAGATAGGCTGCAGAGGGATAGTGAAGACCAGCAAGAGCTTTCAGGGCTGGCACCTCCTTGTGGGAGAAGGAGCCAGACGTTTGCCTTTTCAGAAAAAGTTTCTGCCGAGAACGAGCACCGTGACATGCTGAGTCTCTGGGAAAGCAGAGATCCCCAGTGCTGTTGTGCCTGTGGATAGGCTGCAGGGGGACGGTGAAGACCAGCAAGAGCTTTCAGGGCTGGCACCTTCCTTGTGGGAGAAGGAGCCAGACATTTGCCTTTTCAGAAAAAGTTTCTGCCGAGAACGAGCGCCGTGACATGCTGAGTCTCTGGAAAAGCAGAGATCCCCAGTGCTGTTGCGGCTAAAGATAGGCTGCAGAGGGATAGTGAAGACCTGCAAGAGCTTTCAGAGCTGGCAGCTTCCTTGTGGGAGAAGGAGCCAGACGTTTGCCTTTTCAGAAAAAGTTTCTGCCGAGAGCGAGCACCATGAGATGCTGAGTCTCTGGGAAAGCAGAGATCCCCAGTGCTGTTGTGCCTGTGGATAGGCTGCAGGGGGACGGTGAAGACCAGCAAGAGCTTTCAGGGCTGGCACCTTCCTTGTGGGAGAAGGAGCCAGACGTTTGCCTTTTCAGAAAAAGTTTCTGCCGAGAACCAGCACCGTGACATGCTGAGTCTCTGGGAAAGCAGAGATCCCCAGTGCTGTTGCGGCTAAAGATAGGCTGCAGAGGGATAGTGAAGACCAGCAAGAGCTTTCAGGGCTGGCACCTTCCTTGTGGGAGAAGGAGCCAGACGTTTGCCTTTTCAGAAAAAGGCTCTGCCGAGAGCGAGCACCATGAGATGCTGAGTCTCTGGGAAAGCAGAGATCCCCAGTGCTGTTGTGCCTGTGGATAGGCTGCAGGGGGACGGTGAAGACCAGCAAGATCTTTCAGGGCTGGCACCTTCCTTGTGGGAGAAGGAGCCAGACGTTTGCCTTTTCAGAAAAAGTTTCTGCCGAGAACGAGCACCGTGACATGCTGAGTCTCTGGGAAAGCAGAGATCCCCAGTGCTGTTGTGCCTGTGGATAGGCTGCTGAGGGATAGTGAAGACCTGCAATAGCTTTCAGGGCTGGCACCTTCCTTGTGGGAGAAGGAGCCAGACATTTGCCTTTTCAGAAAAAGTTTCTGCCGAGAACGAGCACCGTGACATGCTGAGTCTCTGGAAAAGAAGAGATCCCCAGTGCTGTTGCGGCTAAAGATAGGCTGCAGAGGGATAGTGAAGACCTGCAAGAGCTTTCAGGGCTGGCACCTTCCTTGTGGGAGAAGGAGCCAGACGTTTGCCTTTTCAGAAAAAGTTTCTGCCGAGAACGAGCACCGTGACATGCTGAGTCTCTGGGAAAGCAGAGATCCCCAGTGCTGTTGCGGCTAAAGATAGGCTGCAGAGGGATAGTGAAGACCAGCAAGAGCTTTCAGGGCTGGAACCTTCCTTGTGGGAGAAGGAGCCAGACGTTTGCCTTTTCAGAAAAAGGCTCTGCCGAGAGCGAGCACCATGAGATGCTGAGTCTCTGGGAAAGCAGAGATCCCCAGTGCTGTTGTGCCTGTGGATAGGCTGCAGGGGGACGGTGAAGACCAGCAAGATCTTTCAGGGCTGGCACCTTCCTTGTGGGAGAAGGAGCCAGACGTTTGCCTTTTCAGAAAAAGTTTCTGCCGAGAACGAGCACCGTGACATGCTGAGTCTCTGGGAAAGCAGAGATCCCCAGTGCTGTTGTGCCTGTGGATAGGCTGCAGGGGGAAGGTGAAGACAAGCAAGATCTTTCAGGGCTGGCACCTTCCTTGTGGGAGAAGGAGCCAGACGTTTGCCTTTTCAGAAAAAGGCTCTGCCGAGAGCGAGCACCATGGGATGCTGAGACTCTGGGAAAGCAGAGATCCCCAGTGCTGTTGTGCCTGTGGATAGGCTGCAGGGGGACGGTGAAGACCAGCAAGATCTTTCAGGGCTGGCACCTTCCTTGTGGGAGAAGGAGCCAGACGTTTGCCTTTTCAGAAAAAGTTTCTGCCGAGAACGAGCACCGTGACATGCTGAGTCTCTGGGAAAGCAGAGATCCCCAGTGCTGTTGTGCCTGTGGATAGGCTGCAGAGGGATAGTGAAGACCAGCAAGAGCTTTCAGGGCTGGCACCTTCCTTGTGGGAGAAGGAGCCAGACGTTTGCCTTTTCAGAAAAAGGCTCTGCCGAGAGCGAGCACCATGAGATGCTGAGTCTCTGGGAAAGCAGAGATCCCCAGTGCTGTTGTGCCTGTGGATAGGCTGCAGGGGGACGGTGAAGACCAGCAAGATCTTTCAGGGCTGGCACCTTCCTTGTGGGAGAAGGAGCCAGACGTTTGCCTTTTCAGAAAACGTTTCTGCCGAGAACGAGCACCGTGACATGCTGAGTCTCTGGGAAAGCAGAGATCCCCAGTGCTGTTGCGGCTAAAAATAGGCTGCAGAGGGATAGTGAAGACCAGCAAGAGCTTTCAGGGCTGGCACCTTCCTTGTGGGAGAAGGAGCCAGACGTTTGCCTTTTCAGAAAAAGTTTCTGCCGAGAGCGAGCACCATGAGATGTTGAGTCTCTGGGAAAGCAGAGATCCCCAGTGCTGTTGCGGCTAAAGATAGGCTGCAGGGGGACGGTGAAGACCAGCAAGATCTTTCAGGGCTGGCACCTTACTTGTGGGAGAAGGAGCCAGACGTTTGCCTTTTCAGAAAAAGTTTCTGCCGAGAACGAGCACCGTGACATGCTGAGTCTCTGGAAAAGCAGAGATCCCCACTGCTGTTGAGGCTAAAGATAGGCTGCAGAGGGATAGTGAAGACCAGCAAGAGCTTTCAGGGCTGGCACCTTCCTTGTGGGAGAAGGAGCCAGACGTTTGCCTTTTCAGAAAAAGTTTCTGCCGAGAGCGAGCACCATGAGATGTTGAGTCTCTGGGAAAGCAGAGATCCCCAGTGCTGTTGCGGCTAAAGATAGGCTGCAGGGGGACGGTGAAGACCAGCAAGATCTTTCAGGGCTGGCACCTTACTTGTGGGAGAAGGAGCCAGACGTTTGCCTTTTCAGAAAAAGTTTCTGCCGAGAACGAGCACCGTGACATGCTGAGTCTCTGGAAAAGCAGAGATCCCCACTGCTGTTGAGGCTAAAGATAGGCTGCAGAGGGATAGTGAAGACCAGCAAGAGCTTTCAGGGCTGGCACCTTCCTTGTGGGAGAAGGAGCCAGACGTTTGCCTTTTCAGAAAAAGGCTCTGCCGAGAGCGAGCACCATGAGATGCTGAGTCTCTGGGAAAGCAGAGATCCCCAGTGCTGTTGTGCCTGTGGATAGGCTGCAGGGGGACGGTGAAGACCAGCAAGATCTTTCAGGGCTGGCACCTTCCTTGTGGGAGAAGGAGCCAGACGTTTGCCTTTTCAGAAAACGTTTCTGCCGAGAACGAGCACCGTGACATGCTGAGTCTCTGGGAAAGCAGAGATCCCCAGTGCTGTTGCGGCTAAAAATAGGCTGCAGAGGGATAGTGAAGACCAGCAAGAGCTTTCAGGGCTGGCACCTTCCTTGTGGGAGAAGGAGCCAGACGTTTGCCTTTTCAGAAAAAGTTTCTGCCGAGAGCGAGCACCATGAGATGTTGAGTCTCTGGGAAAGCAGAGATCCCCAGTGCTGTTGCGGCTAAAGATAGGCTGCAGGGGGACGGTGAAGACCAGCAAGATCTTTCAGGGCTGGCACCTTACTTGTGGGAGAAGGAGCCAGACGTTTGCCTTTTCAGAAAAAGTTTCTGCCGAGAACGAGCACCGTGACATGCTGAGTCTCTGGAAAAGCAGAGATCCCCACTGCTGTTGAGGCTAAAGATAGGCTGCAGAGGGATAGTGAAGACCAGCAAGAGCTTTCAGGGCTGGCACCTTCCTTGTGGGAGAAGGAGCCAGACGTTTGCCTTTTCAGAAAAAGTTTCTGCCGAGAACGAGCACCGTGACATGCTGAGTCTCTGGGAAAGCAGAGATCCCCAGTGCTGTTGTGCCTGTGGATAGGCTGCAGGGGGACGGTGAAGACCAGCAAGAGCTTTCAGGGCTGGCACCTTCCTTGTGGGAGAAGGAGCCAGACATTTGCCTTTTCAGAAAAAGTTTCTGCCGAGAACGAGCGCCGTGACATGCTGAGTCTCTGGAAAAGCAGAGATCCCCAGTGCTGTTGCGGCTAAAGATAGGCTGCAGAGGGATAGTGAAGACCTGCAAGAGCTTTCAGAGCTGGCAGCTTCCTTGTGGGAGAAGGAGCCAGACGTTTGCCTTTTCAGAAAAAGTTTCTGCCGAGAGCGAGCACCATGAGATGCTGAGTCTCTGGGAAAGCAGAGATCCCCAGTGCTGTTGTGCCTGTGGATAGGCTGCAGGGGGACGGTGAAGACCAGCAAGATCTTTCAGGGCTGGCACCTTCCTTGTGGGAGAAGGAGCCAGACGTTTGCCTTTTCAGAAAAAGTTTCTGCCGAGAACCAGCACCGTGACATGCTGAGTCTCTGGGAAAGCAGAGATCCCCAGTGCTGTTGCGGCTAAAGATAGGCTGCAGAGGGATAGTGAAGACCAGCAAGAGCTTTCAGGGCTGGCACCTTCCTTGTGGGAGAAGGAGCCAGACGTTTGCCTTTTCAGAAAAAGGCTCTGCCGAGAGCGAGCACCATGAGATGCTGAGTCTCTGGGAAAGCAGAGATCCCCAGTGCTGTTGTGCCTGTGGATAGGCTGCAGGGGGACGGTGAAGACCAGCAAGATCTTTCAGGGCTGGCACCTTCCTTGTGGGAGAAGGAGCCAGACGTTTGCCTTTTCAGAAAAAGTTTCTGCCGAGAACGAGCACCGTGACATGCTGAGTCTCTGGGAAAGCAGAGATCCCCAGTGCTGTTGTGCCTGTGGATAGGCTGCAGAGGGATAGTGAAGACCTGCAATAGCTTTCAGGGCTGGCACCTTCCTTGTGGGAGAAGGAGCCAGACATTTGCCTTTTCAGAAAAAGTTTCTGCCGAGAACGAGCACCGTGACATGCTGAGTCTCTGGAAAAGAAGAGATCCCCAGTGCTGTTGCGGCTAAAGATAGGCTGCAGAGGGATAGTGAAGACCTGCAAGAGCTTTCAGGGCTGGCACCTTCCTTGTGGGAGAAGGAGCCAGACGTTTGCCTTTTCAGAAAAAGTTTCTGCCGAGAACGAGCACCGTGACATGCTGAGTCTCTGGGAAAGCAGAGATCCCCAGTGCTGTTGTGCCTGTGGATAGGCTGCAGGGGGACGGTGAAGACCAGCAAGAGCTTTCAGGGCTGGCACCTTCCTTGTGGGAGAAGGAGCCAGACGTTTGCCTTTTCAGAAAAAGTTTCTGCCGAGAACGAGCACCGTGACATGCTGAGTCTCTGGGAAAGCAGAGATCCCCAGTGCTGTTGCGGCTAAAGATAGGCTGCAGAGGGATAGTGAAGACCAGCAAGAGCTTTCAGGACTGGAACCTTCCTTGTGGGAGAAGGAGCCAGACGTTTGCCTTTTCAGAAAAAGGCTCTGCCGAGAGCGAGCACCATGAGATGCTGAGTCTCTGGGAAAGCAGAGATCCCCAGTGCTGTTGTGCCTGTGGATAGGCTGCAGGGGGACGGTGAAGACCAGCAAGATCTTTCAGGGCTGGCACCTTCCTTGTGGGAGAAGGAGCCAGACGTTTGCCTTTTCAGAAAAAGTTTCTGCCGAGAACGAGCACCGTGACATGCTGAGTCTCTGGGAAAGCAGAGATCCCCAGTGCTGTTGTGCCTGTGGATAGGCTGCAGGGGGACGGTGAAGACAAGCAAGATCTTTCAGGGCTGGCACCTTCCTTGTGGGAGAAGGAGCCAGACGTTTGCCTTTTCAGAAAAAGGCTCTGCCGAGAGCGAGCACCATGGGATGCTGAGACTCTGGGAAAGCAGAGATCCCCAGTGCTGTTGTGCCTGTGGATAGGCTGCAGGGGGACGGTGAAGACCAGCAAGATCTTTCAGGGCTGGCACCTTCCTTGTGGGAGAAGGAGCCAGACGTTTGCCTTTTCAGAAAAAGTTTCTGCCGAGAACGAGCACCGTGACATGCTGAGTCTCTGGGAAAGCAGAGATCCCCAGTGCTGTTGTGCCTGTGGATAGGCTGCAGGGGGACGGTGAAGACCAGCAAGAGCTTTCAGGGCTGGCACCTTCCTTGTGGGAGAAGGAGCCAGACATTTGCCTTTTCAGAAAAAGTTTCTGCCGAGAACGAGCGCCGTGACATGCTGAGTCTCTGGAAAAGCAGAGATCCCCAGTGCTGTTGCGGCTAAAGATAGGCTGCAGAGGGATAGTGAAGACCTGCAAGAGCTTTCAGAGCTGGCAGCTTCCTTGTGGGAGAAGGAGCCAGACGTTTGCCTTTTCAGAAAAAGTTTCTGCCGAGAGCGAGCACCATGAGATGCTGAGTCTCTGGGAAAGCAGAGATCCCCAGTGCTGTTGTGCCTGTGGATAGGCTGCAGGGGGACGGTGAAGACCAGCAAGAGCTTTCAGGGCTGGCACCTTCCTTGTGGGAGAAGGAGCCAGACGTTTGCCTTTTCAGAAAAAGTTTCTGCCGAGAACCAGCACCGTGACATGCTGAGTCTCTGGGAAAGCAGAGATCCCCAGTGCTGTTGCGGCTAAAGATAGGCTGCAGAGGGATAGTGAAGACCAGCAAGAGCTTTCAGGGCTGGCACCTTCCTTGTGGGAGAAGGAGCCAGACGTTTGCCTTTTCAGAAAAAGGCTCTGCCGAGAGCGAGCACCATGAGATGCTGAGTCTCTGGGAAAGCAGAGATCCCCAGTGCTGTTGTGCCTGTGGATAGGCTGCAGGGGGACGGTGAAGACCAGCAAGATCTTTCAGGGCTGGCACCTTACTTGTGGGAGAAGGAGCCAGACGTTTGCCTTTTCAGAAAAAGTTTCTGCCGAGAACGAGCACCGTGACATGCTGAGTCTCTGGAAAAGCAGAGATCCCCACTGCTGTTGAGGCTAAAGATAGGCTGCAGAGGGATAGTGAAGACCAGCAAGAGCTTTCAGGGCTGGCACCTTCCTTGTGGGAGAAGGAGCCAGACGTTTGCCTTTTCAGAAAAAGGCTCTGCCGAGAACGAGCACCGTGACATGCTGAGTCTCTGGGAAAGCAGAGATCCCCAGTGCTGTTGTGCCTGTGGATAGGCTGCAGAGGGATAGTGAAGACCTGCAATAGCTTTCAGGGCTGGCACCTTCCTTGTGGGAGAAGGAGCCAGACATTTGCCTTTTCAGAAAAAGTTTCTGCCGAGAACGAGCACCGTGACATGCTGAGTCTCTGGAAAAGAAGAGATCCCCAGTGCTGTTGCGGCTAAAGATAGGCTGCAGAGGGATAGTGAAGACCTGCAAGAGCTTTCAGGGCTGGCACCTTCCTTGTGGGAGAAGGAGCCAGACGTTTGCCTTTTCAGAAAAAGTTTCTGCCGAGAACGAGCACCGTGACATGCTGAGTCTCTGGGAAAGCAGAGATCCCCAGTGCTGTTGTGCCTGTGGATAGGCTGCAGGGGGACGGTGAAGACCAGCAAGAGCTTTCAGGGCTGGCACCTTCCTTGTGGGAGAAGGAGCCAGACGTTTGCCTTTTCAGAAAAAGTTTCTGCCGAGAACGAGCACCGTGACATGCTGAGTCTCTGGGAAAGCAGAGATCCCCAGTGCTGTTGCGGCTAAAGATAGGCTGCAGAGGGATAGTGAAGACCAGCAAGAGCTTTCAGGGCTGGCACCTTCCTTGTGGGAGAAGGAGCCAGAGGTTTGCCTTTTCAGAAAAAGGCTCTGCCGAGAGCGAGCACCATGAGATGCTGAGTCTCTGGGAAAGCAGAGATCCCCAGTGCTGTTGTGCCTGTGGATAGGCTGCAGGGGGACGGTGAAGACCAGCAAGATCTTTCAGGGCTGGCACCTTCCTTGTGGGAGAAGGAGCCAGACGTTTGCCTTTTCAGAAAAAGTTTCTGCCGAGAACGAGCACCGTGACATGCTGAGTCTCTGGGAAAGCAGAGATCCCCAGTGCTGTTGTGCCTGTGGATAGGCTGCAGGGGGACGGTGAAGACCAGCAAGATCTTTCAGGGCTGGCACCTTCCTTGTGGGAGAAGGAGCCAGACGTTTGCCTTTTCAGAAAAAGGCTCTGCCGAGAGCGAGCACCATGGGATGCTTAGACTCTGGGAAAGCAGAGATCCCCAGTGCTGTTGTGCCTGTGGATAGGCTGCAGGGGGACGGTGAAGACCAGCAAGATCTTTCAGGGCTGGCACCTTCCTTGTGGGAGAAGGAGCCAGACGTTTGCCTTTTCAGAAAAAGTTTCTGCCGAGAACGAGCACCGTGACATGCTGAGTCTCTGGGAAAGCAGAGATCCCCAGTGCTGTTGTGCCTGTGGATAGGCTGCAGAGGGATAGTGAAGACCAGCAAGAGCTTTCAGGGCTGGCACCTTCCTTGTGGGAGAAGGAGCCAGACGTTTGCCTTTTCAGAAAAAGGCTCTGCCGAGAGCGAGCACCATGAGATGCTGAGTCTCTGGGAAAGCAGAGATCCCCAGTGCTGTTGTGCCTGTGGATAGGCTGCAGGGGGACGGTGAAGACCAGCAAGATCTTTCAGGGCTGGCACCTTCCTTGTGGGAGAAGGAGCCAGACGTTTGCCTTTTCAGAAAACGTTTCTGCCGAGAACGAGCACCGTGACATGCTGAGTCTCTGGGAAAGCAGAGATCCCCAGTGCTGTTGCGGCTAAAAATAGGCTGCAGAGGGATAGTGAAGACCAGCAAGAGCTTTCAGGGCTGGCACCTTCCTTGTGGGAGAAGGAGCCAGACGTTTGCCTTTTCAGAAAAAGTTTCTGCCGAGAGCGAGCACCATGAGATGCTGAGTCTCTGGGAAAGCAGAGATCCCCAGTGCTGTTGCGCCTGTGGATAGGCTGCAGGGGGACGGTGAAGACCAGCAAGATCTTTCAGGGCTGGCACCTTACTTGTGGGAGAAGGAGCCAGACGTTTGCCTTTTCAGAAAAAGTTTCTGCCGAGAACGAGCACCGTGACATGCTGAGTCTCTGGAAAAGCAGAGATCCCCACTGCTGTTGAGGCTAAAGATAGGCTGCAGAGGGATAGTGAAGACCAGCAAGAGCTTTCAGGGCTGGCACCTTCCTTGTGGGAGAAGGAGCCAGACGTTTGCCTTTTCAGAAAAAGTTTCTGCCGAGAACGAGCACCGTGACATGCTGAGTCTCTGGGAAAGCAGAGATCCCCAGTGCTGTTGTGCCTGTGGATAGGCTGCAGAGGGATAGTGAAGACCTGCAATAGCTTTCAGGGCTGGCACCTTCCTTGTGGGAGAAGGAGCCAGACATTTGCCTTTTCAGAAAAAGTTTCTGCCGAGAACGAGCACCGTGACATGCTGAGTCTCTGGAAAAGAAGAGATCCCCAGTGCTGTTGCGGCTAATTATAGGCTGCAGAGGGATAGTGAAGACCTGCAAGAGCTTTCAGGGCTGGCACCTTCCTTGTGGGAGAAGGAGCCAGACGTTTGCCTTTTCAGAAAAAGTTTCTGCCGAGAACGAGCACCGTGACATGCTGAGTCTCTGGGAAAGCAGAGATCCCCAGTGCTGTTGTGCCTGTGGATAGGCTGCAGGGGGACGGTGAAGACCAGCAAGAGCTTTCAGGGCTGGCACCTTCCTTGTGGGAGAAGGAGCCAGACGTTTGCCTTTTCAGAAAAAGGCTCTGCCGAGAGCGAGCACCATGAGATGCTGAGTCTCTGGGAAAGCAGAGATCCCCAGTGCTGTTGTGCCTGTGGATAGGCTGCAGGGGGACGGTGAAGACCAGCAAGATCTTTCAGGGCTGGCACCTTCCTTGTGGGAGAAGGAGCCAGACGTTTGCCTTTTCAGAAAAAGTTTCTGCCGAGAACGAGCACCGTGACATGCTGAGTCTCTGGGAAAGCAGAGATCCCCAGTGCTGTTGTGCCTGTGGATAGGCTGCAGGGGGACGGTGAAGACCAGCAAGATCTTTCAGGGCTGGCACCTTCCTTGTGGGAGAAGGAGCCAGACGTTTGCCTTTTCAGAAAAAGGCTCTGCCGAGAGCGAGCACCATGGGATGCTGAGACTCTGGGAAAGCAGAGATCCCCAGTGCTGTTGTGCCTGTGGATAGGCTGCAGGGGGACGGTGAAGACCAGCAAGATCTTTCAGGGCTGGCACCTTCCTTGTGGGAGAAGGAGCCAGACGTTTGCCTTTTCAGAAAAAGTTTCTGCCGAGAACGAGCACCGTGACATGCTGAGTCTCTGGGAAAGCAGAGATCCCCAGTGCTGTTGTGCCTGTGGATAGGCTGCAGAGGGATAGTGAAGACCAGCAAGAGCTTTCAGGGCTGGCACCTTCCTTGTGGGAGAAGGAGCCAGACGTTTGCCTTTTCAGAAAAAGTTTCTGCCGAGAACGAGCACCGTGACATGCTGAGTCTCTGGGAAAGCAGAGATCCCCAGTGCTGTTGTGCCTGTGGATAGGCTGCAGGGGGACGGTGAAGACCAGCAAGAGCTTTCAGGGCTGGCACCTTCCTTGTGGGAGAAGGAGCCAGACGTTTGCCTTTTCAGAAAAAGTTTCTGCCGAGAACGAGCACCGTGACATGCTGAGTCTCTGGGAAAGCAGAGATCCCCAGTGCTGTTGCGGCTAAAGATAGGCTGCAGAGGGATAGTGAAGACCAGCAAGAGCTTTCAGGACTGGAACCTTCCTTGTGGGAGAAGGAGCCAGACGTTTGCCTTTTCAGAAAAAGGCTCTGCCGAGAGCGAGCACCATGAGATGCTGAGTCTCTGGGAAAGCAGAGATCCCCAGTGCTGTTGTGCCTGTGGATAGGCTGCAGGGGGACGGTGAAGACCAGCAAGATCTTTCAGGGCTGGCACCTTCCTTGTGGGAGAAGGAGCCAGACGTTTGCCTTTTCAGAAAAAGTTTCTGCCGAGAACGAGCACCGTGACATGCTGAGTCTCTGGGAAAGCAGAGATCCCCAGTGCTGTTGTGCCTGTGGATAGGCTGCAGGGGGACGGTGAAGACAAGCAAGATCTTTCAGGGCTGGCACCTTCCTTGTGGGAGAAGGAGCCAGACGTTTGCCTTTTCAGAAAAAGGCTCTGCCGAGAGCGAGCACCATGGGATGCTGAGACTCTGGGAAAGCAGAGATCCCCAGTGCTGTTGTGCCTGTGGATAGGCTGCAGGGGGACGGTGAAGACCAGCAAGATCTTTCAGGGCTGGCACCTTCCTTGTGGGAGAAGGAGCCAGACGTTTGCCTTTTCAGAAAAAGTTTCTGCCGAGAACGAGCACCGTGACATGCTGAGTCTCTGGGAAAGCAGAGATCCCCAGTGCTGTTGTGCCTGTGGATAGGCTGCAGGGGGACGGTGAAGACCAGCAAGAGCTTTCAGGGCTGGCACCTTCCTTGTGGGAGAAGGAGCCAGACATTTGCCTTTTCAGAAAAAGTTTCTGCCGAGAACGAGCGCCGTGACATGCTGAGTCTCTGGAAAAGCAGAGATCCCCAGTGCTGTTGCGGCTAAAGATAGGCTGCAGAGGGATAGTGAAGACCTGCAAGAGCTTTCAGAGCTGGCAGCTTCCTTGTGGGAGAAGGAGCCAGACGTTTGCCTTTTCAGAAAAAGTTTCTGCCGAGAGCGAGCACCATGAGATGCTGAGTCTCTGGGAAAGCAGAGATCCCCAGTGCTGTTGTGCCTGTGGATAGGCTGCAGGGGGACGGTGAAGACCAGCAAGAGCTTTCAGGGCTGGCACCTTACTTGTGGGAGAAGGAGCCAGACGTTTGCCTTTTCAGAAAAAGTTTCTGCCGAGAACGAGCACCGTGACATGCTGAGTCTCTGGAAAAGCAGAGATCCCCACTGCTGTTGAGGCTAAAGATAGGCTGCAGAGGGATAGTGAAGACCAGCAAGAGCTTTCAGGGCTGGCACCTTCCTTGTGGGAGAAGGAGCCAGACGTTTGCCTTTTCAGAAAAAGGCTCTGCCGAGAACGAGCACCGTGACATGCTGAGTCTCTGGGAAAGCAGAGATCCCCAGTGCTGTTGTGCCTGTGGATAGGCTGCAGAGGGATAGTGAAGACCTGCAATAGCTTTCAGGGCTGGCACCTTCCTTGTGGGAGAAGGAGCCAGACATTTGCCTTTTCAGAAAAAGTTTCTGCCGAGAACGAGCACCGTGACATGCTGAGTCTCTGGAAAAGAAGAGATCCCCAGTGCTGTTGCGGCTAAAGATAGGCTGCAGAGGGATAGTGAAGACCTGCAAGAGCTTTCAGGGCTGGCACCTTCCTTGTGGGAGAAGGAGCCAGACGTTTGCCTTTTCAGAAAAAGTTTCTGCCGAGAACGAGCACCGTGACATGCTGAGTCTCTGGGAAAGCAGAGATCCCCAGTGCTGTTGTGCCTGTGGATAGGCTGCAGGGGGACGGTGAAGACCAGCAAGAGCTTTCAGGGCTGGCACCTTCCTTGTGGGAGAAGGAGCCAGACGTTTGCCTTTTCAGAAAAAGTTTCTGCCGAGAACGAGCACCGTGACATGCTGAGTCTCTGGGAAAGCAGAGATCCCCAGTGCTGTTGCGGCTAAAGATAGGCTGCAGAGGGATAGTGAAGACCAGCAAGAGCTTTCAGGGCTGGCACCTTCCTTGTGGGAGAAGGAGCCAGAGGTTTGCCTTTTCAGAAAAAGGCTCTGCCGAGAGCGAGCACCATGAGATGCTGAGTCTCTGGGAAAGCAGAGATCCCCAGTGCTGTTGTGCCTGTGGATAGGCTGCAGGGGGACGGTGAAGACCAGCAAGATCTTTCAGGGCTGGCACCTTCCTTGTGGGAGAAGGAGCCAGACGTTTGCCTTTTCAGAAAAAGTTTCTGCCGAGAACGAGCACCGTGACATGCTGAGTCTCTGGGAAAGCAGAGATCCCCAGTGCTGTTGTGCCTGTGGATAGGCTGCAGGGGGACGGTGAAGACCAGCAAGATCTTTCAGGGCTGGCACCTTCCTTGTGGGAGAAGGAGCCAGACGTTTGCCTTTTCAGAAAAAGGCTCTGCCGAGAGCGAGCACCATGGGATGCTTAGACTCTGGGAAAGCAGAGATCCCCAGTGCTGTTGTGCCTGTGGATAGGCTGCAGGGGGACGGTGAAGACCAGCAAGATCTTTCAGGGCTGGCACCTTCCTTGTGGGAGAAGGAGCCAGACGTTTGCCTTTTCAGAAAAAGTTTCTGCCGAGAACGAGCACCGTGACATGCTGAGTCTCTGGGAAAGCAGAGATCCCCAGTGCTGTTGTGCCTGTGGATAGGCTGCAGAGGGATAGTGAAGACCAGCAAGAGCTTTCAGGGCTGGCACCTTCCTTGTGGGAGAAGGAGCCAGACGTTTGCCTTTTCAGAAAAAGGCTCTGCCGAGAGCGAGCACCATGAGATGCTGAGTCTCTGGGAAAGCAGAGATCCCCAGTGCTGTTGTGCCTGTGGATAGGCTGCAGGGGGACGGTGAAGACCAGCAAGATCTTTCAGGGCTGGCACCTTCCTTGTGGGAGAAGGAGCCAGACGTTTGCCTTTTCAGAAAACGTTTCTGCCGAGAACGAGCACCGTGACATGCTGAGTCTCTGGGAAAGCAGAGATCCCCAGTGCTGTTGCGGCTAAAAATAGGCTGCAGAGGGATAGTGAAGACCAGCAAGAGCTTTCAGGGCTGGCACCTTCCTTGTGGGAGAAGGAGCCAGACGTTTGCCTTTTCAGAAAAAGTTTCTGCCGAGAGCGAGCACCATGAGATGCTGAGTCTCTGGGAAAGCAGAGATCCCCAGTGCTGTTGCGCCTGTGGATAGGCTGCAGGGGGACGGTGAAGACCAGCAAGATCTTTCAGGGCTGGCACCTTACTTGTGGGAGAAGGAGCCAGACGTTTGCCTTTTCAGAAAAAGTTTCTGCCGAGAACGAGCACCGTGACATGCTGAGTCTCTGGAAAAGCAGAGATCCCCACTGCTGTTGAGGCTAAAGATAGGCTGCAGAGGGATAGTGAAGACCAGCAAGAGCTTTCAGGGCTGGCACCTTCCTTGTGGGAGAAGGAGCCAGACGTTTGCCTTTTCAGAAAAAGTTTCTGCCGAGAACGAGCACCGTGACATGCTGAGTCTCTGGGAAAGCAGAGATCCCCAGTGCTGTTGTGCCTGTGGATAGGCTGCAGAGGGATAGTGAAGACCTGCAATAGCTTTCAGGGCTGGCACCTTCCTTGTGGGAGAAGGAGCCAGACATTTGCCTTTTCAGAAAAAGTTTCTGCCGAGAACGAGCACCGTGACATGCTGAGTCTCTGGAAAAGAAGAGATCCCCAGTGCTGTTGCGGCTAAATATAGGCTGCAGAGGGATAGTGAAGACCTGCAAGAGCTTTCAGGGCTGGCACCTTCCTTGTGGGAGAAGGAGCCAGACGTTTGCCTTTTCAGAAAAAGTTTCTGCCGAGAACGAGCACCGTGACATGCTGAGTCTCTGGGAAAGCAGAGATCCCCAGTGCTGTTGTGCCTGTGGATAGGCTGCAGGGGGACGGTGAAGACCAGCAAGAGCTTTCAGGGCTGGCACCTTCCTTGTGGGAGAAGGAGCCAGACGTTTGCCTTTTCAGAAAAAGGCTCTGCCGAGAGCGAGCACCATGAGATGCTGAGTCTCTGGGAAAGCAGAGATCCCCAGTGCTGTTGTGCCTGTGGATAGGCTGCAGGGGGACGGTGAAGACCAGCAAGATCTTTCAGGGCTGGCACCTTCCTTGTGGGAGAAGGAGCCAGACGTTTGCCTTTTCAGAAAAAGTTTCTGCCGAGAACGAGCACCGTGACATGCTGAGTCTCTGGGAAAGCAGAGATCCCCAGTGCTGTTGTGCCTGTGGATAGGCTGCAGGGGGACGGTGAAGACCAGCAAGATCTTTCAGGGCTGGCACCTTCCTTGTGGGAGAAGGAGCCAGACGTTTGCCTTTTCAGAAAAAGGCTCTGCCGAGAGCGAGCACCATGGGATGCTGAGACTCTGGGAAAGCAGAGATCCCCAGTGCTGTTGTGCCTGTGGATAGGCTGCAGGGGGACGGTGAAGACCAGCAAGATCTTTCAGGGCTGGCACCTTCCTTGTGGGAGAAGGAGCCAGACGTTTGCCTTTTCAGAAAAAGTTTCTGCCGAGAACGAGCACCGTGACATGCTGAGTCTCTGGGAAAGCAGAGATCCCCAGTGCTGTTGTGCCTGTGGATAGGCTGCAGAGGGATAGTGAAGACCAGCAAGAGCTTTCAGGGCTGGCACCTTACTTGTGGGAGAAGGAGCCAGACGTTTGCCTTTTCAGAAAAAGTTTCTGCCGAGAGCGAGCACCGTGACATGCTGAGTCTCTGGGAAAGCAGAGATCCCCAGTGCTGTTGTGCCTGTGGATAGGCTGCAGGGGGACGGTGAAGACCAGCAAGATCTTTCAGGGCTGGCACCTTCCTTGTGGGAGAAGGAGCCAGACGTTTGCCTTTTCAGAAAACGTTTCTGCCGAGAACGAGCACCGTGACATGCTGAGTCTCTGGGAAAGCAGAGATCCCCAGTGCTGTTGCGGCTAAAAATAGGCTGCAGAGGGATAGTGAAGACCAGCAAGAGCTTTCAGGGCTGGCACCTTCCTTGTGGGAGAAGGAGCCAGACGTTTGCCTTTTCAGAAAAAGTTTCTGCCGAGAGCGAGCACCATGAGATGCTGAGTCTCTGGGAAAGCAGAGATCCCCAGTGCTGTTGCGGCTAAAGATAGGCTGCAGAGGGATAGTGAAGACCAGCAAGAGCTTTCAGGGCTGGCACCTTCCTTGTGGGAGAAGGAGCCAGACGTTTGCCTTTTCAGAAAAAGTTTCTGCCGAGAACGAGCACCGTGACATGCTGAGTCTCTGGAAAAGCAGAGATCCCCACTGCTGTTGAGGCTAAAGATAGGCTGCAGAAGGATAGTGAAGACCAGCAAGAGCTTTCAGGGCTGGCACCTTCCTTGTGGGAGAAGGAGCCAGACGTTTGCCTTTTCAGAAAAAGTTTCTGCCGAGAACGAGCACCGTGACATGCTGAGTCTCTGGGAAAGCAGAGATCCCCAGTGCTGTTGTGCCTGTGGATAGGCTGCAGGGGGACGGTGAAGACCAGCAAGAGTTTTCAGGGCTGGCACCTTCCTTGTGGGAGAAGGAGCCAGACATTTGCCTTTTCAGAAAAAGTTTCTGCCGAGAACGAGCGCCGTGACATGCTGAGTCTCTGGAAAAGCAGAGATCCCCAGTGCTGTTGCGGCTAAAGATAGGCTGCAGAGGGATAGTGAAGACCTGCAAGAGCTTTCAGAGCTGGCAGCTTCCTTGTGGGAGAAGGAGCCAGACGTTTGCCTTTTCAGAAAAAGTTTCTGCCGAGAGCGAGCACCATGAGATGCTGAGTCTCTGGGAAAGCAGAGATCCCCAGTGCTGTTGTGCCTGTGGATAGGCTGCAGGGGGACGGTGAAGACCAGCAAGAGCTTTCAGGGCTGGCACCTTCCTTGTGGGAGAAGGAGCCAGACGTTTGCCTTTTCAGAAAAAGTTTCTGCCAAGAACGAGCACCGTGACATGCTGAGTCTCTGGGAAAGCAGAGATCCCCAGTGCTGTTGCGGCTAAAGATAGGCTGCAGAGGGATAGTGAAGACCAGCAAGAGCTTTCAGGGCTGGCACCTTCCTTGTAGGAGAAGGAGCCAGACGTTTGCCTTTTCAGAAAAAGTTTCTGCCGAGAGCGAGCACCATGAGATGCTGAGTCTCTGGGAAAGCAGAGATCCCCAGTGCTGTTGTGCCTGTGGATAGGCTGCAGGGGGACGGTGAAGACCAGCAAGATCTTTCAGGGCTGGCACCTTCCTTGTGGGAGAAGGAGCCAGACGTTTGCCTTTTCAGAAAAAGTTTCTGCCGAGAACGAGCACCGTGACATGCTGAGTCTCTGGGAAAGCAGAGATCCCCAGTGCTGTTGTGCCTGTGGATAGGCTGCAGAGGGATAGTGAAGACCTGCAATAGCTTTCAGGGCTGGCACCTTCCTTGTGGGAGAAGGAGCCAGACATTTGCCTTTTCAGAAAAAGATTCTGCCGAGAACGAGCACCGTGACATGCTGAGTCTCTGGAAAAGAAGAGATCCCCAGTGCTGTTGCGGCTAAAGATAGGCTGCAGAGGGATAGTGAAGACCTGCAAGAGCTTTCAGAGCTGGCAGCTTCCTTGTGGTAGAAGGAGCCAGACGTTTGCCTTTTCAGAAAAAGTTTCTGCCGAGAACGAGCACCGTGACATGCTGAGTCTCTGGGAAAGCAGAGATCCCCAGTGCTGTTGTGCCTGTGGATAGGCTGCAGGGGGACGGTGAAGACCAGCAAGAGCTTTCAGGGCTGGCACCTTCCTTGTGGGAGAAGGAGCCAGACGTTTGCCTTTTCAGAAAAAGGCTCTGCCGAGAACGAGCACCGTGACATGCTGAGTCTCTGGGAAAGCAGAGATCCCCAGTGCTGTTGCGGCTAAAGATAGGCTGCAGAGGGATAGTGAAGACCAGCAAGAGCTTTCAGGGCTGGCACCTTCCTTGTGGGAGAAGGAGCCAGACGTTTGCCTTTTCAGAAAAAGGCTCTGCCGAGAGCGAGCACCATGAGATGCTGAGTCTCTGGGAAAGCAGAGATCCCCAGTGCTGTTGTGCCTGTGGATAGGCTGCAGGGGGACGGTGAAGACCAGCAAGATCTTTCAGGGCTGGCACCTTACTTGTGGGAGAAGGAGCCAGACGTTTGCCTTTTCAGAAAAAGTTTCTGCCGAGAACGAGCACCGTGACATGCTGAGTCTCTGGAAAAGCAGAGATCCCCACTGCTGTTGAGGCTAAAGATAGGCTGCAGAGGGATAGTGAAGACCAGCAAGAGCTTTCAGGGCTGGCACCTTCCTTGTGGGAGAAGGAGCCAGACGTTTGCCTTTTCAGAAAAAGTTTCTGCCGAGAACGAGCACCGTGACATGCTGAGTCTCTGGGAAAGCAGAGATCCCCAGTGCTGTTGCGGCTAAAGATAGGCTGCAGAGGGATAGTGAAGACCAGCAAGAGCTTTCAGGGCTGGCACCTTCCTTGTGGGAGAAGGAGCCAGACGTTTGCCTTTTCAGAAAAAGGCTCTGCCGAGAGCGAGCACCATGAGATGCTGAGTCTCTGGGAAAGCAGAGATCCCCAGTGCTGTTGTGCCTGTGGATAGGCTGCAGGGGGACGGTGAAGACCAGCAAGATCTTTCAGGGCTGGCACCTTCCTTGTGGGAGAAGGAGCCAGACGTTTGCCTTTTCAGAAAAAGTTTCTGCCGAGAACGAGCACCGTGACATGCTGAGTCTCTGGGAAAGCAGAGATCCCCAGTGCTGTTGTGCCTGTGGATAGGCTGCAGAGGGATAGTGAAGACCAGCAAGAGCTTTCAGGGCTGGCACCTTCCTTGTGGGAGAAGGAGCCAGACGTTTGCCTTTTCAGAAAAAGGCTCTGCCGAGAGCGAGCACCATGAGATGCTGAGTCTCTGGGAAAGCAGAGATCCCCAGTGCTGTTGTGCCTGTGGATAGGCTGCAGGGGGACGGTGAAGACCAGCAAGATCTTTCAGGGCTGGCACCTTCCTTGTGGGAGAAGGAGCCAGACGTTTGCCTTTTCAGAAAAAGTTTCTGCCGAGAACGAGCACCGTGACATGCTGAGTCTCTGGAAAAGCAGAGATCCCCACTGCTGTTGAGGCTAAAGATAGGCTGCAGAGGGATAGTGAAGACCAGCAAGAGCTTTCAGGGCTGGCACCTTCCTTGTGGGAGAAGGAGCCAGACGTTTGCCTTTTCAGAAAAAGTTTCTGCCGAGAACGAGCACCGTGACATGCTGAGTCTCTGGGAAAGCAGAGATCCCCAGTGCTGTTGTGCCTGTGGATAGGCTGCAGAGGGATAGTGAAGACCAGCAAGAGCTTTAAGGGCTGGCACCTTCCTTGTGGGAGAAGGAGCCAGACATTTGCCTTTTCAGAAAAAGTTTCTGCCGAGAACGAGCACCGTGACATGCTGAGTCTCTGGAAAAGAAGAGATCCCCAGTGCTGTTGCGGCTAAAGATAGGCTGCAGAGGGATAGTGAAGACCTGCAAGAGCTTTCAGAGCTGGCAGCTTCCTTGTGGGAGAAGGAGCCAGACGTTTGCCTTTTCAGAAAAAGTTTCTGCCGAGAACGAGCACCGTGACATGCTGAGTCTCTGGGAAAGCAGAGATCCCCAGTGCTGTTGTGCCTGTGGATAGGCTGCAGGGGGACGGTGAAGACCAGCAAGAGCTTTCAGGGCTGGCACCTTACTTGTGGGAGAAGGAGCCAGACGTTTGCCTTTTCAGAAAAAGTTTTTGCCGAGAACGAGCACCGTGACATGCTGAGTCTCTGGAAAAGCCGAGATCCCCACTGCTGTTGAGGCTAAAGATAGGCTGCAGAGGGATAGTGAAGACCAGCAAGAGCTTTCAGGGCTGGCACCTTCCTTGTGGGAGAAGGAGCCAGACGTTTGCCTTTTCAGAAAAAGTTTCTGCCGAGAACGAGCACCGTGACATGCTGAGTGTCTGGGAAAGCAGAGATCCCCAGTGCTGTTGTGCCTGTGGATAGGCTGCATAGGGATAGTGAAGACCTGCAATAGCTTTCAGGGCTGGCACCTTCCTTGTGGGAGAAGGAGCCAGACATTTGCCTTTTCAGAAAAAGTTTCTGCCGAGAACGAGCACCGTGACATGCTGAGTCTCTGGAAAAGCAGAGATCCCCACTGCTGTTGAGGCTAAAGATAGGCTGCAGAGGGATAGTGAAGACCAGCAAGAGCTTTCAGGGCTGGCACCTTCCTTGTGGGAGAAGGAGCCAGACATTTGCCTTTTCAGAAAAAGTTTCTGCCGAGAACGAGCACCGTGACATGCTGAGTCTCTGGGAAAGCAGAGATCCCCAGTGCTGTTGCGGCTAAAGATAGGCTGCAGAGGGATAGTGAAGACCTGCAAGAGCTTTCAGAGCTGGCAGCTTCCTTGTGGGAGAAGGAGCCAGACGTTTGCCTTTTCAGAAAAAGTTTCTGCCGAGAGCGAGCACCATGAGATGCTGAGTCTCTGGGAAAGCAGAGATCCCCAGTGCTGTTGTGCCTGTGGATAGGCTGCAGGGGGACGGTGAAGACCAGCAAGAGCTTTCAGGGCTGGCACCTTACTTGTGGGAGAAGGAGCCAGACGTTTGCCTTTTCAGAAAAAGTTTCTGCCAAGAACGAGCACCGTGACATGCTGAGTCTCTGGGAAAGCAGAGATCCCCAGTGCTGTTGCGGCTAAAGATAGGCTGCAGAGGGATAGTGAAGACCAGCAAGAGCTTTCAGGGCTGGCACCTTCCTTGTGGGAGAAGGAGCCAGACGTTTGCCTTTTCAGAAAAAGGCTCTGCCGAGAGCGAGCATCATGAGATGCTGAGTCTCTGGGAAAGCAGAGATCCCCAGTGCTGTTGTGCCTGTGGATAGGCTGCAGGGGGACGGTGAAGACCAGCAAGATCTTTCAGGGCTGGCACCTTCCTTGTGGGAGAAGGAGCCAGACGTTTGCCTTTTCAGAAAAAGTTTCTGCCGAGAACGAGCACCGTGACATGCTGAGTCTCTGGGAAAGCAGAGATCCCCAGTGCTGTTGTGCCTGTGGATAGGCTGCAGAGGGATAGTGAAGACCTGCAATAGCTTTCAGGGCTGGCACCTTCCTTGTGGGAGAAGGAGCCAGACATTTGCCTTTTCAGAAAAAGATTCTGCCGAGAACGAGCACCGTGACATGCTGAGTCTCTGGAAAAGAAGAGATCCCCAGTGCTGTTGCGGCTAAAGATAGGCTGCAGAGGGATAGTGAAGACCTGCAAGAGCTTTCAGAGCTGGCAGCTTCCTTGTGGGAGAAGGAGCCAGACGTTTGCCTTTTCAGAAAAAGTTTCTGCCGAGAACGAGCACCGTGACATGCTGAGTCTCTGGGAAAGCAGAGATCCCCAGTGCTGTTGTGCCTGTGGATAGGCTGCAGGGGGACGGTGAAGACCAGCAAGAGCTTTCAGGGCTGGCACCTTCCTTGTGGGAGAAGGAGCCAGACGTTTGCCTTTTCAGAAAAAGGCTCTGCCGAGAACGAGCACCGTGACATGCTGAGTCTCTGGGAAAGCAGAGATCCCCAGTGCTGTTGCGGCTAAAGATAGGCTGCAGAGGGATAGTGAAGACCAGCAAGAGCTTTCAGGGCTGGCACCTTCCTTGTGGGAGAAGGAGCCAGACGTTTGCCTTTTCAGAAAAAGGCTCTGCCGAGAGCGAGCACCATGAGATGCTGAGTCTCTGGGAAAGCAGAGATCCCCAGTGCTGTTGTGCCTGTGGATAGGCTGCAGGGGGACGGTGAAGACCAGCAAGATCTTTCAGGGCTGGCACCTTACTTGTGGGAGAAGGAGCCAGACGTTTGCCTTTTCAGAAAAAGTTTCTGCCGAGAACGAGCACCGTGACATGCTGAGTCTCTGGAAAAGCAGAGATCCCCACTGCTGTTGAGGCTAAAGATAGGCTGCAGAGGGATAGTGAAGACCAGCAAGAGCTTTCAGGGCTGGCACCTTCCTTGTGGGAGAAGGAGCCAGACGTTTGCCTTTTCAGAAAAAGTTTCTGCCGAGAGCGAGCACCATGAGATGCTGAGTCTGTGGGAAAGCAGAGATCCCCAGTGCTGTTGTGCCTGTGGATAGGCTGCAGGGGGACGGTGAAGACCAGCAAGATCTTTCAGGGCTGGCACCTTCCTTGTGGGAGAAGGAGCCAGACGTTTGCCTTTTCAGAAAAAGTTTCTGCCGAGAACGAGCACCGTGACATGCTGAGTCTCTGGGAAAGCAGAGATCCCCAGTGCTGTTGCGGCTAAAGATAGGCTGCAGAGGGATAGTGAAGACCAGCAAGAGCTTTCAGGGCTGGCACCTTCCTTGTGGGAGAAGGAGCCAGACGTTTGCCTTTTCAGAAAAAGGCTCTGCCGAGAGCGAGCACCATGAGATGCTGAGTCTCTGGGAAAGCAGAGATCCCCAGTGCTGTTGTGCCTGTGGATAGGCTGCAGGGGGACGGTGAAGACCAGCAAGATCTTTCAGGGCTGGCACCTTCCTTGTGGGAGAAGGAGCCAGACGTTTGCCTTTTCAGAAAAAGGCTCTGCCGAGAGCGAGCACCATGAGATGCTGAGTCTCTGGGAAAGCAGAGATCCCCAGTGCTGTTGTGCCTGTGGATAGGCTGCAGGGGGACGGTGAAGACCAGCAAGATCTTTCAGGGCTGGCACCTTCCTTGTGGGAGAAGGAGCCAGACGTTTGCCTTTTCAGAAAAAGTTTCTGCCGAGAACGAGCACCGTGACATGCTGAGTCTCTGGGAAAGCAGAGATCCCCAGTGCTGTTGTGCCTGTGGATAGGCTGCAGAGGGATAGTGAAGACCTGCAATAGCTTTCAGGGCTGGAACCTTCCTTGTGGGAGAAGGAGCCAGACATTTGCCTTTTCAGAAAAAGATTCTGCCGAGAACGAGCACCGTGACATGCTGAGTCTCTGGAAAAGAAGAGATCCCCAGTGCTGTTGCGGCTAAAGATAGGCTGCAGAGGGATAGTGAAGACCTGCAAGAGCTTTCAGAGCTGGCAGCTTCCTTGTGGGAGAAGGAGCCAGACGTTTGCCTTTTCAGAAAAAGTTTCTGCCGAGAACGAGCACCGTGACATGCTGAGTCTCTGGGAAAGCAGAGATCCCCAGTGCTGTTGTGCCTGTGGATAGCCTGCAGGGGGACGGTGAAGACCAGCAAGAGCTTTCAGGGCTGGCACCTTCCTTGTGGGAGAAGGAGCCAGACGTTTGCCTTTTCAGAAAAAGGCTCTGCCGAGAACGAGCACCGTGACATGCTGAGTCTCTGGGAAAGCAGAGATCCCCAGTGCTGTTGCGGCTAAAGATAGGCTGCAGAGGGATAGTGAAGACCAGCAAGAGCTTTCAGGGCTGGCACCTTCCTTGTGGGAGAAGGAGCCAGACGTTTGCCTTTTCAGAAAAAGGCTCTGCCGAGAGCGAGCACCATGAGATGCTGAGTCTCTGGGAAAGCAGAGATCCCCAGTGCTGTTGTGCCTGTGGATAGGCTGCAGGGGGACGGTGAAGACCAGCAAGATCTTTCAGGGCTGGCACCTTCCTTGTGGGAGAAGGAGCCAGACGTTTGCCTTTTCAGAAAAAGTTTCTGCCGAGAACGAGCACCGTGACATGCTGAGTCTCTGGGAAAACAGAGATCCCCAGTGCTGTTGTGCCTGTGGATAGGCTGCAGAGGGATAGTGAAGACCAGCAAGAGCTTTCAGGGCTGGCACCTTCCTTGTGGGAGAAGGAGCCAGACGTTTGCCTTTTCAGAAAAAGGCTCTGCCGAGAGCGAGCACCATGAGATGCTGAGTCTCTGGGAAAGCAGAGATCCCCAGTGCTGTTGTGCCTGTGGATAGGCTGCAGGGGGACGGTGAAGACCAGCAAGATCTTTCAGGGCTGGCACCTTCCTTGTGGGAGAAGGAGCCAGACGTTTGCCTTTTCAGAAAACGTTTCTGCCGAGAACGAGCACCGTGACATGCTGAGTCTCTGGGAAAGCAGAGATCCCCAGTGCTGTTGCGGCTAAAAATAGGCTGCAGAGGGATAGTGAAGACCAGCAAGAGCTTTCAGGGCTGGCACCTTCCTTGTGGGAGAAGGAGCCAGACGTTTGCCTTTTCAGAAAAAGTTTCTGCCGAGAGCGAGCACCATGAGATGCTGAGTCTCTGGGAAAGCAGAGATCCCCAGTGCTGTTGCGCCTGTGGATAGGCTGCAGGGGGACGGTGAAGACCAGCAAGATCTTTCAGGGCTGGCACCTTACTTGTGGGAGAAGGAGCCAGACGTTTGCCTTTTCAGAAAAAGTTTCTGCCGAGAACGAGCACCGTGACATGCTGAGTCTCTGGAAAAGCAGAGATCCCCACTGCTGTTGAGGCTAAAGATAGGCTGCAGAGGGATAGTGAAGACCAGCAAGAGCTTTCAGGGCTGGCATCTTCCTTGTGGGAGAAGGAGCCAGACGTTTGCCTTTTCAGAAAAAGGCTCTGCCGAGAGCGAGCACCATGAGATGCTGAGTCTCTGGGAAAGCAGAGATGCCCAGTGCTGTTGTGCCTGTGGATAGGCTGCAGGGGGACGGTGAAGACCAGCAAGATCTTTCAGGGCTGGCACCTTCCTTGTGGGAGAAGGAGCCAGACGTTTGCCTTTTCAGAAAAAGTTTCTGCCGAGAACGAGCACCGTGACATGCTGAGTCTCTGGGAAAGCAGAGATCCCCAGTGCTGTTGTGCCTGTGGATAGGCTGCAGGGGGACGGTGAAGACCAGCAAGATCTTTCAGGGCTGGCAGCTTCCTTGTGGGAGAAGGAGCCAGACGTTTGCCTTTTCAGAAAAAGGCTCTGCCGAGAGCGAGCACCATGGGATGCTGAGTCTCTGGGAAAGCAGAGATCCCCAGTGCTGTTGTGCCTGTGGATAGGCTGCAGGGGGACGGTGAAGACCAGCAAGAGCTTTCAGGGCTGGCACCTTACTTGTGGGAGAAGGAGCCAGACGTTTGCCTTTTCAGAAAAAGTTTTTGCCGAGAACGAGCACCGTGACATGCTGAGTCTCTGGAAAAGCCGAGATCCCCACTGCTGTTGAGGCTAAAGATAGGCTGCAGAGGGATAGTGAAGACCAGCAAGAGCTTTCAGGGCTGGCACCTTCCTTGTGGGAGAAGGAGCCAGACGTTTGCCTTTTCAGAAAAAGTTTCTGCCGAGAACGAGCACCGTGACATGCTGAGTGTCTGGGAAAGCAGAGATCCCCAGTGCTGTTGTGCCTGTGGATAGGCTGCATAGGGATAGTGAAGACCTGCAATAGCTTTCAGGGCTGGCACCTTCCTTGTGGGAGAAGGAGCCAGACATTTGCCTTTTCAGAAAAAGTTTCTGCCGAGAACGAGCACCGTGACATGCTGAGTCTCTGGGAAAGAAGAGATCCCCAGTGCTGTTGCGGCTAAAGATAGGCTGCAGAGGGATAGTGAAGACCTGCAAGAGCTTTCAGAGCTGGCACCTTCCTTGTGGGAGAAGGAGCCAGACGTTTGCCTTTTCAGAAAAAGTTTCTGCCGAGAACGAGCACCGTGACATGCTGAGTCTCTGGGAAAGCAGAGATCCCCAGTGCTGTTGTGCCTGTGGATAGGCTGCAGGGGGACGGTGAAGACCAGCAAGAGCTTTCAGGGCTGGCACCTTCCTTGTGGGAGAAGGAGCCAGACGTTTGCCTTTTCAGAAAAAGTTTCTGCCGAGAACGAGCACCGTGACATGCTGAGTCTCTGGGAAAGCAGAGATCCCCAGTGCTGTTGCGGCTAAAGATAGGCTGCAGAGGGATAGTGAAGACCAGCAAGAGCTTTTAGGGCTGGCACCTTCCTTGTGGGAGAAGGAGCCAGACGTTTGCCTTTTCAGAAAAAGGCTCTGCCGAGAGCGAGCACCATGAGATGCTGAGTCTCTGGGAAAGCAGAGATCCCCAGTGCTGTTGTGCCTGTGGATAGGCTGCAGGGGGACGGTGAAGACCAGCAAGAGCTTTCAGGGCTGGCACCTTCCTTGTGGGAGAAGGAGCCAGACGTTTGCCTTTTCAGAAAAAGTTTTTGCCGAGAACGAGCACCGTGACATGCTGAGTCTCTGGAAAAGCCGAGATCCCCACTGCTGTTGAGGCTAAAGATAGGCTGCAGAGGGATAGTGAAGACCAGCAAGAGCTTTCAGGGCTGGCACCTTCCTTGTGGGAGAAGGAGCCAGACGTTTGCCTTTTCAGAAAAAGTTTCTGCCGAGAACGAGCACCGTGACATGCTGAGTGTCTGGGAAAGCAGAGATCCCCAGTGCTGTTGTGCCTGTGGATAGGCTGCATAGGGATAGTGAAGACCTGCAATAGCTTTCAGGGCTGGCACCTTCCTTGTGGGAGAAGGAGCCAGACATTTGCCTTTTCAGAAAAAGTTTCTGCCGAGAACGAGCACCGTGACATGCTGAGTCTCTGGGAAAGAAGAGATCCCCAGTGCTGTTGCGGCTAAAGATAGGCTGCAGAGGGATAGTGAAGACCTGCAAGAGCTTTCAGAGCTGGCACCTTCCTTGTGGGAGAAGGAGCCAGACGTTTGCCTTTTCAGAAAAAGTTTCTGCCTAGAACGAGCACCGTGACATGCTGAGTCTCTGGGAAAGCAGAGATCCCCAGTGCTGTTGCGCCTGTGGATAGGCTGCAGGGGGACGGTGAAGACCAGCAAGAGCTTTCAGGGCTGGCACCTTCCTTGTGGGAGAAGGAGCCAGACGTTTGCCTTTTCAGAAAAAGTTTCTGCCGAGAACGAGCACCGTGACATGCTGAGTCTCTGGGAAAGCAGAGATCCCCAGTGCTGTTGCGGCTAAAGATAGGCTGCAGAGGGATAGTGAAGACCAGCAAGAGCTTTCAGGGCTGGCACCTTCCTTGTGGGAGAAGGAGCCAGACGTTTGCCTTTTCAGAAAAAGGCTCTGCCGAGAGCGAGCACCATGAGATGCTGAGTCTCTGGGAAAGCAGAGATCCCCAGTGCTGTTGTGCCTGTGGATAGGCTGCAGGGGGACGGTGAAGACCAGCAAGATCTTTCAGGGCTGGCACCTTCCTTGTGGGAGAAGGAGCCAGACGTTTGCCTTTTCAGAAAAAGTTTCTGCCGAGAACGAGCACCGTGACATGCTGAGTCTCTGGAAAAGCAGAGATCCCCAGTGCTGTTGTGCCTGTGGATAGGCTGCAGGGGGACGGTGAAGACCAGCAAGATCTTTCAGGGCTGGCACCTTCCTTGTGGGAGAAGGAGCCAGACGTTTGCCTTTTCAGAAAAAGGCTCTGCCGAGAGCGAGCACCATGGGATGCTTAGACTCTGGGAAAGCAGAGATCCCCAGTGCTGTTGCGGCTAAAGATAGGCTGCAGGGGGACGGTGAAGACCAGCAAGATCTTTCAGGGCTGGCACCTTCCTTGTGGGAGAAGGAGCCAGACGTTTGCCTTTTCAGAAAAAGTTTCTGCCGAGAACGAGCACCGTGACATGCTGAGTCTCTGGGAAAGCAGAGATCCCCAGTGCTGTTGTGCCTGTGGATAGGCTGCAGAGGGATAGTGAAGACCAGCAAGAGCTTTCAGGGCTGGCACCTTCCTTGTGGGAGAAGGAGCCAGACGTTTGCCTTTTCAGAAAAAGGCTCTGCCGAGAGCGAGCACCATGAGATGCTGAGTCTCTGGGCATGCCCGGGTCCTGAATCCTGTTGTGCCTGTGAATAGGCTGCAGGGGGACGGTGAAGACCAGCAAGATCTTTCAGGGCTGGCACCTTCCTTGTGGGAGAAGGAGCCAGACGTTTGCCTTTTCAGAAAACGTTTCTGCCGAGAACGAGCACCGTGACATGCTGAGTCTCTGGGAAAGCAGAGATCCCCAGTGCTGTTGCGGCTAAAAATAGGCTGCAGAGGGATAGTGAAGACCAGCAAGAGCTTTCAGGGCTGGCACCTTCCTTGTGGGAGAAGGAGCCAGACGTTTGCCTTTTCAGAAAAAGTTTCTGCCGAGAGCGAGCACCATGAGATGCTGAGTCTCTGGGAAAGCAGAGATCCCCAGTGCTGTTGCGCCTGTGGATAGGCTGCAGGGGGACGGTGAAGACCAGCAAGATCTTTCAGGGCTGGCACCTTACTTGTGGGAGAAGGAGCCAGACGTTTGCCTTTTCAGAAAAAGTTTCTGCCGAGAACGAGCACCGTGACATGCTGAGTCTCTGGAAAAGCAGAGATCCCCACTGCTGTTGAGGCTAAAGATAGGCTGCAGAGGGATAGTGAAGACCAGCAAGAGCTTTCAGGGCTGGCATCTTCCTTGTGGGAGAAGGAGCCAGACGTTTGCCTTTTCAGAAAAAGGCTCTGCCGAGAGCGAGCACCATGAGATGCTGAGTCTCTGGGAAAGCAGAGATGCCCAGTGCTGTTGTGCCTGTGGATAGGCTGCAGGGGGACGGTGAAGACCAGCAAGATCTTTCAGGGCTGGCACCTTCCTTGTGGGAGAAGGAGCCAGACGTTTGCCTTTTCAGAAAAAGTTTCTGCCGAGAACGAGCACCGTGACATGCTGAGTCTCTGGGAAAGCAGAGATCCCCAGTGCTGTTGTGCCTGTGGATAGGCTGCAGGGGGACGGTGAAGACCAGCAAGATCTTTCAGGGCTGGCAGCTTCCTTGTGGGAGAAGGAGCCAGACGTTTGCCTTTTCAGAAAAAGGCTCTGCCGAGAGCGAGCACCATGGGATGCTGAGACTCTGGGAAAGCAGAGATCCCCAGTGCTGTTGTGCCTGTGGATAGGCTGCAGGGGGACGGTGAAGACCAGCAAGATCTTTCAGGGCTGGCACCTTCCTTGTGGGAGAAGGAGCCAGACGTTTGCCTTTTCAGAAAAAGTTTCTGCCGAGAACGAGCACCGTGACATGCTGAGTGTCTGGGAAAGCAGAGATCCCCAGTGCTGTTGTGCCTGTGGATAGGCTGCAGGGGGACGGTGAAGACCAGCAAGATCTTTCAGGGCTGGCACCTTCCTTGTGGGAGAAGGAGCCAGACGTTTGCCTTTTCAGAAAACGTTTCTGCCGAGAACGAGCACCGTGACATGCTGAGTCTCTGGGAAAGCAGAGATCCCCAGTGCTGTTGCGGCTAAAAATAGGCTGCAGAGGGATAGTGAAGACCAGCAAGATCTTTCAGGGCTGGCACCTTCCTTGTGGGAGAAGGAGCCAGACGTTTGCCTTTTCAGAAAAAGTTTCTGCCGAGAGCGAGCACCATGAGATGCTGAGTCTCTGGGAAAGCAGAGATCCCCAGTGCTGTTGCGCCTGTGGATAGGCTGCAGGGGGACGGTGAAGACCAGCAAGATCTTTCAGGGCTGGCACCTTACTTGTGGGAGAAGGAGCCAGACGTTTGCCTTTTCAGAAAAAGTTTCTGCCGAGAACGAGCACCGTGACATGCTGAGTCTCTGGAAAAGCAGAGATCCCCACTGCTGTTGAGGCTAAAGATAGGCTGCAGAGGGATAGTGAAGACCAGCAAGAGCTTTCAGGGCTGGCACCTTCCTTGTGGGAGAAGGAGCCAGACGTTTGCCTTTTCAGAAAAAGTTTCTGCCGAGAACGAGCACCGTGACATGCTGAGTCTCTGGGAAAGCAGAGATCCCCAGTGCTGTTGTGCCTGTGGATAGGCTGCAGGGGGACGGTGAAGACCAGCAAGAGTTTTCAGGGCTGGCACCTTCCTTGTGGGAGAAGGAGCCAGACATTTGCCTTTTCAGAAAAAGTTTCTGCCGAGAACGAGCGCCGTGACATGCTGAGTCTCTGGAAAAGCAGAGATCCCCAGTGCTGTTGCGGCTAAAGATAGGCTGCAGAGGGATAGTGAAGACCTGCAAGAGCTTTCAGAGCTGGCAGCTTCCTTGTGGGAGAAGGAGCCAGACGTTTGCCTTTTCAGAAAAAGTTTCTGCCGAGAGCGAGCACCATGAGATGCTGAGTCTCTGGGAAAGCAGAGATCCCCAGTGCTGTTGTGCCTGTGGATAGGCTGCAGGGGGACGGTGAAGACCAGCAAGAGCTTTCAGGGCTGGCACCTTCCTTGTGGGAGAAGGAGCCAGACGTTTGCCTTTTCAGAAAAAGTTTCTGCCAAGAACGAGCACCGTGACATGCTGAGTCTCTGGGAAAGCAGAGATCCCCAGTGCTGTTGCGGCTAAAGATAGGCTGCAGAGGGATAGTGAAGACCAGCAAGAGCTTTCAGGGCTGGCACCTTCCTTGTGGGAGAAGGAGCCAGACGTTTGCCTTTTCAGAAAAAGGCTCTGCCGAGAGCGAGCACCATGAGATGCTGAGTCTCTGGGAAAGCAGAGATCCCCAGTGCTGTTGTGCCTGTGGATAGGCTGCAGGGGGACGGTGAAGACCAGCAAGATCTTTCAGGGCTGGCACCTTCCTTGTGGGAGAAGGAGCCAGACGTTTGCCTTTTCAGAAAAAGTTTTTGCCGAGAACGAGCACCGTGACATGCTGAGTCTCTGGGAAAGCAGAGATCCCCAGTGCTGTTGTGCCTGTGGATAGGCTGCAGAGGGATAGTGAAGACCTGCAATAGCTTTCAGGGCTGGCACCTTCCTTGTGGGAGAAGGAGCCAGACATTTGCCTTTTCAGAAAAAGATTCTGCCGAGAACGAGCACCGTGACATGCTGAGTCTCTGGAAAAGAAGAGATCCCCAGTGCTGTTGCGGCTAAAGATAGGCTGCAGAGGGATAGTGAAGACCTGCAAGAGCTTTCAGAGCTGGCAGCTTCCTTGTGGGAGAAGGAGCCAGACGTTTGCCTTTTCAGAAAAAGTTTCTGCCGAGAACGAGCACCGTGACATGCTGAGTCTCTGGGAAAGCAGAGATCCCCAGTGCTGTTGTGCCTGTGGATAGGCTGCAGGGGGACGGTGAAGACCAGCAAGAGCTTTCAGGGCTGGCACCTTCCTTGTGGGAGAAGGAGCCAGACGTTTGCCTTTTCAGAAAAAGGCTCTGCCGAGAACGAGCACCGTGACATGCTGAGTCTCTGGGGAAGCAGAGATCCCCAGTGCTGTTGCGGCTAAAGATAGGCTGCAGAGGGATAGTGAAGACCAGCAAGAGCTTTCAGGGCTGGCACCTTCCTTGTGGGAGAAGGAGCCAGACGTTTGCCTTTTCAGAAAAAGGCTCTGCCGAGAGCGAGCACCATGAGATGCTGAGTCTCTGGGAAAGCAGAGATCCCCAGTGCTGTTGTGCCTGTGGATAGGCTGCAGGGGGACGGTGAAGACCAGCAAGATCTTTCAGGGCTGGCACCTTCCTTGTGGGAGAAGGAGCCAGACGTTTGCCTTTTCAGAAAAAGTTTCTGCCGAGAACGAGCACCGTGACATGCTGAGTCTCTGGAAAAGCAGAGATCCCCACTGCTGTTGAGGCTAAAGATAGGCTGCAGAGGGATAGTGAAGACCAGCAAGAGCTTTCAGGGCTGGCACCTTCCTTGTGGGAGAAGGAGCCAGACGTTTGCCTTTTCAGAAAAAGTTTCTGCCAAGAACGAGCACCGTGACATGCTGAGTCTCTGGGAAAGCAGAGATCCCCAGTGCTGTTGCGGCTAAAGATAGGCTGCAGAGGGATAGTGAAGACCAGCAAGAGCTTTCAGGGCTGGCACCTTCCTTGTGGGAGAAGGAGCCAGACGTTTGCCTTTTCAGAAAAAGGCTCTGCCGAGAGCGAGCACCATGAGATGCTGAGTCTCTGGGAAAGCAGAGATCCCCAGTGCTGTTGTGCCTGTGGATAGGCTGCAGGGGGACGGTGAAGACCAGCAAGATCTTTCAGGGCTGGCACCTTCCTTGTGGGAGAAGGAGCCAGACGTTTGCCTTTTCAGAAAAAGTTTCTGCCGAGAACGAGCACCGTGACATGCTGAGTCTCTGGGAAAGCAGAGATCCCCAGTGCTGTTGTGCCTGTGGATAGGCTGCAGAGGGATAGTGAAGACCTGCAATAGCTTTCAGGGCTGGCACCTTCCTTGTGGGAGAAGGAGCCAGACGTTTGCCTTTTCAGAAAAAGTTTCTGCCGAGAACGAGCACCGTGACATGCTGAGTCTCTGGGAAAGCAGAGATCCCCAGTGCTGTTGCGGCTAAAGATAGGCTGCAGAGAGATAGTGAAGACCAGCAAGATCTTTCAGGGCTGGCACCTTCCTTGTGGGAGAAGGAGCCAGACGTTTGCCTTTTCAGAAAAAGGCTCTGCCGAGAGCGAGCACCATGAGATGCTGAGTCTCTGGGAAAGCAGAGATCCCCAGTGCTGTTGTGCCTGTGGATAGGCTGCAGGGGGACGGTGAAGACCAGCAAGATCTTTCAGGGCTGGCACCTTACTTGTGGGAGAAGGAGCCAGACGTTTGCCTTTTCAGAAAAAGGCTCTGCCGAGAACGAGCACCGTGACATGCTGAGTCTCTGGAAAAGCAGAGATCCCCACTGCTGTTGAGGCTAAAGATAGGCTGCAGAGGGATAGTGAAGACCAGCAAGAGCTTTCAGGGCTGGCACCTTCCTTGTGGGAGAAGGAGCCAGACGTTTGCCTTTTCAGAAAAAGTTTCTGCCGAGAACGAGCACCGTGACATGCTGAGTCTCTGGGAAAGCAGAGATCCCCAGTGCTGTTGTGCCTGTGGATAGGCTGCAGGGGGACGGTGAAGACCAGCAAGAGCTTTCAGGGCTGGCACCTTCCTTGTGGGAGAAGGAGCCAGACGTTTGCCTTTTCAGAAAAAGTTTCTGCCGAGAACGAGCGGCGTGACATGCTGAGTCTCTGGGAAAGCAGAGATCCCCAGTGCTGTTGTGCCTGTGGATAGGCTGCAGGGGGACGGTGAAGACCAGCAAGATCTTTCAGGGCTGGCACCTTCCTTGTGGGAGAAGGAGCCAGACGTTTGCCTTTTCAGAAAACGTTTCTGCCGAGAACGAGCACCGTGACATGCTGAGTCTCTGGGAAAGCAGAGATCCCCAGTGCTGTTGCGGCTAAAAATAGGCTGCAGAGGGATAGTGAAGACCAGCAAGATCTTTCAGGGCTGGCACCTTCCTTGTGGGAGAAGGAGCCAGACGTTTGCCTTTTCAGAAAAAGGCTCTGCCGAGAACGAGCACCGTGACATGCTGAGTCTCTGGGAAAGCAGAGATCCCCAGTGCTGTTGTGCCTGTGGATAGGCTGCAGGGGGACGGTGAAGACCAGCAAGATCTTTCAGGGCTGGCACCTTACTTGTGGGAGAAGGAGCCAGACGTTTGCCTTTTCAGAAAAAGGCTCTGCCGAGAACGAGCACCGTGACATGCTGAGTCTCTGGAAAAGCAGAGATCCCCACTGCTGTTGAGGCTAAAGATAGGCTGCAGAGGGATAGTGAAGACCAGCAAGAGCTTTCAGGGCTGGCACCTTCCTTGTGGGAGAAGGAGCCAGACGTTTGCCTTTTCAGAAAAAGTTTCTGCCGAGAACGAGCACCGTGACATGCTGAGTCTCTGGGAAAGCAGAGATCCCCAGTGCTGTTGTGCCTGTGGATAGGCTGCAGAGGGATAGTGAAGACCTGCAATAGCTTTCAGGGCTGGCACCTTCCTTGTGGGAGAAGGAGCCAGACATTTGCCTTTTCAGAAAAAGTTTCTGCCGAGAACGAGCACCGTGACATGCTGAGTCTCTGGAAAAGAAGAGATCCCCAGTGCTGTTGCGGCTAAAGATAGGCTGCAGAGGGATAGTGAAGACCTGCAAGAGCTTTCAGAGCTGGCAGCTTCCTTGTGGGAGAAGGAGCCAGACGTTTGCCTTTTCAGAAAAAGTTTCTGCCGAGAACGAGCACCGTGACATGCTGAGTCTCTGGGAAAGCAGAGATCCCCAGTGCTGTTGTGCCTGTGGATAGGCTGCAGGGGGACGGTGAAGACCAGCAAGAGCTTTCAGGGCTGGCACCTTCCTTGTGGGAGAAGGAGCCAGACGTTTGCCTTTTCAGAAAAAGGCTCTGCCGAGAGCGAGCACCATGAGATGCTGAGTCTCTGGGAAAGCAGAGATCCCCAGTGCTGTTGTGCCTGTGGATAGGCTGCAGGGGGACGGTGAAGACCAGCAAGATCTTTCAGGGCTGGCACCTTCCTTGTGGGAGAAGGAGCCAGACGTTTGCCTTTTCAGAAAACGTTTCTGCCGAGAACGAGCACCGTGACATGCTGAGTCTCTGGGAAAGCAGAGATCCCCAGTGCTGTTGCGGCTAAAAATAGGCTGCAGAGGGATAGTGAAGACCAGCAAGAGCTTTCAGGGCTGGCACCTTCCTTGTGGGAGAAGGAGCCAGACGTTTGCCTTTTCAGAAAAAGTTTCTGCCGAGAGCGAGCACCATGAGATGCTGAGTCTCTGGGAAAGCAGAGATCCCCAGTGCTGTTGCGCCTGTGGATAGGCTGCAGGGGGACGGTGAAGACCAGCAAGATCTTTCAGGGCTGGCACCTTACTTGTGGGAGAAGGAGCCAGACGTTTGCCTTTTCAGAAAAAGTTTCTGCCGAGAACGAGCACCGTGACATGCTGAGTCTCTGGAAAAGCAGAGATCCCCAGTGCTGTTGCGGCTAAAGATAGGCTGCAGAGGGATAGTGAAGACCTGCAAGAGCTTTCAGAGCTGGCAGCTTCCTTGTGGGAGAAGGAGCCAGACGTTTGCCTTTTCAGAAAAAGTTTCTGCCGAGAGCGAGCACCATGAGATGCTGAGTCTCTGGGAAAGCAGAGATCCCCAGTGCTGTTGTGCCTGTGGATAGGCTGCAGGGGGACGGTGAAGACCAGCAAGAGCTTTCAGGGCTGGCACCTTCCTTGTGGGAGAAGGAGCCAGACGTTTGCCTTTTCAGAAAAAGTTTCTGCCGAGAACGAGCACCGTGACATGCTGAGTGTCTGGGAAAGCAGAGATCCCCAGTGCTGTTGCGGCTAAAGATAGGCTGCAGAGGGATAGTGAAGACCAGCAAGAGCTTTCAGGGCTGGCACCTTCCTTGTGGGAGAAGGAGCCAGACGTTTGCCTTTTCAGAAAAAGGCTCTGCCGAGAGCGAGCACCATGAGATGCTGAGTCTCTGGGAAAGCAGAGATCCCCAGTGCTGTTGTGCCTGTGGATAGGCTGCAGGGGGACGGTGAAGACCAGCAAGATCTTTCAGGGCTGGCACCTTCCTTGTGGGAGAAGGAGCCAGACGTTTGCCTTTTCAGAAAAAGTTTCTGCCGAGAACGAGCACCGTGACATGCTGAGTCTCTGGGAAAGCAGAGATCCCCAGTGCTGTTGTGCCTGTGGATAGGCTGCAGAGGGATAGTGAAGACCTGCAATAGCTTTCAGGGCTGGCACCTTCCTTGTGGGAGAAGGAGCCAGACATTTGCCTTTTCAGAAAAAGTTTCTGCCGAGAACGAGCACCGTGACATGCTGAGTCTCTGGAAAAGAAGAGATCCCCAGTGCTGTTGCGGCTAAAGATAGGCTGCAGAGGGATAGTGAAGACCTGCAAGAGCTTTCAGAGCTGGCAGCTTCCTTGTGGGAGAAGGAGCCAGACGTTTGCCTTTTCAGAAAAAGTTTCTGCCGAGAACGAGCACCGTGACATGCTGAGTCTCTGGGAAAGCAGAGATCCCCAGTGCTGTTGCGGCTAAAGATAGGCTGCAGAGGGATAGTGAAGACCAGCAAGAGCTTTCAGGGCTGGCACCTTCCTTGTGGGAGAAGGAGCCAGACGTTTGCCTTTTCAGAAAAAGGCTCTGCCGAGAGCGAGCACCATGAGATGCTGAGTCTCTGGGAAAGCAGAGATCCCCAGTGCTGTTGTGCCTGTGGATAGGCTGCAGGGGGACGGTGAAGACCAGCAAGATCTTTCAGGGCTGGCACCTTTCTTGTGGGAGAAGGAGCCAGACGTTTGCCTTTTCAGAAAAAGTTTCTGCCGAGAACGAGCACCGTGACATGCTGAGTCTCTGGAAAAGCAGAGATCCCCACTGCTGTTGAGGCTAAAGATAGGCTGCAGAGGGATAGTGAAGACCAGCAAGAGCTTTCAGAGCTGGCACCTTCCTTGTGGGAGAAGGAGCCAGACGTTTGCCTTTTCAGAAAAAGTTTCTGCCGAGAACGAGCACCGTGACATGCTGAGTCTCTGGGAAAGCAGAGATCCCCAGTGCTGTTGTGCCTGTGGATAGGCTGCAGGGGGACGGTGAAGACCAGCAAGAGCTTTCAGGGCTGGCACCTTCCTTGTGGGAGAAGGAGCCAGACGTTTGCCTTTTCAGAAAAAGTTTCTGCCGAGAACGAGCACCGTGACATGCTGAGTCTCTGGGAAAGCAGAGATCCCCAGTGCTGTTGCGGCTAAAGATAGGCTGCAGAGGGATAGTGAAGACCAGCAAGAGCTTTCAGGGCTGGCACCTTCCTTGTGGGAGAAGGAGCCAGACGTTTGCCTTTTCAGAAAAAGGCTCTGCCGAGAGCGAGCACCGTGACATGCTGAGTCTCTGGGAAAGCAGAGATCCCCAGTGCTGTTGCGGCTAAAGATAGGCTGCAGAGGGATAGTGAAGACCAGCAAGAGCTTTCAGGGCTGGCACCTTCCTTGTGGGAGAAGGAGCCAGACGTTTGCCTTTTCAGAAAAAGGCTCTGCCGAGAGCGAGCACCGTGACATGCTGAGTCTCTGGGAAAGCAGAGATCCCCAGTGCTGTTGTGCCTGTGGATAGGCTGCAGGGGGACGGTGAAGACCAGCAAGATCTTTCAGGGCTGGCACCTTCCTTGTGGGAGAAGGAGCCAGACGTTTGCCTTTTCAGAAAAAGTTTCTGCCGAGAACGAGCACCGTGACATGCTGAGTCTCTGGAAAAGCAGAGATCCCCAGTGCTGTTGTGCCTGTGGATAGGCTGCAGGGGGACGGTGAAGACCAGCAAGATCTTTCAGGGCTGGCACCTTCCTTGTGGGAGAAGGAGCCAGACGTTTGCCTTTTCAGAAAAAGGCTCTGCCGAGAGCGAGCACCATGGGATGCTTAGACTCTGGGAAAGCAGAGATCCCCAGTGCTGTTGTGCCTGTGGATAGGCTGCAGGGGGACGGTGAAGACCAGCAAGATCTTTCAGGGCTGGCACCTTCCTTGTGGGAGAAGGAGCCAGACGTTTGCCTTTTCAGAAAAGGTTTCTGCCGAGAACGAGCACCGTGACATGCTGAGTGTCTGGGAAAGCAGAGATCCCCAGTGCTGTTGCGGCTAAAGATAGGCTGCAGAGGGATAGTGAAGACCTGCAAGAGCTTTCAGGGCTGGCACCTTCCTTGTGGGAGAAGGAGCCAGACGTTTGCCTTTTCAGAAAAAGTTTCTGCCGAGAACGAGCACCGTGACATGCTGAGTCTCTGGGAAAGCAGAGATCCCCAGTGCTGTTCTGCCTGTGGATAGCCTGCACGGGGACGGTGAAGACCAGCAAGATCTTTCAGGGCTGGCACCTTCCTTGTGGGAGAAGGAGCCAGACGTTTGCCTTTTCAGAAAAAGTTTCTGCCGAGAACGAGCACCGTGACATGCTGAGTCTCTGGGAAAGCAGAGATCCCCAGTGCTGTTGTGCCTGTGGATAGGCTGCAGGGGGACGGTGAAGACCAGCAAGAGCTTTCAGGGCTGGCAGCTTCCTTGTGGGAGAAGGAGCCAGACGTTTGCCTTTTCAGAAAAAGTTTCTGCCGAGAACGAGCACCGTGACATGCTGAGTGTCTGGGAAAGCAGAGATCCCCAGTGCTGTTGCGGCTTAAGATAGGCTGCAGAGGGATAGTGAAGACCAGCAAGAGCTTTCAGGGCTGGCACCTTCCTTGTGGGAGAAGGAGCCAGACGTTTGCCTTTTCAGAAAAAGTTTCTGCCGAGAACGAGCACCGTGACATGCTGAGTCTCTGGGAAAGCAGAGATCCCCAGTGCTGTTGCGCCTGTGGATAGGCTGCAGGGGGACGGTGAAGACCAGCAAGATCTTTCAGGGCTGGCACCTTCCTTGTGGGAGAAGGAGCCAGACGTTTGCCTTTTCAGAAAACGTTTCTGCCGAGAACGAGCACCGTGACATGCTGAGTCTCTGGGAAAGCAGAGATCCCCAGTGCTGTTGCGGCTAAAGATAGGCTGCAGAGGGATAGTGAAGACCAGCAAGAGCTTTCAGGGCTGGCACCTTCCTTGTGGGAGAAGGAGCCAGACGTTTGCCTTTTCAGAAAAAGTTTCTGCCGAGAACGAGCACCGTGACATGCTGAGTCTCTGGGAAAGCAGAGATCCCCAGTGCTGTTGGGCCTGTGGATAGGCTGCAGAGGGATAGTGAAGACCAGCAAGAGCTTTCAGGGCTGGCACCTTCCTTGTGGGAGAAGGAGCCAGACGTTTGCCTTTTCAGAAAAAGATTCTGCCGAGAACGAGCACCGTGACATGCTGAGTCTCTGGGAAAGCAGAGATCCCCAGTGCTGTTGCGGCTAAAGATAGGCTGCAGAGGGATAGTGAACACCTGCAAGAGCTTTCAGGGCTGGCAGCTTCCTTGTGGGAGAAGGAGCCAGACGTTTGCCTTTTCAGAAAAAGTTTCTGCCGAGAACGAGCACCGTGACATGCTGAGTCTCTGGGAAAGCAGAGATCCCCAGTGCTGTTGTGCCTGTGGATAGGCTGCAGGGGGACGGTGAAGACCAGCAAGAGCTTTCAGGGCTGGCAGCTTCCTTGTGGGAGAAGGAGCCAGACGTTTGCCTTTTCAGAAAAAGTTTCTGCCGAGAACGAGCACCGTGACATGCTGAGTGTCTGGGAAAGGAGAGATCCCCAGTGCTGTTGCGGCTAAAGATAGGCTGCAGAGGGATAGTGAAGACCAGCAAGAGCTTTCAGGGCTGGCACCTTCCTTGTGGGAGAAGGAGCCAGACGTTTGCCTTTTCAGAAAAAGTTTCTGCCGAGAACGAGCACCGTGACATGCTGAGTCTCTGGGAAAGCAGAGATCCCCAGTGCTGTTGCGGCTAAAGATAGGCTGCAGAGGGATAGTGAAGACCTGCAAGATCTTTCAGGGCTGGCACCTTCCTTGTGGGAGAAGGAGCCAGACGTTTGCCTTTTCAGAAAAAGTTTCTGCCGAGAACGAGCACCGTGACATGCTGAGTGTCTGGGAAAGCAGAGATCCCCAGTGCTGTTGCGGCTAAAGATAGGCTGCAGAGGGATAGTGAAGACCTGCAAGAGCTTTCAGGGCTGGCACCTTCCTTGTGGGAGAAGGAGCCAGACGTTTGCCTTTTCAGAAAAAGTTTCTGCCGAGAACGAGCAGCGTGACATGCTGAGTCTCTGGGAAAGCAGAGATCCCCAGTGCTGTTGTGCCTGTGGATAGGCTGCAGGGGGACGGTGAAGACCAGCAAGATCTTTCAGGGCTGGCAGCTTCCTTGTGGGAGAAGGAGCCAGACGTTTGCCTTTTCAGAAAAAGTTTCTGCCGAGAACGAGCACCGTGACATGCTGAGTCTCTGGGAAAGCAGAGATCCCCAGTGCTGTTGCGGCTAAAGATAGGCTGCAGAGGGATAGTGAAGACCTGCAAGAGCTTTCAGGGCTGGCACCTTCCTTGTGGGAGAAGGAGCCAGACGTTTGCCTTTTCAGAAAAAGTTTCTGCCGAGAATGAGCACCGTGACATGCTGAGTCTCTGGGAAAGCAGAGATCCCCAGTGCTGTTGCGGCTAAAGATAGGCTGCAGAGGGATAGTGAAGACCAGCAAGAGTTTTCAGGGCTGGCAGCTTCCTTGTGGGAGAAGGAGCCAGACGTTTGCCTTTTCAGAAAAAGTTTCTGCCGAGAACGAGCACCGTGACATGCTGAGTCTCTGGGAAAGCAGAGATCCCCAGAGCTGTTGTGCCTGTGGATAGGCTGCAGGGGGACGGTGAAGACCAGCAAGATCTTTCAGGGCTGGCACCTTCCTTGTGGGAGAAGGAGCCAGACGTTTGCCTTTTCAGAAAAAGTTTCTGCCGAGAACGAGCACCGTGACATGCTGAGTCTCTGGGAAAGCAGAGATCCCCAGTGCTGTTCTGCCTGTGGATAGGCTGCAGGGGGACGGTGAAGACCAGCAAGATCTTTCAGGGCTGGCACCTTCCTTGTGGGAGAAGGAGCCAGACGTTTGCCTTTTCAGAAAAGGCTCTGCCGACAGCGAGCACCATGAGATGCTGAGTCTCTGGGAAAGCAGAGATCCCCAGTGCTGTTGTGCCTGTGGATAGGCTGCAGGGGGACGGTGAAGACCAGCAAGATCTTTCACGGCTGGCACCTTTCTTGTGGGAGAAGGAGCCAGACGTTTGCCTTTTCAGAAAAAGTTTCTGCCGAGAACGAGCACCGTGACATGCTGAGTCTCTGGGAAAGCAGAGATCCCCAGTGCTGTTGCGGCTAAAGATAGGCTGCAGAGGGATAGTGAATACCAGCAAGAGCTTTCAGGGCTGGCACCTTCTTTGTGGGAGAAGGAGCCAGACGTTTGCCTTTTCAGAAAAAGTTTCTGCCGAGAACGAGCACCGTGACATGCTGAGTCTCTGGGAAAGCAGAGATCCCCAGAGCTGTTGTGCCTGTGGATAGGATGCAGGGGGACGGTGAAGACCAGCAAGATCTTTCAGGGCTGGCACCTTCCTTGTGGGAGAAGGAGCCAGACGTTTGCCTTTTCAGAAAAAGTTTCTGCCGAGAACGAGCACCGTGACATGCTGAGTCTCTGGGAAAGCAGAGATCCCCAGTGCTGTTCTGCCTGTGGATAGGCTGCAGGGGGACGGTGAAGACCAGCAAGATCTTTCAGGGCTGGCACCTTCCTTGTGGGAGAAGGAGCCAGACGTTTGCCTTTTCAGAAAAAGTTTCTGCCGAGAACGAGCACCGTGACATGCTGAGTGTCTGGGAAAGCAGAGATCCCCAGTGCTGTTGCGGCTAAAGATAGGCTGCAGAGGGATAGTGAAGACCTGCAAGAGCTTTCAGGGCTGGCACCTTCCTTGTGGGAGAAGGAGCCAGACGTTTGCCTTTTCAGAAAAAGTTTCTGCCGAGAACGAGCACCGTGACATGCTGAGTGTCTGGGAAAGCAGAGATCCCCAGTGCTGTTGCGGCTAAAGATAGGCTGCAGAGGGATAGTGAAGACCTGCAAGAGCTTTCAGGGCTGGCACCTTCCTTGTGGGAGAAGGAGCCAGACGTTTCCCTTTTCAGAAAAAGTTTCTGCCGAGAACGAGCACCGTGACATGCTGAGTCTCTGGGAAAGCAGAGATCCCCAGTGCTGTTGTGCCTGTGGATAGGCTGCAGGGGGACGGTGAAGACCAGCAAGATCTTTCAGGGCTGGCAGCTTCCTTGTGGGAGAAGGAGCCAGACGTTTGCCTTTTCTGAATAAGTTTCTGCCGAGAACGAGCACCGTGACATGCTGAGTCTGTGGGAAAGCAGAGATCCCCAGTGCTGTTGCGGCTAAAGATAGGCTGCAGAGGGATAGTGAAGACCTGCAAGATCTTTCAGGGCTGGCACCTTCCTTGTGGGAGAAGGAGCCAGACGTTTGCCTTTTCAGAAAAAGGCTCTGCCGAGAGCGAGCACCGTGACATGCTGAGTCTCTGGGAAAGCAGAGATCCCCAGTGCTGTTGCGGCTAAAGATAGGCTGCAGAGGGATAGTGAAGACCAGCAAGAGCTTTCAGGGCTGGCACCTTCCTTGTGGGAGAAGGAGCCAGACGTTTGCCTTTTCAGAAAAAGTTTCTGCCGAGAACGAGCACCGTGACATGCTGAGTCTCTGGGAAAGCAGAGATCCCCAGTGCTGTTGCGGCTAAAGATAGGCTGCAGAGGGATAGTGAAGACCAGCAAGAGCTTTCAGGGCTGGCACCTTCCTTGTGGGAGAAGGAGCCAGACGTTTGCCTTTTCAGAAAAAGTTTCTGCCGAGAACGAGCACCGTGACATGCTGAGTCTCTGGGAAAGCAGAGATCCCCAGTGCTGTTGCGGCTAAAGATAGGCTGCAGAGGGATAGTGAAGACCAGCAAGAGCTTTCAGGGCTGGCACCTTCCTTGTGGGAGAAGGAGCCAGACGTTTGCCTTTTCAGAAAAAGTTTCTGCCGAGAACGAGCACCGTGACATGCTGAGTCTCTGGGAAAGCAGAGATCCCCAGTGCTGTTGCGGCTAAAAATAGGCTGCAGAGGGATAGTGAAGACCAGCAAGAGCTTTCAGGGCTGGCACCTTCCTTGTGGGAGAAGGAGCCAGACGTTTGCCTTTTCAGAAAAAGTTTCTGCCGAGAACGAGCACCGTGACATGCTGAGTCTCTGGAAAAGCAGAGATCCCCAATGCTTTTGAGGCTAAAGATAGGCTGCAGAGGGATAGTGAAGACCAGCAAGAGCTTTCAGGGCTGGCACCTTCCTTGTGGGAGAAGGAGCCAGACGTTTGCCTTTTCAGAAAAAGTTTCTGCCGAGAACGAGCACCGTGACATGCTGAGTCTCTGGGAAAGCAGAGATCCCCAGTGCTGTTGTGCCTGTGGATAGGCTGCAGGGACGCGGTGAAGACCAGCAAGAGCTTTCAGGGCTGGCACCTTCCTTGTGGGAGAAGGAGCCAGACGTTTGCCTTTTCAGAAAAAGTTTCTGCCGAGAACGAGCACCGTGACATGCTGAGTCTCTGGGAAAGCAGAGATCCCCAGTGCTGTTGCGGCTAAAGATAGGCTGCAGAGGGATAGTGAAGACCAGCAAGAGCTTTCAGGGCTGGCACCTTCCTTGTGGGAGAAGGAGCCAGACGTTTGCCTTTTCAGAAAAAGGCTCTGCCGAGAGCGAGCACCATGAGATGCTGAGTCTCTGGGAAAGCAGAGATCCCCAGTGCTGTTGTGCCTGTGGATAGGCTGCAGGGGGACGGTGAAGACCAGCAAGATCTTTCAGGACTGGCACCTTCCTTGTGGGAGAAGGAGCCAGACGTTTGCCTTTTCAGAAAAAGTTTCTGCCGAGAACGAGCACCGTGACATGCTGAGTCTCTGGGAAAGCAGAGATCCCCAGTGCTGTTGCGCCTGTGGATAGGCTGCAGGGGGACGGTGAAGACCAGCAAGAGCTTTCAGGGCTGGCACCTTCCTTGTGGGAGAAGGAGCCAGACGTTTGCCTTTTCAGAAAAAGGCTCTGCCGAGAGCGAGCACCATGAGATGCTGAGTCTCTGGGAAAGCAGAGATCCCCAGTGCTGTTGTGCCTGTGGATAGGCTGCAGGGGGACGGTGAAGACCAGCAAGATCTTTCAGGACTGGCACCTTCCTTGTGGGAGAAGGAGCCAGACGTTTGCCTTTTCAGAAAAAGTTTCTGCCGAGAACGAGCACCGTGACATGCTGAGTCTCTGGGAAAGCAGAGATCCCCAGTGCTGTTGCGCCTGTGGATAGGCTGCAGGGGGACGGTGAAGACCAGCAAGAGCTTTCAGGGCTGGCACCTTCCTTGTGGGAGAAGGAGCCAGACGTTTGCCTTTTCAGAAAAAGGCTCTGCCGAGAGCGAGCACCATGAGATGCTGAGTCTCTGGGAAAGCAGAGATCCCCAGTGCTGTTGTGCCTGTGGATAGGCTGCAGGGGGACGGTGAAGACCAGCAAGATCTTTCAGGGCTGGCACCTTCCTTGTGGGAGAAGGAGCCAGACGTTTGCCTTTTCAGAAAAAGTTTCTGCCGAGAACGAGCACCGTGACATGCTGAGTCTCTGGAAAAGCAGAGATCCCCACTGCTGTTGAGGCTAAAGATAGGCTGCAGAGGGATAGTGAAGACCAGCAAGAGCTTTCAGGGCTGGCACCTTCCTTGTGGGAGAAGGAGCCAGACGTTTGCCTTTTCAGAAAAAGTTTCTGCCGAGAACGAGCACCGTGACATGCTGAGTCTCTGGGAAAGCAGAGATCCCCAGTGCTGTTGTGCCTGTGGATAGGCTGCAGGGACGCGGTGAAGACCAGCAAGAGCTTTCAGGGCTGGCACCTTCCTTGTGGGAGAAGGAGCCAGACGTTTGCCTTTTCAGAAAAAGTTTCTGCCGAGAACGAGCACCGTGACATGCTGAGTCTCTGGGAAAGCAGAGATCCCCAGTGCTGTTGCGGCTAAAGATAGGCTGCAGAGGGATAGTGAAGACCAGCAAGAGCTTTCAGGGCTGGCACCTTCCTTGTGGGAGAAGGAGCCAGACGTTTGCTTTTTCAGAAAAAGGCTCTGCCGAGAGCGAGCACCATGAGATGCTGAGTCTCTGGGAAAGCAGAGATCCCCAGTGCTGTTGTGCCTGTGGATAGGCTGCAGGGGGATGGTGAAGACCAGCAAGATCTTTCAGGGCTGGCACCTTACTTGTGGGAGAAGGAGCCAGACGTTTGCCTTTTCAGAAAAAGTTTCTGCCGAGAACGAGCACCGTGACATGCTGAGTCTCTGGGAAAGCAGAGATCCCCAGTGCTGTTGTGCCTGTGGATAGGCTGCAGAGGGATAGTGAAGACGAGCAAGAGCTTTCAGGGCTGGCACCTTCCTTGTGGGAGAAGGAGCCAGACGTTTGCCTTTTCAGAAAAAGTTTGTGCCGAGAACGAGCACCGTGACATGCTGAGTCTCTGGGAAAGCAGAGATCCCCAGTGCTGTTGTGCCTGTGGATAGGCTGCAGGGGGACGGTGAAGACCAGCAAGAGCTTTCAGGGCTGGCACCTTCCTTGTGGGAGAAGGAGCCGGACGTTTGCCTTTTCAGAAAAAGTTTCTGCCGAGAACGAGCACCGTGACATGCTGAGTCTCTGGGAAAGCAGAGATCCCCAGTGCTGTTGCGGCTAAAGATAGGCTGCAGAGGGATAGTGAAGACCTGCAAGAGCTTTCAGGGCTGGCACCTTCCTTGTGGGAGAAGGAGCCAGACGTTTGCCTTTTCAGAAAAAGGCTCTGCCGAGAGCGAGCACCATGAGATGCTGAGTCTCTGGGAAAGCAGAGATCCCCAGTGCTGTTGTGCCTGTGGATAGGCTGCAGGGGGACGGTGAAGACCAGCAAGATCTTTCAGGGCTGGCACCTTCCTTGTGGGAGAAGGAGCCAGACGTTTGCCTTTTCAGAAAACGTTTCTGCCGAGAACGAGCACCGTGACATGCTGAGTCTCTGGGAAAGCAGAGATCCCCAGTGCTGTTGCGGCTAAAAATAGGCTGCAGAGGGATAGTGAAGACCAGCAAGAGCTTTCAGGGCTGGCACCTTCCTTGTGGGAGAAGGAGCCAGACGTTTGCCTTTTCAGAAAAAGTTTCTGCCGAGAACGAGCACCGTGACATGCTGAGTCTCTGGAAAAGCAGAGATCCCCACTGCTGTTGAGGCTAAAGATAGGCTGCAGAGGGATAGTGAAGACCAGCAAGAGCTTTCAGGGCTGGCACCTTCCTTGTGGGAGAAGGAGCCAGACGTTTGCCTTTTCAGAAAAAGTTTCTGCCGAGAACGAGCACCGTGACATGCTGAGTCTCTGGGAAAGCAGAGATCCCCAGTGCTGTTGTGCCTGTGGATAGGCTGCAGAGGGATAGTGAAGACCTGCAATAGCTTTCAGGGCTGGCACCTTCCTTGTGGGAGAAGGAGCCAGACGTTTGCCTTTTCAGAAAAAGTTTCTGCCGAGAACGAGCACCGTGACATGCTGAGTCTCTGGGAAAGCAGAGATCCCCAGTGCTGTTGCGGCTAAAGATAGGCTGCAGAGGGATAGTGAAGACCAGCAAGAGCTTTCAGGGCTGGCACCTTCCTTGTGGGAGAAGGAGCCAGACGTTTGCCTTTTCAGAAAAAGTTTCTGCCGAGAACGAGCACCGTGACATGCTGAGTCTCTGGGAAAGCAGAGATCCCCAGTGCTGTTGCGGCTAAAGATAGGCTGCAGAGGGATAGTGAAGACCAGCAAGAGCTTTCAGGGCTGGCACCTTCCTTGTGGGAGAAGGAGCCAGACGTTTGCCTTTTCAGAAAAAGGCTCTGCCGAGAGCGAGCACCATGAGATGCTGAGTCTCTGGGAAAGCAGAGATCCCCAGTGCTGTTGTGCCTGTGGATAGGCTGCAGGGGGACGGTGAAGACCAGCAAGATCTTTCAGGGCTGGCACCTTCCTTGTGGGAGAAGGAGCCAGACGTTTGCCTTTTCAGAAAAAGTTTCTGCCGAGAACGAGCACCGTGACATGCTGAGTCTCTGGAAAAGCAGAGATCACCAATGCTTTTGAGGCTAAAGATAGGCTGCAGAGGGATAGTGAAGACCAGCAAGAGCTTTCAGGGCTGGCACCTTCCTTGTGGGAGAAGGAGCCAGACGTTTGCCTTTTCAGAAAAAGGCTCTGCCGAGAGCGAGCACCATGAGATGCTGAGTCTCTGGGAAAGCAGAGATCCCCAGTGCTGTTGTGCCTGTGGATAGGCTGCAGGGGGACGGTGAAGACCAGCAAGATCTTTCAGGACTGGCACCTTCCTTGTGGGAGAAGGAGCCAGACGTTTGCCTTTTCAGAAAAAGTTTCTGCCGAGAACGAGCACCGTGACATGCTGAGTCTCTGGGAAAGCAGAGATCCCCAGTGCTGTTGCGCCTGTGGATAGGCTGCAGGGGGACGGTGAAGACCAGCAAGAGCTTTCAGGGCTGGCACCTTCCTTGTGGGAGAAGGAGCCAGACGTTTGCCTTTTCAGAAAAAGGCTCTGCCGAGAGCGAGCACCATGAGATGCTGAGTCTCTGGGAAAGCAGAGATCCCCAGTGCTGTTGTGCCTGTGGATAGGCTGCAGGGGGACGGTGAAGACCAGCAAGATCTTTCAGGGCTGGCACCTTCCTTGTGGGAGAAGGAGCCAGACGTTTGCCTTTTCAGAAAACGTTTCTGCCGAGAACGAGCACCGTGACATGCTGAGTCTCTGGGAAAGCAGAGATCCCCAGTGCTGTTGCGGCTAAAGATAGGCTGCAGAGGGATAGTGAAGACCAGCAAGAGCTTTTAGGGCTGGCACCTTCCTTGTGGGAGAAGGAGCCAGACGTTTGCTTTTTCAGAAAAAGGCTCTGCCGAGAGCGAGCACCATGAGATGCTGAGTCTCTGGGAAAGCAGAGATCCCCAGTGCTGTTGTGCCTGTGGATAGGCTGCAGGGGGATGGTGAAGACCAGCAAGATCTTTCAGGGCTGGCACCTTACTTGTGGGAGAAGGAGCCAGACGTTTGCCTTTTCAGAAAAAGTTTCTGCCGAGAACGAGCACCGTGACATGCTGAGTCTCTGGGAAAGCAGAGATCCCCAGTGCTGTTGTGCCTGTGGATAGGCTGCAGAGGGATAGTGAAGACGAGCAAGAGCTTTCAGGGCTGGCACCTTCCTTGTGGGAGAAGGAGCCAGACGTTTGCCTTTTCAGAAAAAGTTTGTGCCGAGAACGAGCACCGTGACATGCTGAGTCTCTGGGAAAGCAGAGATCCCCAGTGCTGTTGTGCCTGTGGATAGGCTGCAGGGGGACGGTGAAGACCAGCAAGAGCTTTCAGGGCTGGCACCTTCCTTGTGGGAGAAGGAGCCGGACGTTTGCCTTTTCAGAAAAAGTTTCTGCCGAGAACGAGCACCGTGACATGCTGAGTCTCTGGGAAAGCAGAGATCCCCAGTGCTGTTGCGGCTAAAGATAGGCTGCAGAGGGATAGTGAAGACCTGCAAGAGCTTTCAGGGCTGGCACCTTCCTTGTGGGAGAAGGAGCCAGACGTTTGCCTTTTCAGAAAAAGGCTCTGCCGAGAGCGAGCACCATGAGATGCTGAGTCTCTGGGAAAGCAGAGATCCCCAGTGCTGTTGTGCCTGTGGATAGGCTGCAGGGGGACGGTGAAGACCAGCAAGATCTTTCAGGGCTGGCACCTTCCTTGTGGGAGAAGGAGCCAGACGTTTGCCTTTTCAGAAAACGTTTCTGCCGAGAACGAGCACCGTGACATGCTGAGTCTCTGGGAAAGCAGAGATCCCCAGTGCTGTTGCGGCTAAAAATAGGCTGCAGAGGGATAGTGAAGACCAGCAAGAGCTTTCAGGGCTGGCACCTTCCTTGTGGGAGAAGGAGCCAGACGTTTGCCTTTTCAGAAAAAGTTTCTGCCGAGAACGAGCACCGTGACATGCTGAGTCTCTGGAAAAGCAGAGATCCCCACTGCTGTTGAGGCTAAAGATAGGCTGCAGAGGGATAGTGAAGACCAGCAAGAGCTTTCAGGGCTGGCACCTTCCTTGTGGGAGAAGGAGCCAGACGTTTGCCTTTTCAGAAAAAGTTTCTGCCGAGAACGAGCACCGTGACATGCTGAGTCTCTGGGAAAGCAGAGATCCCCAGTGCTGTTGTGCCTGTGGATAGGCTGCAGAGGGATAGTGAAGACCTGCAATAGCTTTCAGGGCTGGCACCTTCCTTGTGGGAGAAGGAGCCAGACGTTTGCCTTTTCAGAAAAAGTTTCTGCCGAGAACGAGCACCGTGACATGCTGAGTCTCTGGGAAAGCAGAGATCCCCAGTGCTGTTGCGGCTAAAGATAGGCTGCAGAGGGATAGTGAAGACCAGCAAGAGCTTTCAGGGCTGGCACCTTCCTTGTGGGAGAAGGAGCCAGACGTTTGCCTTTTCAGAAAAAGTTTCTGCCGAGAACGAGCACCGTGACATGCTGAGTCTCTGGGAAAGCAGAGATCCCCAGTGCTGTTGCGGCTAAAGATAGGCTGCAGAGGGATAGTGAAGACCAGCAAGAGCTTTCAGGGCTGGCACCTTCCTTGTGGGAGAAGGAGCCAGACGTTTGCCTTTTCAGAAAAAGGCTCTGCCGAGAGCGAGCACCATGAGATGCTGAGTCTCTGGGAAAGCAGAGATCCCCAGTGCTGTTGTGCCTGTGGATAGGCTGCAGGGGGACGGTGAAGACCAGCAAGATCTTTCAGGGCTGGCACCTTCCTTGTGGGAGAAGGAGCCAGACGTTTGCCTTTTCAGAAAAAGTTTCTGCCGAGAACGAGCACCGTGACATGCTGAGTCTCTGGGAAAGCAGAGATCCCCAGTGCTGTTGCGCCTGTGGATAGGCTGCAGGGGGACGGTGAAGACCAGCAAGAGCTTTCAGGGCTGGCACCTTCCTTGTGGGAGAAGGAGCCAGACGTTTGCCTTTTCAGAAAAAGTTTCTGCCGAGAACGAGCACCGTGACATGCTGAGTGTCTGGGAAAGCAGAGATCCCCAGTGCTGTTGCGGCTAAAGATAGGCTGCAGAGGGATAGTGAAGACCAGCAAGATCTTTCAGGGCTGGCACCTTCCTTGTGGGAGAAGGAGCCAGACGTTTGCCTTTTCAGAAAAAGGCTCTGCCGAGAGCGAGCACCATGAGATGCTGAGTCTCTGGGAAAGCAGAGATCCCCAGTGCTGTTGTGCCTGTGGATAGGCTGCAGGGGGACGGTGAAGACCAGCAAGATCTTCAGGGCTGGCACCTTCCTTGTGGGAGAAGGAGCCAGACGTTTGCCTTTTCAGAAAAAGATTCTGCCGAGAACGAGCACCGTGACATGCTGAGTCTCTGGGAAAGCAGAGATCCCCAGTGCTGTTGTGCCTGTGGATAGGCTGCAGAGGGATTGTGAAGACGAGCAAGAGCTTTCAGGGCTGGCACCTTCCTTGTGGGAGAAGGAGCCAGACGTTTGCCTTTTCAGAAAAAGTTTCTGCCGAGAACGAGCACCGTGACATGCTGAGTCTCTGGGAAAGCAGAGATCCCCAGTGCTGTTGTGCCTGTGGATAGGCTGCAGGGGGACGGTGAAGACCAGCAAGATCTTTCAGGGCTGGCACCTTCCTTGTGGGAGAAGGAGCCAGACGTTTGCCTTTTCAGAAAACGTTTCTGCCGAGAACGAGCACCGTGACATGCTGAGTCTCTGGGAAAGCAGAGATCCCCAGTGCTGTTGCGGCTAAAAATAGGCTGCAGAGGGATAGTGAAGACCAGCAAGAGCTTTCAGGGCTGGCACCTTCCTTGTGGGAGAAGGAGCCAGACGTTTGCCTTTTCAGAAAAAGTTTCTGCCGAGAGCGAGCACCATGAGATGCTGAGACTCTGGGAAAGCAGAGATCCCCAGTGCTGTTGTGCCTGTGGATAGGCTGCAGGGGGACGGTGAAGACCAGCAAGATCTTTCAGGGCTGGCACCTTACTTGTGGGAGAAGGAGCCAGACGTTTGCCTTTTCAGAAAAAGTTTTTGCCGAGAACGAGCACCGTGACATGCTGAGTCTCTGGAAAAGCAGAGATCCCCACTGCTGTTGAGGCTAAAGATAGGCTGCAGAGGGATAGTGAAGACCAGCAAGAGCTTTCAGGGCTGGCACCTTCCTTGTGGGAGAAGGAGCCAGACGTTTGCCTTTTCAGAAAAAGTTTCTGCCGAGAACGAGCACCGTGACATGCTGAGTGTCTGGGAAAGCAGAGATCCCCAGTGCTGTTGTGCCTGTGGATAGGCTGCAGAGGGATAGTGAAGACCTGCAATAGCTTTCAGGGCTGGCACCTTCCTTGTGGGAGAAGGAGCCAGACATTTGCCTTTTCAGAAAAAGTTTCTGCCGAGAACGAGCACCGTGACATGCTGAGTCTCTGGGAAAGAAGAGATCCCCAGTGCTGTTGCGGCTAAAGATAGGCTGCAGAGGGATAGTGAAGACCTGCAAGAGCTTTCAGAGCTGGCACCTTCCTTGTGGGAGAAGGAGCCAGACGTTTGCCTTTTCAGAAAAAGTTTCTGCCGAGAACGAGCACCATGAGATGCTGAGTCTCTGGGAAAGCAGAGATCCCCAGTGCTGTTGTGCCTGTGGATAGGCTGCAGGGGGACGGTGAAGACCAGCAAGAGCTTTCAGGGCTGGCACCTTCCTTGTGGGAGAAGGAGCCAGACGTTTGCCTTTTCAGAAAAAGTTTCTGCCGAGAACGAGCACCGTGACATGCTGAGTCTCTGGGAAAGCAGAGATCCCCAGTGCTGTTGCGGCTAAAGATAGGCTGTAGAGGGATAGTGAAGACCAGCAAGAGCTTTCAGGGCTGGCACCTTCCTTGTGGGAGAAGGAGCCAGACGTTTGCCTTTTCAGAAAAAGGCTCTGCCGAGAGCGAGCACCATGAGATGCTGAGTCTCTGGGAAAGCAGAGATCCCCAGTGCTGTTGTGCCTGTGGATAGGCTGCAGGGGGACGGTGAAGACCAGCAAGATCTTTCAGGGCTGGCACCTTCCTTGTGGGAGAAGGAGCCAGACGTTTGCCTTTTCAGAAAAAGTTTTTGCCGAGAACGAGCACCGTGACATGCTGAGTCTCTGGGAAAGCAGAGATCCCCACTGCTGTTGAGGCTAAAGATAGGCTGCAGAGGGATAGTGAAGACCAGCAAGAGCTTTCAGGGCTGGCACCTTCCTTGTGGGAGAAGGAGCCAGACGTTTGCCTTTTCAGAAAAAGTTTCTGCCGAGAACGAGCACCGTGACATGCTGAGTCTCTGGAAAAGCAGAGATCCCCAGTGCTGTTGTGCCTGTGGATAGGCTGCAGAGGGATAGTGAAGACCAGCAAGAGCTTTCAGGGCTGGCACCTTCCTTGTGGGAGAAGGAGCCAGACGTTTGCCTTTTCAGAAAAAGTTTCTGCCGAGAACGAGCACCGTGACATGCTGAGTCTCTGGGAAAGCAGAGATCCCCAGTGCTGTTGCGGCTAAAGATAGGCTGCAGAGGGATAGTGAAGACCAGCAAGAGCTTTCAGGGCTGGCACCTTCCTTGTGGGAGAAGGAGCCAGACGTTTGCCTTTTCAGAAAAAGGCTCTGCCGAGAGCGAGCACCATGAGATGCTGAGTCTCTGGGAAAGCAGAGATCCCCAGTGCTGTTGTGCCTGTGGATAGGCTGCAGGGGGACGGTGAAGACCAGCAAGAGCTTTCAGGGCTGGCACCTTCCTTGTGGGAGAAGGAGCCAGACGTTTGCCTTTTCAGAAAAAGTTTCTGCCGAGAACGAGCACCGTGACATGCTGAGTCTCTGGGAAAGCAGAGATCCCCAGTGCTGTTGCGCCTGTGGATAGGCTGCAGGGGGACGGTGAAGACCAGCAAGAGCTTTCAGGGCTGGCACCTTCCTTGTGGGAGAAGGAGCCAGACGTTTGCCTTTTCAGAAAAAGGCTCTGCCGAGAGCGAGCACCATGAGATGCTGAGTCTCTGGGAAAGCAGAGATCCACAGTGCTGTTGTGCCTGTGGATAGGCTGAAGGGGGACGGTGAAGACCAGCAAGATCTTTCAGGGCTGGCACCTTCCTTGTGGGAGAAGGAGCCAGACGTTTGCCTTTTCAGAAAACGTTTCTGCCGAGAACGAGCACCGTGACATGCTGAGTCTCTGGGAAAGCAGAGATCCCCAGTGCTGTTGCGGCTAAAGATAGGCTGCAGAGGGATAGTGAAGACCAGCAAGAGCTTTTAGGGCTGGCACCTTCCTTGTGGGAGAAGGAGCCAGACGTTTGCTTTTTCAGAAAAAGGCTCTGCCGAGAGCGAGCACCATGAGATGCTGAGTCTCTGGGAAAGCAGATATCCCCAGTGCTGTTGTGCCTGTGGATAGGCTGCAGGGGGATGGTGAAGACCAGCAAGATCTTTCAGGGCTGGCACCTTACTTGTGGGAGAAGGAGCCAGACGTTTGCCTTTTCAGAAAAAGTTTCTGCCGAGAACGAGCACCGTGACATGCTGAGTGTCTGGGAAAGCAGAGATCCCCAGTGCTGTTGTGCCTGTGGATAGGCTGCAGAGGGATAGTGAAGACGAGCAAGAGCTTTCAGGGCTGGCACCTTCCTTGTGGGAGAAGGAGCCAGACGTTTGCCTTTTCAGAAAAAGTTTGTGCCGAGAACGAGCACCGTGACATGCTGAGTCTCTGGGAAAGCAGAGATCCCCAGTGCTGTTGTGCCTGTGGATAGGCTGCAGGGGGACGGTGAAGACCAGCAAGAGCTTTCAGGGCTGGCACCTTCCTTGTGGGAGAAGGAGCCGGACGTTTGCCTTTTCAGAAAAAGTTTCTGCCGAGAACGAGCACCGTGACATGCTGAGTCTCTGGGAAAGCAGAGATCCCCAGTGCTGTTGCGGCTAAAGATAGGCTGCAGAGGGATAGTGAAGACCAGCAAGAGCTTTCAGGGCTGGCACCTTCCTTGTGGGAGAAGGAGCCAGACGTTTGCCTTTTCAGAGAAAGGCTCTGCCGAGAGCGAGCACCATGAGATGCTGAGTCTCTGGGAAAGCAGAGATCCCCAGTGCTGTTGTGCCTGTGGATAGTCTGCAGGGGGACGGTGAAGACCAGCAAGATCTTTCAGGGCTGGCACCTTCCTTGTGGGAGAAGGAGCCAGACGTTTGCCTTTTCAGAAAACGTTTCTGCCGAGAACGAGCACCGTGACATGCTGAGTCTCTGGGAAAGCAGAGATCCCCAGTGCTGTTGCGGCTAAAAATAGGCTGCAGAGGGATAGTGAAGACCAGCAAGAGCTTTCAGGGCTGGCACCTTCCTTGTGGGAGAAGGAGCCAGACGTTTGCCTTTTCAGAAAAAGTTTCTGCCGAGAACGAGCACCGTGACATGCTGAGTCTCTGGAAAAGCAGAGATCCCCACTGCTGTTGAGGCTAAAGATAGGCTGCAGAGGGATAGTGAAGACCAGCAAGAGCTTTCAGGGCTGGCACCTTCCTTGTGGGAGAAGGAGCCAGACGTTTGCCTTTTCAGAAAAAGTTTCTGCCGAGAACGAGCACCGTGACATGCTGAGTCTCTGGGAAAGCAGAGATCCCCAGTGCTGTTGTGCCTGTGGATAGGCTGCAGGGGGACGGTGAAGACCAGCAAGATCTTTCAGGGCTGGCACCTTCCTTGTGGGAGAAGGAGCCAGACGTTTGCCTTTTCAGAAAAAGTTTCTGCCGAGAACGAGCACCGTGACATGCTGAGTCTCTGGGAAAGCAGAGATCCCCAGTGCTGTTGCGGCTAAAGATAGGCTGCAGAGGGATAGTGAAGACCAGCAAGAGCTTTCAGGGCTGGCACCTTCCTTGTGGGAGAAGGAGCCAGACGTTTGCCTTTTCAGAAAAAGGCTCTGCCGAGAGCGAGCACCATGAGATGCTGAGTCTCTGGGAAAGCAGAGATCCCCAGTGCTGTTGTGCCTGTGGATAGGCTGCAGGGGGACGGTGAAGACCAGCAAGATCTTTCAGGGCTGGCACCTTCCTTGTGGGAGAAGGAGCCAGACGTTTGCCTTTTCAGAAAAAGTTTCTGCCGAGAACGAGCACCGTGACATGCTGAGTCTCTGGGAAAGCAGAGATCCCCAGTGCTGTTGCGCCTGTGGATAGGCTGCAGGGGGACGGTGAAGACCAGCAAGAGCTTTCAGGGCTGGCACCTTCCTTGTGGGAGAAGGAGCCAGACGTTTGCCTTTTCAGAAAAAGTTTCTGCCGAGAACGAGCACCGTGACATGCTGAGTCTCTGGGAAAGCAGAGATCCCCAGTGCTGTTGCGGCTAAAGATAGGCTGCAGAGGGATAGTGAAGACCAGCAAGAGCTTTCAGGGCTGGCACCTTCCTTGTGGGAGAAGGAGCCAGACGTTTGCCTTTTCAGAAAAAGGCTCTGCCGAGAGCGAGCACCATGAGATGCTGAGTCTCTGGGAAAGCAGAGATCCCCAGTGCTGTTGTGCCTGTGGATAGGCTGCAGGGGGACGGTGAAGACCAGCAAGATCTTCAGGGCTGGCACCTTCCTTGTGGAGAAGGAGCCAGACGTTTGCCTTTTCAGAAAAAGTTTCTGCCGAGAACGAGCACCGTGACATGCTGAGTCTCTGGGAAAGCAGAGATCCCCAGTGCTGTTGCGGCTAAAGATAGGCTGCAGAGGGATAGTGAAGACCAGCAAGAGCTTTCAGGGCTGGCACCTTCCTTGTGGGAGAAGGAGCCAGACGTTTGCCTTTTCAGAAAAAGGCTCTGCCGAGAGCGAGCACCATGAGATGCTGAGTCTCTGGGAAAGCAGAGATCCCCAGTGCTGTTGTGCCTGTGGATAGGCTGCAGGGGGACGGTGAAGACCAGCAAGATCTTTCAGGGCTGGCACCTTCCTTGTGGGAGAAGGAGCCAGACGTTTGCCTTTTCAGAAAACGTTTCTGCCGAGAACGAGCACCGTGACATGCTGAGTCTCTGGGAAAGCAGAGATCCCCAGTGCTGTTGCGGCTAAAGATAGGCTGCAGGGGGACGGTGAAGACCAGCAAGAGCTTTCAGGGCTGGCACCTTCCTTGTGGGAGAAGGAGCCAGACGTTTGCCTTTTCAGAAAAAGTTTCTGCCGAGAACGATCACCGTGACATGCTGAGTCTCTGGGAAAGCAGAGATCCCCAGTGCTGTTGCGGCTAAAGATAGGCTGCAGAGGGATAGTGAAGACCAGCAAGAGCTTTCAGGGCTGGCACCTTCCTTGTGGGAGAAGGAGCCAGACGTTTGCCTTTTCAGAAAAAGGCTCTGCCGAGAGCGAGCACCATGAGATGCTGAGTCTCTGGGAAAGCAGAGATCCCCAGTGCTGTTGTGCCTGTGGATAGGCTGCAGGGGGACGGTGAAGACCAGCAAGATCTTCAGGGCTGGCACCTTCCTTGTGGGAGAAGGAGCCAGACGTTTGCCTTTTCAGAAAAAGTTTCTGCCGAGAACGAGCACCGTGACATGCTGAGTCTCTGGGAAAGAAGAGATCCCCAGTGCTGTTGCGGCTAAAGATAGGCTGCAGGGGGACGGTGAAGACCAGCAAGAGCTTTCAGGGCTGGCACCTTCCTTGTGGGAGAAGGAGCCAGACGTTTGCCTTTTCAGAAAAAGGCTCTGCCGAGAGCGAGCACCATGAGATGCTGAGTCTCTGGGAAAGCAGAGATCCCCAGTGCTGTTGTGCCTGTGGATAGGCTGCAGGGGGACGGTGAAGTCCAGCAAGATCTTTCAGGGCTGGCACCTTCCTTGTGGGAGAAGGAGCCAGACGTTTGCCTTTTCAGAAAACGTTTCTGCCGAGAACGAGCACCGTGACATGCTGAGTCTCTGGGAAAGCAGAGATCCCCAGTGCTGTTGTGCCTGTGGATAGGCTGCAGAGGGATTGTGAAGACGAGCAAGAGCTTTCAGGGCTGGCACCTTCCTTGTGGGAGAAGGAGCCAGACGTTTGCCTTTTCAGAAAAAGTTTCTGCCGAGAACGAGCACCGTGACATGCTGAGTCTCTGGGAAAGCAGAGATCCCCAGTGCTGTTGTGCCTGTGGATAGGCTGCAGGGGGACGGTGAAGACCAGCAAGATCTTTCAGGGCTGGCACCTTCCTTGTGGGAGAAGGAGCCAGACGTTTGCCTTTTCAGAAAAAGGCTCTGCCGAGAGCGAGCACCATGAGATGCTGAGACTCTGGGAAAGCAGAGATCCCCAGTGCTGTTGTGCCTGTGGATAGGCTGCAGGGGGACGGTGAAGACCAGCAAGATCTTTCAGGGCTGGCACCTTCCTTGTGGGAGAAGGAGCCAGACGTTTGCCTTTTCAGAAAACGTTTCTGCCGAGAACGAGCACCGTGACATGCTGAGTCTCTGGGAAAGCAGAGATCCCCAGTGCTGTTGCGGCTAAAAATAGGCTGCAGAGGGATAGTGAAGACCAGCAAGAGCTTTCAGGGCTGGCACCTTCCTTGTGGGAGAAGGAGCCAGACGTTTGCCTTTTCAGAAAAAGTTTCTGCCGAGAGCGAGCACCATGAGATGCTGAGTCTCTGGGAAAGCAGAGATCCCCAGTGCTGTTGTGCCTGTGGATAGGCCGCAGGGGGACGGTGAAGACCAGCAAGATCTTTCAGGGCTGGCACCTTACTTGTGGGAGAAGGAGCCAGACGTTTGCCTTTTCAGAAAAAGTTTTTGCCGAGAACGAGCACCGTGACATGCTGAGTCTCTGGAAAAGCAGAGATCCCCACTGCTGTTGAGGCTAAAGATAGGCTGCAGAGGGATAGTGAAGACCAGCAAGAGCTTTCAGGGCTGGCACCTTCCTTGTGGGAGAAGGAGCCAGACGTTTGCCTTTTCAGAAAAAGTTTCTGCCGAGAACGAGCACCGTGACATGCTGAGTGTCTGGGAAAGCAGAGATCCCCAGTGCTGTTGTGCCTGTGGATAGGCTGCAGAGGGATAGTGAAGACCTGCAATAGCTTTCAGGGCTGGCACCTTCCTTGTGGGAGAAGGAGCCAGACGTTTGCCTTTTCAGAAAAAGTTTCTGCCGAGAACGAGCACCGTGACATGCTGAGTCTCTGGGAAAGAAGAGATCCCCAGTGCTGTTGCGGCTAAAGATAGGCTGCAGAGGGATAGTGAAGACCTGCAAGAGCTTTCAGAGCTGGCAGCTTCCTTGTGGGAGAAGGAGCCAGACGTTTGCCTTTTCAGAAAAAGTTTCTGCCGAGAACGAGCACCGTGACATGCTGAGTCTCTGGGAAAGCAGAGATCCCCAGTGCTGTTGTGCCTGTGGATAGGCTGCAGGGGGACGGTGAAGACCAGCAAGAGCTTTCAGGGCTGGCACCTTCCTTGTGGGAGAAGGAGCCAGACGTTTGCCTTTTCAGAAAAAGTTTCTGCCGAGAACGAGCACCGTGACATGCTGAGTCTCTGGGAAAGCAGAGATCCCCAGTGCTGTTGCGGCTAAAGATAGGCTGCAGAGGGATAGTGAAGACCAGCAAGAGCTTTCAGGGCTGGCACCTTCCTTGTGGGAGAAGGAGCCAGACGTTTGCCTTTTCAGAAAAAGGCTCTGCCGAGAGCGAGCACCATGAGATGCTGAGTCTCTGGGAAAGCAGAGATCCCCAGTGCTGTTGTGCCTGTGGATAGGCTGCAGGGGGACGGTGAAGACCAGCAAGATCTTTCAGGGCTGGCACCTTACTTGTGGGAGAAGGAGCCAGACGTTTGCCTTTTCAGAAAAAGTTTCTGCCGAGAACGAGCACCGTGACATGCTGAGTGTCTGGGAAAGCAGAGATCCCCAGTGCTGTTGTGCCTGTGGATAGGCTGCAGAGGGATAGTGAAGACCTGCAATAGCTTTCAGGGCTGGCACCTTCCTTGTGGGAGAAGGAGCCAGACATTTGCCTTTTCAGAAAAAGTTTCTGCCGAGAACGAGCACCGTGACATGCTGAGTCTCTGGGAAAGAAGAGATCCCCAGTGCTGTTGCGGCTAAAGATAGGCTGCAGAGGGATAGTGAAGACCTGCAAGAGCTTTCAGAGCTGGCACCTTCCTTGTGGGAGAAGGAGCCAGACGTTTGCCTTTTCAGAAAAAGTTTCTGCCGAGAACGAGCACCGTGACATGCTGAGTCTCTGGGAAAGCAGAGATCCCCAGTGCTGTTGTGCCTGTGGATAGGCTGCAGGGGGACGGTGAAGACCAGCAAGAGCTTTCAGGGCTGGCACCTTCCTTGTGGGAGAAGGAGCCAGACGTTTGCCTTTTCAGAAAAAGTTTCTGCCGAGAACGAGCACCGTGACATGCTGAGTCTCTGGGAAAGCAGAGATCCCCAGTGCTGTTGCGGCTAAAGATAGGCTGCAGGGGGACGGTGAAGACCAGCAAGAGCTTTCAGGGCTGGCACCTTCCTTGTGGGAGAAGGAGCCAGACGTTTGCCTTTTCAGAAAAAGGCTCTGCCGAGAGCGAGCACCATGAGATGCTGAGTCTCTGGGAAAGCAGAGATCCCCAGTGCTGTTGTGCCTGTGGATAGGCTGCAGGGGGACGGTGAAGACCAGCAAGATCTTTCAGGGCTGGCACCTTCCTTGTGGGAGAAGGAGCCAGACGTTTGCCTTTTCAGAAAAAGTTTCTGCCGAGAACGAGCACCGTGACATGCTGAGTGTCTGGGAAAGCAGAGATCCCCAGTGCTGTTGTGCCTGTGGATAGGCTGCAGAGGGATAGTGAAGACCTGCAATAGCTTTCAGGGCTGGCACCTTCCTTGTGGGAGAAGGAGCCAGACATTTGCCTTTTCAGAAAAAGTTTCTGCCGAGAACGAGCACCGTGACATGCTGAGTCTCTGGGAAAGAAGAGATCCCCAGTGCTGTTGCGGCTAAAGATAGGCTGCAGAGGGATAGTGAAGACCTGCAAGAGCTTTCAGAGCTGGCACCTTCCTTGTGGGAGAAGGAGCCAGACGTTTGCCTTTTCAGAAAAAGTTTCTGCCGAGAACGAGCACCGTGACATGCTGAGTCTCTGGGAAAGCAGAGATCCCCAGTGCTGTTGTGCCTGTGGATAGGCTGCAGGGGGACGGTGAAGACCAGCAAGAGCTTTCAGGGCTGGCACCTTCCTTGTGGGAGAAGGAGCCAGACGTTTGCCTTTTCAGAAAAAGTTTCTGCCGAGAACGAGCACCGTGACATGCTGAGTCTCTGGGAAAGCAGAGATCCCCAGTGCTGTTGCGGCTAAAGATAGGCTGCAGAGGGATAGTGAAGACCAGCAAGAGCTTTCAGGGCTGGCACCTTCCTTGTGGGAGAAGGAGCCAGACGTTTGCCTTTTCAGAAAAAGGCTCTGCCGAGAGCGAGCACCATGAGATGCTGAGTCTCTGGGAAAGCAGAGATCCCCAGTGCTGTTGTGCCTGTGGATAGGCTGCAGGGGGACGGTGAAGACCAGCAAGATCTTTCAGGGCTGGCACCTTACTTGTGGGAGAAGGAGCCAGACGTTTGCCTTTTCAGAAAAAGTTTCTGCCGAGAACGAGCAGCGTGACATGCTGAGTCTCTGGAAAAGCAGAGATCCCCACTGCTGTTGAGGCTAAAGATAGGCTGCAGAGGGATAGTGAAGACCAGCAAGAGCTTTCAGGGCTGGCACCTTCCTTGTGGGAGAAGGAGCCAGACGTTTGCCTTTTCAGAAAAAGTTTCTGCCGAGAACGAGCACCGTGACATGCTGAGTCTCTGGGAAAGCAGAGATCCCCAGTGCTGTTGTGCCTGTGGATAGGCTGCAGAGGGATAGTGAAGACCTGCAATAGCTTTCAGGGCTGGCACCTTCCTTGTGGGAGAAGGAGCCAGACGTTTGCCTTTTCAGAAAAAGTTTCTGCCGAGAACGAGCACCGTGACATGCTGAGTCTCTGGAAAAGAAGAGATCCCCAGTGCTGTTGCGGCTAAAGATAGGCTGCAGAGGGATAGTGAAGACCTGCAAGAGCTTTCAGGGCTGGCACCTTCCTTGTGGGAGAAGGAGCCAGACGTTTGCCTTTTCAGAAAAAGTTTCTGCCGAGAACGAGCACCGTGACATGCTGAGTCTCTGGGAAAGCAGAGATCCCCAGTGCTGTTGTGCCTGTGGATAGGCTGCAGGGGGACGGTGAAGACCAGCAAGAGCTTTCAGGGCTGGCACCTTCCTTGTGGGAGAAGGAGCCAGACGTTTGCCTTTTCAGAAAAAGTTTCTGCCGAGAACGAGCACCGTGACATGCTGAGTCTCTGGGAAAGCAGAGATCCCCAGTGCTGTTGCGGCTAAAGATAGGCTGCAGAGGGATAGTGAAGACCAGCAAGAGCTTTCAGGGCTGGCACCTTCCTTGTGGGAGAAGGAGCCAGACGTTTGCCTTTTCAGAAAAAGGCTCTGCCGAGAGCGAGCACCATGAGATGCTGAGTCTCTGGGAAAGCAGAGATCCCCAGTGCTGTTGTGCCTGTGGATAGGCTGCAGAGGGATAGTGAAGACCTGCAATAGCTTTCAGGGCTGGCACCTTCCTTGTGGGAGAAGGAGCCAGACGTTTGCCTTTTCAGAAAAAGTTTCTGCCGAGAACGAGCACCGTGACATGCTGAGTCTCTGGGAAAGCAGATATCCCCAGTGCTGTTGTGCCTGTGGATAGGCTGCAGGGGGACGGTGAAGACCAGCAAGATCTTTCAGGGCTGGCACCTTCCTTGTGGGAGAAGGAGCCAGACGTTTGCCTTTTCAGAAAACGTTTCTGCCGAGAACGAGCACCGTGACATGCTGAGTCTCTGGGAAAGCAGAGATCCCCAGTGCTGTTGCGGCTAAAGATAGGCTGCAGAGGGATAGTGAAGACCAGCAAGAGCTTTCAGGGCTGGCACCTTCCTTGTGGGAGAAGGAGCCAGACGTTTGCCTTTTCAGAAAAAGGCTCTGCCGAGAGCGAGCACCATGAGATGCTGAGTCTCTGGGAAAGCAGAGATCCCCAGTGCTGTTGTGCCTGTGGATAGGCTGCAGGGGGACGGTGAAGACCAGCAAGATCTTCAGGGCTGGCACCTTCCTTGTGGGAGAAGGAGCCAGACGTTTGCCTTTTCAGAAAAAGTTTCTGCCGAGAACGAGCACCGTGACATGCTGAGTCTCTGGGAAAGCAGAGATCCCCAGTGCTGTTGCGGCTAAAGATAGGCTGCAGAGGGATAGTGAAGACCAGCAAGAGCTTTCAGGGCTGGCACCTTCCTTGTGGGAGAAGGAGCCAGACGTTTGCCTTTTCAGAAAAAGGCTCTGCCGAGAGCGAGCACCATGAGATGCTGAGTCTCTGGGAAAGCAGAGATCCCCAGTGCTGTTGTGCCTGTGGATAGGCTGCAGGGGGACGGTGAAGACCAGCAAGATCTTTCAGGGCTGGCACCTTCCTTGTGGGAGAAGGAGCCAGACGTTTGCCTTTTCAGAAAAAGTTTCTGCCGAGAACGAGCACCGTGACATGCTGAGTCTCTGGGAAAGCAGAGATCCCCAGTGCTGTTGCGGCTAAAGATAGGCTGCAGGGGGACGGTGAAGACCAGCAAGAGCTTTCAGGGCTGGCACCTTCCTTGTGGGAGAAGGAGCCAGACGTTTGCCTTTTCAGAAAAAGTTTCTGCCGAGAACGAGCACCGTGACATGCTGAGTCTCTGGGAAAGCAGAGATCCCCAGTGCTGTTGCGGCTAAAGATAGGCTGCAGAGGGATAGTGAAGACCAGCAAGAGCTTTCAGGGCTGGCACCTTCCTTGTGGGAGAAGGAGCCAGACGTTTGCCTTTTCAGAAAAAGGCTCTGCCGAGAGCGAGCACCATGAGATGCTGAGTCTCTGGGAAAGCAGAGATCCCCAGTGCTGTTGTGCCTGTGGATAGGCTGCAGGGGGACGGTGAAGACCAGCAAGATCTTCAGGGCTGGCACCTTCCTTGTGGGAGAAGGAGCCAGACGTTTGCCTTTTCAGAAAAAGTTTCTGCCGAGAACGAGCACCGTGACATGCTGAGTCTCTGGGAAAGCAGAGATCCCCAGTGCTGTTGCGCCTGTGGATAGGCTGCAGGGGGACGGTGAAGACCAGCAAGAGCTTTCAGGGCTGGCACCTTCCTTGTGGGAGAAGGAGCCAGACGTTTGCCTTTTCAGAAAAAGGCTCTGCCGAGAGCGAGCACCATGAGATGCTGAGTCTCTGGGAAAGCAGAGATCCCCAGTGCTGTTGTGCCTGTGGATAGGCTGCAGGGGGACGGTGAAGACCAGCAAGATCTTTCAGGGCTGGCACCTTCCTTGTGGGAGAAGGAGCCAGACGTTTGCCTTTTCAGAAAACGTTTCTGCCGAGAACGAGCACCGTGACATGCTGAGTCTCTGGGAAAGCAGAGATCCCCAGTGCTGTTGTGCCTGTGGATAGGCTGCAGAGGGATTGTGAAGACGAGCAAGAGCTTTCAGGGCTGGCACCTTCCTTGTGGGAGAAGGAGCCAGACGTTTGCCTTTTCAGAAAAAGTTTCTGCCGAGAACGAGCACCGTGACATGCTGAGTCTCTGGGAAAGCAGAGATCCCCAGTGCTGTTGTGCCTGTGGATAGGCTGCAGGGGGACGGTGAAGACCAGCAAGATCTTTCAGGGCTGGCACCTTCCTTGTGGGAGAAGGAGCCAGACGTTTGCCTTTTCAGAAAAAGGCTCTGCCGAGATCGAGCACCATGAGATGCTGAGACTCTGGGAAAGCAGAGATCCCCAGTGCTGTTGTGCCTGTGGATAGGCTGCAGGGGGACGGTGAAGACCAGCAAGATCTTTCAGGGCTGGCACCTTCCTTGTGGGAGAAGGAGCCAGACGTTTGCCTTTTCAGAAAACGTTTCTGCCGAGAACGAGCACCGTGACATGCTGAGTCTCTGGGAAAGCAGAGATCCCCAGTGCTGTTGCGGCTAAAAATAGGCTGCAGAGGGATAGTGAAGACCAGCAAGAGCTTTCAGGGCTGGCACCTTCCTTGTGGGAGAAGGAGCCAGACGTTTGCCTTTTCAGAAAAAGTTTCTGCCGAGAGCGAGCACCATGAGATGCTGAGTCTCTGGGAAAGCAGAGATCCCCAGTGCTGTTGTGCCTGTGGATAGGCCGCAGGGGGACGGTGAAGACCAGCAAGATCTTTCAGGGCTGGCACCTTACTTGTGGGAGAAGGAGCCAGACGTTTGCCTTTTCAGAAAAAGTTTTTGCCGAGAACGAGCACCGTGACATGCTGAGTCTCTGGAAAAGCAGAGATCCCCACTGCTGTTGAGGCTAAAGATAGGCTGCAGAGGGATAGTGAAGACCAGCAAGAGCTTTCAGGGCTGGCACCTTCCTTGTGGGAGAAGGAGCCAGACGTTTGCCTTTTCAGAAAAAGTTTCTGCCGAGAACGAGCACCGTGACATGCTGAGTGTCTGGGAAAGCAGAGATCCCCAGTGCTGTTGTGCCTGTGGATAGGCTGCAGAGGGATAGTGAAGACCTGCAATAGCTTTCAGGGCTGGCACCTTCCTTGTGGGAGAAGGAGCCAGACGTTTGCCTTTTCAGAAAAAGTTTCTGCCGAGAACGAGCACCGTGACATGCTGAGTCTCTGGGAAAGAAGAGATCCCCAGTGCTGTTGCGGCTAAAGATAGGCTGCAGAGGGATAGTGAAGACCTACAAGAGCTTTCAGAGCTGGCAGCTTCCTTGTGGGAGAAGGAGCCAGACGTTTGCCTTTTCAGAAAAAGTTTCTGCCGAGAACGAGCACCGTGACATGCTGAGTCTCTGGGAAAGCAGAGATCCCCAGTGCTGTTGTGCCTGTGGATAGGCTGCAGGGGGACGGTGAAGACCAGCAAGAGCTTTCAGGGCTGGCACCTTCCTTGTGGGAGAAGGAGCCAGACGTTTGCCTTTTCAGAAAAAGTTTCTGCCGAGAACGAGCACCGTGACATGCTGAGTCTCTGGGAAAGCAGAGATCCCCAGTGCTGTTGCGGCTAAAGATAGGCTGCAGAGGGATAGTGAAGACCAGCAAGAGCTTTCAGGGCTGGCACCTTCCTTGTGGGAGAAGGAGCCAGACGTTTGCCTTTTCAGAAAAAGGCTCTGCCGAGAGCGAGCACCATGAGATGCTGAGTCTCTGGGAAAGCAGAGATCCCCAGTGCTGTTGTGCCTGTGGATAGGCTGCAGGGGGACGGTGAAGACCAGCAAGATCTTTCAGGGCTGGCACCTTACTTGTGGGAGAAGGAGCCAGACGTTTGCCTTTTCAGAAAAAGTTTCTGCCGAGAACGAGCACCGTGACATGCTGAGTGTCTGGGAAAGCAGAGATCCCCAGTGCTGTTGTGCCTGTGGATAGGCTGCAGAGGGATAGTGAAGACCTGCAATAGCTTTCAGGGCTGGCACCTTCCTTGTGGGAGAAGGAGCCAGACATTTGCCTTTTCAGAAAAAGTTTCTGCCGAGAACGAGCACCGTGACATGCTGAGTCTCTGGGAAAGAAGAGATCCCCAGTGCTGTTGCGGCTAAAGATAGGCTGCAGAGGGATAGTGAAGACCTGCAAGAGCTTTCAGAGCTGGCACCTTCCTTGTGGGAGAAGGAGCCAGACGTTTGCCTTTTCAGAAAAAGTTTCTGCCGAGAACGAGCACCGTGACATGCTGAGTCTCTGGGAAAGCAGAGATCCCCAGTGCTGTTGTGCCTGTGGATAGGCTGCAGGGGGACGGTGAAGACCAGCAAGAGCTTTCAGGGCTGGCACCTTCCTTGTGGGAGAAGGAGCCAGACGTTTGCCTTTTCAGAAAAAGTTTCTGCCGAGAACGAGCACCGTGACATGCTGAGTCTCTGGGAAAGCAGAGATCCCCAGTGCTGTTGCGGCTAAAGATAGGCTGCAGGGGGACGGTGAAGACCAGCAAGAGCTTTCAGGGCTGGCACCTTCCTTGTGGGAGAAGGAGCCAGACGTTTGCCTTTTCAGAAAAAGGCTCTGCCGAGAGCGAGCACCATGAGATGCTGAGTCTCTGGGAAAGCAGAGATCCCCAGTGCTGTTGTGCCTGTGGATAGGCTGCAGGGGGACGGTGAAGACCAGCAAGATCTTTCAGGGCTGGCACCTTCCTTGTGGGAGAAGGAGCCAGACGTTTGCCTTTTCAGAAAAAGTTTCTGCCGAGAACGAGCACCGTGACATGCTGAGTGTCTGGGAAAGCAGAGATCCCCAGTGCTGTTGTGCCTGTGGATAGGCTGCAGAGGGATAGTGAAGACCTGCAATAGCTTTCAGGGCTGGCACCTTCCTTGTGGGAGAAGGAGCCAGACATTTGCCTTTTCAGAAAAAGTTTCTGCCGAGAACGAGCACCGTGACATGCTGAGTCTCTGGGAAAGAAGAGATCCCCAGTGCTGTTGCGGCTAAAGATAGGCTGCAGAGGGATAGTGAAGACCTGCAAGAGCTTTCAGAGCTGGCACCTTCCTTGTGGGAGAAGGAGCCAGACGTTTGCCTTTTCAGAAAAAGTTTCTGCCGAGAACGAGCACCGTGACATGCTGAGTCTCTGGGAAAGCAGAGATCCCCAGTGCTGTTGTGCCTGTGGATAGGCTGCAGGGGGACGGTGAAGACCAGCAAGAGCTTTCAGGGCTGGCACCTTCCTTGTGGGAGAAGGAGCCAGACGTTTGCCTTTTCAGAAAAAGTTTCTGCCGAGAACGAGCACCGTGACATGCTGAGTCTCTGGGAAAGCAGAGATCCCCAGTGCTGTTGCGGCTAAAGATAGGCTGCAGAGGGATAGTGAAGACCAGCAAGAGCTTTCAGGGCTGGCACCTTCCTTGTGGGAGAAGGAGCCAGACGTTTGCCTTTTCAGAAAAAGGCTCTGCCGAGAGCGAGCACCATGAGATGCTGAGTCTCTGGGAAAGCAGAGATCCCCAGTGCTGTTGTGCCTGTGGATAGGCTGCAGGGGGACGGTGAAGACCAGCAAGATCTTTCAGGGCTGGCACCTTACTTGTGGGAGAAGGAGCCAGACGTTTGCCTTTTCAGAAAAAGTTTCTGCCGAGAACGAGCAGCGTGACATGCTGAGTCTCTGGAAAAGCAGAGATCCCCACTGCTGTTGAGGCTAAAGATAGGCTGCAGAGGGATAGTGAAGACCAGCAAGAGCTTTCAGGGCTGGCACCTTCCTTGTGGGAGAAGGAGCCAGACGTTTGCCTTTTCAGAAAAAGTTTCTGCCGAGAACGAGCACCGTGACATGCTGAGTCTCTGGGAAAGCAGAGATCCCCAGTGCTGTTGTGCCTGTGGATAGGCTGCAGAGGGATAGTGAAGACCTGCAATAGCTTTCAGGGCTGGCACCTTCCTTGTGGGAGAAGGAGCCAGACATTTGCCTTTTCAGAAAAAGTTTCTGCCGAGAACGAGCACCGTGACATGCTGAGTCTCTGGAAAAGAAGAGATCCCCAGTGCTGTTGCGGCTAAAGATAGGCTGCAGAGGGATAGTGAAGACCTGCAAGAGCTTTCAGGGCTGGCACCTTCCTTGTGGGAGAAGGAGCCAGACGTTTGCCTTTTCAGAAAAAGTTTCTGCCGAGAACGAGCACCGTGACATGCTGAGTCTCTGGGAAAGCAGAGATCCCCAGTGCTGTTGTGCCTGTGGATAGGCTGCAGGGGGACGGTGAAGACCAGCAAGAGCTTTCAGGGCTGGCACCTTCCTTGTGGGAGAAGGAGCCAGACGTTTGCCTTTTCAGAAAAAGTTTCTGCCGAGAACGAGCACCGTGACATGCTGAGTCTCTGGGAAAGCAGAGATCCCCAGTGCTGTTGCGGCTAAAGATAGGCTGCAGAGGGATAGTGAAGACCAGCAAGAGCTTTCAGGGCTGGCACCTTCCTTGTGGGAGAAGGAGCCAGACGTTTGCCTTTTCAGAAAAAGGCTCTGCCGAGAGCGAGCACCATGAGATGCTGAGTCTCTGGGAAAGCAGAGATCCCCAGTGCTGTTGTGCCTGTGGATAGGCTGCAGAGGGATAGTGAAGACCTGCAATAGCTTTCAGGGCTGGCACCTTCCTTGTGGGAGAAGGAGCCAGACGTTTGCCTTTTCAGAAAAAGTTTCTGCCGAGAACGAGCACCGTGACATGCTGAGTCTCTGGGAAAGCAGATATCCCCAGTGCTGTTGTGCCTGTGGATAGGCTGCAGGGGGACGGTGAAGACCAGCAAGATCTTTCAGGGCTGGCACCTTCCTTGTGGGAGAAGGAGCCAGACGTTTGCCTTTTCAGAAAAAGTTTTTGCCGAGAACGAGCACCGTGACATGCTGAGTCTCTGGAAAAGCAGAGATCCCCACTGCTGTTGAGGCTAAAGATAGGCTGCAGAGGGATAGTGAAGACCAGCAAGAGCTTTCAGGGCTGGCACCTTCCTTGTGGGAGAAGGAGCCAGACGTTTGCCTTTTCAGAAAAAGTTTCTGCCGAGAACGAGCACCGTGACATGCTGAGTGTCTGGGAAAGCAGAGATCCCCAGTGCTGTTGTGCCTGTGGATAGGCTGCAGAGGGATAGTGAAGACCTGCAATAGCTTTCAGGGCTGGCACCTTCCTTGTGGGAGAAGGAGCCAGACGTTTGCCTTTTCAGAAAAAGTTTCTGCCGAGAACGAGCACCGTGACATGCTGAGTCTCTGGGAAAGAAGAGATCCCCAGTGCTGTTGCGGCTAAAGATAGGCTGCAGAGGGATAGTGAAGACCTGCAAGAGCTTTCAGAGCTGGCAGCTTCCTTGTGGGAGAAGGAGCCAGACGTTTGCCTTTTCAGAAAAAGTTTCTGCCGAGAACGAGCACCGTGACATGCTGAGTCTCTGGGAAAGCAGAGATCCCCAGTGCTGTTGTGCCTGTGGATAGGCTGCAGGGGGACGGTGAAGACCAGCAAGAGCTTTCAGGGCTGGCACCTTCCTTGTGGGAGAAGGAGCCAGACGTTTGCCTTTTCAGAAAAAGTTTCTGCCGAGAACGAGCACCGTGACATGCTGAGTCTCTGGGAAAGCAGAGATCCCCAGTGCTGTTGCGGCTAAAGATAGGCTGCAGAGGGATAGTGAAGACCAGCAAGAGCTTTCAGGGCTGGCACCTTCCTTGTGGGAGAAGGAGCCAGACGTTTGCCTTTTCAGAAAAAGGCTCTGCCGAGAGCGAGCACCATGAGATGCTGAGTCTCTGGGAAAGCAGAGATCCCCAGTGCTGTTGTGCCTGTGGATAGGCTGCAGGGGGACGGTGAAGACCAGCAAGATCTTTCAGGGCTGGCACCTTCCTTGTGGGAGAAGGAGCCAGACGTTTGCCTTTTCAGAAAAAGTTTCTGCCGAGAACGAGCACCGTGACATGCTGAGTGTCTGGGAAAGCAGAGATCCCCAGTGCTGTTGTGCCTGTGGATAGGCTGCAGAGGGATAGTGAAGACCTGCAATAGCTTTCAGGGCTGGCACCTTCCTTGTGGGAGAAGGAGCCAGACATTTGCCTTTTCAGAAAAAGTTTCTGCCGAGAACGAGCACCGTGACATGCTGAGTCTCTGGGAAAGAAGAGATCCCCAGTGCTGTTGCGGCTAAAGATAGGCTGCAGAGGGATAGTGAAGACCTGCAAGAGCTTTCAGAGCTGGTACCTTCCTTGTGGGAGAAGGAGCCAGACGTTTGCCTTTTCAGAAAAAGTTTCTGCCGAGAACGAGCACCGTGACATGCTGAGTCTCTGGGAAAGCAGAGATCCCCAGTGCTGTTGTGCCTGTGGATAGGCTGCAGGGGGACGGTGAAGACCAGCAAGAGCTTTCAGGGCTGGCACCTTCCTTGTGGGAGAAGGAGCCAGACGTTTGCCTTTTCAGAAAAAGTTTCTGCCGAGAACGAGCACCGTGACATGCTGAGTCTCTGGGAAAGCAGAGATCCCCAGTGCTGTTGCGGCTAAAGATAGGCTGCAGGGGGACGGTGAAGACCAGCAAGAGCTTTCAGGGCTGGCACCTTCCTTGTGGGAGAAGGAGCCAGACGTTTGCCTTTTCAGAAAAAGGCTCTGCCGAGAGCGAGCACCATGAGATGCTGAGTCTCTGGGAAAGCAGAGATCCCCAGTGCTGTTGTGCCTGTGGATAGGCTGCAGGGGGACGGTGAAGACCAGCAAGATCTTTCAGGGCTGGCACCTTCCTTGTGGGAGAAGGAGCCAGACGTTTGCCTTTTCAGAAAAAGTTTCTGCCGAGAACGAGCACCGTGACATGCTGAGTGTCTGGGAAAGCAGAGATCCCCAGTGCTGTTGTGCCTGTGGATAGGCTGCAGAGGGATAGTGAAGACCTGCAATAGCTTTCAGGGCTGGCACCTTCCTTGTGGGAGAAGGAGCCAGACATTTGCCTTTTCAGAAAAAGTTTCTGCCGAGAACGAGCACCGTGACATGCTGAGTCTCTGGGAAAGAAGAGATCCCCAGTGCTGTTGCGGCTAAAGATAGGCTGCAGAGGGATAGTGAAGACCTGCAAGAGCTTTCAGAGCTGGCACCTTCCTTGTGGGAGAAGGAGCCAGACGTTTGCCTTTTCAGAAAAAGTTTCTGCCGAGAACGAGCACCGTGACATGCTGAGTCTCTGGGAAAGCAGAGATCCCCAGTGCTGTTGTGCCTGTGGATAGGCTGCAGGGGGACGGTGAAGACCAGCAAGAGCTTTCAGGGCTGGCACCTTCCTTGTGGGAGAAGGAGCCAGACGTTTGCCTTTTCAGAAAAAGTTTCTGCCGAGAACGAGCACCGTGACATGCTGAGTCTCTGGGAAAGCAGAGATCCCCAGTGCTGTTGCGGCTAAAGATAGGCTGCAGAGGGATAGTGAAGACCAGCAAGAGCTTTCAGGGCTGGCACCTTCCTTGTGGGAGAAGGAGCCAGACGTTTGCCTTTTCAGAAAAAGGCTCTGCCGAGAGCGAGCACCATGAGATGCTGAGTCTCTGGGAAAGCAGAGATCCCCAGTGCTGTTGTGCCTGTGGATAGGCTGCAGGGGGACGGTGAAGACCAGCAAGATCTTTCAGGGCTGGCACCTTACTTGTGGGAGAAGGAGCCAGACGTTTGCCTTTTCAGAAAAAGTTTCTGCCGAGAACGAGCACCGTGACATGCTGAGTCTCTGGAAAAGCAGAGATCCCCACTGCTGTTGAGGCTAAAGATAGGCTGCAGAGGGATAGTGAAGACCAGCAAGAGCTTTCAGGGCTGGCACCTTCCTTGTGGGAGAAGGAGCCAGACGTTTGCCTTTTCAGAAAAAGTTTCTGCCGAGAACGAGCACCGTGACATGCTGAGTCTCTGGGAAAGCAGAGATCCCCAGTGCTGTTGTGCCTGTGGATAGGCTGCAGAGGGATAGTGAAGACCTGCAATAGCTTTCAGGGCTGGCACCTTCCTTGTGGGAGAAGGAGCCAGACATTTGCCTTTTCAGAAAAAGTTTCTGCCGAGAACGAGCACCGTGACATCTGAGTCTCTGGAAAAGAAGAGATCCCCAGTGCTGTTGCGGCTAAAGATAGGCTGCAGAGGGATAGTGAAGACCTGCAAGAGCTTTCAGGGCTGGCACCTTCCTTGTGGGAGAAGGAGCCAGTCGTTTGCCTTTTCAGAAAAAGTTTCTGCCGAGAACGAGCACCGTGACATGCTGAGTCTCTGGGAAAGCAGAGATCCCCAGTGCTGTTGTGCCTGTGGATAGGCTGCAGGGGGACGGTGAAGACCAGCAAGATCTTTCAGGGCTGGCACCTTCCTTGTGGGAGAAGGAGCCAGACGTTTGCCTTTTCAGAAAAAGTTTCTGCCGAGAACGAGCACCGTGACATGCTGAGTCTCTGGGAAAGCAGAGATCCCCAGTGCTGTTGCGGCTAAAGATAGGCTGCAGAGGGATAGTGAAGACCAGCAAGAGCTTTCAGGGCTGGCACCTTCCTTGTGGGAGAAGGAGCCAGACGTTTGCCTTTTCAGAAAAAGGCTCTGCCGAGAGCGAGCACCATGAGATGCTGAGTCTCTGGGAAAGCAGAGATCCCCAGTGCTGTTGTGCCTGTGGATAGGCTGCAGAGGGATAGTGAAGACCTGCAAGAGCTTTCAGGGCTGGCACCTTCCTTGTGGGAGAAGGAGCCAGACGTTTGCCTTTTCAGAAAAAGTTTCTGCCGAGAACGAGCACCGTGACATGCTGAGTCTCTGGGAAAGCAGAGATCCCCAGTGCTGTTGTGCCTGTGGATAGGCTGCAGGGGGACGGTGAAGACAAGCAAGATCTTTCAGGGCTGGCACCTTCCTTGTGGGAGAAGGAGCCAGACGTTTGCCTTTTCAGAAAAAGGCTCTGCCGAGAGCGAGCACCATGGGATGCTGAGACTCTGGGAAAGCAGAGATCCCCAGTGCTGTTGTGCCTGTGGATAGGCTGCAGAGGGATAGTGAAGACCAGCAAGAGCTTTCAGGGCTGGCACCTTCCTTGTGGGAGAAGGAGCCAGACGTTTGCCTTTTCAGAAAAAGGCTCTGCCGAGAGCGAGCACCATGAGATGCTGAGTCTCTGGAAAAGCAGAGATCCCCACTGCTGTTGCGGCTAAAGATAGGCTGCAGAGGGATAGTGAAGACCAGCAAGAGCTTTCAGGGCTGGCACCTTCCTTGTGGGAGAAGGAGCCAGACGTTTGCCTTTTCAGAAAAAGGCTCTGCCGAGAGCGAGCACCATGAGATGCTGAGTCTCTGGGAAAGCAGAGATCCCCAGTGCTGTTGTGCCTGTGGATAGGCTGCAGGGGGACGGTGAAGACCAGCAAGATCTTTCAGGGCTGGCACCTTACTTGTGGGAGAAGGAGCCAGACGTTTGCCTTTTCAGAAAAAGTTTCTGCCGAGAACGAGCACCGTGACATGCTGAGTGTCTGGGAAAGCAGAGATCCCCAGTGCTGTTGTGCCTGTGGATAGGCTGCAGAGGGATAGTGAAGACCTGCAATAGCTTTCAGGGCTGGCACCTTCCTTGTGGGAGAAGGAGCCAGACATTTGCCTTTTCAGAAAAAGTTTCTGCCGAGAACGAGCACCGTGACATGCTGAGTCTCTGGAAAAGAAGAGATCCCCAGTGCTGTTGCGGCTAAAGATAGGCTGCAGAGGGATAGTGAAGACCTGCAAGAGCTTTCAGAGCTGGCACCTTCCTTGTGGGAGAAGGAGCCAGACGTTTGCCTTTTCAGAAAAAGTTTCTGCCGAGAACGAGCACCGTGACATGCTGAGTCTCTGGGAAAGCAGAGATCCCCAGTGCTGTTGTGCCTGTGGATAGGCTGCAGGGGGACGGTGAAGACCAGCAAGAGCTTTCAGGGCTGGCACCTTCCTTGTGGGAGAAGGAGCCAGACGTTTGCCTTTTCAGAAAAAGTTTCTGCCGAGAACGAGCACCGTGACATGCTGAGTCTCTGGGAAAGCAGAGATCCCCAGTGCTGTTGCGGCTAAAGATAGGCTGCAGGGGGACGGTGAAGACCAGCAAGAGCTTTCAGGGCTGGCACCTTCCTTGTGGGAGAAGGAGCCAGACGTTTGCCTTTTCAGAAAAAGGCTCTGCCGAGAGCGAGCACCATGAGATGCTGAGTCTCTGGGAAAGCAGAGATCCCCAGTGCTGTTGTGCCTGTGGATAGGCTGCAGGGGGACGGTGAAGACCAGCAAGATCTTTCAGGGCTGGCACCTTCCTTGTGGGAGAAGGAGCCAGACGTTTGCCTTTTCAGAAAAAGTTTCTGCCGAGAACGAGCACCGTGACATGCTGAGTGTCTGGGAAAGCAGAGATCCCCAGTGCTGTTGTGCCTGTGGATAGGCTGCAGAGGGATAGTGAAGACCTGCAATAGCTTTCAGGGCTGGCACCTTCCTTGTGGGAGAAGGAGCCAGACATTTGCCTTTTCAGAAAAAGTTTCTGCCGAGAACGAGCACCGTGACATGCTGAGTCTCTGGGAAAGAAGAGATCCCCAGTGCTGTTGCGGCTAAAGATAGGCTGCAGAGGGATAGTGAAGACCTGCAAGAGCTTTCAGAGCTGGCACCTTCCTTGTGGGAGAAGGAGCCAGACGTTTGCCTTTTCAGAAAAAGTTTCTGCCGAGAACGAGCACCGTGACATGCTGAGTCTCTGGGAAAGCAGAGATCCCCAGTGCTGTTGTGCCTGTGGATAGGCTGCAGGGGGACGGTGAAGACCTGCAATAGCTTTCAGGGCTGGCACCTTCCTTGTGGGAGAAGGAGCCAGACGTTTGCCTTTTCAGAAAAAGTTTCTGCCGAGAACGAGCACCGTGACATGCTGAGTCTCTGGGAAAGCAGAGATCCCCAGTGCTGTTGCGGCTAAAGATAGGCTGCAGAGGGATAGTGAAGACCAGCAAGAGCTTTCAGGGCTGGCACCTTCCTTGTGGGAGAAGGAGCCAGACGTTTGCCTTTTCAGAAAAAGGCTCTGCCGAGAGCGAGCACCATGAGATGCTGAGTCTCTGGGAAAGCAGAGATCCCCAGTGCTGTTGTGCCTGTGGATAGGCTGCAGGGGGACGGTGAAGACCAGCAAGATCTTTCAGGGCTGGCACCTTACTTGTGGGAGAAGGAGCCAGACGTTTGCCTTTTCAGAAAAAGTTTCTGCCGAGAACGAGCACCGTGACATGCTGAGTCTCTGGAAAAGCAGAGATCCCCACTGCTGTTGAGGCTAAAGATAGGCTGCAGAGGGATAGTGAAGACCAGCAAGAGCTTTCAGGGCTGGCACCTTCCTTGTGGGAGAAGGAGCCAGACGTTTGCCTTTTCAGAAAAAGTTTCTGCCGAGAACGAGCACCGTGACATGCTGAGTCTCTGGGAAAGCAGAGATCCCCAGTGCTGTTGTGCCTGTGGATAGGCTGCAGAGGGATAGTGAAGACCTGCAATAGCTTTCAGGGCTGGCACCTTCCTTGTGGGAGAAGGAGCCAGACATTTGCCTTTTCAGAAAAAGTTTCTGCCGAGAACGAGCACCGTGACATGCTGAGTCTCTGGAAAAGAAGAGATCCCCAGTGCTGTTGCGGCTAAAGATAGGCTGCAGAGGGATAGTGAAGACCTGCAAGAGCTTTCAGGGCTGGCACCTTCCTTGTGGGAGAAGGAGCCAGACGTTTGCCTTTTCAGAAAAAGTTTCTGCCGAGAACGAGCACCGTGACATGCTGAGTCTCTGGGAAAGCAGAGATCCCCAGTGCTGTTGTGCCTGTGGATAGGCTGCAGGGGGACGGTGAAGACCAGCAAGAGCTTTCAGGGCTGGCACCTTCCTTGTGGGAGAAGGAGCCAGACGTTTGCCTTTTCAGAAAAAGTTTCTGCCGAGAACGAGCACCGTGACATGCTGAGTCTCTGGGAAAGCAGAGATCCCCAGTGCTGTTGCGGCTAAAGATAGGCTGCAGAGGGATAGTGAAGACCAGCAAGAGCTTTCAGGGCTGGCACCTTCCTTGTGGGAGAAGGAGCCAGACGTTTGCCTTTTCAGAAAAAGGCTCTGCCGAGAGCGAGCACCATGAGATGCTGAGTCTCTGGGAAAGCAGAGATCCCCAGTGCTGTTGTGCCTGTGGATAGGCTGCAGTGGGATAGTGAAGACCTGCAATAGCTTTCAGGGCTGGCACCTTCCTTGTGGGAGAAGGAGCCAGACGTTTGCCTTTTCAGAAAAAGTTTCTGCCGAGAACGAGCACCGTGACATGCTGAGTCTCTGGGAAAGCAGAGATCCCCAGTGCTGTTGTGCCTGTGGATAGGCTGCAGGGGGACGGTGAAGACAAGCAAGATCTTTCAGGGCTGGCACCTTCCTTGTGGGAGAAGGAGCCAGACGTTTGCCTTTTCAGAAAAAGGCTCTGCCGAGAGCGAGCACCATGGGATGCTGAGACTCTGGGAAAGCAGAGATCCCCAGTGCTGTTGTGCCTGTGGATAGGCTGCAGAGGGATAGTGAAGACCAGCAAGAGCTTTCAGGGCTGGCACCTTCCTTGTGGGAGAAAGAGCCAGACGTTTGCCTTTTCAGAAAAAGGCTCTGCCGAGAGCGAGCACCATGAGATGCTGAGTCTCTGGGAAAGCAGAGATCCCCAGTGCTGTTGTGCCTGTGGATAGGCTGCAGGGGGACGGTGAAGACCAGCAAGATCTTTCAGGGCTGGCACCTTCCTTGTGGGAGAAGGAGCCAGACGTTTGCCTTTTCAGAAAACGTTTCTGCCGAGAACGAGCACCGTGACATGCTGAGTCTCTGGGAAAGCAGAGATCCCCAGTGCTGTTGCGGCTAAAAATAGGCTGCAGAGGGATAGTGAAGACCAGCAAGATCTTTCAGGGCTGGCACCTTCCTTGTGGGAGAAGGAGCCAGACGTTTGCCTTTTCAGAAAAAGTTTCTGCCGAGAGCGAGCACCATGAGATGCTGAGTCTCTGGGAAAGCAGAGATCCCCAGTGCTGTTGTGCCTGTGGATAGGCTGCAGGGGGACGGTGAAGACCAGCAAGATCTTTCAGGGCTGGCACCTTACTTGTGGGAGAAGGAGCCAGACGTTTGCCTTTTCAGAAAAAGTTTCTGCCGAGAACGAGCACCGTGACATGCTGAGTCTCTGGAAAAGCAGAGATCCCCACTGCTGTTGAGGCTAAAGATAGGCTGCAGGGGGACGGTGAAGACCAGCAAGAGCTTTCAGGGCTGGCACCTTCCTTGTGGGAGAAGGAGCCAGACGTTTGCCTTTTCAGAAAAAGTTTCTGCCGAGAACGAGCACCGTGACATGCTGAGTCTCTGGGAAAGCAGAGATCCCCAGTGCTGTTGTGCCTGTGGATAGGCTGCAGGGGGACGGTGAAGACCAGCAAGAGCTTTCAGGGCTGGCACCTTCCTTGTGGGAGAAGGAGCCAGACATTTGCCTTTTCAGAAAAAGTTTCTGCCGAGAACGAGCGCCGTGACATGCTGAGTCTCTGGAAAAGCAGAGATCCCCAGTGCTGTTGCGGCTAAAGATAGGCTGCAGAGGGATAGTGAAGACCTGCAAGAGCTTTCAGAGCTGGCAGCTTCCTTGTGGGAGAAGGAGCCAGACGTTTGCCTTTTCAGAAAAAGTTTCTGCCGAGAGCGAGCACCATGAGATGCTGAGTCTCTGGGAAAGCAGAGATCCCCAGTGCTGTTGTGCCTGTGGATAGGCTGCAGGGGGACGGTGAAGACCAGCAAGAGCTTTCAGGGCTGGCACCTTCCTTGTGGGAGAAGGAGCCAGACGTTTGCCTTTTCAGAAAAAGTTTCTGCCGAGAACGAGCACCGTGACATGCTGAGTCTCTGGGAAAGCAGAGATCCCCAGTGCTGTTGCGGCTAAAGATAGGCTGCAGAGGGATAGTGAAGACCAGCAAGAGCTTTCAGGGCTGGCACCTTCCTTGTGGGAGAAGGAGCCAGACGTTTGCCTTTTCAGAAAAAGTTTCTGCCGAGAACGAGCACCGTGACATGCTGAGTCTCTGGGAAAGCAGAGATCCCCAGTGCTGTTGTGCCTGTGGATAGGCTGCAGGGGGACGGTGAAGACCAGCAAGAGCTTTCAGGGCTGGCACCTTCCTTGTGGGAGAAGGAGCCAGACGTTTGCCTTTTCAGAAAAAGTTTCTGCCGAGAACGAGCACCGTGACATGCTGAGTCTCTGGGAAAGCAGAGATCCCCAGTGCTGTTGCGGCTAAAGATAGGCTGCAGAGGGATAGTGAAGACCAGCAAGAGCTTTCAGGGCTGGAACCTTCCTTGTGGGAGAAGGAGCCAGACGTTTGCCTTTTCAGAAAAAGGCTCTGCCGAGAGCGAGCACCATGAGATGCTGAGTCTCTGGGAAAGCAGAGATCCCCAGTGCTGTTGTGCCTGTGGATAGGCTGCAGGGGGACGGTGAAGACCAGCAAGATCTTTCAGGGCTGGCACCTTCCTTGTGGGAGAAGGAGCCAGACGTTTGCCTTTTCAGAAAAAGTTTCTGCCGAGAACGAGCACCGTGACATGCTGAGTCTCTGGGAAAGCAGAGATCCCCAGTGCTGTTGTGCCTGTGGATAGGCTGCAGGGGGACGGTGAAGACAAGCAAGATCTTTCAGGGCTGGCACCTTCCTTGTGGGAGAAGGAGCCAGACGTTTGCCTTTTCAGAAAAAGGCTCTGCCGAGAGCGAGCACCATGGGATGCTGAGTCTCTGGGAAAGCAGAGATCCCCAGTGCTGTTGTGCCTGTGGATAGGCTGCAGGGGGACGGTGAAGACCAGCAAGATCTTTCAGGGCTGGCACCTTCCTTGTGGGAGAAGGAGCCAGACGTTTGCCTTTTCAGAAAAAGTTTCTGCCGAGAACGAGCACCGTGACATGCTGAGTCTCTGGGAAAGCAGAGATCCCCAGTGCTGTTGTGCCTGTGGATAGGCTGCAGAGGGATAGTGAAGACCAGCAAGAGCTTTCAGGGCTGGCACCTTCCTTGTGGGAGAAGGAGCCAGACGTTTGCCTTTTCAGAAAAAGGCTCTGCCGAGAGCGAGCACCATGAGATGCTGAGTCTCTGGGAAAGCAGAGATCCCCAGTGCTGTTGTGCCTGTGGATAGGCTGCAGGGGGACGGTGAAGACCAGCAAGATCTTTCAGGGCTGGCACCTTCCTTGTGGGAGAAGGAGCCAGACGTTTGCCTTTTCAGAAAACGTTTCTGCCGAGAACGAGCACCGTGACATGCTGAGTCTCTGGGAAAGCAGAGATCCCCAGTGCTGTTGCGGCTAAAGATAGGCTGCAGAGGGATAGTGAAGACCAGCAAGAGCTTTCAGGGCTGGCACCTTCCTTGTGGGAGAAGGAGCCAGACGTTTGCCTTTTCAGAAAAAGTTTCTGCCGAGAGCGAGCACCATGAGATGCTGAGTCTCTGGGAAAGCAGAGATCCCCAGTGCTGTTGTGCCTGTGGATAGGCTGCAGGGGGACGGTGAAGACCAGCAAGAGCTTTCAGGGCTGGCACCTTCCTTGTGGGAGAAGGAGCCAGACGTTTGCCTTTTCAGAAAAAGTTTCTGCCGAGAACGAGCACCGTGACATGCTGAGTCTCTGGAAAAGCAGAGATCCCCAGTGCTGTTGCGGCTAAAGATAGGCTGCAGAGGGATAGTGAAGACCAGCAAGAGCTTTCAGGGCTGGCACCTTCCTTGTGGGAGAAGGAGCCAGACGTTTGCCTTTTCAGAAAAAGGCTCTGCCGAGAGCGAGCACCATGAGATGCTGAGTCTCTGGGAAAGCAGAGATCCCCAGTGCTGTTGTGCCTGTGGATAGGCTGCAGGGGGACGGTGAAGACCAGCAAGATCTTTCAGGGCTGGCACCTTACTTGTGGGAGAAGGAGCCAGACGTTTGCCTTTTCAGAAAAAGTTTCTGCCGAGAACGAGCACCGTGACATGCTGAGTCTCTGGAAAAGCAGAGATCCCCACTGCTGTTGAGGCTAAAGATAGGCTGCAGAGGGATAGTGAAGACCAGCAAGAGCTTTCA